>NC_089149.1:5499551-6143301 GCF_009819655.1 Sylvia atricapilla
TATGTTGTTTTCACCTTGGTTCTTCCACGTCCACCTGTGCCTGGTGTCCTAAAACACTGCCCTGCTGGGAGTGACTTTGTCACTGCAGGCCTTTTGAATTTGTTGTGAGTTCATCAAGTAATATTCATTAAAAGCTGTGTATTAGCTGCTACTTTTACAAAATAGGACTTTTTTGGATAACTGTCCTTTATCCTCGGTAGAACTATCACCATTTTAGTCAACAGTTATCTGGTGGCTGTCATTCAGAAAATGATAGATTGAGTTTTGGATATATAATTTCATGAGTGCAATTTGCCTCATGTGAAAGACAGTTTTGTTGCTGAATTACTGTAGAACTTTTCCTTTAAAGCATAAGTTGACACTTCTCCACATTCCTTCATTTACAAAAGTGTCAAACAACCAAAATGTCCTGTAATTTTTTCCCCCTTTACAGTGAAAGCAGTAAACACCTTCCATTTCTATTTGGACTTCCTAATTTTTTTTTTTTTCATTTTCTATGTCTGTGCTCACATATTCATTTATCCATTAGTTGTCTTCCTGTTAATACACAGAACAATCTGTCTCACAGGTACATGTTGAGACATGAGCAGAAATAAAACAAAGGCTGGGGCAGAACTGAAGCCTCTGGCAGAGACACAGCAGCTGACAGGGGATGTGGCACTTTACATTTTAGTTTTGAATAGTTTGGTTCTTCTGCAATGTTTGTAGGAATACATTTGCAATAAGAAGTGAGAGCACCTTGTTCGATAGCTTTTATAGTGATATTAGTTCCTTCAACCCAGCAGAAGCAGCCTGACATCATTCTTTTTCCTGTTGTTTTTCATTTGGTTTTCCCATACTGAATGGATATATTCAGAATCAGCTGAAGCTTGACAAATGCAGCTGTGAAGACTTGTCTTCAAGCTATACTGCAGATTTTTCTCTCGCCTTTCTTTGCTCCAAGAAATACCTGTTCAACTGTTTTTATAGTATTTTTATGATAGGCATTTCAGATACCTACTGCTGGATAAATAAAACTGCCTTCCTAGCTTCAGGAGGCAGGGATGTTTTTTCATTTGTTTCTCAAAATTTGTTGCAGTGCAGAACGTAGTTGGATGTCATGGCGAAGAAGATGGCCTGGCATGGAAATGAGAACATAATTAAAATTATTTTTACTTTTCTCAGGATTTGGAACAAACTGTTGCTTAAACCTTTTTCTTAGGGATATTATACCTAACAAGCTCTCTTGAGAGAGGTGGGGGTAGAGCAGCAAAGCTATCAACAAAAATACGGAACAACTGCATTCCCTGGGGTTTGCTTAAATTTGAAAGTAGATAGGAACTGTGAAGAAATATAATGCAATCTGGTAAAGAAACCGCAATATAACTCCAGTGGCCAGAGACACAGTAATGTACCAATGTAAAGATTCTCGTATTAACCTGAAAAATAGGTAACAGCATAAAACACTCTAAAGTTGCTTAGTTTACATTTGTCCTTGATGCATCATCTTCAGTGTCTTGTGGTGTGGAGATCAATTTATGCTGTAAACGCTGTGGCATGGATATCAGGTCTTTTTCCCTGCTGTGGGAAAGGCCCTGTAAACCTTTTCTGGGCTGCCTGTGTTAGAGTTTGACGTGCTAAGTTCAAAATGACCACTGAGCTAAAACAGCAGTCAAATGGTGCTGCGTTCTTGGCCTTCATTTAATGGCAGGTTGAGGTTTATTAAGCCATTGAAGCCACTTGTGGTGTGAGGTTTTCTGTCCTTGCCCACATGAATGTGCCTGATGGAGTCGTAGCAGTGGTGGTCTAGGATTTGAAGCAAAGGAAGTAATTCTTCAGTGTTTTGAATTTTTTTTTTATTTATAATCTGGAATGCTTGTTAATCTAGGCAATAATAAGACATAATAAAAATTATTATAAACATTATATATATATAAACATTATAATAAAAGAAGAATTTGTTTTATTATAATCCTTTCTCAGGATTTGTGAATGCCTTTCATACAGGATCAGCAGTAATGGTTTTGCAGAGTTTCTCTTTTTACTTTTGAAATTCCGATTGAGAAGTAGCAGTTCTTTTGTTTGTTGTTTTGAGGAGGGGCTTGGTACAAGGTTCACAGTGTAAAGAATGCTTGAATTTGAGCAAATCAATGCTTTCCAAGTCTGACATAGATTTTTTTTTTTTTTGAGAAATCCCATCAAGTTAGTCTCCATTGTTCTCCATTCACACACACACTTGGAAATCTGGAATCAGGTTATTGCTGTTGGGCAATTATGAGAACTGTAACTTGCAAGAATAGATCTGCATTTATATAAGGGTTCCTGAAGTCTTGGACCCTACAGTTCAATCTGAACATAAAAATTCTTTCAGAAAACTGATTGTGTTTTTGTAATTTTTATTATTTTTAAGGATGTGTTGGTGGTTTTTTTTTTTTTGGGTTTTTTTTTTTGTTTTTTTTTTTTTTTTTTTTTCTTTTTTTTTTTTAAGTGTTGAGCCCTTTTCTGGTATTTTCCTTGGAGGAGAAATGGTCTGGTGTGCAGGGGGTTACAGTACATCCCCCACTGCCATTCTTTGTCACATTGTTTTGTGTGCACGTACCTGCAGCAGGGATCCTACTACAAACAATTCTGGCTTGTCAGAAAAGGTGTATGTACAACTTGGCTTGAAATGTCTCTGTGGTTCAGGGCCCCAGGCTGGTGAGGAATGTGCTCTGTCACTCTGTACATGTGTGTGTGCAAGAAGGGGATGTTGCCAGCTTGTTTAAGTCTGTTATATCTTATCAGATATGCCTTTTAAAAATAGTGCATTATTAGGCTTGGCTGAAGAAATTAGAACTAGTGTTACAAAGCTGTGTTAACATACTATTATCTCCTTGAAAATAGGAGTTGGTAATTATTTAATGTGCGTGTGCCCGTGACAGTGATCTGTTAATAATGTTTGTTTAAAAAGAAACAAAAATACAAACACGAAAATCAACAGTAGTGAAGCAGTTCTAACATTTGTGTAAAGCAGAGGGAACAGCGGGTATCAGTGTACTCCTGAGGCTGTTGGGTTCTCTGTGTCGGGTGTTCAAAGGGAAGTAAACCAGGCTCAGCAGCACCATTAGCGGGGACAGTGCTGTGGCATTCTGCAGTCCGGGTGGGCACAGTCAGCTGGTAACCCCCAGGCTGCAGCCTACATCTGCAGCTGCTCTATTGCACCACCCAAAATGTAGGTTTAACCCTCACGTGAAAGATGGGAAATGTGGATCAGTAACTAATGGAAGTTACTGTCTTGCTGCTTATAAGGAAAACTGGTGCATGAGTGAAGAAGAAACCATTGACAACTCCTATAATTGTGGATGACTTTATTAAGGAGGGCATATATGTATACAAAGGAGTATTTTTCATGTTCCTGTAGGCAGAAAATGCTTTTTTCTTTACAGGTGAGTCCGGGATGACTAATTTAGGAAAGAAATCTGATTTCAGTATTACATACTGAAACAGTGAAGTTTAATAGTCCATTGGTTTCGCATGTAAGACTCCTGTAATTATCATGATGGTATTAAAATGTCATTAATGTCATTAGTGTGCTTAGTAACTACTCTTCTATGATCCTTTAATTATAAGAGATAAAATTAGATGTGTTTGGAACTTATGTTCTGAATTCTACAATACTGACTTTATTGGAAATAACTATGTGTAAGCCTCAGTTGATAATGTTAGAAAATTCACAATTCCCATGTCTTAAAATACTATGATCAGTAAAGTTTAATGTGTGTTTGATTGTGAGGATTTTATTTCAGAACGACCCCCTTTGTTGGTGCAATATGACATTAGTGTGCTGTGCTGAACAATCTGAACTTCCCTCTTGCACAGAGCTCTACATGAGGATACAGACAGAAGTTTCTTTTTCTCACTTTTTCTGTTGTATTTCATTAATGTTAGAAGGATTTAGTTGATGTTACAGTTTGTGGTAAGCTGCTTTAGAATCAGGTCCATTTTTGATTTATTTCTAAGTTCTGTTTGGCTTGATTTTTTTTTTTGTTTGTTTTATGATTCTACTGAAGCTTGAAAAGGTCATCTCAGCAGAAGATACATGGACAATAGGAGTAGAAAAAGTGAAATTTTGTGTCAAAGCTCTTATGGTTTTGAAGTTCGACAGACATGAACTGCAGAAGCAAACTGTTGCTAAATAGTAATTTTTACATCTTAACCAACAACTTAATGTGAAAGTTTTTCATCTTCCACAAAACTCCAGATAGGAAAGGTGCTGATATTACTGCTCTGAGTATTAATTAACTTACGGTTCTGACGTAATGGGAGTTGGACAGTTTATTTGAACGAAGCTGTTGCTTTATTTGGTGCTGTTTTCCAGTGACAGAAATCTGGGAGATTTCTGTGGGAATGCAGCTGGGGTGTGATGAGCCTGGTGAGACTGTGCTGCAGAAAGGTGCCCTGGTGGCCAGTGTCCAACCCGGGCTTTCCTGTGAGCACTGGAGATGTGCACACTTGATCCTGCCAGCTGCATCTTCCTGGCTTTTCTGGGAGGGTTACTCTGGATGCTTTGCTCTGGTGGGTTTCTCTTTTTCTCACAATCAGCACATTCATTTTTTTTTCCCCGCTACACTCTCATATCCCTCGTGTTTCTAATTAACACTTCAAAATCACTGCCTGTCCTTCCTTCTGCATAATCTCTGCTTGTTTGCATTCCAGCAGCACACCTGTATTGTGAATGCTCCTCCAATTAATACACTTTTCAGTAGTTTAAAATAAATAGTGTCCATGTATGGGCTTATTCTCAAACCATCACATACTCAGTCTTTTTTATCTGACAGGCCTTGAGTTCTAAGAGCTGGATTTAGTAAAAGTTTTAACCTCTATTTAGGCTGAGTAAGCAGATCTCTCTGTCTAATCAGTTAAACACACCATGCTTCTCTATAGCTCTCTACAGGAGTAAGGAATTAAAAAAGTCAAGCAGTGAATAAATATCTCAAAAGATATCTGTTTTTCCTTGAAACGTGCTTCACCTAGAAAAATATTCCTAGTATGCAGTTTTCCTGTTTGCTCTTAGGTTACCAAATCATTTGTGAATATGAATTTCAAAAGCGGAGTTTAAGTCACTGAAAATATTCTGCTGCCTTTTGCATTCACTTTTACTGTACTGCTTTTTTTTCTCTTAAATTTGATCATCTAAAATAATTGCAGTAATGAAGTAAGGGATAAGGTAAAAGCAAATTAAACCTAAATACTTTACAATAATAAAAGCTTTATGGCTTGAAATTTGCTTTTGAAGGTTTTGGAGCCATCTAATTTCCTCAATATAATGTCTCTGCAGTGTATAATCACTTTTATTAAAAAAAAAAATCAGAACTATTGATCTTTTCTGAAGAGGAGTAAAGTATGACTTAACCCAAGGATTCATGCAGAGAATAGCTTATAGAAACGTGGCCATGCCTATAATATAGTGAAAAAGAGGAGCCTTTTTTAACATAATTGAAAAAGAGCAGATATTAGCTAAGAGCAGCAAAATAAAGGACATATTTTCAGGAGAGTTCTTTTTCCTGTTTGTTAAGGACTTCGTTGAATGTTTACTTAGGTTTTCTGATCCAAGAAAGACTTTTGGTGATACGATTGGGGTGTTGTCTTGGCCTCTTGCTCTCATGCCTGCTTAGATCATCTCTGACTGGGAGGAGGAAGGTGAGAATTTACAGGGAGATGTGGCTCTCCCTGAGAGCCTTGGGGAGAATTGTCCAAAGCGACTGTGCTGGAAGTTAATGAATATAAATAAATAAAAAAGTAAATAGTTCTCACTGTATGAGGTCAGTGTCACCTTGGTTCCAAAACCTGGTTGGTCTTCAAGCACCTCTGGTGTCCCAGCTGTGTGCTCGTGTGACCTAAGTCCTGTGTCTGCAGTTTTATTTCAGAACATGCAACTGGTTTTGTAACTTCAGACAAACCCCAGTCCCTGCACTTGGAATTTTACAAATGTATCAGTGGTTTTTTTTCCTTTTTTTAAGGAAAAAAAAAGAGTATTTCAGTAGGTACTGTAGCTGATCTCTGAAAAAGTACTTCACTGCCCTCCCTTCATGAAGACTCTTGACAAGACTCTTGAAATTGCATCTTCTTTGTTATCACTCAGAAGTGATGCATGAGATGCAATGTTATGACTTGACAAGCTTAGGTACAAAATAATTGATCTCTGAGCTGCAGCAGGACTTCTAAGGATAATCTCCCAGTATATATTTGGCATTGAGTAGCATTCAGCACTTGTTGCTCTTGCTGCACCTTACTTATTTGTGGATAATTTAGCCAGTTTCCAGAACTACTTTGACAGCTGTGTCTCACTCAGTTTCCTTCTGTATTGAAGAAAATTTGGGATTTACCAAATGCTTGCATTTAGGGATAAGTTGGAAATTCAACCTGTGTACTTAGTGCATAGAATAAATGAGTTCACTAGTTTTGTGAATATGAAGGTCACAGCTATAGACCGAGAGACCCAAACCAGTAATTAACCAATGTACAATTTGCTGTTGGTTTGAATATTGAAATCAAGGTTGTACATCACTGTGAGAGATGGGATCTAGCTCAGCCAGAAACTTGTGGGCTCCATGCAGAAAATGCTGAGTTAAATTCTTTGGCCTGTGTAATGTAGAAGGTCAGTCGGGGTGATCACAGTTGCCCTCTAAAAATGCTGGTTGTCAAAAATGAAGAGGGATGCATTTGAAAAAGCACAAAACAGGGTTTGTTCAAATGAAATGTCAATAGATAACATGGATTAAGCAGATCATTGTCAATTTGTGCAATTAGAATGTGTTTAGAAAAACTAATGAAAAAATTACTGGCTTCATGGAAGCATAAAGTAACATTGTTTTATCTTATTGAACAGAAACTCCAACCTTTTTTAACTTTAACACATACATAAAGTTGGCTGTTGCAGTTCTGTGAGATTTACAGAACTGAGGGACTGTCTCTGTCCTTCCATACATATTTAATATAATATATTGAATACATAATATAACAAATAATATACATAATATACAAAACTGGACTCCACGTATACAGTTTTAGTTTGAGCTCCAGTGTGCTTAAATAATCTGGTCACCTGGGGAAGAGGAAAGTGGATGGGATAGGAAAAGGAAGGTTGAGGAATCTGAAAACAGGCTCCCAAACACAAGCACCACAAAGCCTGAATGTGCCTCTGTGCACACCTGCACTTGGTGTGTTTTATGTATTCTTGCACCTGAGTGGAGTCAAGTGGCAATAAAAGGCACCTTTCCTTATATTGGTCACTTGTTTTCCAGAGTTTCAAATACCTGTGAATTCAGAACCTATGTAGGACTCAGCCTTAGCTAAGAAGAACTTAATTAAATCCTCTTAGCAGTGTAAGAGTTACACAAAAAATGCTGAAATCAAGAAAATTATCAGTGTCTCAGTTGTCTTGATCAGGAAGAAATAATTTCAAATAAGTGTAAATGCAAATGCCTTTAAATTAAATGGATATTCTTTAACATGGGGAATATTTTTCTTACTTTCTAGATGTTTTCCCTATTCCCTTTTTTTGATGCAGGAGAAAGGTACTGCTTATCAGATAGGACATTGATTCTTCTCTTCTCCCTCAAAATATCTTTACAGAGAATAGGGAGAGACTGAGGAAAATGTGATTTTGTGCATTGGTTAGTAACCCTGAATAATGCAATTTAACCTTAGATAACCTGGGATTAGATTACATTTTAAGACTATTTTAACTTTTTTATTAATGGCATAGTTCTGCTCTTTGGCTTAAAAACTGCTGGTCTTTGTCCTGTTCCTTTCCATGGAGCTCCATGTGGGAAGCAGCCATCTGCTCAAAAACAAGCTTACAGAAGTAATGCCTTGATTTGCGTAGGAAATATACTGGGTTACCTGTCCTGAGCTCTAATCTCCTTAAAATGCATCAGATTTTAGTGGTGACTCTTCCCATACCTGGAAATATTTATACAGAGGCCCATAGGAAGATTGAACAGAGTAAAGCAAATTGAATTTGGTTTAAGAATTCATCCCTTTTTGTCCTACATATCTAATTCATTTTTCTCAAATGCTGTTCATATTGTGTTGCATATTAATTGCATATTCTGTGTTCTTTTTTCATAATATACCACTGATAATAACAGAAAATTAAATTTTTAATTCCCAATGATACCTTAATTTAATGTTCCAGCTACTTCCCTTCTTTAACTAATCTTCTGTCCTCTGAACAAATTTGATTAAAATGATTACATTTATTAAGAAGAAATGGGCTAAAATGTATCACTTTGGTCCCAGAGGGTATTAAAAATTCCTTTCTAAAGCATATCTTTTAGTGGATGGCAAATTTTAGGCAAGGAAATGGCTGATTAAAGTTCAGAAATCACGAAGATATTGAAAAGTGGAAAAAATTACTTCCTTTAGTTACTGCTTTCTCATTTTAAAGGTAAGCCATTCCTTTTTAGTCTTGTCTCCTGGTGCTCTAGTAATCATGAATTTGTGAGGTTTGGGATAGGATGTGGGACACAGAGGAGTGATTTCAGACTCCTGTCTTTCCTGATGCTGTTTCCTGCAGCAGGTGCTGAGCTCTGTTCCTTTCTGTGCTGGGCTGAGCAGAGACAGTGACAGGATCTTTAGGGTGGGACAATGCAGCCTTTGGACATTTGTGTTTGCACCAGACAAAAATCTGCGGTTCGTGTTTGCATTTAAATATATTTTAATTTGTAACTTCGTGCTGATTTTGTTACTTCGGTTTGGATTAAAGTGTTAGTGGTTGAACTTTCTTACTTTTTCTATTGAATGATGTGATTATCGTGGCCCATTTGATGTTATGCATATCTGTGTAATTAGGATGTGTTAATCTTCTTGGTCTCTGATATTGAGTTAATAAAACCTCCTTAGGAAGTCTGATAACAATATTGTTAACTGGTTGGGTAGGGAGGAGTTCACTTATCAGTGAACAGAATTTATCCTTTTCCAAACCAGCATTATAACAAAATACTTTTGAAATACTTGCATTTATTTTTGTGGTTGTCCCTCTCAGTTGTCATTGTATGGCTGATTAACTGCATTCAAAACACGATTTGCTGCCTCTATAGTGACAGAACTTTTTTGAAAATGTGAGTTAATGAAATTTAATGCTGTCTGTGCTGGCTTTTTTGAGCACCCATTAAGTAGGTTAGCTGCTCACTTGTAAAGCTCTTTCAGCTGTGAATTAGAAAGCATCTGCCTTTACTGTATGCACTGTCTCACAGTCATTCTAATTTTCACATATTCATTTCTAATTTTATCTCCTTCTGCTCCCTGGGCATTAATTCTGAAAATTCATGATACTAATTTTGTGATTCCACAACTTGGTACCTCCTCCATTATCCCAGGCTGCTCCAAGCTCTGTCAAAGCTGGCGTTGGACACTTCCAGGGATGGGAAGTGTCCATGGTTTTCCCCACCCTCCCAGAAAAGAATTTTTTCCTAATGTCTAATCTAAATCTCCTCCCTTTCAATTTGAAGAAGAAATATTGCAAACTAATAACATTTCTAGGTACTTCATTATCTTCCATATGAGACAATGAATTGATTGCAGTGTTCCTTAATAATTATAAGCCTGCCTACGTATGTTCTGAACAACACTCCTTGGCACTATATGCTTTCATAATAAAAGCTTAGATATTTTTAGGCAGTGAGAAAATCAAGAGTTCTTGGCTTAGTCCAGTGTAGGCCCCTATTTTTACAAGGTGTTATACAAACAGAAGAGAAATTCCATCTTCCATAGAGCTGATTTTATAAGGACACAGACCCACCTATGTTTTTCTGGCAGGCCCTTGCAAAATCCCAGATGTCAGAATGGGAATTCATTGGGCAGTGATATGAATTAGTGAGGCTGCTATTGCATTATGTTAACATCAGGAGGCCTTTATTGAGAACCTGATCCCTTCTGTGCTTTATTGCCAAGAATCATTCCATAAAAAGATACTTGTCCAAAATAACTTGCATATTAGATTTGATAAGCTGCAGCAGGCTGATGGAACAGAAAATGATATTGTGAATTGTGTTGTAGTGTGATGCAGTAGTAAGGTTATAAACGAAATAAATTTATTTGGGGTTGCATAATAGATTTTAGGACTAGATCAACACCTGTGCCTGGCTTTTGTCCACAGTTGTTTGTTTTGTAATTCTTGACTGATGATTTTGAACAATTTTTATTTGAGTATTCAAGTAATTGATGAGTTTATAATGGAATTTGCACCTTTGAGGTTATAGCTGTTCAGTGTTAATGTAGTTTTGGAGGATAATTGTTGATAAGTGAAAACAATTGTTTTCTAGTATGAGGACTTGTAAAATTATAAGGTCCCGTTCTCATGTGTAGGAGAATCCTGTAAAAACTTAAGAAGCAGACTGCATGCATCCAGTGCTCTGGAAAATGTGAATTGTGGTGTATAAACACCAGCCAGGAAAGAATTAGCTTTTTGTAGGTCTTTGTTAATGAGTGCACATGTGCTGAAAGATAATAAATTACTGTCTTTTTGATAGACTTAGAAGAACCATCCAGATAAAGCTTTTATATTGTGGAACAGATGCATCAGGTTAGTTTTTTAGCTGGTTAATATGACACATTGATGTCATGAATTATGGTAGTTAATGACCTGGAGATTTTTCAGGGGCTTGCATTCTGTCTTTTTGAGAAAATTTGAAGGAAAAGCCAGAGGCTGTGTAATTAAAAGAGGCAAAACACTGAGCAAAAGGAAGGATGGTGTAGTTACCTACAAGAATAACGTTTTAGCCACACTGCCTTGTGGAAAGATTCCATTGTGCTCCCATGGACTGGGGAAAGCACATGGCTGTGGTGTGGGACTGGAGTGTGCAGATGTAAGGAAATCTCACACCATCCTCTGCTCTCTTATCTGGGCAAGTGTGACAAATAATTCTGTGCACTCCTCAGCGCTGACAGCTGAGACTTTTTGCTCAGATGCCTTGACAGTGCTTGTATTAAGCACCCAGGGCCATACACTCCATTAAGTTTTTGTGAAATGAACTGTCTGTACTTGCTGTCTGGCTGATCCTGGCAGCGTTTGGGAGCTGGAATCCTCTCCAGTGAGCCCCTTCAGCCACCTGACAGGTCAGGTTGGGTTGGTTTTAGTGGAGTCTTCAGGTTGCAGAAGGCTTGGAAAGACAAGATGAGATGTTTTAAACAGTGGTCAGAGTGTAATGTGGAAGAAAGCAAAGTCCTCTGAAATGAAAATGGACAAAAAGGTAATTTTTTTTTTTTGGATACACAATCAATAGCCATGTGGAAGGTGCTGTGTGGAGTTGTGTGTATCACTCAAATCTCGTGATGATGTCGCTCTGTGTACCACCCACGTCACACTGGCTAAATTTGAGAACACAATGATTTTTAAAGTTGGGATTTTCATTTTTCTATTGAACAGAAATACTGATCGAGTAGAACAATACCAGTAATTTCAAATGTAGCCATTTATAGCCAAATGATAAATAGAATTGGAGCTTGATTATTGAACTCTTCATTAAATACATGGAAGAAATTGCAGGATGAGGTTCCCTTCCTTGGTATCTCCGCTGTGTCAGGGTGCTGAGTGCTGTGGTTGAGCTCCTGCCTGACGTGGATGCTGCAGCATTACAGATTCTCCAGGAATGCAGTGGAATTACCTTGGCCTCTGGGTACAGGGGTTAGTTCATCAGGGTCTCTCAGTGACACTTTGGAGACTTCTTAATTTCTGCTCACTTCCCAAAGCTGAAACATGAATAACACCGAATGTATTTAATTGTAGAACATCAAATTTTCTGTGATTTTTAGGAAAACGTTATTAAAATCTGGATTTAAAGGCATTTTCTACATGTATATATACACTTGTGCAAGCACATCAGTTAAATATACTTGACAGTTTACTGAGTATTACACAAAGATCGACATACTTCTGAAATCTGGGTTTGGTTTTATAACTATTCCTCCATACAGTCCAAATTACAAAAACAGAAGTAAGGATTTGGAAACTTTAAAAATTCAACTTGATATGTTTGAGTTGCACATATGACTTAAATCAATATTTCTTATTCACTGCATCATGTCTGGGCTATTCTACCTTGGGCATTGCAAGAATTTGAAATTAGAGCTTGGTGCATGTTAGCAGAAAAGCAGGAACACAGAAGTGAAACAAAAGTTGGAGTTCTAATGGAAATTCTGAGTTCTTTCCGTTTCCTTATAAATCTATCTGGTGTTGCTGCATTCCTTCTTACATAATTAAGTAGCTTGTAGTGGTATTATATATAGTAATTAATCTAAATCACATCCTATATTAATATATATAATTACAGTGATACTCTCGTAAGCTGTGGTTCACATGAATCAGCCTTGAGGATGTGAAGACAGTCAGTGTTTCACAATTTTCACCAGGAAAAAAAGTTGTTTTCACAGCTTTGTTAACATTACTATAAAGCTTTGTGCACCCTGTGCTAGATTTTGGCACGGAACTTCTCACCAGAGGAGAATGGACAAATTTTTAACACCTGATTTAACACTTCCCCTCCCTATGCTTCAGAGGTTGAAAAATGGAATTTGGCAGACTTACAGTAAAATTTGTGGGTTAGAACATGCATCTCAGGCCATGTGTATATGTTTGTCTGTTCAAAATGTTGTGAGTGATGGAAATGATTTATTTATGTGTGGAAAAACCACATACTGGATATTAAAAGAGAGAGTCTTGGGAAAGTCTGAAAGAATAGGGAGCCACAGGCGAATAACTGGCTTAACACAAGGAAATGTGCACTGAAATGGAGGGATTTAGCAACTGAAGATGGGATTATCACATGAGGAGTTGCAGCTGGTTTGGGAGAAGGACTGACACTGAAGCTAAGCCTGATTCTTAGAGCCTGCCAGAGGGCAGGGGAACGGGAGCAGAACTTCTTGGCTGAAGTTCTGGATGAGTTTGGTGCAGCCCAGGGGTGCAGTTGGGGATGCCCTGTGTTTGGGGTAGGCTGTGCTTTGTTTCCAGGCTGGATTTATTTGCAGTGTAGCTCTGTCTGATGTGAGGGATGCTCCAGCTACACCCGTGGTCCCCCCAGGGGCTGCTGTGGCAGTGCTGGTGTGACAGTGGTGTCACCTGAGCCAGCAAAGGCTTTGCTCTGGGTGTGAGGGTAAATCAGCTGTGAGTTAGAGACATAATTCACTGCAGATGCACTGAAATCTGAGCAGGGAGGAAGCTCCCCTCGCCCGTTTAGCCAAAATCCCATTTTAGGGACACTCCCGGGATGGAGAGGAACAAAGAGGGGCTCTGTGTGGGAACCTGCATCCCCCTGAGCATTAATTTATCCATTGCATGCTTCATGCCCTTCTTTCATTTCTACTTCAAAACTATCTATTTGGATGAGTGTGGGTGTGCAAATGAGGTTTTGATCTCCTTTGCTCTCTGCAGAATTAACTTCTGACGCCAGATTTTGTAAAACTTGCTTTTGTTCATGCAGAGATACCTACCTGCCAATATCCTTCTTGAAAGAATATTTTCTTAACAATCTCTGATAAAGAAAATACCTGTAAAAGGTATCAGCCTACATCAGTGTAATTAGAACTTGGATTAAGGGTGGGAAAAAATGCAAACCACTTTTAAACTTAGGTTTCAAACCATGAAATGAAAATACTTGAATTTCTTACTTTTGGCAGGGAAGGAGTTTTTAAGTTTAAACAGTAGTATAATATTCTGATCTTGAGAACAGAGATGCTTCATTCTAAATTGGAACCAATGCTTCCCTGTTGAGTGTATAATTGGACTGTTTCAAAATAATTTTTTTTGAGCTATATTCTTAAATTGCACTTTTCGGGCTCAATTTTTTATTCTTCATAGAATTATGTTAATTTTTCATTTTTGAAAGCAAGAGTCACATCACCTTTTTATAGAGCCTTATGGATTTTGATGATAGTTTTCATATGAAAATGGGTGCTGTTTATTCAAAGTCTGTTAATGAGTAAACATTAGTTCATATTCCTAAACCATTGCTGAATTGCCAAGTGGTTTGTGATTTTTGGTAATGAAGCCTGGATGCCATTATTTGATCAGAGCCCAGGTGTTCAAAGCAAGGAAACCAGTGCATGGGACTAAGTGCTGCCTGCATACATCCTCAGAAAATACCATATCCCAGAGAAATCTTGAGATTGCCTTAAGTTTTGGTGTTTAAGAAAGAGGTTGTGTATATATATTGCATGAGATACAGTTTTTTGTGCTTCTCTTACTTATTTTTTAACCTTCCAGGTTCATATTTTAAACCTTGCAAACATGGATCTGGGATATGAAAATACTGTATAAAATCATATCACTCCATAAATTGGAGTCCAAGGAGAAATGGCCTGTTATTGTGACAAAGCTGTTGAAATATTGAAGAGTGGATGGCTCTTTCCCTTTGGCATACCTTGCATTTAAAAATGAGAAAAAAAAAAAAGACAATGGGGACACTTGACAGACGAGGTTTAAATTAGGGAGAAGTGTGATTCTTTTGTCAGTGTCTGTAACCTTGTAGTCTCATAAATTAACTGCTCTAAAGTACTAATGACTTAGGAAAGGCAGATGTTGTATCCAGCTGTTAAATGTTTTTTTAATGCTTCCTTTTTTTATAGAGACAGTTAATTCCAGGGTAAAGCCTAAAACCATTTCAGGGAAGAAATTTCTAATGTAGTCCTCAGATGAGTGACAAGAACAATAGCAATATGTAAAAGCAGGATGAACATCTGATGTTAACTACTGATTTTGGGCCATCCCCCTATCCAGAGGTGACAGGGTGACTCTGTGTGTGGGAGAAGGAGGAAAGGTGGGGCTGGGGACACCCAGAGTTTTGCTGCCTTAGGCTCCCCAGCAGGAGAATTGTGTCATCAGGAGAATTGTGTCATCTGTTCCAAAAGCTCAAGTTTGCTTTGAGTCCTGTGTGTGGTTTTCAGCATCGCACAGCTACAGAGTTATCAGAGGGTGTCCAAAGGAGCCTGCGAAGATGGTGAAGGGTTTGGAGAAGGAGCCATACCAGGAGTGGCTGAGGTCACTTGGTCTGTTCATCCTGGAAACCCAGGTCAGACCTCAGCAGACCTGGAGCTTTTTCAGGAGGGGAAGAGGAGGGGCAGGGACTGATCCCTTTGCCCTGGGGATTGGTGATAGGGAGTGGTGTGGAGCTGAGTCAGGGGAGGGTTAGGCTAATTATTAGGAAAACATTTCTCAGCCAGAGGATGGTTGGGCACTGAACAGGCTGCCCAGGGGGGTGGTCACAGCCCCAAACCTGACAGAGTTCAGGAAGCATTTGGATAATCTTCCACGTGGCACATGGTGTGGATCCTGGGGTGTCTGTGCAGGGCCAGGAGCTGGGCTCTGTGATCCTTGAGGGTCCCTTCCAACTCAACACATTCTGCTATTCTGTAATTAACTAAATTTATCAGCTTGCAAGGTGACTGCTCTTTCCCTGTCTCACCAGTGTCTCATCCTCACCCTGCTCACAACTCTAAGCTCTTCCTGTTGCTCCTGTTGCCTTCTACAGGTTGAAGGTGCTTGGATGGAGCTGTGAGCAGCCTGGTCCAGTGGGAGGTGTCCCTGCCCATGGCAGGGGGCTTGGAATGAGATAAGCTTTAAGGTTTTATTCCAACCCAAACCATCCTGTGATTCTCTGACTGAAAGCATGGAAATGCATTATATTCAACTACAATAGAGCAATTACTGTAAAAAAATTACGCTTTTTTTCACTTAGACGTTTTTAATTCTTTGGGCTGTTACTAATGGGCTGACAAAGAGAAAAAAGCTGCAAATCTTTGGTCTTAAGTTTAGCCTGTGACAGATTGCGGGCCCAGCAGATTTGAAATCTTTATTTCAGTACCACAGTTTTGTAACTAGTTTTAAGTACATTGCACAAACTTTGTCACTAATAAAAACAAAGGTATGTTTTACACTGCTTTCATCTCGTCCTGGCTTCTTCCCATCCTAGTGTCACATCATCCACTCGACACATTTTCATAATACCTCTGTTATTTTTTAGTCTATGTTGTCTTTTATATTCCTCCTAATTGTGTCGGAAAGCAATCATAAAAATGAGTTATTTTTACTCCATATGGAAGTTTGTGGGTATTCAGAAAGATTATATGAGGGTTTTAGTGCTGACTTCATTAGCTGTGATCCTGTTCTTACTCAAATCCTCGCTGGGAAAACCAGTAAAATAATGTCAGAGGATTTTTATTTGTGTGGAATTACGTAATTTGTTTTGTAATTAAAATGAATACAGAAGCAGGAAAAAAAACCCCAACCTTTTTCATGAATTATTACACAGGAAAACAAAACATTTAATCTTTGAAAAACTTTTAGGCTGTGGGGGAGCATTGGGAATGATGCCATGTCAAATATTTATCCATCCCTTCCGGACAAAATGTTGTGTGAGGTAAGAAAGAAAATGCAGTTAGAACAGCAGAAAACATTTCTGGCCACATCACACATCGATCATTCTTACAGGGAGGAAAAAAAGTGCCCTGCATTACTTAAAGGTGCTGGGAAGTAGGATGGAGCCTAATTCTGTTACGGGAACAAATCATTTTGCCCTTCCTGTAGCAGGTCAGTGTTTTTGCAGCTGCTTTTTGTCCCTGAATATACTGGGCTTACGTGGCTGTCATTGGAAACTTAATGGTAACCAAAAGTACAGGTTTGCGTTTGTTACTGCTGAGAAAATGTGGAGCAGAGCTGAGCACAGAGGTTTCCTCTGCTGAGGAGGGACCTCTGAAGAATCCTCATGGGTGGAGATGTCCTTTGACTGGAGGAGAAGTGTGTTTCTGCCCTGCTGAATGGAACAAATCGAATCGTTCAGTGTTTGAAAATAATAATAATAAAAAAAGGTTTGAATAATCAGGGCCTCGGTCTTGTGTATTTACCAGCATCCCGATTGAAATCTCATGGAAAGTGATTTCTGTCATCAAATTCTTCATTTCTGCTGATGTCACTTGTTCCTGGTAGTCTGAAGAGAGGAGCTGGGAATGTTTAGCATGCAGTGATCAATTTACCTGAGCTGTGCAAGTGATTATTTTGGCTTGTGTCCCTGTATTGCAGCGCTGGTGTGAAGGCTGCTGGGCTGTCCCCAAGGACAGGTTTCATGGTCCTCCCATCCATGGCAGTCCAAGTGTCTCAGCCTCCTCCTGGCCTGGGATTTTAGCCTGCAACTTGCTTCAAGGGATAAAGGAATGAATACAAATGCAGTTTGGTTCTCCCTTGCAATAAATACACTGGGCTGATTAATTCTCTTGACAGTTTCCTTATGCCACTGACCAAAATAACATTGCTCTTATCTGTGTCGGTTGTTTCATCAAGCTTATCTCATATCAGGCAGTTCAACTCTGCCTAAATGAAATATTCTTGGTGCTTATGGTTGCACTCAGAGTTACTTTTGCAAATCAGTTAGAAACAATGGTCTGTTTACCCAGGGGTAAGGTGGAAATCTCCTGTACTTCTTTACATTTAAAAAAGGGAAAGTCAGATGAAATGGAGTATGCATTAACAAGTGACTTACAGCAGAAGCTGTCAGATTCTGAGCTGTGTTCGCCCCTGTTATCAAGTACAGTGGAAGATCTGTGGATCTTAAAAGAGGGTGTTTTATTCACCAGGGAAGTCAGGTTCACTGCTGATTTACACTGGGGGTCTGCTGGAGACCACCCACCTGGAAATGCTGAGTGGGTTGAGATACAGACAGAGATATAGACAGACAGGCTCACATTCCCAAAGCCTGATCCTCATGGAATCCTGCTCTGCTGGAGAGACTCCTGCCCATGGTGGTGGAACTCAGCTCTAAGGACCCTTCCAACCCAACCAACTGTGAAGTTGTTCTTTGTGCAGTGGCACACTTTCGTTTGGAGGCAAACGCTTCTGAAATGATGTTACACTCTGTGAATTATTTGCTTTGTGAATTTTCCCCCCCAGTGACGTTAAGCCAGTTTAAAGCATGTGAAACTTTTGTTAAATTGCAGCAGTTTTTACTTAACTTGCTGTAAAAAAGTGTCATATCAGGAGGAAAGCAGGAGGCTGTGGAGGCTTTTTGGTCGTGATAGTAACTCTTATTTAGCTGCAATGAGAAAAGCTCTTAAGCAGTGTTTAATTTTGAGCACAATAATCCTCGTGGTTGTCAGTGAAACTAAATACAAGTTATTCACCTGCTTAAAGTCTAGTATACCTGGAGTGGTGTTTGTAAAGGGTTGTGTAATACCCAGGTCAATACAGTTTTGTCAGACCATACTTCTTTGTCACATCATCTGTAATTGAATATTAAAAATAGAATTTCTGATACGCAGCAGGCTGGAAAAAGTAGGCAAAGAAGTTGTTGTCTAGGTCTGAGGAAACTACTGTGAAAGCTCACGTTAAAAGTTGGAATATTAGAAAGGTTCTCTCTTGATTTCCTAAACCCTTTTCTGTTTTGCTAAAACCTGTTTTTCTGGGTGGGATCTGTGCTTCTATAAGCAGTGGACTTCTGTGCCAGAATTTCTTGCTCAAGTGTGGCAATCCAGCCCTTGTCTTGCTGAAGTGAAGTCTCCTTTCACTGTGGTGGGACTGTGCTGTGCTGTTTGGCTTGTCTGCTTTTTTTGCAGTGTTCCTGGTATGATGCCTCTCTTTCAACTGAGGAATGATGGTATTTGTGAGTATTAATGTTGCTTTTTGGTGTCAAAACCATGACCATCACCAGGACCACCCTCCCCTTCTGACAGGGAGGTGAAACAGAACAGAGGGTCCATTCCAGAAACAGGCAGAAATGGTTATGGAATGTGGTTTGAGCCCCTTGTTTGTTTGATAGCCAGTGACTGACAGCACATGCTGAAGCCAAGTGGCTGAATTAAAACAAGTGAAAAAAAAAAAACCAAAACCAAACGACAACACAAACCAAACCCCCAAAACCCAGAAAAAAAGAGTTCTGGTAATGTGAAATTCACACCATCTCTCAAAACTTAGATCTTATCTGGTTGACTGCTGCAGATGTACTGGTATGTACAAAATGTGCTTTATTCAGCTGTTGAATAATTAAAAACTTGCTGTAGGATGAGTTAAACGTTTTAAATTGCCCTGTGTCAAGGGAAATTCAAAGAACTGACCTATATGAAAGGGATTTTGGCAAAAGCCAAAACTTTGATAGAAGTCTCTCAAAACACTCTCAAAATCTGCAAGTGTTCTCTGAATTGACTAGTTTCCTTAAGAACACTGCTGAGCATTCACATGCTGTGAAGATGCAACAAAATGACTTTACTTGCTCCTGAGTCTAAATTTTAGAGTAATAATGACATTAAAAACAAAAGAACAAACCCAACTCTTGAAAAAGAACCTTTTTTAAGAAAAAAAAAAAAAAATTGAAAATCCAAGCAATTCTGAGAAGGCTCAAAGGGCACAACTGGTTGTTCCTTAAGCCATGGCCATAAATTTTGGCCTTTCAGTGTAACATTGCTTCCACATAAAAACTATTTACCTTGACAGTGCCTCATTAAATCTGTTTAGACCATCAAGGAACTTTTAATTCTCTTGTGGTGATGGTGCTAAAGCCACTCTGCTTCTCTCTGCTGCTCTGCAGTTCTTTGGAGGAGAACTATTTAAATTAAAGGCATAATACTTATTTCACTGAGGAGTTGCATCGAAAATGCAAGAGTGAAAGCACTGCCATGCTGATGGAGGGCTGTACTGAAAGGAATCCAATAAAATTGTATTGGAGGAACTGTCAGTGAAAGGGATAATTAATCAAGATCTTTCCACAGCCTGGTTTTTTTTGTCTCTATTAGAATCCTGTGAACATGACAATAGATGTATTCTTCTGATTAATGAACAATCTGTGCAATTGATCCAGCAGATTCAGTTACTGGGTATGATTGGCTTTCTGTCTATTAAAATACTGCTATTCATTTTCTATTCAAAGATCCAAAAATTTCAGAACTTCTAAGATTTTTAAAGCCTTTGGAGGGGTAAGTGGTTTTGTATTTATATCTTAATGATCAAATTAAAAAAATGAGGAAAAAAATCCCAAGGTTTTAAAAAAAACCTGTAAGACATACTCGCAACAATATACACTAGATACATATTGATAAATATACTACAAATACAGAATTTTATATATATTAAACTTGCACTGTCTCTTCACAGCAGCTGGGCACTGTTGTGTGCACCACAATCTATAAAGGTTATGTCTGACTCTGTTATTTATTTTATTTTTTTATTCTTAATGTGAATTTGACACTTGAGCATCATAAACCACTTACACACTTTGCAGGACGCATTTACAGATTGTGCAGTTTGCCTCACCACCCTCTTCCTTTCTTACTCCAAAGCTGGTAATACCAATTTCTCAAGGTTTAAATTTGCGTTTCTGACTCATTTGTTGTTGGTCAATAAATGACATAAGTTTTGTGTCAAAAGCACAGATTCTTACCAACACCCTGGAGTGTTTAAGCTGATGGGACTCTGGCAGGGATGGTAACTGCAGTGGGAGTGACAGGTGCTATTTATTCTCTGCTCACTGTGGTTTCTGTTAAATACTGGACACACCGTATAAGACTTCTTTCTCCCATAAATTTGTTTTTTAGCATTTATGAAGCTGTGCAGTCATCTTTTTAAACGAGTGAAAATGTCAGTCCACTGCTAGGCTGTCACTCAAAAATAAAGATCACAGAAAAGTCAATTATTAAAAGTGTGAGGGTGCAGATCTGCAGGCAGATGAATGGTGCGGGTGCACTGATTGTTCCTGCTCTCTGAACTCCTTATCCAAAGTCTGGGTGTTGCACTCTGAGCTGGGCTGCAGCAAGAGCATGGAAACTGTGCTGCTGACTCCAGTGAAATAAAGTCAATGATTATAGCCCCATCCAGGAAATCTTTTTCTTTTAGTGCTGCTGTTTGCGTGAGCTTCCAGCATTCCTGATTCTCAGCAGAGTATCAGGCCAAAAGGTTGATTTCTACTCCCATAAACCACTCAGAGTATGCAGGGCTTTTTGAAAAATTTGAGGTCTCCGTATCTCCTTTCATCTCATAGGAAACAAATGAAATGTAATCTATTACCACTTACAACTTTCGGGGTTTTTTGCCAGTTTCCCATTTAAATGATTTTTTCTGTGTTAATTTTCACATTAGCCTTGTCTTTGATGTAATAATTGAGTCTACTTCAGATTAAAAGGAAAAAAAATCATTGAGAAACATGTTTCAGAGATTTAAAAGGAGGTAATTTGTAAAATTGGATTATTTCATAAAACTCTGGATGGTTTCTGGTAGAGTTTTGGCTCTTTCACACTGTACTGTTGATAGTAATAGCGTTGAAAGAGGTGACAATGCCTGGAAGATTTTATAGGGTAAAGGGTGAAAACTCTGCCTGTCCTTACAGAAGGACAGATCTGTTCTAGCTGCAAGACTCATCGTGCTGGAGTTCAGTAACTCATCTCCTTGAATGCAATTCATGTTTGTTAATGACCTGTAATTAGCCTGAACATAACTCCTTAGTGCCTGATTAGTAGAACGTTTTAAACATGGCATTAAGCATCTTCTGCAGAGGGGCACAGGTGGGCCATGCGTTTTTGGATGAGGATAACTGGAAAGATTTCAAAGCAGCTAAGAGGATGCTCTTGGTGAGCATCTTCACCTGTGCTTGTGCAAAGAGTGATCAGCCCAGGGGGTGGCACAGGAGAGGGTCAAAACTGTTCATACCACAGGTAATTAGAAAATAATTTGTTTAGTTTAGGTTTAGTAATGAAATCAAGGTCATAAATAAAATCGTTGCAGGGTGCCAAAAGTCACCAGTGACCGGTCAGGTAATTTTCTAATGCTAATATTCTACTGTACAAGAACTCAGTATCAGACTTTGTCAGTGTACTTATGCTCCTTGTTTTGTAGGTGTGACATGTGAATATAACAACCCTCTGCAAGAGCCTTGGTGGGGGAGGTTGGATTGGATGACATCCAGAGGTGCCTTCCAACCTAAATAATTCTGTAATTTTAATCTATAAAAAACCTGCATATAGGAACACTGACGTGGGTTGGTTTGTTTGTTTGGGGGAAAATTTTTTGTTTGTTTGTGGTTTGTTTGGTTTTGGTTTTTTACTAATTAGGTGAAGGAAATTATTTTTCTCTAGAGCTGCCTGTATAATAACCCTTGTGGTTAAATAAAGTCTAATTGGTCCGTGGATCTGCAGATAGTAGTAATCATTGTAACTTAGCTTAAGGAAGATGCATTTAGCCTTATGAGTGTTTTATTAATAAGGCAACATTATTTAGGGTTGGTGGGAAAATCAGTATTGAAATACAGCTGCCCTGGACATTAATATCATTAGAACAAAGTAATCCTTTCTGGTTGGTAGTGAATATGATCTGTGACAAAGGAAAACTCCTGACTTGCAGAGAAGAGAGTTCTGTAGGGTACAGTGTGCCTCTGCTGAAAGGCCGGGCAGTGGGAATGAACAAAACCCTGTGAATAATTGACTCCTGTATCCAGGGATACAGGAGCAGGGAAAGGAACAATGAAAAAGACATTTTGCAGTGACACTCTGACACTGATTTTCATAAATCTTCAGGTGTAGGTTGGTGAAATGTTTTGTTGTGCACACTGGGAGTGCTGCTCTGTGTGCTCTGGCAGCGCTGGATGTTTGTTGTGCTTGGTGATAAGGGAATGAACGCTGAGAGCTCAGGATTTAGCAGAGGAACTGGTGGGTACCACACAAGGGACAATGTTGATTCTGGTGCTGCTTTAGAGTTTTAGCATCAATTTACTGTCTCATTGGGCTGAATCTTCCTGGTGTGTTACACTAATGCAACTTGTAGCTGCCTGATGGATAGATGGAACCAGACATATCTCCCAAGTCTCCATTCTGCCACGTGAAAGCTTAAGGTGTAAAAATTTATGGCTGACTTGCCCAACTCGTGCCATTGTGGGGCATTCAATTAGGGATCTATGAGGCTGCCTTGGTATTTTTCATTTTCTAAACTTCCATCCAATTATTCATTCCGGCACAGATTCAGAGTGTGGTGTTCTGGAAATTGTGTGTCCCTGCTCTCTTAAACCCTGTTGAACTGCTGCTAAGAAGCCTCAAGGGGAATAAAAAAATAACTGAGCTGAATCAGATCACTCAGGCAGTGTTACCTGCTGCCACCTGCTCACAGGATGATGAGAACTTTGGGTAATGCCTGCTGATTTAATGATGGTCGTTTTCTATGTGGTCATCGAAACAGCTGGTAAATTTTGTGTTACAGTACTGCCACATTTTCTGCATGTATTAAAGTTACCTGGATTTGTGGTGATTTGTTGGAAATTTCAACAACACGGTGTTGGGTTTCTAGTTTGGGAGTGCTTCAGTGGCTGCTTGGCTTTTCTCTGCTTCTTGCCCAGGGCTGTGAAATCCAGGTGTGCTGGTTGGGCAGTGGGGGGACAGGAGCAACTCTGAGAGGAAATGGAGCCATTTGGGTCTGCAGGACTGAGTGCCTGCAGTGCTCTTCACGTCTAAATTGGTTAAAACTGTTGGTAGGTTTAACATTATGGCTTCCTTGAACCCCACATGTTATTTCTAAATATTTAAGATCCTGTTTTTATGTAATTTTTTTTTTCTCCTTTTCTCCCTGCTGGTGCTGCTGAAACTGTAACTCTTTACCAGGATAGATAATGATTGACTTGGGTGCTATTTGCACACAGAGAAGGAAACACCTGACACACTGCCAGGTTTGCTTTGGCTGCCCAGGAAAACCAAGCAAAATCTTTGGAGAGAAAACCAATTGGTCACTGACCTGAGCCAGTGTCTGAGGCTTCACCCAAATTTAAAACAAAGCCCCTGCTGCTGTGCTGAGCAGGCACAGGGTGAGGAGAGGGTGTCAGAGCACTTGCTCAGCATCTGGCAGGCAGATGTGTCACCCTGTTGGGAAAAGCTGTAACTGCTCTTTGAGAGGCTGCAGGAGGGACTTTTCCCACGTGCTACAGAGAACTGAGTCTTAGTTTGTATTTTATTCGACTCAGTATCCTCTGAAATATTTAAAAAGTGCATTGCATGGCCATACTGGTCGGTCTGCAGGTGTGATGTTTACTGAAGTTTATCTGAAGGCTCCTGTATCCGGTGCCCCATCTGTATGTACCTCGCAGTGTTTTGCAGAGAGGGCATGCAGCTACAAAGCCTGCTGTGGGCTGGGAATTGCCAAACCTTGTCACCACTCCTGGGCATAAGACCTGTGTTCTGCAGGGGCAGGGACAGCAGCTCAGGGCTCTGTGCTACACCTGGCCGGTTTTTTGGGAGGTGAGCAAGCCCCAGCACAGCTCCCTGCCCGTACACGGGGTGGTGCATGGGGCTGCCAGGCTGGGCTGGGCCATGGGCAGGTCCTGGAGGACCATTCCAGCCTCTCATTTTTCTCACACACTGCTAAAGTGGTTTGTGAGTCACCAGATGCACGAGGAACCTCACAGGTTGGTGGTGAGGGTTGTGAGCCTCTCTAGGTACTCTAATGAAGGTATATTATTTTCTAGCTGAAACATGGTTATTTTTTCCTTCAGTATCTCTGGTATTAAGTAACACTGGTGTAAGGTGGTGTAGATAGATGTACCCTGTGTCTCTCTAAATCTGTCTCTAATCTTGTCTAAAGCCATATGCTTGGCAGCTTAAGAGCCACAAGTAGAGGATGCAAATGTGAAACATCAGGGATGTTTATGGGGAGTGCTAAGGCGTGATTCATACTGAAATAATTTTATGTTGTGTATTCCCAGCTAAATATTAGCAGAATTCATATGACTACCAGAACTTTATAATGTGTGAAAACTGTGACAAAACCACTTGAGTTGCACTTTAGTTACATCTCAAGAAAAAGGTTAGAGAAGACTCATACCTCACTGTAAGAAATAAAATGCCTAATTCAGTAAATGTATTTTAAGTGTGTAAAAAGAATAAGCAAACCCAAATAGATAAAAGAAGTAGTTGAAAAAAAAGTTTTGTAGGTGTTTATCATGTGGATGTTCTTTGTTTAGAATTATCTACATTTATTTCCTCACTTTGTCCCTTCATTTTGCCCTTTCAGAAGCTTTCTTCTAGAATGGCCTAGAAAACTTTCTTTTTCTTTTTCCTTGAAAGCCAAGCACTTGCCATTCTTCCCCTTAAGCAGACTTTTGTTTAGTTGCAATGTAACTTACAGCAGCGTTGGAGCACAGTTTATGGCAGGGAAAACAAGTACAGAGCAGTTACTGGGGAAGCCATCTATGGCAGGCAAAATTAACAGGCTTCACCTCAGTCATGGCTTAATTAATATGCAGATTACTTCTTCTGGTACCACTATCAAAGCAAGTGGGCATTGTGCAGACAGCCATCAGTTATTCCATTTTTCTTTTTTTTTTTTTTTAATTTGATTTCATGTTTTTCCTTAATCTGTTGTCTTGCATTCCTTTAAAAATACAGTACATATATGATACATACATGTATAAATAAATATAGACACGTATTAGTTAACAGATGTCAAATTTTTCTGATTACCTTGTTTGGAGTGGCACTTTGGGATGCTTTGTAGTGGGTGTACAAAGCAAGCCTGGCCCTGCTTCCCTCGGTGTGAGGATTTGGCTGCACTTGGAGCTGTGTGTTACGTCACTAGAAAGTGGTGTAGGTTAATTATTTCTATAGGTTGTTTCCCAAATGGTAAAATAATGTCAGTACTGTTCCTAAATAGCAACAAACTTGGTAATTTCAAAAAAAAGAAAAAAAACAAGAGAAGAGTGACAAATTTGTTTCTGAGAGAGAGGAAAAGTCATGTAGGGCAATATATGGTGTGTCAAACAACTATGTAATTATAGGAATGGAAAGAAAGAAGATATTTGCAATAAATTTATTTGTATTTATGGGATATCTGAAATTCGGAAGTTAATGAGAATCCTCTCTTACTTTGTAAAAGGAAAAGTGACTTGCATCAGCTGTCTCTATCTCCTGTGTTATTTTTCCCAGTGTTGCCATTCCTGCTAATCTTTTTTGTCAATGCTTTCCCACCTCCCATAAATCTCATTTGGTTTTTTTCTGAGCTTGCTTGAAGCTGGGAGGTAGACTAATATCCTTCTCACAGAGGTTTGCTTCTGGCTGCTTCTGCTGCAGGGTAGAGGTTAGAGATGGAGCCTGCTTAATGTATCTGTAGGTTTTGAGATGATTAGTGCTTGAGTTGGATGAAAGTATGAATCCCAAACTTCCTTTAAAACAAAGCCGGGGGTAAATGGTGGTTGATGACTTAAGGCTGTTTTTGTTCTGTAGCTGGTGGAAACCTGAAAGATTTGATGTTTATGACTTGAATTTCCACTTTCTTTTCCGTGTAAGCTTTCTGCACAAGCTGCAGATTTTGAAAAAATACATTTTAAAAAATGGGGAAATGGTTTTAAATGGCTCCTACAGCGCTTCTTTTTTAAAGATGAACCATCTTTATATGTTTATAAAGTCTTTTGCTAGCGGAGAGCAGTGAGTGATTCTTTAGGCTTTTTCTCTGCAAGAGAGCTAAGCAAGCTTTTGTTCAAATGAAAAGATTGCTCTTGAAATCTGTTTAAAGATAAAATCTGAAATAACTCTGACATGATAACTAAATTTTGTAGGATTGTTTGCCGCGTTTAAAAGTGTACTACAGAGACACACGCACATAAATAGGAGAAGAAAGTGGTAAAGAAATGAGGAATGTAAACCTGCAGACTTTATTATTAGTTAAAGTGGAAAAATAGAAGTCCCAGTTTTTGTCCTTTTTCATCAGATTTTTATTTCCTCCCGCCCTAAATCCAGAATTTCTAAACAAGAAGCCACACTGAGCAGCTGACAGAGAGCAGCCTGGGAAGTTAGCACTGAAGCAAACAAATCCTTTCCTATATCATACACTGCTGTGATCTTTGTGTTACAAAAGATAAAAAATCTAATTCTTTGAACATTCGTGTGATAATCTGGAGTGTGATATGCACAGGTTCATCTGGTTTGTGTTTTGTGGGGTTGGTTGGTTGGTTTAGTAGGGTGGTTTTGTTTTTTTTTTTCCCTGAGAACCCAGTACTTCCCAGTTTATGTATTCAGCACGAGCTTTCAAAGCAGTGTGAGTAGAAACAGAACTTTAGGGGCTTTACGAGTGCACACAGTATTTGCTTTACAGATGGACAAGGAAGAATTTGCTACATTGACGAATGAATCTCGAATTTCCTGAATTAGCTGTAAAGATGTGTATAGCGTGACTCGGACTAAAGATGCTCTAACAAGTTGGACTGACTGGTGTGAATGTTTTTTGTGATGGCTCCACTAAGTTCAGCATCTTTGCATTATTTATTGCCATCTGCTTGATGTGTTGAAGGCTCTGGCTCAATTAGATTACCTTTTAGCAGGAGCAGCTCTCAGGAGCAGTGCAAACAGGCATGTGTCTGGCTGCTGCAGAATAAATAAGAAAGTAAATAAAGTCAGCAGTGTGTTCCTGCAGGGCTCTTTAACTGCTTTACTTATGGAGTAAAAAGGACACGTAATGAAAATATTTCAGGACAAAATATGTGATGACCTTTGCTTCTACAGCGAGAAAAAAGAGTGTTATGGAATGGAATTATCCATGTATTTACAATGGATTACAGAAAAGCCCCAAACCAGTCCAACAAATCAGTGAGTTACAAATGCCTCTGAGCTGCTGAACTACCAAAAATCTGAATTTCTGCTTTGTAGGATGGAGTTATTTATAAAACTTAACTAGGGGAGATGTGGAAGTGATATCTGAAAAGGTATTTAAAAAGACCAGCCAAGAATGATGGAAACCTCAACATACTGTGCTGCTGTGACCACAGGAAGTCCTTCAGTCCTATTTCAGTCTGTTTCTAGCAGCAGCACTGGGAGAACAGCTTTCCTCTTCCGCATAATCTGGTTTGGAGAAAAAATTTGCTCGCAAATGAGTCATTTCACTGTGGAAATATGGGAGGAGTGAGGGATATTGCATTGACTCCCTCTTAATTTTGCGTGGAGAAAGGAAAAGAATATCCCAGACGCTCTTAGAGAACTGTGAGCTGTAAATAAGAGTATGCAGCCCCAGAATTTTCTTGTGTGCTCAGTAATCAGGGTGAGATTGAGAGGATAAAGAGTCTTTGAACTTTTCTGCTTTTCATAGCAGGGGTGAGGGTGAAAAGATGACCAGGATTTTCTGGAGGTCAGCAGGGATGTAAGATCAAGGAGAGGTCAAGCATTTATTTATCCTTGCTAAATAAACCTGTATCAGTAATGCAAAATGAGAATGTTAATTAAGAGATGTGAATGGATGGTGACAGTGTTGGTATGGAGGAGAAGTGCTGAGGACTAGGCTTGTAAGCTTTTTATTGTGTTCACACCAAAAACTTGCACCTGGGTGTGGGAATGAGTACCTGTGCCAGCCATTCCTGAGAGCCAGGGTGATGTGAAAACTTGGAGTTCCACAGTCAGAGATGAAAATTGCTCTGGGAAAACTGTGGAGACTTACTGGAAATGCACAGGTCAGTATAGTCATAATTCCTCAATTTTTTTTTTTTTCTGTTGAATTTAACTTTTCTTAACTGCTCAAGAGAATTGTATACTAGGAGTCAGCATCATTAACATTGACACAATGGGGCGATTTCAATTGTTGGGAGCTTTTTTCTGCAGCTTGATTAGTGTTTGTTTATGTGGACAAATGTTAGAAGGATGTGGAATTCTGCCTCCACAGAGGTGAAGAGAAGCTGCCCACTCTAAGGACCGTGACTGACTGGAGCATGCACATCAGTAACACTTGTAATTACGTAGTTTGGGTTTTAGCACCTGCCTCTTCCTCAATTGGACAAATTACAACCAATACAGATTATTATGACAATGGCAATGATTACAGATTGATAAATTTGAGGAACAAAGATGATGCAAATAATTTGTTCTCTCCCCTAAATCATCTGGGTCTGCAGTTGTTTGGAAACGCTGCCACTTCTTCATCCTCTGGAAGTTGTTTTTCACTTTCAAGCTGCTTCTCGATATTTTTAAATCAACCAGTTATTATCTTAGCATGACATTTGGCCTGCAGTTCCCAGCTAGGGATGGAAAAGGCTATCATTGGGACTCTCTGCACAAAATAGCTGGGCAGAACATTTCTGTACACAGAGACTGTTATTCTCACCTTTTGAAGAGCAATTTCTTTGATGACTTGGAGAATATTTGACCTTCAAAGTAAAAGCTGCAGGCAGGACAATGTGCCTTTGTAGTAGTTGTGTAGAGGGTTGAATTCTGTGTGCATGTCTTCCTTGTTAGTTTTGAGAATAATCTCTTCACTTTTCTGTAAATTGCAGTGATCATCGTTGAACTGGTTGGTCCCATTCAGGCTTAGAACTGAATTACCAATAGTCGAGAACAGGTGATATTTAAGAAAACATCTTTTCTTGAAAAGCCCGTGGAATTCTTAAAAGCCTCTCCAGATATATATGAGAAAACCATGTTTCTTCTATTTTCTATGTAAGTGATTTTCTGTTTTCTGTGTAAGTGGTTTTCTTTTTGCCCCGAGAAAAAACTCTCTCTTGTTGTCCCTCAGCTTCAGGCTAAAGGACAAAAGCATGTGATGTGTGCAGGGAAAACCTGTCCCCAAACACGTGCAGGCCTTTGCACACTTGCCAAGTGGCAAAAAAATGTAACCTTTCCTGAATTTGAGGATGACTTGGGAGGCTGCTCAGTAGAGAGGTGAGGGCAGATCGTGAGTTCTTTTAGAACTGTTCTCTTGGATTTTTATACTGATAGAGAAGCCTCAAGAATGACGTCAAGGGAATATATATATATATATATATTTATACATTTTTTAAGTTGAATCTGGAATTTATGCTTCTAGCTTCTTGAGCAAATTTTAAAAAATTTTGCACTAATTTTTAAAAACTTGCATGTGTTCTGGAATGCTATAGCACAAATAAACATTGACAGCAATTGAAGATTTAGCACGGTTAGCAAAGCAAGAATTGTTTCCCTGTTGAAAAGATTTTTGCACTAACATTCAGAGATTTTGCTGAAAGAATAAGTATTTAAACTTTGCTCTGTCCACTGTTCTGTCAACTGTTGAGATTATTGGTGTGTTCTTTAATTTTGACCAGAAAATCCAATACATGAGACTGACAGAATTCAAGTGTTGCTTGTGCACACCAAGAGGAGGGATCTGATTACATTGTGAGGCAATAACTGGTCTCTTACTTGGGACCATAGTATTTTTTAAAAAGAGCTATTTCTCATGAGGCTTGGGAGTAGTGATTACAAAAAGTTAAGGCAGAAAGTCCGTGCTAAATAGCGATTGGTTATTATGAAACACTTGTCTGTATTAATACCTAATTAATATCTACTGTGTTCAGTTAATGTCTTCAATTTAATACTAAGGCTAAAATTTCAGATTTAATCAAAATTATTCAGTTCATCTTAGCATTGCCCTTTCTGTCTGAATACTGTGTACTAACAAATAATGCAGATTTAGTTAGTGATCTTTCCAAAATCAGTGAAGTTTTGCTAGATTTGTATCAGCATAAATAAACCTGTTTTCCACTCTGTTCTATTAGATTGGTCTCTCTCATTTATCATAATGTACTTTTTTTGCCTTTCCCTGTATGTTTTCCCAGCCTGATTTATCTGTAGGGGACTGGGGCAAGAGGCTCAAAGCTGCATTTTATGGGTCATGTGTCTGCCTTGCTGTGACACGTGGATACTCCTGTGGACAGGGAGCTGAATTAGTTCTGTGTATTATTTGTATTGCTTTATGGAGCACTGCTGCACTCTCTGGACAAACAGAGTGGATAATCTGCTGTCTGTTAATGCTCTGTGGGTTTTGATGGTCTGCTCACTTAATGCAGAAAACCCTTCAGCTCTGCTTTTCATTCTGGGAATAAATGGATCAAACCAATTAACAGGTTAGAGGAGCTGACCTTTGTAGCAGCTGGGCAACAAATTCCTGAAAAGCACTGCTGGTTTTACCCAGTCCCTCCTGAACCATTTCATGATTTATTTTTATTTCCAGTAAATTAGGCATAACCAGAGGACCACAAACACTTGTTAAAAAGTGCTGGGATCATTCCCCTCTGCTCACATACGGACTTGATGAGAGCCCAGTATTCCAAAGTACTGGATGTGCTCCTTTCTTTGGATGAGGGGGATTCTTGTTAGCTTCTATACCATCAGGGACTGTAGGAGGAGGTAACCACACACAGTTGTTTCTTGCTTAATAAAAACACGTGTAAATTCTTCCCTAGTACAGAAAAATCCATTTTCCCATGGCCTTGTCTTTGAAAATGACACTTCACAGAGGATTTGGAAGGACCATGCCGTGGAGATAGTCCATGCTGTAAACTCAGCTTAAAAATCTGAGCAACAGTGTCTTCCACAGGCACTGAGCAGGTGAATTTGTGAGTGCCAGAGAAGAGAAAGAAGATGAGCTCCTGAGAAAAGAGGAATGTTTTTATTTAGGACTATTTGAGTTATCTGTAGAATCATAGAATGTCCTGAGTTGGAAGGATCAGAGTCTGACCCCCAGCCCTGCACAGACACCCCAACAATCCCACCCTGTGCCTGAGAGTATTTGCCCAACACTCCTTGAGTTCTGCCAGGCTTGGGACTGTGGCCACTTCCCTGGGAGCCTGTCCCAGTGTCCAACCACCCTCTGGGGAAAGAACCTTTTCCTAAAATCCACCCTAAACCTCCCCTACCTCAGCTTCATGCCATTCCTTTGGGTTCTCTCTTTCACCAGAGAGCAGAGATCAGTGGCTGTCCCTCTGCCTCTCCTTGTGAGGAAGCTGCAGACTGTGTTTAAAGAGGATGCAATTCACAAATAAGACAATACTAAAATTTCTTGGGGATTACTCACTTGGAGTAATTTTTAAGGCTTTTGTTCTGCTGTGTCTTTTTTTTTTTCAAGCTAGACATCATTTAATTTGTGAAACACTAGGATGGTATTTACAGAACAAAGTCCCTTAACCTGGAGTCTGGTGATATATTGGTATTTAAAGCAGTGATAATGCTGTTAGTGAGGAGCTTTAATTGCACGATTATAGACCAACAAAATTAGGCACAGCGACGTGCAGTCATGATAACCCAGTGATATGCTGAATTTATAGATGAGACTGCCTTTCTCTGCGTCCCCATACTGTCAATATACAAAAATGTTCCTGAAAGCTTGTACTCCAGGGAATTTGGTGCTTGGTCCTGCACATTGCCTTCCCAGCCAGTTTGGTGGCAGGCTGTATGGATTTCAGCCCATTGACAAGGCTCAGTGTCTCAAGGATGGCCATTCACCTGAGCCCACGGGAAAATCCCTCAACACGTGCAAGTTTCTTACCTTCAGAATGTTAATTTGGAGGATACTGTGTGAAATCCATCAGGAGTCCAAGGTATACAAGGGTTATTTTATGGGATCCCAGCTGTACCTGCAGAGTTGGCTTCGCTCATGAGCTGCACTGGGAACCCCCCTCAGCCATCTGCTTTGCAACCCATATTGAAAAAACACCATAGCAAAGCCCTCAGATTGCCTGTTAATGGAAGACTGAAGTTTATGATGACAGGTCAGCTTGTAAACATGGATTTACTGTTCTCTTTTACTGTGTGTCTATGCAAATCCATAGTTACATGCTGTAAACTGAGACCTCCTATGAAATTCTACATGCAAATCAGACATTATTCTGTGTTATTGTGATAGGGGCTGTTTTGGGATGTGATCTTTGAGTTCCCAGGAGGTGTATGTGACAGGAAGAGTACTGATTATAACTAGCCTTTTTCTTCAGCAAAGTGTTACACAGTCCATGGCACTGACTGCTCTAGAGCAACATCCTCGTTTTGTGCAAGGACGAGGCAAAATGTGTCTTATTACTGAGAGTGTGCTCAGCAGCACAGTTGGGAATGATTAAATGCAGCTCAGAGCAACATCTTTGCTCATGACACAGTGATTCAGCACTTCATGTTTCTGAGCAAGGAACAGGACTGCAGCCATCCCCTAATTGCTGTCAGCCTCGTGTACAACCAGTGTTTGCTGCTTGGGTCCTGTGCTTTGTCCATCCTCTGCACTCTCATTCTCCTAGTTAAACCACGGCGAGTTAGCCTGCAGAGGTGTTACACCCTGGAGATACCAGCCGAATAGCATCATTCATTAAAACAAAACAAAACAACCTAGATGGTCTCTGCTGCTTTTCATTTTGAAATAGGAAAATGATCTTGGCACAGGGCATTTCCTGGGGATTAATGACTGGCTGGGGTTAATGGCCCTTGGCTGCGCTGTGGGCCATCAACTCCTCCCTGCTGGTCATTAATCTGCAGGAAATGCCCTGTGCCAAGATCATTATTGTTGTATTTGGGTTCTTTGAGAGCTGAATTTGGGAACCCACACTGCTCTAATGTCTCAGAGCCTGCTGGGTGTTCTTACATTTAGGCCCTACACGACTTTTTTTCTCCCCCTGAGCTTATCTGAAGTTTCCAAACGTTTCTCTTAATGGAAAGTGTCTGTAATGCTTGAGGTCCTTTAAAAATACTTCACCGAGCAGCGAGCAAGGTAATGGTAAACTCTGTGGTGAAAGTAAAAGTTCTGTGTAGTGAAAATTTTTGAAAAGGGTGTGTATTTGGGGCCAGTCTGTGCCTTTTAGCCTTGGGCTGGAGCACCAGGCAGAGCATTGGACTTGGCATGGGAACCTGGCAGGCAGCACAAGCTGTAGACCCCTTCTTAAAGCAAAGATGGTTCCCACTTTTAAAAGATTTTTGCTGTACTGGAAGATTAAGAATAAGAAGAGATTACTGATTTTCTCTTCTACCACCTGCCAGCGGTGTGCACAAAGTGGGGTTCTGTTTATTCTTCCCAAATGATTTCAAGTTCAGAATGCACATCTTTTTAATATAGATTTATGTAGTATGTTTATGATGTCTTCTTGTACTCCATATTGAATTTGATTTAGGGTTGAATACAAAATTACAGAATTAAAAAAAATTATTCTTCAAGTGGGTCAGTTTAGTGCTATGGCCTGGAAGTGGCAACTCATGACTATTGGCTTTATATCTTTATTTAAAATAATATATCTTTATTTAAAAAAATAAAAAATCAAACCACACAAACTCACCATTTTCCCACCCACATGGCAGCTACTGGTCTATTGGTGAAACTGTTTGATCATATTAGACCATATTAGAAGTAAGGTTATGAAGAAGTGAAGCTCATGCAGCAAATAGTAAATGCAGTTTTGAGGGACTCAGCTGGGGAGTAAAGTTGCTACTGTGCATTCATCTGACATTCTTAGATGACTGCTTTTATGTCAGTGAATTAATGAATTCACTGAAAAGAGTAAAAAAAAAATCAATGTTGTGCCCTGATTTTTTTTTTTCTTCTTCTTAAATGCTTTTTTCCCTTGCTCCTTCCTTTCTCCCTGTCACTCAGACATGTCTGTGAAGTGTCCTGTTCTTCCCTTCAGAGGCTTTGCAAACAGGCAGCCTGTTGCTGTCCTCTTCCCCACCCTCAGACGTACCACGCTGTGGAGCTGCCTTGGGTCAACAGGAAACCTTCAAAACGTTCATTTCAGATCTTGAAAATGCCACAGTGTGCATGAGATTTGAAGACAGCTGCAAGCTTAGCAGAGACTGTCACATCTCTGTAGACCTTTTTAATGGATTTAGTAGAATTTCAGCAAGGAGAGGGAGAGATGTTTCATCAGGAGAAAAGGTCCTGGCTCAGGTCTACATCAAGACTTTTACAGATCTTCAGATTGAGCATGAGATTTGGATTTTTTTGGGGATGAAAGTATATGTTCATAACCCAGTTCTTGTGTCTACAACTCAAGGATTATTTCCTGTTGTAGAGAAGGAACACTCTGAAGTCATTCTCTGTAGCAGTGATTATGAACTGTCAGTCTGAAAGTTTTACCTAGAAAATGTGATATGACAAGAAATAAGGATTACTAATATTTTATAAGTAAACAATACTATTATAAGCAGCATTTTTGTTCCAGATGGAATGGTAATTCCTACTCTGACAGTAAGACAGTAACAAGGAGAAGACAGCTTGCCATTTCTAGCTTTCCATGTGCTTTTTAAAAATAGATTTTCATGTTCTGTCACTTACCCACTGAATATGAGATGATGTAGGTAAGTCAGGAAGTTGATATTGTTGTTGATGCATTTGAGACACTCTGTTAGTGGAAGCAAAGGAAAATGCAGTGAATAGCAGGAGAGAAATTACAAGCCTTTGCCTAATCTAGGAAGATGTAAAGGAATGGGGGAAAAATTTGCTTGTAAAGAAACCTTGCTTAAATTCCTGAGTATCTTTGTTTTGCTGCTAATCTGTTAAAGCCATCTTTTATTGCTGTCAAACTACAAACTTTAAGGAGAAAATATCTAGTCTATCCTGCAGCCTTTTGAGCTGGTAGGCATCCATTTACTTTGCAAACCTTTGCCTATTTTCTCACAAAGACTGTGGGTTTTTAACTTTGGATGAAGGGACAGGAGGAAAAAAGCTCCCAGGGGAAGGGCAGTAAGTCATGAGAAATGGATTTTCCAGCTGCTTGTTTCTCTGCACCCAGCCTTGATAAGGACTGGTCAGAATGGGTCCCTGAAGTGGAGTCCAAGAAATGGAGGATCCCCTTTTGGCTTTGTTGGCCTCACTGGGGGATGAGCATCAGTCTTGATGACTTGTATATGTGTAAATAATTTCCTAAAGTACACACAAGGATAAGCCAGGCTTTGTGTCTGTGCTGGTTTTGGCTGGGGTAGAGTTAATTTCCTTCATGGCGGACAGTACTGCTGTTGTTGTCAGACACTTTTATTTCACTTTGGTAGTGTCAGGATGTGAAATGAAAGGTGTTTTTGTTGGCTTTGTGCTCTTCAGATTACTGACTGCATAAGGTTAACTATCTAACAGTTATTGTCTAGTCAGAGACAAAAACAAGGCTGAAGAGCTCAGTATGATCTTTGTTTTAGGTAAGGGTCAGGCCTATCTTTACTGTATGGTTAAAAAACCTGTAAGAAATGGAGTAAACGTTAATTAAAAATATTGTGGGCTGCAGACAACATTTCCATTACAGTTAAATTAAAATGGAGAATTCTAAAGCACATTTCCTGGAGCTAGAGCCATCAGGATCCTGATGAAGCTGAGTAGTTAGGATGGTCTGATGTTTACAGCAGAATGCTAATATTTGATTGTTATATTCCATACTTGCGTGCCCCACTGTGGCTCTGTGTCTGTTTCCAGAAATTATCCTTATTTTATCTTACTGTAATGTTTTTCTAGCTGCCCTGATGTTTACAGAGCAATATTTAGAACGTGGCAAGAAACGTGGAAGCAGAATGATGCCCATATTTTATCTACTGCACGTAATACAAGTTCCCAAGAAGGATGATTTTGTTAGCTGCTATTTTTCATTGTAAAAATTAATGGGTGGTTGTGTACATTTCTTAGCTGGATTTTAGCTCGTATTTGTTTTTCCTTCTCATTTCCTACCTGGCAAACATTTGAACGTTATCCCAAGAAAGAGATGGATGCTGTGATAGTGATTATTAATTGTAGAAGAGTAAGTAGCTGTCAGTAACACTTTAAAAACTTGTTAGCCAGATACTTGTCTGTATGTATGTGCTGCTTAGTTTTGTTGGCTTCAGCGGAAATTTATCATTCCCTTTGAAATGTGGAACATCTTAGAGGAAAGACAGACTCGTAGCGTTTGCAAACCCCAAGACACCAGGAGAACTCAGTTTGCAATCATAAAGAGAAGCAGCCATCCCCAAGAGACATCACTACTGGACTAAGAAAAAATGTTTGCCAATCAGCAATATATAATGAATAATGAACAATATTTGTCATCTCCCCGAAAGTGGGGCATTGCAGTACAAGTTGTACAGCTGTTATTGTTTAATTGCAGCTGGATTAATAAAACGTAATTTTTACAGCCCATTTGCAATATACCACCGGGGAATACGTTTTATTTCCGCTTTGGATGTCTCTTAGTTAATGATTTGTGCCTTTTGAGCATCAATGTTTGGCTTCAAATCCCAGATACAAGTTTATTAAAAATTGTAATAGTTCTTAGAAACTATAAAATGAAATGAAGTGCACAAAATGTGCATTTCCAGTGCTTGAGTTTAAACCATTTTTTTACTTGACTAATTTCAGTATTTGCAGGACTTGAAAGTATTGAATTTAAATAACTGTTAAATATTTAATTTGCTAGACATACAATATTATTTTCAACAGATTATTTATATTTGTTAGTAATTAAAGATTCAGAATGGCACTGAGAGGATGTGGTCATATAATATGTAATATTTAAAACTTGCCCAGTGTTTATGCAAAATAGTGGCAATGCAGGGAAACTGAACTGATATTTGAAGTCTGAAACAAGAACAAGACAGTAGTTAAATGGTCTGATTTACAGAATAAGGCTGACCTGGTCAAAAATAATTGACAAGCCTTTTACAGAGAAACTGGGCCTTGCTGCTGGTTGAATGGCATCTCCTGTTAAAGTCAAGGGTGAATCAGTTCTTGGCTAATTTCCCTCAGCTTATCACTGAGCAAGTGTCAGGGATGCAAAGCTACCTCTGGATGAAAACGCTTCCCTACAAATTCCCTCAGACACCTGCAGCAATTTCTCAGTTACCTGTGAGAAGCAGCACTGCTCCAGGCTCTGTGCTCCACATGCAGGTGCTTGTATCTCTTTGCCATCCACATCCAGCAGTTACTCCCATTTGATTATTCTGAAATACAGAGAAACAAAACCATCCTCTCGTATTTTTTGGGCTGTGGGACCTTTGCTTTCCCTTTGGTTCCTCTCAGGTTTTAAGCTGGTGATACTCAAAGGTGAGAAGGTGCCAGGGTGCAGATGTTGCTGCTTGATGCTGTGACTGTGCTTCTCTTCCTGCTGTTCTCTAGGCAGTCTGTCTCAGTAGATACAAGTAAAAGTTGATATTTTTGGGATGGAAAACGTTGAAAATGCTCTTCTACCAATGGGACAAGGTTTTTTTGACTCGAGTTTAACAAGCATGGTACCTGGTGATTCCAGTCTTGTTCCTTTTTCGGCACAGTACTATAACTCGGTTAAATTGGGCAAATACTGCTAGAATGAAATGGAAAATAATCAGTTCTACTACTAGCATTTAAAGGAGCTTATTAAAAGTATGTTCACTATTCTCAGTGTTAAAAAAGAGGAAAAAAAAAAACCCAACACAGCTCAGGTAAACATTGAAAAAAGATTTCCAGAACCCTCAATCCAAATTCTGTCAGCATCAGGGGGAAGGCTGAAGAGGAGGAGGCTTAGAAAAGATGATACTCTGCAATATTCAGAGAAACTCAATTTTAGAATTAGATTTTTGCCAGAAAATTGATTCTGTTCCTTGTTACAGCAGTGCTTAGAGCACAGGTGGGTTAAGCATGTGCAGCAACCAACCCACTTTATAAAAGGTACACTGTGATCTTGCAGTCATTGTCCAGCACTTGTACATAATTACATGCAATTAACCCTACCTTTTAAAAATGCTGATATTTATTATGATTATCTGAGTAGAGACATGGAAAAGCAGCTTTGCTGTAGTGTTGCTGTTGTGGCCAGCCATTTTTTAGCTTGAATACACATGCCTGTTACTCCCTCATCCTTGTAAGATTTTACTCTGAATATTGAAATTGGTCGGTGCCAGGGAAGCCTCTCCCATCTTTAGTTTATTCCATTCTTATCCAAAGTAATGGGTCACAGGACAGGAGTAATGCAGCCCTTGTGTGGGTGAATGTACAATTTAGAGCAAGACTGAGGTGAGAATAGAGAAGGGTGGAGAGCTTGCTCTAAGCCAACATTAAATGTAATGCCTCTCCTACCCTCTGATAAATCCTCTTATCTCTGAGCATTGTGGGGAAGGGAGGGATAAAAGATGAACCTGTCCCTCGCAGAAATAGGAATTTGCTTAAAGGTGAGAGCAGAGTAAAAGGAGCCATGTTAAACTTGAACTGTAATTGCTGCATCTGTGTCAGGGTTTGAAGGATGGTGCACTGCACAAAGCTTCAGAAGAACAGTCCAGCTGTAGTCCTGATTTTTTGGTTGCTGTTTTCCTTGCCATGTGATGAGTGAACTTGCCTGGATTACTTTACATGTGATGATAGTACTTGTGTGAAAAGACCATTTAATTTGGTTTTTTTAGGTCATTAAGGAATTCGATCTTCAAAACTAAAACTGAGCAATAAATAGGAGCTTGCTGTATCCCTTGCCAGATAATTTTGTCTGAATTTAATATTTGAAAGGGTCAGAGGGAAAAAAGGGAATGACCCAACCTTTACACATTCCCACATGTCATGTGATTGTCAGTAGAACAGGATTTGCCTTGTATGGGCACTTGTTATGAGAGCTTGGCCATGGGAGCCCTGGCCTGAACCTGGGTTTCTGTTAGACAGCTTGACACATGACTTCCTTGGTACTCACAAAAAATCTATAAGGTTTGACTTTTAATCACAGGAGGTAGCACAGACATGTGCTCACTGTTTGTGTTCAGTGATACCCAAGTGGAATAGCTGTTGCAGGATCTCCTGTGAATTAATTTTCCCTGGTAATTAATTGTCTGAAAACCTGAGGGGGTAAGCTAGGAGAGATTCTTCATGAGTATTGCAGCACCTGAAGGAGAAGGTGAAAGTGTAGAAAGTGCTTTAAGCTGCTGACTCCTGTTTGAGCCTTCTGAAAATTCTCCCATCTCTTTATTTTCACAGCCACATGAAGATTTAAAGCATGATAGTAATTTGGATTTGCTTGTGGTGTTAGCAGTCAGATGTGTATTTTTATTATCTTGAGGCACTGAGGAAATTGGCTGTGAGCATTTATATTAAGTATTGTTCTGGCTCCACATTTTCCGGTGTGTTCGTGGCCATGGCATTATCCACCCTTGGTGAATACAAAGATGCTTATGAAATGTTAAGGCTGAGTGTATTTAATTTCATGTCAAGAAGGACTCCCTGCTATAGTGTTCAGCTGAGCCATTGTGAATAACTGTCAGTCTCAACACTGACATAAAGCACTTTTTTGTGTGTGTGTGATGGGAGTTTTTGTGGATTCAAAGCCCTTTTTTGTTGGTGTATTTTAAAATGCTACAGCAAGGGGCTTTTTAAGCTCTTCAGAACATGCAGAGCAGTTTGGCTCCGTGGTTCTTTGGGCCTGCTAAAGTGGTGGATATCTTCAGACCTTAGCAGTTCCATTAATATGTTTCAAAATAAGTGTACATTTTTTTTTCCAAAATTGTATGCCAGTCTTCTTTCACTGAGCTTTCATATTAATTTCTTGTGTCACTGTCAATGCTGGAATATATGTGAACAACTTTTTCATAAAAAAACCTTTTGGTATTAATAGTGTTTTGTAATAGTAAAGCCAGTATCAAGATTCAGGAAATGGTTTGGCCACAATTAAATGAAAGGGAAAAGTACAATCCTGATGACAAAATTGAATTCTTGTTTAAAACACATGGGATAGAAGTTTGCCAGTCTTCAGGAAGCATAAAATGCCATTAACCAGCATTTAGTCACTTGCTAATACTGGATGTGGTTTCTAATTGCTTCTGTACTTTGTCATTGTTTAACACAATCAAATCAAATTGGCCAGAAAATTTTTCTTGGCTCGTCATAGTCCATGACTATGTTTTTACTGTTATTGTTTCAGCTTCTTTTTCATCACCCCAACCTTTACTGCCTCGTTAAGTCTAAAATTAGACTTTGACAATCAGCTTATTTTATTGGAATTATCAGATGAAAGAAATATACGTGGCAAAGTTGAAGGGGAGGCTCCAGCATCGTGTTTTATTTCATGCCTAGCAGTTCCTTGAGAGTTATCAAAGTCAGGGATCCTTTATTTGTAATTAAATACTCCTCACTTTAAAATCATGACTAATAAATGTCAAGTGCAAGAAGAGGCACTATTATTCAGTGAAGGTCCTTGGATATGTTTTAGGGTGAAAATGTGTAGGCACGAAGGTTGTTAATTTTTAAAATGTTGTAGGGTTGGTTTCATTACAAAATCCTAAAGTTAACCACTTCAGATAAAGCTCAAAAATCATTGAAACATTTGGGGAGCTCTTATACTACAGGAAGCTCTTGACATTTATGGTAATTAAAAGTGAAGGTATCTATTAAATACTTAAGTTATTCGTATAAACACCAGGCTGGTGTGCAACTGTAAGAGTTTATATATCTTAATTAGAGCTGGTCAGAACTGTTCAGTGAAATTGTTTTCTGTGTTTGGTGGTGGCTGGGGTTTTATGTTTTAACGAGTCCCAAAACCTTTTGAAGAAACATTGACATCAGTGCTTCGGGAGTCACTTGGAATGACATTTATTATCTTGAGATTGGCAGATCCAATTTGATTCCTGCAAGGCAAGGATTTGCAGTGCCTGGAGCATCTCTCTGCGAGACAGGCTGAGAGAGTCAGGGTTGTTCAGCCTGGAGAGGAGAAGGCTCTGGGGATGCATTAGAGCCCCTTCTACTGCCTCACGGGGCTCCAGGAGAGCTGGGGAAGGGCATGGAGTGATGGACAGGCAGGAATAGCATCAAACTGGAAGAGAGTAGGTTTAAATTGGATATTAAGAAGAAATTCTTCCCTGTAGGATGCTGAGGCTGTGGCTGCCCCACCCCTGAAGTGTCCAAGGCCAGGCTGGACAGGGCTTGGAGCAACCTGGGCTTCAAATGGGATGTGTCCCTGCCCATGGCAGGGGGTGGGATGAGGTGGGCTTTAAGGTCCATTCCAGCCCAAGCCATTCTGTGATTCTCTGATGGTTCTCCCTCCCTTGCTCTTGTGTGTGTGTCTTGTAGTCAGCTTTGGCTGTTCTGTGCCCTGTGAGGTTTCTTTTGTTTCTAATGAAGAATAGGAGAATACAAATCTTTCAGTTCTCTGTGGAGTAGCCCACTTGATCTTGGCCCCAGTGACCTGGCTGATTTTCTTGATCCTGTTAAAAGCATTAACTCATGTTATTAGGATTTAGAGAGAATCTAGGGAGAATTGTATTTAGAACCAAATTTTGGAAAGTTGCTGTTTCTCTTGGGCAACATCAGCAAAATGTTAGTTCTCAGTACCTTTTTAAAAGTTGTAGGAATTAGGTGTGACCTGTAGAGGAAAAACATTATCGGCACCATTTATTTGATTGTGAATCCCTTTTTTGTGCGCCCAAACCGTATTTTTGTCTATTCTTGCCTATTACTATAACATTTGGGGGTTTTCCTGCCAAACAGTGAGATAATCCCATTTCTAGGATGGGCTTTTTTACTTTTTTCCCCCTCTTGGTGAAGGAAAAGCAATGTGTGCATTTGAACTGTGCAACAATTAAGGATGCACCAAAAATGTATCTGGTTGAGCTAATATGTAACACTGAGCACTGTTGTGGAGTAACAGCTCTGTTATTGAAGCACAGCCATAAAAGTAGCACTGGAATTGGAAAGGCGTTTTCCTTCCAGTGATGAAAGGCTCCCCTGTAAAATCCTGAAATCTCTTCCCAGTTTGTAGGGTTTTTTCACACTGGACAGTCCTTTTGGTGGTGATGGAAACAACCAGAATAAAATACTGGATAGCAGATTGGCACTTCATTATAACCTCTTAAAATAATATTAACAACAAAAATTGCTTTTGGGATACTGTATTAATTCAGCTGAGAAATATTTATATACTTTATAGGCTGTTAAAGAAACATGTTTTCATGCATTTCAGAAGAGATTTTGAGCAAGCTGTGTTCAAATTTGATAAATGTGCCATTCTCCTCTGTTTGCAAATGCAAGTCTTTTCAATGTACTTTTTCATGCATTAGGTTTTTAATACTTACTTTTCCACACATGCCCTGGAGAAAAGCATGCAATCCACTGTTACTCTGAGGTAAACTGGATTTCAGTGTAGTCTGTTTCAAATTAAATGAAATTGTTTATTAGTTTTGCAGGTCTGGAGAGCAGAGAAACCCGTGGGTTTTCACTGAGCTGATGAGGGATATGTTAACCTATACATCCAAAAAGGACTGATGCTAATTGGGCTTTTCACTTTGATAAAGTCCTTGGTTTCAATGATGATACGCAGGTTAGCTGCATCTTTTAATTAACAAAAAAAAATTAAATTCCTCTGCTGGAATTCCCTAACTGGTGAGTGGTTTCTATATGCAAGTATGCTCTCTTGTGGTAAGCCATTTTATTGAATCCTTCACCAGTCTGAAAATGTAACAAATTCTATTTCAAACGATGATATTTTTAATCTATTATTTTTTTATCATGCCATTGTTTCCAGGGTTTACAGTGTGCCATACAATGGCAGTGCTCTGGATATGGAATATGTGACTGTACATATTTTGTAGTTCTGTTCAGTGCATTGAGTTAAAATCTGTGCTTGGGCAGCACGTGGCTTTCCTGGTGGCATCCATCTGGTGTGGAATGAATCACACAATGATTGTGTGATTCAGGGTGTGATACTTGTCCAGCCTCTAAACATCAGGTAGTAAAACCAGAGAGGATTCTAGTGCTGAAGCACCTTTATCAAATTCTAGTAACTGCATTTGTGCTTCTTGCAATAGCTAAGATGCTGTTTAATTGAATCTGAGTCTGGGAAATTCAGTTACTCTGAATCAGTTACTCTGGTTTTGCCCAATAACAAAGGGTATGGAAAAAAAAAGGCAAACCAGACTTTGCTGTGCTGTGGGTACTCCTGGGTGGTGTGACTGCCCAGGTGCATTTCTTTGCTCAGCCTTGCAGTTGGACTATAGAAATATACAGATAAATTAAAAAAACATAAAATCAAATACTTTCTCACTTGCCTCCTCTTAAAAACGTCAGAAAGACAGTTTTAGTCTTTATGATTAGCTTAATATCAGGGAAGTATAACTTAATAAATGGCTGAGATACTCGTAATCCTCTCTATATTTCTCATATGACAGCTGGGATTTCTATCTGGATTCTTTACTGGCTGAGTAATTTCCATATACATTTCTGTAGTGTTTTGCCTGGGGGCAAGGATAGCCGAATGTCAGCAAAAGCATGAGGTTATGTTCAAATGATCTCGGTCATGGAAGTCATGGATGCTTCCCTTTAAGAAAAATAAGGCTATAAAGAAGTATTTCAAAGAATGTTTTTTGAAGACCATGAAATTCATGGGATCCACTTAAACCCGGAAACACTGGGCACAATTCTTGTGAGCACAACTGCTGTTGACTTTTGTGGACGTTTGGCAGGCTGAGGACTCAAAGATCACATTCCCTTGGTCGCAGAGATGATGTGATGTGTGCCGCTGTGCATGAACATTTAATGTCAAAACAATCAATTATGCAGCAGGTGTGGGCTGCAGTGGAATGATCTCATTTGGCACAGAACTTGGATAATGTGTAGGAGAGCAGGAGATGGATGGGATAAGAGCATGCTGGAGTAATACCTTCCATTTGCTGGAGCTTAATTTAGTTGAGGAGATGAGCAGCGTTTTTAAAAGAAGTTTCTGTTGCATTCATGTTATTTCATTTGTTATTCTTTAATATCAGTTACAGTTTCATTCAATGAGAACTGAAAAGTGTGGCCCTGTCTTCCAGTTTTCTTCTGGTTTTATGTAACCTGGAAGAAACAGAGAGTTTAAAAGGTTCAGCATGTGACACGTTGACTCAGCCCTTCATAAGAGCTTAATAGACCCTGAGCAGGAACCTGTGCTAGAAGCTTAATATAAATATTTTATGGAGAAATGGAATCTTATTTAAGGGCAGAAGTTGGTTAAACAGCATCAGCAGTTTCAAACTGTAGAAGGCAGAGAGTAAACTGCACTGTTTACAGTGATAAATGTAGGAAGGTGTGAGGTATGAATCTAGAGTTTAAGATGATGCTGTGTCACTATGTTCAGACACAACCAGCTCGTGGTGCTGGTTTACCCCATGTTGTTGCACAGAACAGTTCTGTGCAGTCTGTTTTACCTGAAGCAGAGAATTAGTCTCAGTTGGAGGTTTGTTTTTTTTTTTTTCCACAAGGCTGGTTTTCTTTACTTAGCAGTCATCATCTCTCTTGCTGTGGACTTCAACTTTCAAGTTGTTTTTGTTTCCTACTGTCCTTCACATTTCTCTTTTCCTCCAAGTCCTCACCCACACTTCTCTTTTTCCTCTGATAGTTAAGAATCCCATTCAGAAACACTTCATCTGTCTTTGATATTGATTGAGCTTTCTGTGGTATATGTGTGTGTTAAAAATAAGATGGCAGAGTTTTTCTTCTGGTTCAGTAGGTTCTCTTCAAGCATTTATGCAACTGGGTGAGATTTTCTGTTTCTTTTTCTCACAGGAAAGTACTGATAATATAAGTAAAGAACAAGGCAACTGCACACGCAATTACATCAATTTAGAGCACAGAATTATGCATGTATTAAATAATAATAACAATAATAATTATATCTGTGTTTGAGATTGATGACTGTTCAGTGCTCAACTGCAATATTATTCCTTTTTTATTGTTCAGTTTTCTAGGCAGGCTGAATAACTCTAATCAGCCATGCAATGCCCACAGAGTTGACCAGCACCTTGCAGTGAGGCTGAGACCTAGAGATGTGTGAAAAGGCTCTTCTGGTTATCTTTGAAAGAGCAGGGCCACAAGTAGTTTGCATCCAATAAGGATGAGGATGCACAGTTTGTTAGGATGATGAGATGTTGCCCCTGTGATGGAAGAGCAAGAGAAATCAAAATGGTTTGGAGGATTTTAGGCTCTGCAGTAAGACTTCTGGAGGACACTGTTGACCATGAGTCTTGCTGCTCTCTGGGTCCGTTTCTGCTCTTTTCTTTGGCCTTTCCATGTTTTCTCTGCAGCTTCTCCCCATCTTTTCCTGTCCCAGTTGCTGTGCTCTGAACTCCCATTTCCCCTAAATTGGATGTGCTGTGGTGAGATTTCTTGTTTGTTGGTGGTGAATTAATGAAATCACATTTCAGAAGTCTGTAGAAACATCTGCCCCTGGATTGAGAAGTTCAGAATTTTAACCCACAGGATCAAAGTCTGGCAGTTGGAGGCGTTTGGAGCCAGATGCCATGCAGTGATGGTTCAGCAATCCAGCCTATAGACTGAACTGGCTGCCATGGCAGCCCTGTGAAAATAACTGCTGCTTTATTCCGCTCTTTTCCATTCTGTCTTGTTGCCAGTTCTTCCTTTAGTGTCCAGTGTTCAGTGTCTTGTATTGCTTTTTTATTTTATTGTTTTTTTTCTGGTAAGATTTTGAGCTCAACTCCTTATAGTGTGCATTCTTCTGTATCTAGAAGAATAAATCCAAGAGGATGGAGGAGAAACACCTTTCTGTGGCAGGTTAATGTATGAATTAATAGTAAGGATCACTGAACTTTGGGCAGAAGGTGAATCATATGGGAGTTGTATTGGTGCTGCAACTGAAGAAGTTTTAAGGTCCTATTTTAAATGAGTGATTTATCTTTACTCTCCATACTTATTTCTACTCTTCTAAAGGTGCAAAGAAATCCGTTATCCTTCTTTACCACAATGGATAAAGTTATTTCTGTGCTGGAAATAAACAGGCAATCACCAGGGCTGGAGACAGTTTTTCTTCTGGGTGGGTGATTTTCAAGTAATTAACTAATTCAGTCATATGCAGAATGCTGTTGTTCTTAACAGCCTTCTGAATTTTGTGCATGCTGGCGAGGTTTTCTGTACATGAACCTTGAAACAAATTTCAAAGCTATCAATTTTCATAGCCACATTTGTCAGTTTGGCAGCAGTTCATTCTGAGCTTGATGCTAAGCATGATTATTGTAAGTTATTAACTATGCTTACTGTAAATCACCCGAATCTGCCCAGCTCTGCTGGCAAGGTGGTGTGAGGCTCAGAGTGGTGCTGGTACATGTATTTATGACATATGCTACTGTTCAGAAATTACCTTTATCTTCAGGTTTTCAAGAAAAAGGATATAATTTGGTAGCGAGGATAATTTTAACAGTATTCCTGTCTTGTGAAGAAAATTACTGAGCATCTGGAGTTCCTAATATTTTATTTTTCATCCTTCAAAAAGAAGCTGTTTCTGTTCTCTGATCCTTAAAATCAATCCCTCAGCTGAAAAACATGTTGAAATAACAGGTTACTCTTGGTGTTTTGAGTAATGCTTAGAGGCTGCAGCGGGAGTCTGGCACCTTTTGCATTTGGTTGCTGCCTGAAAAAAAGCCCATCTCCCAGCCCAGCCTCTGCCCCAAAATGCTTAAATTGAAATATAATGGCAGTGGGTGTAGCTGGAGGAGCACAAGTCAAGGTGTGATGACTTGAATTTTAGTAGGCACCAAAAAAAAAAAAAAAAGGGAAAGGGGAGGAAGGTGAAGTAGAAGAGGAGGAAGGCCACGTGTGACTTTCCCAAAGGAAGATGTGTCAGGGCTCAGGATGCCCAGTGCAGAATCCCCGGCCAGGGGCTGCAGGAACCAGCTCCCACCGCTGGCTCCTGTGTCTGCAGAAGGTGAAATCACACGTGCAGTGCATGTTAGTGGCCCCTGGAGGTTTCTCTATTGATCTGTGTCTTAATAATGCATAATAGGCAATCAGAGCTCTCCTGATCTTTTCGGAGACACGCTGTCAGCAAGAGTCCTAAATCACCGTGCTGCTGGTGGCTGTGTCTGACCTGCCCTCCACAACACTCAGTACCTTTCACTTCCACTGGGACTGCTCCTGCCTCACCCAACAGAGGCTGCCTTGGCCTTTGGAACAATTACACATCATCATTCTGTGGTCTTTCAGCGAGGCAATATAGATCTGTGATTGATTAAAGAAATTATTTCAGAATAGAATCGGTACAGGTGTTCGTTCTGTTTTGTTTTATTTCTACAAGCATGAACAAAAGTGTTGGTTTAACATTATTGGCCAGTTTATCTGTTCTGCCCTGTTTAGGCTTTGCTCTCCTTTTGAAGGTCATTCTTTTGTAGAATGGCTTAGGATGGGATTTCTGGTTTAGATGCTCAGCTAATTAGGGTTTTGCAATTCTGATGTCGCCTCTGTCCCACGTATTGGAACATTGACTTTTAGCAATGCATATTCTTAAATCAATAGGATCTTTATTGATACTTGCTGGTGACATAGCTAAGTTTGGCAGCAAACTGCAGACATTGCAGTGGGTTTACTTAGAAAGCAAGAAAATGAGATTTCAGAATTATTTATTGTTGTTGGGCACCGTCTGCAATACTTGTCTCCTGGACTGCAGGAATTCATAATCACTGCTGTGAAATAAGTCTTTTACCCTTGGCCTTTGAGAGTATTTAACAGCACAGGCTAATAGAAATTGTTGTTATTGTGTTACTACTGTGTGTAAGTACTCATTGTGCAAATCCATTCTGATTTTGCATTTGACAACATCAGAAGTTAATTGGATTACCAAAATAATGCACCAGCAACAATGGCAGAGAATTCAGCTTATAGCAGTAGTGTAAGTTTGTCTGTTTGTATCATCTTGTGGCTATTCCCTTCTTTTTACCCCTTCTTTTCCCTAGAAAAGGCATAGTTTAGGCATGGTCATGACTTTTTCCCTGTGTTGGTTCTTTAATAATAAAAAAAAAGGGAAAAAAAAAGCAAAAGCTACTGGGGCGAAAACTCATTTAATTTGCTCAGGAAGTAGGAGAATTGCAGGCTATTTTGGATATTTTGAGTACAATGTTTAATGTTTTATTTATATCTAGCATAATAAATATGCTGACCAATAATAAGTCAGCAAAACTCAGTGTAGCTGAACTGTTCAAAATGAATCAGCTCTTATTTTTCCCTCTAACCTTGGGCAGGTGGCACACTGCTAGTGCTGTGGCTGGCCGGGTGGATACCCCTAAACCAGGATTATCTGAGGAGGACGAAGGCCAGAAGATGCCCAAGGACTGAGCTGAGGAGTCCAGAGACCTGCCTGGGCAAGGGTAGACCTGGGATGTAGGTGCCACATCCATGGCATGTCCTAGCCACAAAATTCCAGGCAGAATCAGGTCTTGCATCTTGTCTCCTGGTGAATCCGTGGCATTTAGTGCTGCTGATCCTGAGCAGGGAGGAGGAGGAGGAGGGTCAGCCCTGGTGAGCCTCAGGAGTGCTTCATTGGTTCTGAGGGGCAGAAATGAATTGTGAAAATGTGAAAACATGACATGGCTTAGCTGTGGTGTCTCCTGAAGGGTGGGATGAGGGAGCAGCATTTAGGGCTGGGCAGAAATGCCCAAGATAATTCGGGGTAAGTGTCCTGAGTGCAGTCTGGTTTCATCAGCACCCAGCTCTGAGCTGCTGCTGTGTCTAACATGTCTGGACGAGCTCATTGCTTGGTGCATCTCTACACCACAAAACTTTTTATTTGATGAAAATATACCCAGACTGTCTCCATACTCTCTGTTGGCACAGGGGCTGAATCACCTTGTCCTGGCCTCACACACCCTCTATGATTTCCTGGGCACGGGAGGAGATTTTAAACTGCTGAGTGCTCAAAGTCACCCTGAAGCCCCTGAGTTCCCCCATCCCAGCCAGGGCAGAACTGGAGGATGGAGGCTGAAGATCCCACAGTGATGAGCACATTTCACACAGCACCTCAGCCTTTGCTGACGGGCCAAGGATTGTTTTAATTTTTGAAATTTTGCTGGCTCTGTGCTAGGGCAAGATGGAGATGTGTGGTTTAGTTTTTTTTTCTCCTTAAAAAAAACCCCCACAAACCAAACCTTGGGCCCTGCAATGTTTCTGTTGAAATAAAATGTGTATATATATATAATTTCCAATTTATGAAGTCTGCTGATATAAGGAATTTAATAAAAATGCTGGCAGATGATTATCTATAGTCATGCTGTATAAACCTGGTTTGGGTGAGGTCTGGATCTTAGCAGTAGCAAAATACAAATCATTAGATGAAAATAGTTATAAAGTCTGGAAATTGACTTTTTGCTACTTTTTTATGATTTAATCTATTTATATAGAGAGACATGCTTTCTTTTCCAACTGGGATGAATCTTGATGAGAATACAAGTAAAAATAAAATGTATATTATCTGTATCTTTTTTTTATTTATGCTGAGGGAGAAGATACAAACCCTTTCGAAGATGAACCTGTTGTCTTTGTTCTCCCTCTGTGAAATCTGCGTTCCCTCTCATTTGCTTTATTTCTTGTGGCTGAATTCCCCGAGCGTGTGAACCTTCCTTTTCCTTAAAGGAGAGAAGCTTAAAGATAAAATGTGTTATGTGTGCCCACTAAACCTGATAAACTGATACTCCTTTCCTGATATAATTTCAGAGGGCGTAAGGGACGTATTCCCAAAGCTGTTAAAATCAACAGAAGTTCTGCAAACTTCAGTGCATTTTGGACCAGGCTGAAAGTGAAATGTGTCGCCGAGTATATCAGGGCAAGGTATTTTGTTCTCCTGCAGGATGTTTCCTTCCCTTGGTCATCCTGTGTTGTGCACTTGCTGCTTTGAAACGCTGCAGTGGGGCTTTTTCTCAGTCTGTGGTGGCCTAAGCCAGCAGATACTTCTTTTATCTCGGTATCTGAGAGCAGAGTGTGGCTTTAACATTGACAAGAAACACTTGGAGACAAAGACTGACCTTTTGAAAGTGATGAAAAGGAGACCCCAGGGAATCCCATTAGGAGCAGGGAAGGTGGATAACAGCTCCTTCCACCCAGCAAAGCTACAACATTCTGCTTATTCTTAGGGGACTTTGTCGCTGAAGCCGGTGTCTTTGGCCTTTTTCTTTCAGTTCAAAGCAGCCATCTGCGTCCTTTAATTTGAGTGGTAGATATTCAGTTATTTTTATCTGAATATATAAAGGCAAACTGTTGGGAGTTCTTATCTCAAAGACAAAGCGAAAGGCCGAGGGAAGTTCCCAGTTTCCCCCCGTGTAGTGGCTCTTCTTTCTCCCAGCCCTTGGATGCTGCAGGTGCTGCCAGGGTTGGTGGTGGCACTGACATTTCTCCTCGATGCCCAGCTGTCCCCTGGCACTGCTCAGAGCCGTGTATCCATCAACCTGCACCTGCTGCTGAGAGCTCAGTTGCACTTAGTTATTTTACAAATACATGCTGCTCTACCCCTAATACAAGATGTGAGATGTGTCTAGATGCTTTCTGGAAGGTTTGGATGAAAGAAATAGGAAGAGGAGGATAAGACTGCATTGTTTCAAGTGTTATTCCTCCACAGAGGCCTTTAATTGTATTTTCCTCATTATTTGTTTCTGTTTTAATTGGCCGGAATTTCGTGACTGTGAGATGGTGAGATCCTTGGATATGTTTCCTTCTTTTCCAGCTCAGTCTAGCGTATGTTCAAGTCTTTTAAATTAATTTCAAAATTATAAAATGGAAAACAATGTATTGTACCCTTTAGATAGATGCTGGCCATTTTCAGTAGCAGGACTGGAGATTTATTGTTTTTATTTTGCCCGATTAAAAAAGTATGAGTTCTGGGAGACCTTATGGAAGTTAGACAATAATTTCTCTGTCATTCCATGGCTGAAGACCTTGATGGGGATCATAATATTCACTTGTTCTGTTTACAAGAGTTCCTGATTTCAGAGCTTACAAGATGTGTCATTTGGGAATTTAGGCTTAGAGCTTTATAAATATTACTGGAGCTATCCCTAACTTTCAGTCTTCTAGTTAATGAAGTTGTGAAAGCACAAGGGAAAGAGATCCTTTCTGTATTAACTGTTTGATCTGATTGCAAGTCAGAGATCTTGCTACACATCTTTAATAAAATACCAAGAATTAAAGCAGTGATCAGCATTATTTGGATAACATTTCAGTTATGTCAAACATTAATATAAATAGTATTTTCTCTAAACAAACATATATAATTTATTTATATAGAAATATTATTAAAATAGTAATAAAACTGCATTTTCTTAGGTTTGACTGTAGTAATTTCAGATTATTGAAGTGCAGCAGGTCATAAAGTTGATACTTTTCTTTCTTCACCAAGATGGGAAGACAGAAAATTATCTTTTGTGCCGTAATTTTGCTTTCAGGTTCTGCATCCAGACTTGAGAATGAGAAAGTCCTCTTTTCAGAGGTTGAAAAATGTTGCAGGAAAATTATGGTTGCCTTTAAATTCTTCTTCTCATCATCCAGTGTAACGGGTGCATATTATTGCCAACACGGGATTGTGCAGAAATTGAAAAGATAAATTTGGATGTAAGGTTTTTCTGAAATACTTTCCTTCATTGAGAGAGTGGGAGAAATCTATGGTAGTTATCAAAATTTACTGCAATCATGCTTCTGTGTTTTATGTGTCTCCAAAGCAGAAAAGTAAATGAAAGGAGTCAAAAAGGATCTTTCAAAACTGTTGAAAATCTCTGCTCTCAGTGATGCCTTGGCTATTGTTTTAATTTGCTTTAGTTCTGTGATAGATCGTAACAGTGGGTGAGTAATTTACAAGAGCAACAAAGCCATCCCATTACTTCTTGGAAATAACAGAAATGAGCTTTTATTCTTAGACAAAGACAGTTTAATTGCAGTCAGCTCTCCTGCAAAACAGTTAAAAAAGTCAATCCAAAAAAAAATTTTTTTTTTTTTTTTTTTTTTTTTTCTTGGGGTTTTTAAGTGGAATGTAGCTCAGTGTCCTTACCTGCAGCTAGATGTGCAAATTGCTCTTTTAATGAAGACGCTTTGAACGCTGATCCTATTAACAGGAAATATGGGGGAGAAGCTTCTACCTGCCTGATCTTCTTGATTTGTGAACTGCCTGCTTTTACAGAGGCTGGGGCGGCTGCACAGCTGGCTTGGGTTCATATTTTAGGCCACTGAAGGTGTTTTCTTGGCAGGGACGAGGCTGCCAGAAATCATCTCTGTTGTTGCGGTCCCTGGAGGGTTTTCACATCACACAGCAGCTCCCTGAGCACATGGACGTGCCTGCTCACAGCACAGTGCCTGGGCGAGGAGCACAGCAGGGCAGACAGCAGGACACAGATACCTGGTGCTGATGGGTTTGAAAAGTGACTGTCACCAGCTGGAGCCTCTCTGATCCTGGGGATGTGCATTCCTGGAAAGCAACTGAAAGGGGAGATCCTGACTGCTGCCAATAAGTGCCAGCTGCCTTTAAACTTTGCCCTAAACCTTCTCCTCGAATGCACTCTGTGCCTGTGTAATATTTAACTGGCAGAGGGTGGGCTGACTGGCTGAAATATTAAATGGCTTGAGATGGTAATGCAGAAACCTTTAAACAATGGGAAAAAAAAAAAGCTTATTCGGTTTCTCTGGTACTCTCAAGTATTCACTTCTGTATCACCGTGACTGGCCTTGTTTTGGGCCGTGGGTTGCTCTCCTTCTTTTGAGGGCACAGAAGGGAGAGATGTTCACTGCAGGGATGAGTGAACTGACCATATTTTGGTGAGGTGCCGGTGACAAGGGTTTGCTGAGGAGACATCCTCAGTCTTGGGCCAGCAAATGCCATTAGTTAGGATTGGTACCTGTTCAGTGTGCAGCATTGTGCACTGTGTCTCTAACCACGCCAGTCTCCCCGTGGGAGCTCTGCATCTGACAGTGGGCACTTGGATTGGGCACTTGGAACTTGAAAATGCTCCCATTTCCTGGGAATTGAGGGAAACTGCATTTGGGAGTTTAATTCTCTGAAGACCTGAGAAAAAACAAAGCCTGTAACTCTGCTGCTGACTCTAGTCCCTTATCTCTGGTGTCCTGAGCCTGACTGTGTGTGCAGACCTGCTGCAACTCCAAGGTTACACACAGTGATTTCTTTCACATGTGTGGATACCTTGACACCTCCTCTACAGTGGTAGGTTTGAAAGAGCTCTCTAACCTCTCTATTTGTCACCCTTTCAAGGGAAACTCTTTTGGTTTCCCCGCATAACTTGTGAGATGCCTCAGGTTTGTGTCAATACTGCACTGTAGGACAGTGGGTGTAAATAAGATGGTGAGAACAGGAGCAGTTTCTGTAGTGTGTCCTTAAGAATCAGCAGGCCTACTGATACCTCAAGTACCATTTATTCTTGATTGGGGCATGCCGAGCTTGTCAGAGGAGCCATCTGCCACCTCATTCTGTGTGTATTTATTTATTTATTGCTAAGGAGAATCCCGACACCTCACATGGAAGAACTGTAAGGGGGATATGTTTTTTATTCAGCTTCCTGCAGAAGATCTTACAAAAAAAGGATGGTTTAACTTCTCTTGTTGATTTTTTCTCCTGATACTCTGCATCATGTTGTATTCCCTTTTATATTGTGTTCACTGACTGGTTTCTGGTTTCTGTCTTGATATTTGCTGCTGGAAGTGACATACAAAGAAGCTGTCATCACCAGCTGTGCAGAAGACATCTGAGAAAACCAACACTTAAGTGCTAAGAAGGAAATGAAAATGTCTTTTCTGCCCTGCTAAATATGACTTTTGGTACTGGTTTTTTTGCCATCTTTCTCACTTGGCTCAACATGCTTGGCTACTCTGAAAGAGAAACACTTTGCTGGCTGCCTCTTGTATGATCTCCAGGTGCAGGGGCCAGTGCCCAGTTCCCTGCAATGCAGAAATAAGTCAGCTGATTGCATTTCTGATGCCTTTTTGAAACCTGTAATCTTCAGGCTCTCCTCAGATTTAAGGCATATCAGGATAGGTTACTTCTGTGTCTAAATGGTTTAGATTGGAAAATAAATGTTCAGCCCTGATCCTGCATAATTTACTGTTCTCTTAAGAGGGGAGAATAGGAAGTAAGCTATTACCATAAAAAAATTTTACTGCAATTTTCTTCTGCATAAGCTTAAATTCTGTGTAGAGAGGTTGTCAATTAGTGTGCAGATTTTTTTAATTGGCTATAATAAAAAGCTAATTGGTGTTTTGCTTAAAGAGTGAATTAAGAAAGTGTTGCTATAGAAACTTTACATGTGTATAGTGCTGCTCTACATAACAGTAGATATAATAGTCTAATGACCTTTCTGAGCCAGCTGTAAAGTCAAAGAGAATGTGTTAAATTCAGGCTGGCTGCAGAGATCATTAAGGAGTTTGTGACTTCACCCATTTCATTGCCAGAAATTGGCTCTGGCATTGTCTCATAGAATGTTTCTCTTGACTCATGTCAAACCAGATAACAAATGCGGGTCTCAAAAGACCTGAACTTTTGTAAAATCCGAGTGCTCCGATGGTGAATGTGTAAACCGATCTGTAATCTGTCAAGCATAAAATGTACTACTGGGAAAAATTCATTTTCATAATCTGAGAAAATGTGATGATGGATCGAAAGTGGCAGCATCTAATCCAAGAGCTGCTGTATCCTTGTATCTCTCCCTCCTCTCCCTGCCCTCCCTACCCACTGCATTCTGAGCCTCGTGTGAAACACAGGAATTGCAGTTTTAAGTGAAGTGGGATTTCTGCTCTAATTTGCAATATTCTCTACTAGCAGGAGATACTGACCTTCTCAAATATAAACTTTGTTGAGGAGAGAATTATTTCTTCAGGATTTGTGTACAGGATTTTTTTTTTTCCTCAGGCTTCCCTACTGAAATTACTTCAGAGTCATTATCTGTACCTTGGCTAGCTGCATAAAAGTTATATATAGGTGGCATGGACAAAACTTTGGAAGCATATGATGAACATAGTCATTACTGCCAAGGAAGGCAGTCACTAATGAAATAAATGGCTCTGGCTGGTAAAACTGAAACATGACCTTTTATTTTCAGTTCCCTGATTCTGAATCTTCTTGTACTGTGTCAGCAAACAAATTGTTTTGCTCCTTTTTTAACTGTATATCTGGGAGGTGTAGGGGTGTGAGAACCTGCAGTTATTAGTCATGGTGGCAGAAAAAACTTAAAATGTTCTGCATGTCCAAATGTGAGAGACAGGACAAAACTACATGATGATGTTGCTTTGTGGCATCGTTCACTGTGGGGTTTTTTTTCTCACTGAATTTAAACTAAATAAGCAAAACAATCCCCATTCTGTGTCTGCTAAATTTGCCCCTGCACTTGTTCTTCAAACTGTGAAAACACAACCATGTTTGGGTGATTAGTGTATGATTTAACCTTTTTTTTCCCCCCCTTCTTTTCCTCTCCAGTAAATGCTTAGGAAAAAAAAAATCAGTCTTTTAAGTGGGTGAATTTAGGAGAATCTCTCAGAATTCAGTGGAATTATACAGACAGCTTCTTTCTGTACCTCTGGGTCAGGACTGAGTGGTGCCATAACTTAGCAGCTATTCTTCCCTTGATACACATGTGTAAGGCCTATTAGTGTTAATGCCTTTTTGAAATGCTTCCCTCATATATTCAGTATCTACTGCTGTGTCCAAACTCTGAAGTCTTACGAGTTGCATGGCATGTGACTGTCTCTAGAGCTTAATAGAAAGTTGGATTTAATCTCATAGTTCATCTTTTGAGCAGTAAAACTGTAAAAAAGATAAAATGTTATAACGTGAAGCTTTTATCTGAGACCTGTGAGCAAATAAGTTTTTTTTTCTGGTCCAAGGAAAAGGCTGGGTTTTTTGTTGGTTTTTTTCAGCTTCCCATTGTCTTGCCCAGTCAGACCATGAATGCAGCCCCATGTGCTTACAGGGGCTGTATAGTCTAGAGGTGTTGTTTTGCAGAAGAATTGTACAATATTGTCAAGGAAATGTGATTTTTTGGAACACAGTAAATCCATCCTTCAGTTTAAATTTTTGCTGCTTTGCTGCAGTTGGTTTTCAACGGCCTTTGTGAAGAGGTGACTGGGTTTTTGAAGAGCAAAACATGAATTTTCTTTAGGACTGGTATTTTTCTCTTAGTTTTACTTGCCTGTACAAAGCTCAAACCATCCCAATGTAACATTGCTATTCCTTCTTTCATTGTAAAATCAGTAAAATTTGTATTAAAGCCAAGTTTCTGGTAGGTGGAACTGCTGCTAGTTCAGTGTGTTACTTGTTTATTTGGATTAGTGCTGGTTGTGGTCCTACAAAATGGAGTAATGGAGGAGCTGGGTGGGTTCTGCATTCTGGACACTGATAAGAAGTCACAGAATCAATGAGGTTGGAAAAGACCTCTGAGGTCCAACACCAGTGGAGCTGAGTGCCACAGTCTTTCCTTAAACACTCATGGTGCATTTCTCTCTTTATTTATTTTTAATTACTTCTTTACTGATATTGGTTGTGTTTACAGAAAGTTATGACAGAACTTGGTTGCTATTGGTCCTTTCCCCCCTTTGTTTTATAATCTATGGAGTGCAGCAGTGGAAGCTTATTAGTGGAGCAATCTGTGGAATCTTTATAATAAGCCTTGATTACGACTGAATTTCAGTGATATGCACAGAGACTGTTTAAATATGTGCTGAACCACCTTGCTTTGCTTGAGGAGGGAACACACTGACAACTGAATTTCATTAAAGAAGGAGGGAGATTTAAATGGGTGATAATGAGGTTGCTGCTGGGAAATAGGTGAAAAATGGAATTTATCAGTGTTGTTTGTTTTTGTAATAAGAACACTTCCTGTTTAGTGATGGATAACAAAGGCAGTTGTTTATTGTCCAGTGTTTTGTAGTATAGCTGAAGTGGCACCACAAATCCCCTGCTGAGGAGTCAGCTGCTTAATGAAACAGACCTTGCTGGATACAAGGACATTGATTTTAACATTTTAGGCAGATATTTTGTTTCTCTAAATAAGAAAAAAATATTTCCTGAGTACCATCATGCTTCGAAATATGTTCTACTTTGCTGCTGTGTCAGGAAAATGCATCATCTATATATATATTTAGAATTTGTATCATTGCAAATGATCAGTTTTCTCTTTCAATGAGTGGTGTTATAAAATGTGATGTATTATTCCTCTTTTGCAGAGAATTAGTGTTGAGGCCAGATTGAAAATATGCCTTCATGACAAAGTCTCTACAAAGCTGATCCCATCTCGGCTTTAAGGTAAATTAAAAAAAAACAACTCTGCTAACTTTTCTTCTCATCGTGGTTGTTACTCAGCTTGGAAGAAATGTGAGGATATCATGTGCTGAGAATAAAGAAAGTATTTTAAGGAGTTAAGTTGCAAAACTTAAAATTTAGTCAAAATAAAGTGTAACCATAAGCCAGTAATTTGAGAATGGCTTCTGTAATTAAAAGAAATGACAGTAGCATGAATGCTTATGTCTTACATACTGCCTTGGCAACTGTCTGGTTTTGTCTGAAAATGGAATATGCATATGAAGGAGAGATCATTCTAATTGAATGGAGAATATGAAATTAAAAAGGCAACAAAGTATAAATAATTGAAAATCAAGTTGCAACTCTGAGCTTCTGTATGTCGGGAGCTCAGTTGCAAACAAAATTGTTAGAATGGTAAGTCACATTTTTCTTCCTCCTAATTTTCCTTTCATGGTACCAGACTCCTGGAATGGGGAGCGATGCAGTGAAAATGATGAAGGGGTAATTAAATATCTGTAGGAAAGTAAAAGCCAAACCAGAGACTAATTTTCAGCACACTACAGCTTTCATTATATATGTATATGCTTTGATTTCTCATGTATATGGAAAATGTATCCCCTAACTGCATATTTTTAGTCTTTCTCCTCCAGAATTTGACTTGCTGTGGTAAGCTTGTTTTGTTTGTCAAATCATTGCAGAAAAGAATTCTTTAAAAAACTTTACGAACACTTAGTTACCTGGGAGTACAGCTAAGTATTCTTCATCTCAACTAAGTGTCCTTTACTGTGGTTGTACCTCATTTGAATGTTTAGCACGTCCTGTTCATTCACTGAAATCACTCAGAATGGGAAATTTTCCGTGTTTGGAACTTGTTGATTCGATATGTCCTGCTGTGTCTGTGGATGAAGGCTCCAGTGAGGTTCTCAAAAAGTTTGATTTTCAACAACACTTGCCCCAAGTTTAACCAATGCAAGTGGGCATCACAGAAATCACCTGCTACTTCATATCCCAGTGTGGAGGTTGTGACACTGGCACAAGCCATAGACCCACATCCCAGTAAATTGGAAATATTCACTGTCAAGGTTTGTTCAGTTGTGTATTTGGTTTAAAGGCCCAGGATTTGCCCTTAAGTGTCAGATACTTCTAGAACCAAATCAGATTGAGTAATTGTTGGTTATTTGATGGCAACGTAAGGTGATACAAAAATGGACTGGAGCTGAAAGAGCTGTGTCTTCCCTTGTGTCCCCAGCATGGCTCTGCCACTTGCCCTGTGCCACTGGGGACACTTGGGGAGCTGAGTGAGACTGCTCTGGCTGGAGCCAGCCTGGGGCTGGGAGGAGAGGAATCTTCACCTTCACTTGCACTGCCCAGCTCTGCTGGGGCTGTAGGACAGTCCTGCTGGTGGACAATTCTCTCAGGAATTGAACCTGTGGCTTGTGAATGGCACAGAGACAACTGCTCCAGAGGTGGGGTTGTATTTGCACTGCCACTAAGGACTGGATTGGTACCTCCAGTGGTTGAAGTACTGCTTTGCTTCCCTGGAGTAAGTTAAAAATAGCACATTTCTGCTTCTGAGATCAATTGGTTTTTATTTATCTTGACATGGTTTAGAGCAGCACTTCTTCATGTTGAATGCCATTCTTTTGGGGTTAGAAAAACTGTCATCTGTTGCTTTATTGTTTTATAAACCCAAAGGGCAGTTTAGTATTGTCAGCATGAGATCATCATTGTCTAATAATATTAGCTGTCCATTAATGTCAACTTTGAAGGGAACCCTCTTCCTAATACCTTGCAATCGTGCTGTACCTTCCACTACAAAGCAATTATCTGAGTTGTGTGAACTGGCTAAAACCTATCTGCTATTAGAACTCAGAATGTTGCTTCTGCTTGGAAAGAAAGTCATGTTGTTTAACTTCCCTCCCCTTCATCCGTCTCGGAGAGTGGGAGCCTGTGTGAGGGAGAAAAGAAAGGAGCCTGATGGTGCTTAATGGCTGATGAATACAGCCAAGGATGCAGGAACAGTTGCCTGGCAACCTGGGAGGATGGGCTGAGGTCCCTTGTCACTGCATAAGGGTTGACACTGGCTCATCCCTTGAGCTCATGGAGACTGACTTCTGAGGGTTTGTGCACACTTTATCCTCAATATGTATCGTTGGCTGGGTTAGATTTGTATCTTACGGGTTTTGTCTCTGTCCATTTCATACTTCCAGAAAGAAACACAAGAGGAATAGAAGCAAATCAAGCGTTTTACTTCAAGGAAGAAAATGTGTGCTTCCTGTCCCGTGCACTTATCGTGCTTTCAGGATAAGAGCCGTGTCTAGGAAGAGAATTGCCTAAAAATTAAGAGCTCTTAGACCCTAATTCCTGGTGAAGTTCTTTTTTCTTAGTCCAGGACCCCTCTGAAAATTCTCATTAGTGCTAAAAGATGATGATCTGGGGTTGGTGTTACAATTGCAGCCTTGAGCAGAAGCCTTTCTGTGGTTAAACACAGCTCTGAAGTGGCACATTGCTTTGTTCCCCTTCTTACACAGAAATAATGCCAGGCTGTGAACACGCTGAGGGCTGTGACAGACATGACCTTGTACAAGTTGTTCTTAAACAATTCTAATGGATTTTGAACACGGATGTCAGCACGAGGGGTGGATCTCCCTTTGTGCTGTGGTGAGGTTGGACGTGGGTGATGTTTCCTTTGGGGTGTGGTGTTAATTTGGTGTTCCCCAGAAGCCTTTTTGGGAAAGTACACGGGCATTACCACAGAAAGGCTGTTGTCATCAATATGAATATTGATCCGGTAAATATTTTCCTTTGCTGTGGAGATAATTATTAAGGAGAAAAGTGCCACTGGCCTGCAAAGGCTGTGCAATCTGGTGTGTTTTGAACATTTCCAATTTTGAACAATTTTGTTTGTGCTTTTGTTTCTCAGAAAACATCTTTGGTGCCTTTTGATGAGGTCAAAACTGTAGGAAACAGGAAAAGATCTACCTGGCAATTTTGTGCCTGTTTCTTACACCAGGCAAAAGTGAGGTTAAAGGATGTGCATATCTACAGTTGTATCGTTGTGGGGATTCTTAAACAAAATTTCAAACGCCTCTTATTGCAAAGAGCAATTGTCATTTGCCAAATGTTTGCTTCCCTTTTTGCTTATTGGGTTCAAGCTTTTAGGTAATGATTGCTCTTAAGGCTCAAACTTTAGAACATTTTGGCATATTCTGAAACCCGACCAACTATCAAAATACAATGTTTGCATGGAAATGTATTTATGGAAAATGCAAAGAAATCCATTAAATTTACTGCTGGCTTTGTAATTCTCAGACTTGGAAAAATATTCTTATTTTTATATTAGTATTTTCATCTAGCTTTTTCTTTCTGCACAATCCATTCTCCCTCTCTGTCCTCAAGCAAACGAAACCCCCAGAGGCCAGACAGCAGCAGCCAGCTGTGTGGAACTACTTCCTTTTAACTGGAGATCCTCAGAAAATCAGGTGAAAGGTTTGAAATGTTTCAGTTTGAATGGCCAAAGCCTTGAGGCCATTGTCATTAACAAAATGGTCTTTCTCCTTCCTTCTCTTGTAAGCTGTAGCTTCTGACTTACTATTTATCTTTTTAATGGTTTATACTTACATTACAAGCCCTGAGTTTGCTACAGGGTATTGAGAAATGTTTCGTGGCTCATGATGATTCATGGGAAAGTTGGGATAAACTGCTCTGGACTGCATTTCGTGGTAACTTGTATTCTTCAAGGCAACCTTGGTCTGGGGCAAGATTGCTCTTTCTCATCATCTGTACGTGTAATTGTCTGTGGATGGAATTGTAATCCAAATTTAACCACCAGCATTGAGGGAGCTGCAAGTGCACTGGTGTTACAGAAACTTGGGATCCAAAGCCTTGAAATGGTGCTTTAATCTGCTGTGTCAATGAAGGAAAAGATTAAAATTTTAAGATGAATCTGTGTTTGTGTCCTCCAAGGTGTCCAAACTGCTGGCTGCTTATTCCCCTATAGCAGATTCTAAGATAGCAAAATACCTTAGAATACTTATAATTGAACCAAGACAAGAAGTAAGCTGTTTTAAAAAAAACAAACCAACTGTGGGCAGTTTGTGTTATTCTCTCTCTGTACAATGCATTTCTGTTGAAAAAAGCCCAACCAGTTTCTGTAATGTTATCAGAAATTTTATTTTATTTGCAATTCAAATGGAATAATTTTAAACTTCAAATCATTGTTGTCCAGCTTTGGTAAGGAATGTGAGTGGAGTACATGAAATGCTCTCAGCATTCTGTTGAAATGCCAGGAAATTTCAGTATCACTGATCTGTTAAAACATTGGTTACATTGAAATGGTGGTTAAGAAAACTTACACTATGATGCTTTAAATCAGCCAGTTTTGACACTTTCAACTCACTTTTGCAAGAGTTTTAATCTTCTTTTACTGACCCATCTTGTAGTAATTGCTGTTGGGCTGCTTCATTTCTTATGGAACTGAAACACAGAAAGTTCAACCCAGAGCAGACAAGAATTAAAAGATTTTACTTTTTGTGTGTGTACCATGAGCACTGTATGAAAGTGAGATTCTGATTTCTTAGTTACGGCCACAAAATTAACTTATCATTTTTCATTTTGGCTTCTGTGCTGTTTTGTGTTACATAATACGCTGTCTATTTGAGATGTGGAGACAATTTATTGATTAAAGCAGGAAAAAAAGGGTCATCATGCATTTTAGATCTCATTTCCTTTGTTGCTTCTGTATTTAAAAAATCCATGTGAAAATACAGAAAGCAATGCAATAACTGCATACAAGCAAATACCAAGCCAACAGCTGTGTTTTCTAAGAGTACAGCACTACAACTGGAATTGGGAAAAATAAAATTTTATTGTGGATTTGGGGAGAAATGGAAACAGTGCTAATCTAAAAATAATTTGTCTTAGTTTTTGTTTTTTTTTTTTTTTTTCCTCTTTAGTTGGGGAGAATAAGATTTTGCTGCCTTTACTCTCTCTGGAAAAATAGAGTTCCTTCTGTTTTTTAGCAGTACTGAAAGCTCATTCAGAGATGCAAACAACAATGAAGAGTGTTGTCCCACGCATGAAAGGCTTAGTATGGGGAGCTACTTATGGTAAATAATTGATCTAACAACTAGTTTGGAAAAAAAAGAAGGAATTTATTCAGTGTGGAGCACAACTCAGATGTGGAGATTGAGCTGGGCCATAACCTCAGCCTGGCTTTGTGTAGTCCCAGTGCCTGCCCATCTGATTTTGCAGCCTGGTTGTTAAAAACCAGTGAAATGTGCTTTTCTGCAGACCAAGGAGCTGTGCTTTATCTGCAGGGGGCTGCAGGGAGGTGAGATGTGTGAGGACAGGAGGAGATGGGGGTGAGGCTGTGCTGAGCTGTGCCCTGCAGGGAGCAGCTGGGTCAGGGAGCCTGTGCTCACCTTACAGCCTGCCAGCAGCAGGGAAAGCTGCTGCTTCCCCTGTGTGATCCCTTGCAGGGGCTGATTAAATTTTTTAGGTAGCAGGAAACAGAGATGTGGCAGGAAATACTTGATACCTTCCTACTGCGGTGATGCCATGATGTTTTTTTCCCTTTTTTTTTTATATATACACCTTTTATGTGTTCTCAGCACCCTCAGCATGCATACTTGTAAGTCCTTAAATCTGATATTTTAGCATAGTCCTGATATTCTGTTAGGTCAGAGGATCAAACATCCCAAAGGTCTGACAGCTGGGGGCAGAAAACCCTACACTATCTTGTAAAACCAGGATCAATGTAAATTAGGATTGAACCTATCTAGGGGAGGAGTACTTTTGCATAGGGAGATGTCACACTATTCATTCAAGACTCTCATTAGGGCATCTTCATTAGAGATGCTAATTTGCAAGATCTGTATAACATTTTATATGCAATTTACCGTGTGTGTGTGTGTGTTTTGGTGTGTTCCACCTTGGCCAATTGTTGCACCACAAAAATCCTTATTAAATACCCAGGTAAAAACCCTTTATCTCTTAACCGTGTCTGGCTCTTAATTTTAGAATCAAAGAAAAGGCATCAGTGGGACTAGTGAAGGGAATGACTTACCAGAGCTTCAGGAGACAGCCACACCTGGCACAAGAGGGCACCAAGTCTGCTGGCTAGAAAAGCAATAATGGAATATTTATTTGGTGTGGGAATATCAGGTCAGAGGCTTTTCATTTGTCCATGGGTGTGATGAGAAGTGTTTGTCAGAGACCCTGTTCAGCCTGGTGGATGATGTGTCAGGGCACAGTTTGGCTGCTTTGCTGCCTTCTGGAGGGAGCTGTGCCAGGCTCTGCTTGCTGGGATGTGGGGATTGGAGCTCGTGGCATTGCAGGAGCAGCCTGTCCTGCTCTACAGGGCAGCCCCTCACAGTGAGGGCCTTTGTATTTCTTCTCTGCAGGATATACACAGATATCTATCTTTATATATACATATATATGTGGTTTACAGCTCTCTTGTTGTAACAGCCTTTAGTGATTGAAGATTCACTCATGAGATTCTTCCTGGCTCTTCTGTGTTTGCTGGGGAAGAAGATATTTCGGCATTCAAGTCGTGGTTGGCTTGAAAATCCATCTCCATATTAAATCACTGTATTTCATATAGTAAATTTGTTATAAAAGCTTGCATATGTGCCTGGAATGCAAGCTGACCTACTTAAACTACAGCCCTTCCCAGCTGTGCTAGATGGAGCTGGAGCTGTGTGTTCATCTTGCCAAAATCTAAAGCCATTTTTGAAGAGGTGCTATTTCTAAAGGAGTAGAGTAAGGATAAAATGGTGATTCTTTTTTTTTCTGTTTAGAGCTGATCAGCTTTTGATTTCCTGCGTTTGGTTTCTAGACTGTGCTTCCTAATGTGATCTTAGAATAGTAAGATTTACTTCTTAGTTGTGCAAGGTGGAGTTAATATTAGCATTTATAACACGAGCTCTCTTGCTGAAAAAACTTTCTTCATTCCCTCACTCTTCCATTCTCCTTTTTTTAAGCTGCTGACTTTTGTCATGCAATTTTTCCTTTGCTTTCAATTATAACTGCAAGATTCATCAAAAGCAGGAGTGGTAGAAATAAATTGTGAAGAGATTTTTGAGTCAAACAAACAGCATCTTTAAAAAGCACTGATTTAGTTCTGCTGTTTTCCTAAATAATCAAGTGGATCGAAGGGCAGGGAAATTGTTCTTACTACATTTTGTATACTCTTCATTGTTATTATTTATAGCCCCAGATTTAAAAGTATCATTTTCTGTGCACCAGACCTTTATAGGGGTTTAATTTGTTGAATACAGAAAAGACCAAATTAGAAGAAAACAGGAGAAACTAATCCTTCTTTTTTCTACCTTCTGCAAACCAACTTCACAGTAACATGTCTGCAGCTTTGGCTTCTGTGCACTCATCCTTCAGCTGCTGAAGTCTGAAGCTGTTGAAGCTTGAGTTGTTATTTATTTTCTACAGACCTATATTTTCATTAACTAGGGAGTATAAAACATTAGAAGTGAATCAGGAGGCCATTGCTGATTTTGATTATTAGCAATTTTTTTTGAGGTTTGGTTACTAAAGCTCTGGAACTGATGAGAAAATGGAATTAAAAGGAACTTCAAAGATTGCATTTTGACAAAGCACCTGTTTTCTATGGAGGGAAAAATACTTCTGTGAGGAAAGTGGTCTTGTTTCAGCCTTCCAAATCAGGATTTTGAGAGTGAAGAAGGAGAGATGTTGAGTTTTCTTATGGTCATAAAGGTAAAGCAGGTCACAAATTGTGTTACATTTATCAGTCGTGTCAGCACTGGCAAGTCTCAGAGCGACAGAACAATTACCCATAATTCAGGTATTGTGAAAATAATGTATGCATTATTAACAGAACAACAAAAAATAATGAATCCTTCTTTTTTCTGCATACTAATAAATTCCCTTGGCATGTGATTTTCTCGCTCAGCAAGGGATTAGGGAGAGCTTGAACAACATGTCAGTCATTTTGCTGGATGTGCTTTTGAAAAAAGAGACTGCTGCTCTGTGCAACCATCTCCCAGCAAAGTGGCCAAAGGGGAAAATCACTTCCTCTGGGCTCTGGAAGACCTCAGTCTTAATTTTATTCAGTTCACATCAGTGAGCTGAAGGTCAGAGTAGTGTTTTGGAGCCTTTTCTGATCCCTTTAGTTGTAGTTACCTGTGATTAATGCTTAGAAATAAACAAATATATTTTGTTTCTCACTAAGCTCCGAAGTGGTGATGTTTGCATCTGTGTGAACTTTTATACCACAGCATCCTTGTAACTGTTGAAAAAGTGGTTAGCACGGTTAGAGTTGGAAATAAAACTTGGACAAGATGAGGCATATGGGATTCTCATCCATGATGGAGTGAGTCTTCCCTGGGCTTTGCTCAGTGCTGTCTGTGCAAGGTCTCTGCTGCTGGCACTCTCTCTTTTTATAGTGCATCATCTGCACGGACATTGAAAACCTTTTCCATTGTGGGTTTTGAGGCTGGTTATCCTTGCCTTTGTGTTTATTTTAATTTTCTTCCATTTTAGTTGTGGAAGAAAATATTTCCCCCTCCCATCTCCTGTTTTAATTGAGGTTGTAGCCTGAACAACTGCTTGTAATTTACAGGCAAACCAAATAATGCTGTTCCTTTTGCTGTACCATTTTTCGTGAGATAAATGAAATAAGCCATGTTGCCCTTAAAAACAAACAAACCACCAGCACTAACAACAAGAAAATCCAAGTGCCAGCAATATACAAATCAGAATCTGTGCTCCTCTGGTTTGTGAGGCTGACAGGATTGGCACTGTCCCTTTGCCCCCAGCATGCCTGCCAATGCTGAAGGTGAAATATTTATTATTATTATCTTGTCAAAACTGTCAGCCCATGATGCCAGACAGGAGGTTTCTTTCAATAAAGAAGCTTTATTGGCTGCTTCTGTCCTGTGATGCCCTTTAAAACACGTGGTTATCAAGGAGCAAGTGTCCACAGAGTCATCTTAGCAATTGTGTAAAAGAACTCTGCATAGTCACAGTTCTTATGTTGCAGCTCTAGATATTATTTTTATTATCTCTGTAATTTCATATGTAGTAAGTGGTCTCATCCTTCACGTTTTGGGAACATTGGAATGATATTCTTTAGAAAAAAAACCAAACCAAGCCCCAAAATGTGCATTTCTGTTCCCTTTGTGGAGTATCTAGTGTAACAAAGCATGTTATCAATAAAGAATGACAGCAGCAGTGTTAGCTGTTGGTGACGTTGCTTTGTTTGCACTAATTCTCTAAAATAACAATATTCTTGGGTAAAAGTGAGAGTCCTGAAAGCCTTTGGGCCAGCACATAGAGGAAACCTTTCCTTTTCTGAAGGCTCTCAGTTGTGAGGGCCTCTGTGGCTTTGCACTCCTACTCCAGGAAACTTGTGACAAAATTAATATTCTCTGCCAATTCTCAGGGCTGTTGGGGGAGTGTGCTCTGTTTCTGATGACATGGAATTTAGGCCTGTAGTCACCCCTGGTGTCAGCAGGGTGATGCAGTGATCTGCTTGCCATGGCTTCATGCACAGCATAATAACTGAATTTTCTCTTTTTTAGCCCTGATCACTACAATCATCAAATTACATTTCTGTTCTCATGACAAATGCACTCTTCAGACTAAGAAATATTGTATTTGATGTGCAGTCAATACACAGAATCACTTTTTTTCTCTGAGAGCAGAACAAAGCCACTGCATTTTCACACTTGGGTCTTTCTGGAGAGGGTGAATGAATTAAGAGTTTCCTCCTTTGGAAAACACTCCATTTAAATCATTGCACACAACTGAGCACAACAAACAGTTCTAGGGGAACATAAAAGCAGGAAAGCCATTTCTCACCATCAGTCATTGTTGGGAGAGGGAGTGTGAAAAATCTTCATTTTCCATCCTTTTTGTGCTATTCCCACTTGTAGGCTTCGTTTCAAGGGAAGAAGTATTTTCAGTGCTATCACTCTCATCTCTTGAATTCTTAAAAATATTTAAGAGTTAACAGAAGGTGATGTGAGAAAACGCTAGAACTTAAACTACAAAATCCTTCTGTAGGTGCTAAAAGCCTAAAATCAAAACCTTCCTCTTGAAGGAAGTGCTGGTACTCAGTAGCTGAGGAGAAGAGTTATTTTTATCGCTTTAGACTTCCATTTTCTTTGGAATTAGGAGCTCTCTTTATGGGGTTGGGAGGACACCTCACAGAATACAATAGTGAGGATAAAACCTCATCATTGTGATTTTTCCCCGTGCTTAGAAATAATACTAACATAGGTTATTTGAAGATTTTTCTTTCAAGAGATGGGCATTTTGTGTTTGGAGAGGGCAGAAATGCTTTGGATGTTTCTATCATCAGGTAATTATCAAATATATTTTGTGTTGCAGTGCAGATTGTAGTTGATAAACTATTTTTTTAAAAAAACATGTCTTCTGAAAAAAGAGCAACTCGAACTTGTTTGTTTGTAGAAGCTCAGCACCAAATCTTTGACTTCCCCAAGTTTGGTGGTCAAGGAGGGGTTTCTGTCTCAGAAAGGCACTGTGCTATTTAGCTATCTTTTTTCTTAATAGGGACCTTGTTGAAGCAGGAGCAAATATAGAGCCTTTAATGAAGGCTCAGTGTCTGCTCTTGCGCAGTTATTGTCCAGTAGCTGTCCTAACAAAAGCTTTCAGGAAAGACCACTTTGATTTTTCACTCTTGTGGTAAACGTAAAGCCACTGAAGTTCTTACTTATTAATTTCTCTGCACGCCAAAATAACTTCATTTAATCTCTGTCCTTAAGCAGAGGAAGCTGCACTAGAACTGAGCTGAAAACCTCCACCCACCCAAGGGATGTTTCAGTGGAATGTCTCACTGGTACTTCCCAGTGAAAACTCAGTGGATTAATTCAAAGAGGATGTTCAGCATTGGAACTGGAAGTCACAGAGCAGCTGTGAGACTCCCCAGGTGTCTGCTGGAGTCTCACCCCTTGCACTGACCCTGAGCTGGCCAGGGGCAGCTTCAGCTCCTTGGCAGTAAGTGACAGTAGGATGGATGAGGCTGGTGAGTTGTAGGAACCACAGCATGGAGATTTTGGGCCCTGAGCTGATTATGGGGGAATATGCAGCACTAGTTCAGCTAAGCTAACAGAAATTAAATAATAAAAGGCCTAATTTCAAACCTAAGTTCATTTTTCTTCTCTCTTTGCTTTCTTGGTAAAGAGCCTCTTCTGACTGTGGAGCAGTCGATTTAATCCACCTGATGTAATAATCAGGCAAGAATAAAGCATGAGCATTTTCTTGTACACTTCATTTCTGCAAACCAAGTGAAAACTTCTTTTGGAATTTTGAAATTGGAGGTTTGGGGGATGTCTGATTTACCTTCTATAGCAAAACTCAGGACATAAATATCTTTTACTTCGGCTAATGTGATACTTACCTTGTGGGGATGTTCTTACTCCTAAAATGAGATTTTTGTTTGAATTAGCATAGTTTGTTTCAGAAACTTTACTTGAAAGTATATGCTTTACCTAGCCTGAATGATCTTGAAAAACTCATCTTCTAGGTTTTTACCCTCTGTGTTTCTGTTTCAGTGCTAAAAAAAAAAAAAAAAAAAAAAAAAGGAAGAAAAACCAATACATTTTAGTTTTAATTGTTTCTGAGTTACAAAAATTTTCTAACACTATTGATTAGACCATTTTGAATGTAATCCAGATGGAGATTAACATGGGGAGAAGCTAATTACCTCTTTTAAGTTGCAATTGTTTGTTCCTTTAAAATATTGTTGTGTATTCTCTTTGATTTTTGTCATTGGCAGTTGCAAATGTAAATGTTGAAATAAAACTAACTTTGAAGGCAGAGAGACAGGTGTACTTTTTCAACAAATTGATTACAAATGTATCAGACACCTGTTATTTGATTTACGTGGCAGAAAAGAGCAAATATTTTCTTGGAACTCGGCTGGGAGTGTGGCTGGATAAGATTATCTCCTTGTGCTGGAGAGGAAGGATAAGACAAGCAAAACAACTTTTTGTTTTGTTTAGAAGCCCTTTTGTGTTAAACAGTCAAAACAATATTGAGATTACGGTGTTGAAGGAGAGCATTTTCCTTGGGGATGATCCTTGGGAAAGGCAGGGGAACGGTGGGCTGGGTTTGAGGTTCTTTGCCAAGATTTTGCCCAGGGACTCAGCACGGGCAGTGATCACTGTTTCTGGTGGAGAGCTGCAAAGTTCCCAGACACTGGTTTGATAGTTAACATTTAGGTTTCCTACAACATGCTGATCCACAGGTTCTTTAAAAGCAGTTGCAAACTTTCTGTGGCCTTTGGCATTTTGTCCCAAACACCTGCCAGGAACCAGAGCTGTGCCAGGAACCAGAGATCCCCTTCACCTTGCTGCCTGTGTGAAAGTGAAAGCAGAGGGTGAGGAGCAGGAGAGCCCGAGAGGAGACAAAGCAGCCTTGCCCGAAGCACATGTTAATCAAAGCAGATCAAAGGATATGATGTCAGTTTATAGAGAAACAGGTCAGGCAGGCCCAGGTAGCTCAGGAAGCAGGATGCTGATTATTCCCAGAAGAGAGTCAGGTATAAGGTTACCGCGCCACGGCGCGAAGTCAGGAGGTCACAACTTGCACAGCAACCAGGTGCCCTGGCTGGAACAGCCCGGCTCCTCTCAGGGCAGCTGATAATTCTGTGGAGATGGGAGAGAATGAGCCCAGTGCAGCCCAGCCAGGTAAGCACACGTGGGGAGCTCCGGGCCATCCTCGCTCTGCGTGCGGCAGCTTGTTCTGCTGCCGGCTCCGGCGGCGTGTCCACGCCAGGAGACTTGTCCTTGCATGTGTTTTGGGAAAGAGAGGAAATCCACATCACTCAGCACTGCTGTGCATTATTAAAAAAAAAACCCCAAAACACACTGGTTGCATTTAGGAAGGCGAGGAAAGGTCTGATAAGATCGTGTGAGCGTTTGGCACTGTACTGTCAATAAAGGTGGTTTTAAATTTAAGGTGATCTCTGGATGTTGGGGTTACTGTTCCGTAGCTTCGTTAAACCTTCTGCAAATGTTTTTTGGGTAGGAGGTGCTTTGCACAACTGTTTTGCACAAATTTCCTGCCTGTTGCATGTGAGCAGGGCATGGCAGATGAAGGGAAGATGAAGGATATTGTTTCTGTTTAGCATTTGTGGCTTATTTCAGCTTGTTGCTTTATGTTTTTTTCCCTTTTGTGCGTTGTGCTGAGGTTACACCAACACATGCATGCAAAATAGCCCTTGTGGGCACTTGTGTGACTAACTGTAAGAACAGAGTATTCTGTCCTAGGTATTTTAAATTTTCAGTAGAATCCTGAGCACAACACTTCATAAATCTTGCTTAGTCCTTCTTTTGCAATGTTAATGTCAAATTTTTTGCTTTGAGAAAGAATGTTTTCCCAGTAGCCCTTTTTTCTTTCAACAGGCTGTTTTAACATCCCAGAAAATATTATCACCCTGAGGAATTATTCCATTATTTTATCTTCTTAGCATTCAGTGTATTTTTCCCCCTGACATTCAACCCATGCTTTTCTTTTGCTTGACTTTACCAGTTTCTTCCCTGGCCTCTTTCTCATGCTTTGCATACAAGGGATATAGCTTTGTGTCTGTTTTGTGTTTTGCAAGAATTCCTTAAACTGTTGTAAAATTTTCAAAAGGTTTTCTGAGAGCTGGAGTGGTAACTTTCTAGTCAGTGAACAAGATGGGTTATTATTTTTCCCTTGAAGTTATTCTTTATATGTATGTACACGTGTAATCCAAGGCTTCAAATGTGTGTCTCATATTTCCATATTTAATAAGGAATAACTCCATTAATGCTGGAGCAGATTTAGTTCACAGAGAACTTTTATTCCACTGCCTTTTTTTTTTCTTTTTTTTTTTTTTTTTTTCTTGTGTGTTAATAATTATATAGGAACTATCCAGAAAACATATGGTGGCAAATTAGATTTTGATACAGATTTTAATATTGAATAAAGCACCAGGAATATTCAGTGCTGTACAGGTCTAAATGCCATTTCAGGCATGGTAATGAAAGAATTTGTATCTTTTCTTTCTTTCTTTCTTCCTTCAGGACCTGACTTGTGGTAACAGGGATTTGCTGCTCAGAAGGTTATTCAGTCTAACTCCAATCTTATTTTTTGTGCTCTGTGTGAGGAGCTATTTCACTTCTGCCAATAGAAGCTACGAATAAAACTAATGGAAAATATTTTTAAGCACGTTGTATTTTATACAGGCCTTTTGGGAACTATGATTGTGATTCTGGCTTATTTCGTGCCTTTTCTCCATTAGCCTAAGTGAGCTTAGTGAAATGGAATTCCTCTTGATTTGCATTAATGGAAATGGGACAAGAATTAGGCCTGCAGAGGAATTCTGGTTTTAAAAAAACGTATTTTGTGTGTGCACACATGCAAACACACATGCCACCCTCAGTTTCATTTTTTCAGTTGCCATCAACCTTATTTTTATGTGTGCTTGTTTTTAGAAACTGTCCCAAATAATTGGTGATTCAGCTGGTACTTTTTAGGGAAAGTAAGGTGCAGAGATTAACATTACTCAAGATAACCTGTCAAAACCGCTGCTAGTGAGACAACTTGGTTTCCTTTTCATGCTATTTATTTTTAGAGAACTTTGAGGCTTGTGTGAATTACTGAAGGTGCCAGATTGACAGCCCTGGAGGCTGGCTTCACTTTTTCATTAGCAAAAGAGATACAGCCTGGGCAGCAGGTGCACAAACCTCCTTGCTGTGCTTTACCCATGGCTTCAGTTCTGCTGTGTGAAAAAAAAAAAAAAAAAGTTTTTGAGGATCCAGTGTTTCAGTCCTGCTCCTTCCTTGAGTTTCCCTGCAGCATTTCCTTCTAATGGTGTCGTGATGATGAGGTTGGAGCCCTAAAGACTATGCGGAGCCCTTTATTTGATTTCCCCCAGCAGCCGTCAGATGGGGAAGGAAGGAGGCTTGGGGCTTACATAAGTCACTAATTCTCGCCATCTGGTCAATCAGTAAATATAAGGTCACTCTGCCGTCACAGCATTTTTGTTTTGCACCGAGTACAGTCAGCCCAGAGAACAAATTAACTCTTGGTTCCGTTCTGTCCTTGTTTGGCTGCTGCTGGAAGTGGTCCAGAGGCAGCCGGGGTGTGACAAGTGAAAAGAGCAGAGCTCTGAACAATGGGGCTTTGAGTGCCAGCCACAGATTGATTCGTGGTTCAGGCTGCTCACTGAGAGCCCTTCAGAAATGTGCTGGAACTCACTGGGAGTACCTTGGGCTTCGGTGGTGGTTTGGGTTTTTTCCCCTCTCTCGTCGTCGTTGGGTTTTTTGCTTTTGGAATCAAGATCCATTCCCTTCCCACGAGTTGTTTTCAGTCTTCCCATGAATTAAGTACTGTTTACTGGAGAATGTGACAATATAAGCCCCACAAGATGCAATTATTGTAAAGTTTAATTTGATGACATTGTACACGAGTTGTAATTGATTTTACACTGTATTGTGTTGCTGGATGATGGTAGCAGCTTTGCTGGCTTGCTAAGTGTGTGTTATCCATGCTTGCCTCTGGCCCACAGAGGAGAGAGCTGAATTGAGAAGTTCAAGTTAAAGCAGCTTGTTCTTCTGGTTCTTGAGAGGCAAAATAAGTGAGCAAGAATGAGAGGAGTCAGATGAGCATTATTAATAAAACATCCTGAAAGATTTGAGGATTTTTTTTTTTCAGGTCTCCCTTATGTGCTGTTTATTAACGTAACTTAAACATTTTTATATCTGGTTTCAATAGATATATATGTATTTAATACATATATTTAATACTGCATTATTTCTAAAAGCAGTTCCCAGCAAGTTCAGATTCCCTCTGTAATTAATCTGGGCTTTGGATCAGCTCCGAGTGTGTGTTCCTTGGGGTTTGTTCTTGTGTTCTGATGTTGATTTTTAGATCAATATATATGTAGTCTCATGAAATATTTACAGACCAGGTCTAAAAGAAGCAGCTACTGCTTTTTGCTGAGAAAGGTGATAGGAAAATATCAAGAGCCTACATAAAGATCCTGGTGTGCTTGCGTGGAGCACTGGGAATTGAGAAGGGAATGTCCCAGAAAGCAAATTTCAGTCTCAAATGTCTTCCTTGTTTCTTGGCTACCAGGTCTACCCAGCTTGCTGGGCTACATGAACAATTTTCTTTCAAGCTTGTGTTTTTGAGACTCTGAACAAGGCTAACGAACGCTGTAATCAGCTGCAGTTACTAACTGGGGGCTTCTCTGACAAAAAGTGGCAATTCTGAAGGTGCATTGTGAAAGATCTTCCTCTCCCCTTGGCGTTGGATGACCTCAGCCCTGTGAATCGAGGTTTGCTCTCTGGACAGTTACTCACAGAACATCACTGGGTCCCTTTTTTGGCTCTTTTTGAATGATAATAGCAAGGGTTCCCTGTGACAGCATCTCTTGCACAGCTTGGCTCTATTCCCCAACCAGGTACAGTAACAATGGGTAATTTAAAATAATTCGTTTTATTGCTACCTCCCGTAGATTTTTGACTTTCATTTCAAAGTGGTGAATCTAGAGAGCTGGAGAAGTATGTTCTGATCACTATCCCGGCGCTGTGAAAAATACAAGATTTAAATAGTCCCGCAGAGCCATCAGCAGCTGGAACAGCACAGAGAACTCTTTTAACTTCAGCTGAAGTCATTTGAACATTTTCAGGGTGCTTTTAACTCTTTTATCACAGGAGTGCCTGGGTTTTTTTAGCTTTCAATTCCCAGTTTATATGTGCTCACAAATCAGGAGTTGAGATTTCAGTTCTACACAAATATTGTCACTAATATAAGCATATTAAATCTGAGAAAACGGCATAAATTGAAGCATGATAAGAGGGAATCTGTCTGCAAAGGTGAGAATTGACCACAAAACTGGATATCAAGCCCAAGACTTCCAGCTCCCAATCTGCTTGGTGTTATTGTTGTTTTGATGTCCTTTCCAGTTCTTAAAGGTATGTTGCAGATGATTGCATCCTAATATGTGTGCCTGAAAATGAAACAAGATAGCAACATCTTGCTGCAATAAATAAAACTGAACTTGAAAACACAGTAGATGTACAGCAAAAGGATGATGTTTGCAAAGTGTTTGCAAACTTTTCCTCATAAAGCCTCTTTAAACTTTGAAATTCTGCTGAATGTAGGAATAAGCCCGTGTCAGCAGTAGGGGCTGTCACATTCAGTGTTTGCCACTCCAGGGAAGTGATCCAAGGGAAGTTGTTGGTTTTTCCCCCAATACATCATTGTTCAGTGTGTGTGGTAAGGGTTATGTTTATTTTGGCTGCTCCTGCACCTCTTTTTTTCTGAAAGTCAGTCACTTACTGGGGGAAAAGCAAAGAGCGGAGGTTGGTGCGGAGGGAATATCAATGTGGTCTGGGCAGTTCAGGCAAAGGAAATCTGGTTTTATGTCAACTTCTAATGCAGATATGAACTGGTTCATAAACTAAAGAGTGCTCTGCATTCATAGCAGGTCCTGACAAGCTCTCTTTTTTTCCTCCTCTTTCAAGTACTGAAAGTTTTTTGGAAGTGGCTGGAAATTTTTCCATCTCTATAGAGGGATTTCATTCCCCAGTCCTAGTGGAAAAGGTGGTGCTGGTGAGAAGTTTGATTTTATTTGTCTTTTTCCTTTCCTTGAAAAAAAAGCATCTCCACTGATCGCCACCATATAGTGTCCTAATTGCTATTGTGTCTTACAGTGAGTTCTTGAAATGTTTTTTTTAAAGACAAGTGAGGTTGAGTTTTTGTTGCAAAGTCGTTCTGATCCAGGTCTTTAGAATTTTTTTTTCCCTGAGTGTTTGATTTTGTGCTGAGGGATTTGTTTATTGGGTTCTGTTTCCTCCCTGCCCCCTTCAAGGCCTGGTCTCTTAATTAGTCTCCTGGTTCTGGGATATATAGAACTGAGACTAATAACTACAAAACTGTTAATTTTGCATTTAGTCAGCAATCAGAGAAGCAAGAAAGATTGACTTCATGTACATCAGGCAAGTAGCTAGAAATCATTGCAAACCAACAGTGAACTTCAAAAAGACTGTTCACCTTCTACCTTCTTGAGAAAAATGTGCATGTTCTGTGTAATGTTGGAGCTTTTCACTCAAATTTTAAAAATTTAAAATTCTGGGTTTTTGAGCGTTCACTCTCATGTTTCAGCTGGTGGAGAGCCACAGGTACCTTTGGGGCTGCCTGGCACCAAGGGTCAGCTCTCTTGCAGTGTTGCTGCAGCTGCTTCTGCCTTGCTCCAGTTTCATATTTCTGGTTATATTTTGGCCATATCCTGAAGCTCTTCTTAGCATTCAGGAGAATAAGAAACATAAGCTAAAGTTAACGAAATCCATCACTGTAGAAACAGTTATAGAACACGGAGCTGTGCTTTTGAGCCCAAATGTTACTGTGAATCCATAGTGCTAGGCATAATAGCTGGCTTTGTCAATTTGTGTATGAATTCATCTTTTTCTTCAAATAGTGCTTTTAAAAGTGGCATTTCTGCTGTCTGTGTAAGCTCAGATTTTTCTGTGCCTTCATAACACAATTAAGTTTACCACATTTTATTCCTGCTAGCCTTGCAAAGAGGGACTGAGTCAGACTGTATTTGTTCTTGTGCCTCATCAGCAGAAATGTTTACCAACTTTCTAGTTCTGCTTTATTTGTGAAAATGCAATGAAAGTAATGGGGTTGCACTGGTATCAAGAGGGTTTAATTTGGTTTGTGTTGTTATTAGCCTTGATTGAGACATGAGCAAGAAATAATCCAGTTACTCTTCCACTGCCCAGGGATGAGTTTTTAGGGCTGACAGCAAACAAATATATATCTTTTCACTTATAAACTGAGTCTATTTAGCCTGATAGTCTGAAGTTATAGCAAACCCAAGCCATGGGATAGTTGTGCAGAAGGATTATTTATTGTTTCTCCCTCCTTATGCAAGTGATGTGTTCTTGATCAACTCTGCTCTCTTCTTTGTGTGCCTTGGGTAGAGGAAAGCATAGGCAGACTCTTTGGGCTATAAATATACAGCCATTCCCATATGGCAGTAAATTTAATTTAATTTACCATCTATTGCTCCAGCTCCTGGCAGCACTAGGACCTTGCACCCCTCCATGGAGCAAAGGCACTGTGAGGGACTGGAAATTCAGTTTTCTGGTAGTTCATGGGCATTGTGGCCACCTCCTGTAAACTGGAGCACAGTTTACCTAGCAGATATAAATGATATAAACCCTGTCTTCTGCATACCTGAACAACAAAATGTTTATAACTCCTGCTTTCCTGATAGAGAGAATTCTTTCCTAGTTACTGTTTCTATACTTACGAGATTACATGTAAAAAGCATAAAATCCTTTATATTATCCATAAACATAATAACAAATGCTACACTACATAACTTAGACTTAGTCAATAATTCTAGACTTAGCCTGAGGGGTTGAAGGGAAAATTATTCCTGTTACAAATTTTAATTATGCCATAAACTCTGGGAAATAGCTATTGATCTTCAGCATCTGGCATCAGAAATGTCGCCTGCTTTTTCTGGTTATTTAGTTTGTCAGTAGCATTGTCATAAAGGATAAAAATAAAAAATGTCACAGGAGATGAAGATGCACCATATGCAAATGAGAATATTTTGGTTTGTTTATGTACTAAAAATATTTTATTGCTGAAGAGTTTTTTGTTTCTTACCAGATTTTTTTAGCTATCTCCAGAGAAATTTGCATTTGAGATGCAAGAAAGCAAATTCTAATTCTATCAAAGACTCTTTCTCACCATGGGATGCTATAATGTGTACAGTGTGTTTCTTGTCTTAGAGGTACATTTAAAATTGGAATTCAATTAACTTCTCTGTTGTGGAAGAATTATAATTTCAAGGGCCAGATGAGACAAAGGCTGGAACATTATTTCTGCATTTTTTTCTCTAAACCAGGGCTGTTAGATGATGATTGTTAGCGTAAAAATTTTAAGTCAGGCCTAAAATAGTAACCTAGAAATTCAGATCTGCTCTGAAATCAGTGGGCCTGTGTCACAGTGAGCTCTTACTCAGATATTGCAGAGGAGAAGGAAAAACTTTTAAGAAGTTTGAATTTCAGAGCAGGATATACTGAGAACAGAACTAGAAATGCACCACCTTTCTAATGCACAGAAGCACTGGAGCCAAGCGTGTTGTTCAGTGGTTGGTCTGCATGTGATTCATGAGGTTTGATGGTAGGTCATCCCCAGAAATAGTTGTTTTAGGTGACTGGAAATAGAGGCTGTACTCCAGTAAAACTCGAGTGCAGGTGTCCTTGTAGGCAGGGTAGCATAAAGCTCTCTTCCTTTTCCTGTATCCAGAATGGTCTTTGAGGAGACACTGCTTTGAGGCAGCTGAGAGGGAATCTTCCCTGTCCAGGAGAACTGGAGCTACAAAGGGGAAAATGGGTTGAAGAGCTCCAAAGAACTGCCCTTGGAAGGACATTAGAGGGCAGCTCACCACGGTGACAGAAATAACAGAGGCTCTTTAAATGTTGAGCAGGTACCTGGGGGACCAAAAGCACTCTGTGCTTTCCCTCCAGATGTCTGAAGCAAGGAGAGAATTTGTGTGATGTTGAGACAAACACGTGCTGCTGACTCAAAGCAGAGATACAGTGAACCCAGTGCCAAGCACTGTGTTGATGCATTGGTAAGAAGAGGAAGGATGTTTGTAAAGCTGTACCACGGGCTTAGAAGGAGCTCTGTGAAGGAGACTCCCAAGAACAACCTTGGGAAATACTGAACTTTTCTCCCAGCTACAGCAAGAGATGGAAGCACCTCTGTCCCATCCTGCTTGGTAGTTTTATTTAAATTCTCCTCTTCTTTTCTTCACCCTGTGGTGAGCCATGTGTTGCCATACACAGCATCTGAAGTTTCTCAAACTTTGTGCACGTGACTGTGACCTCTTATCGAAGAGGTAAACTCGGCAAAGTAGGACAAAGCTGACTTCAGAGGGGCAGGTTGTGGTGAGTGTTGCCAACTCTTGGGCAGGAAATTTCTCCCTGGAAGCGTGTCTGCCAGCGGCGTATTGATGCTGGAACCCTCCTGGCTGACTTCACTCAGCCTGCCTTTGAACAAAAGGGATAGAAACAAATACCACCGAGGCTTGCAGGCATTTGAGGTGGCCAAGCTGACAGGTTGCACTCCAGCAGGTAAACGGAAGCCTATTAAGAGCACACAGAGACAAAATGTGTTGTGTGAGCGTCGAGTGTTTTTTGGGCTGGACCTCAGTGAGGCAGACAGCTGTGGCTGTTTCAAGGACACGGAGCAATCGTGTGGTTTCTGAAGGATTTCTGTGGCAAGTTCTGACTTAAATGTTTTCATGTAGGACTGAATGCCTAAATCAAAGCTTGTATCTGCATTCAGTTTTCAGAGCAGGACCGAGGTGGCATCTCCATCTGACTGCAGAGCCCTCTCAGCAAAATGTAAACCACTGCACCATCCCCAGTTTTGTCTTCTCTGAAGAGCCCTAGCAGAACTTGAATAATACTTCTTTGTCTGCTTTCATTCTCTAAAAAGAGTGAAATGTGTGAAATGTATGCAGTTCTCATAGAAAAAGAATCACTGAAATGCCCAGTTCCTGCTAAAAGCTTCCAGCAGCTTCTGAACCCAGATCTGCAGTTACCCTTTAGGCATTTAATCTAGGCCTTGTACTCCAGGAAAGTTCTGCCATTTATGTGTTCTACCATTTATTTTGGTGACAAAGGGAAACTGAATACCTTGAAAAAATGTAAGCTCTAATTTTTATATACTTGGATTTTTCTGTCTATTGTTTCTGGCTGGCAGGTCAGGTTTGCACTGCTGCCGTACGCAGCAACTTAAAATTCATGTTGGTGTGTCACTGCAGTTACTACACTCCAGCCACCACACCAGAAAACTATTAACTTTCAGTTAATGATAACAGAAAACGTTTTATAATAAACTGTGAAATAGCCTAATCATCTGCAAAAAGTGTAAAGATTTTGTATTAAAAAGCAATTAAATATTGGGTTTTTTTGTTTGTTTGTTTCTTTTTTAACAAATTGTAAGACAACATGCAATTAAGTGGCTTTTGCTTTGGAGGGAATTTGTGCTTGCTATGGCATGGTGTCTGCTCCAACAATAGGTGTCTGTCATGGAATTTTGGGATGTTTGCGTGCAGGGAGATGCCGTTTTTGGTGGGGAGACAGTAAAGTGGATGCTGGCACCCATTAAAGCTCAGTGCTGTGTTTCACTCTGGAGACTCAGATGGGCTAAGAAAGATCTCAATTTTTGGTTGAACATAGGATTTTCTCTGTAGGCTTGGGTTGCCCCTTGTCTTGCTTTGTGCAAATCACTTCCTTCACTCTTGACCCTCGAGTGTCGTTTGCGATCAGCAGCAGGAGCTGCCCGTGCTCTGCAGGCAGCGCAGGGGTAAACTCCGTCAATACTCTCAAGTGCCTTTATCTTGGGAAGGTAAACACCATATCGATATCGCAGGGACTACTGACAAGGGCCTTTGTGGGTTTAATTGGCTCATTTCTAACAGCAGAGGAGGCTGTTCAAATGAAACGGGAAAAACCAAACAAACCCAAGGTCTTCTGTGCCGAAGGAAGCTTTTTCTAAACTGTGGGGTTTGAAAGAGCTGAGCTAAAAATCAAGAGGATGTATAAAACTCCGTGAAGGATGGGAAGCGAAAGGTTGGGAAAGAATGAGGAGCAAGATGAATGTGATAATTTGCCCAGAAAACATCTGTGCTGCAGTTGTGGTCATCAGGAAAACCTGACAGCACCAGCCACTTCCCTTTGCCCTGCTGGAAGCCTCAGACCAGGGAGGAGGTTTCCACCTTCTCCTTGTTTCAGGACAGACTTTTCCAACACCCAGCTGGCCGTACACCCAAAACGCTGAAGGCACTGTGCTAATAACAGGGTTATAAAGGTGGCTGGAATGCTTGGCTGGATGCAGTCATGGATGTTCTCTCCAGACTGTGTCTTGTGGAAGATCTGGGGCAGGTTTCTGGGTGAGGGAGGGATTAATTCCTCCAGTGCCCTGTGAACACTTCTCCTTTTACCCTGTGCCTTAAAGCTCAGTGTCAGGCTGAGTAGCTCTAAGCACACTCCAGAGGTGATCCAGAAGTGTGAGGTTCCCTGTATATATCACTTCAGTGTTGTTTCCAATTCTGCTTTATGGCATTTCCAGCTCCTTTTGTAATGCCAATATCAGTTTGCTTCATACATGAATTCTCAAGTATTTGCAGGGATTGTTTTGGGAGGATTTTGTAAGTTTGTTTGTTTGGTTTTTTTAAATGAAGATAGAAATTTATCTACATAATGATTTGGTGTTTGTTTGACTCATGAAAATTGTAAGTATTGTAAGATTTCAAACATCTTGGGGAAAAAAAAAATCTGGCCCCCGAAATTTGCTTTAGTCAAATATTATTGCAAATACAGTCTTTCTTAAGTGTGAAAGCTGAAATTTGGCTTTGAAGTGCAGTGTATTGTTTATTCTGATATCATTGCATTTTGTGTTTTTAAGGCAAGCTGTGTTGGCATGGATGCCTCGGAGTCAGCAAACAGCAGGTGCTGACATCTGGCCCTGCGGAAGGTGGCTCCTCACATCCTTCAGGGATGTCCCAGGGGTCCATAAACCAGTCTTTCCCTCAGCACTGCACTCCTCAGCTGCAGGCCAGAGGTTGCAGGTTGCACATCTGGAAATCCTGCCCAGCGCTGCCTGGTGGTGCAGGCACAGGAATTCCCTGATGTGGGACAGAAATCCGTGGCTCTCCAGGCTGTGGTGGGTGGGAATGTGTGAGTGCACAGGCAGTGCAGTGATCCAGCTTTGCCTCCGGGCGTTTTCCAGAAATGAGGAGCGCTCAGAGCACACTCCCTGCCCACCCTGGGCCCCTCCTGGGCAGACACAAACCTGCAGAGCACCAAGGGAGGGCTGTGCAGCACCTTGGTGCACATGTTCTGTGGTTACACACACGGCAGCAGTGCCTAAAGTTCATTGTTTATACACTTAGCTGATTACTGATATCACCTTTAAAAAAACTTAGGGTTTATGTGTTTTGCCTTTCCAATACGTGGTGTGCTCCTAACCTAGGAAGTTAGTGCTACTTCCACAGGCAATATTATCATTTTATTTCTCCAGGCATCCACCTTGGTCACCAAACCTCTCCTGAGCAGAGTTTGCAGAGGTTGGAAGAAGTTTTCCTTTAGATTTACTCAAAAGCAAGAGAAAAATCAAACTGATTCTGAGACCAAAAGCAGTCTTAGTGTCTAGATATATGTAGCCTCAGGGTATTGTGTTCCCTGGTTTCTTTTATTTATGTAAAGTTGTAGCTTTATTTCTTGCTTTATTGCTTTGTCTTTAATGCAGACCAAAAGGAAACATTTTGCTGGATTTAAGGTCTGTGTCCCAGTTCTGCAGTGTGGATGATTTGTGCTGTGCTCCAAATGAATGAGGATAAGGTCCAGTAAAACCTGGCTTTTATCTGTTTGTCAGCTGTTTGGTTTAAGAAACTTGGATTGTTCTTTTTTTTCCCCGAGTTTGGTGTCAGCTGCAGCCATTTGAACTGGATTGCATCTTTTATTGCATTTACAGCAAAGCTAAAAGATGCAGGAAAGAAAAATCACCTTCATACTTGGAAAGAGATGGTGTTTTTTAAAAAAAATTAAAATAAAATGGGTTTTCTGTTGTCTCAGAAACAGATGTTTGTTTAAACCCAATCATGAACTTGTGCTCAGATTTAATTTATTGTTTAATTTCATACCAGTCTTTAGTAAATAAACTGCCTTGGGAACAAGTGGATTGGAATTTTCTATATGCTGAAGTCTTGGAATGAGGCTTCTTTCAGCAGAGTTCAGCATCCCAGGAAAAGAAACAAAATTGCTGATGAAGCAGGCTCATGTATATAGATATTTGTCAGGGTTTTAAAAATGCAGCAACCTCAGTTTGCAGCACAACTCTTGTAAAGTCTGAGTAATTGAGTTCAGTCCAAATCAAATCTCAGTCTTCAAAACTCAGGCTTTTTAAAATTGGAGTTTGTGCTGTTTTCTTTTTGTTTTTTTGGCTGTGGGACTCTGGCTGTGTTCAGGCATTTCATCCTCACTGCCTCTGAGTGCAGGCAGGTCCTAAGTGGAGGCGATGAGACCCAGCTGGTATCTTTAAATTATTTCTGACCAGATGTGAAATAACCCGCTGAAATTTCGTGATGCTCATCTTGTTTTGCTTTATGGATATACTTAGCTGATAAGCAAACACAAATCTTTGAAAACGGGGGTTTGAACTGAACCCAAGCTTTAAAACTTTTCCTGACTTGCAGTAATATACTTCAACAGATTACAGGCATTATAAGCACAAACATACGTGTTTGTTTTTGCTAAATTTTTGCTAAATCTGTTTAACAAGTTTGTCCTGACAATCATATTTGAATTCTTCCTCTTAAAGTCTGCAGTAAAATTGTCTGCATTTCATTTAATTCACTTTATCTTGTTCATATTTCTCATTCAGAATTGGAAGAGGGAGTATCCAGTCCACCCACTCACCCATGTTTGGCTTTCCAGGGAAAAAACCACACAAAAAAAAGAATAGTTAAAAATTTGACTGTTTCAATCCTGAAATACATTATTAAATACGAAGTTTTGGACTGAAACATTTATTTGAAAAAGCCAAGTCATGGTTGATTGTATATGTTAAAAAAAGGTCATGTTTATCCTGTTGGAATGCTTCTGTTTGACTGTTTATAGCAACCATTTATTCTTGTTTTCTGGTTTTTTATGGCATAAACGGGCTAAAAGTTGCAATTGATCATATTTTCTCTTTTGTCCTGGTTTGACTTTGGTATTTGTTTTGGGAAGTGAACGTTTAGGTCTTTGAATATGCACATCTGTTGTGAAGATGGAAAACTGATAGAGGCATGATTGCTTACTGTAATAGGAGAAAATTAAAATCCTATATTCCATGGAGCAGAATAGGAGCAGAATGCTGAGATAGCCCATTTGAAAAAGCAGAATTTTAAATGTTCCTGGGTTGTTCAGTTATCGTTTGTAAACCCCGTAACTGTGAGGCATTGCAGCCATTTTAAATTACTAGTGTATAAATGTTTAAATTATGCCAAGTATAAAGATAAGCATTTCTATTATGCTTCCGAATTTGGAGATCATCAGTAACTTCCTATTCTTCATAAAGTTCAATTTCATGCAAGAGTAACTGATGTTTGCAGCTGCAGTCAGGGATGCTGGGGCTCTGCAGAGCTGTTGGGTGGTGAGGGAGAAGGAGCCAAAGAGAAATAATTTAAAATAGCAATGGTTGATTTACTGAGGCCATTGTGACAATGTATCCATGTCATGTTATTAAACACAAGCGTTATCATATTAGTCATTTTATGTATAATGATAACTGTATAATTACTGTATTTTATATACCCAGCTTTGTGCCCATTAGCTTTCAGTCTTAAATCATTAAAGGCAGATTTTAGCTTCCATATGGATATGAAAGCACTTCTTTCTTAATAAGGTCAGTCTTTAAAAAAAAAAAAAGCTCAACATCCTGCAGATGTTGCCTTTACCCATTATTAAAGTTTCCCTTTCTCCAATCAAAACTTAATATTTCTAGACTGTTTGTCTCTTTATAATTAACTGAAATTAGGACAGAGTGAAAATGCGTTTTTAACTACTTTATTAGTCCTATTTGAAATTATTGTCTTCTTTTCCATAATGAATCAAATTTTTAATGATTCTTCCTGCTTACTAATTTGCATTGCTGTCTGGCTGCCTTGCATTTAATCAGCAAGAGTAAACTGCTCATAGATCACCAGGAATCTGTCAGGAGCATCAGTGCAGCAGTGTGAGTGCTGACAGGGGATGGAAGCATCTGGAAATGACGGGCTCAGCCCGTTGGGGATTTCATCCCTGGTCAGAAACACAAGGATTGGCATCTCAAAACTTTCAGCAGTCACCCAGATCTGTAATGGGGCATTGCCCTGTTCACTGCCTGGCTTAGAATGCTGCTCTCGTCCTGCTGTCTACCAGTGAGCAGCAGAAATATGTTTATTTTGGTGGTAAGTGTTTACAGAAGTGCCTGGGCTTGTTCTGCTGTTGGTTTCCATTCACTGCACTAACAGAGGGTTCTGAGTTGAGTTGGAATGCTCTGCATGGTTAACTGCAAAAATGAGATTTGCAGCTAGTTCTGAAAAAAACCCAGCTGGGAGTTGGACAATTCCTTTGGTAAGGACTTCCTGCCTACAGAAATAGTACACTTTGTGGGTATTAAATATGAGACAAAAGATCAACGGTGAAAAGATGTATTCTTAACATCCTTCCTGGGCTTATATTGCCAAAGACCTGGTCCAGTGGAAGGGATCCCTGCCCATGGCAGGGGTTGGAGCTAGATGGTCTTTAACATCCCTTCCAACCCAAACCATTCTACAATTCCACAATTCTGTGATAAATAATGATTCATGCATTAAAAAAGTAAAACAAGATGTGTTCATATTATTTAAATTTTTTTGGTAGAAGCCTAGAGACTGCACAGAAGTTAGAGGGATGATTCAGTCTTCATCCAATACGTTTTGAACCCAAATTCAGAACCAAAATAATTGGTCATTAATCTTGGAAAAGACAATTAAATTCTGAAAGAGAGAACAATAAAATGCTTTTTTCTGGAGCAAGGATTCTCATCCTCTCTATAAAGAACAAAAGGCTTAATGAATGTGGAGAAAAGAGGAGGAAAAACTGATGATAACTAAGGTCTCTGTGTGATTGCATGGCCTTTGCTGTCCAGTTGGGCTCTTACAGCTGTGAAACATGGTGAGCTATGAATATGTAGAATAACCTGAAGTTTCCAAGTTCAATACTGCAAGGAAAAAAATACTAAGAGCTGCTAATCCTTATTTGGCTGGGTTTTTTCCCAGAATTTAATACCTGGGGGAGAGGAGATTGTAGCATTCCAATGATCATAGAACCATGGACAGGTTTGGGTTGGGAGGGACCTCAAAGCTCATCCCATTCCACCCCGTGCCGTGGGAAGGGGACACCCTCCCCCAGCCCAGGCTGCTCCAAGCCCTGTCCAACGTGGCTTTGAACACTTCCCTCCATCCCCACCCTGACTAGTGCAGGTCTCTTTGGCTGCCACACCACCAGTGAAGTTAGAAATTTGAGTGTTCTCACCCACGTGGTTTTAAGACAATAGGAGAAATGACTCCTTTGCTATTTCTGTTGTTGCGCGTATCACACAAATGACAAAGCCTCAGCTTGTCATTATTTCTTACAGTTTAATCTTGCTGTTGGCAATATCAGGGTGTAAAAAATAAGAAAGCATATTGCAGTTTTACTCTTCAGGGTTTTTTTCCTCATTTTTTTTTTCTTGCAGATCTCCAGCAGTATTTGAAGTTTGAAATATGTTCTTTAAATCTGTCTGATAGGAATGTTGGTGTGTCCTTCCCTTCCTAACTTTGGAGCCAGCCTGGCTGTTTGTTTTGCTGGAAGGAGGGAAGAGAGAGGGACCTTTGTCAAAGAAGCTTCATAACCTGATTATAGAGATGATTGTTGTACACTACCTGCATTAGGGGAGTGTTAAACACTCATTAGGGCTCTGAAGTGTTATTCATTATGAACCTGGCTGCAGCTGGCATTCAACTTTTATCTTCCGTGTTTTGATACAGTAATAAAAGTGTAAATTACAAATGGCAAGATTCTAAGAGCAAGAATAACAAACAAATCAGTATTTTACAGTCTCTTTCCCAGGCAGAATAGTTTTGTTCTCTTTCCCTGTTCAGAGACAGAAGCTAATCCTACCCAAGGCACTTTTGAAAGTGCTCACACAAGAGATTATTCCGTAGGGACTCAACTTGCAGTTACAGCTCAGAGCTAATGTGACACCATATATTAAAGTGCTGAAGCTCCACTGAGCTGCAGCCGAGTGGCACCTGTCCGTGGGAAGGACAGGTGTGTGATTGAGAGGATTTTTTTCTAAATCTGAGCCTCAGGTGACACATCTGGATGCTAACAGGGATGTCAGTGATCTGTTGTCACATTAGTAATGCATCAGGGCCCGGCAGCTCCATGTGTCCCTGCAGGATTCCACTGTCCTCACGCTCCTGGGATGTTGCACGTTTGTGGCTGCACTGAAACCTGGCAAGTCTGTGAAAATGAAAACCCTTTTTTCACTCTTCTCTGTTTTTTTTCCTCTTGCATTGCTGTCCCGGGGTGACTTTATGATGTTTGTATCCCAAATCATCTGTTCTGTGCTATGTGCCAGGGTCGTGGTTATTTCAGGTGCTGTAAGGAGTGAACTGCTCCGTGTTATTTTTCACAATGCACTTCTAAACCTCCTAAAACACAGCCAGTGCTGACATACACCTTGTAAATGTGGAGTTACTACAAACCCGAGCATCTCAAGGCTGTTTTTATTCTAACACCTACTTGGCTGTTCAAAGGTCACAGTGGGCTGTGCCTCTCTTGAGAAAAGTGTTCCGTGCTGGGTACACAACATTACACAGGGTTTTATTCAAGAGGTGCTGATAACAGACTTGATTTGCCAGTTTGCTGGATGCTGGATCATGTTTCCTGCTTTGCAGGCCCTTCAAAGTAGAAATTGGTCTCATTTACTTCAATTTAAATGTTAATGATCTTCTTTTTTTCAAAGCAAAGGGAAATATGCACAATCGCTCTGAAAATAGAGATACATTCTCCTGACAATCTCAGTAATAACTTTTTGTCTAAAAATCCTTTTAAATACTTGTTTTACTACTTGGCATTAAACTATTTCTTACGTAGAAAACTTTGGAAAGGCATTGATCAGATAAGATTCCAGACCCAATTTGACAATATGTGTACCTATATGAAGACAGTATAATGAATAGAAATAGTTTCTTTTGTCGTTGGCAGGTTCTTTTTCTAGCTCTGCAATAGTTACGGAAACTCCCAAGTACTTCACAAATTTTGGGTGGGGAAATGTCAATATTTTATCAAGCCATTCAGTGCAGTTTTATCATCTGCTTTATTTTGAAAGCTTTATCCATCTGGGTTTATATTATAGCACGTTTTAGAACTCTTAAAATATGTGCAAAATCAGCTTGAAACCCATGTGCCACTCCAGTAGTGAGCAATGCTGAGCTTGATTTCCAGCGAAGCGTGTACTTGGAGCAGAATCAGGCGTGTGTGACACAAACTGGAGGGTGGAGAAGAAGAAATGTGTTGGGGGATCACAGGATATCGTGGCTTGGCACTGAAACCAGAGTGAGGGTACTGCCACTGTGAAAACACGACAGGGGCTCTGGGTTCTGCCACTCCGAGAGCAGGAGAGACAGCTCTTGGCTGGTCCTTCTGGGCTGTTGTGATTTCCAGTGCATTAGAACAAAACAGAGTTGCAGAGCTGGTGCTGGAGGGGAATGCTGATGGGCAGCAGGGATGTTTTAAAATCCTGATAGCAGGCTGGGCTGGCTCTCGACATTAACGGAGCTGATGAGAAATTAAGGATTGTGTTCTTTAAAGTACTGAGGAAAATGCTGCTTTTCTATTCCAGGTGGCTGTTAGTGCCTCCTCTTTTCTTCCCCTTTTTCTTTTTTTCCACTCTCCCCCACAAAAAGGGTGAGGGTCAGTTTGTGGTCTCCAAAGCTGCAATCCCATCTCCTCTTGTCACAGCCATGTAATGAACAGAAACATTATCAAGGAGTCATGCTGGATAAATTTAGGTAAATGTTAATATGAATACAAATAATTTACCCTGTCGGGGTGCTCCTGTGCCTTTCATGTCTCTCCCAGTTTTTTATGTTGTAACCTCATGTTTATTTTGCAAGACAGAGGGAGGGTTTTCCCTCTCTCTGATGAAGTGGTTTGTAAAGCTCAGTCATTTTAAGCTGTGTGCTAATTCACTAAACAGTCTCATGTCCACCATCTCATATCCATTACTCTAAAGAAAGTTGATGGCTCTAAATAAAGGTGATGTGGATGTTACAGGAGATGCTTTGTGCATTTTAACCTAAGAAAATACATCTGCTTTCTTTGAAAATGAAATTGTTTCTGTTTATGTTAGCAGCTGAGGTTGCCATTAATTTTTATTTTGTTGTTCAAATATTCTTATTAGGAAAAGGTGCTAAAACAGCTATAATAACATCACCACATTTGCTGTTTGGAATATTGTTTATTGGCTTTGGATTAGGTGTCTTAATTACTTGATTGCTGTATTTTGGATTTGGATAAATGTCTCTTCATTTTTGTGGCATTCCAAGTATGATTAATATCTGCAAAACATATTGAAGTCATTAGGCTTTAATGTTCAAAACTGTTCTTTTTTTTCGTCAAGATAGAAGAAAGTGTCAATAAGAAAATAATTTTCATTTCAAATGAGTGCTCATAAATATGTAAAAATTAAAAAGCAATGAATTGTTTTTATGCATTTTAATGGCTGGCATGGTGCAGCACTCTGCCAGGAGAACGAGTGGCATAAATTACAGCAGACTGTTAATTCATATCATTTCTGTAACTCATTTCACGTGTGCTGGTGGTGCCTGTGTGCAGCCCTGACAAGTTGTTGTCGCACACATTGTGAGTCTTTTCCCACAACACTGAAGCTCATCCACACTAAACTGGAATGTGGTGGCAATTTTAATTTTTTTAATATCAAAGCTGTAGAGCTCCTTTGTAGAGCTCGAGGAGGGGAGGTTTGCTCCATCTGCTAAATGGTGTAAGAGAAAGGATGTAACAAGTACCGAGGCATTTTAATGCTGTGTTGGCATTGCTGTGGTTTCCTGCCGCCTTTTAACTACATGAAATTATTCACTAAGTTAAATAAATGTTAATGCAGGAAGTAACTGAGTGAATTTATGAAGCCTTACCTATTGTAACATTTCATTCTGCATCTCCCTTGCTGAAAGGGCTGTAGGTAAAGGATAGGTTGACAAAATGGTGTTAATGCTCGGTATAGTTAGCTATTTTACATCTGTGCCAGGGGTAGAGCATTGCACATGGTAATAGGGTGAAGTAGGAGATGATACAGAGTGTGTAACACAGTTTTTAACAGACACCAGCAGACAGGAATTCAGTGTCTTCCTCTAAATCTCTGATCAGAGCGAATCGTGGTGTTCAGGGCAGAACAGGGCTGTGGGTATAGGGAGGCAGGTGTTAGATGAAAAGGTCATGGTTGTATCTGTTATTAAAAAAAAAAGAAAATCCTCATTCAAGAGTGGCTGTGGTTTCAGAAATAGTCGGTAGCTTCGGGAAGCCCTGTGCTGAGCTGGGGAGGTAACCATGGCTGGGCAACCTCAGGGACTTCTCCAGCACTGCAGAGGCAGCAGGTTCAAAGCAGAGTCCTGCTGAGCCTCAGCTGGAGATGTGCAGCTGGGGGAGAGAGCAGAGAGGGGGAAAGCTGAAATGAGGCAGTGACTTACAGCTGGCAGAGGTGTCTGCATCCTGGTGGCCACAGACTCCGAGGCAATGGACCCCTCCAGGGATTTTTGAGGGTAATAAAGAGAAACAAAACTTCCAGGCGGCTTGAATTTGCTGTACTGCGGTCTGAAGTGGCAGCAGAAAACTTGGAGGGTCAGAAAACTGGAAAACTACTTAGAACTTAAGTGCCCAGACCCATCCTCAGTGAGGTTTGCAGGAAGATTAATTACTAATAACTGATTGGATGCTAGATTACCTCCCTACCAAGACTTTAATTAACTGCAATTAAAATTGTCAGTTTGGATTGAACTCGCTACTGATGGCTTCCCGCAAAGTTTTATCACTTTGTAAAGACACTGTCCCTTTTTGATTAAAAAAATTAACTTCCTGTGAAAAAGAAAGACCAGAAAAATTCTTTGTCCAGCTTCTTTTTATTTTAGCCGTCTTTAATGGGAAAATTAACTTTTGAAAGGTGTCCAACTTTTGTAGAAAGCAGACGCTCCCTTCTGTGCTGTTTTCAAATATACACAAATGGGCGCTGCAGAGCAGGGAGCTGGAAATCAAACATCCTGTCACAGCTACAAAAGGTTATCACACACTGTTGTACAAGACCTTTGCAGAAGTTATTTTATTAAAGTATTAACTCAAGACAGTATTTAAGATTATTCCTAACTTCAAAGATAGTTAAAATAATATATTGGAAGTCGAGTCTGAGCACTGATCTGTGGATTTAAATCAGTAAGTTGTTGAGATCAGAAGACTCCACAAGTTCACTAACTTAAGTTATCCCTGAAGATAAACCTTATTATTTTTTTACAGTTGTGAGAAAACACAATCTGTGCTTTTTAGTAGATTTAAATAAACCAAAATTATGTCCCCAAAAATATGTTCCTTTTGGAGAAAAACCTCTTTATTTCCCTCCCCTCCTGCCTGTGCAATGCAGCAACACAGGAATGTTTGAAGAAGTGGAAGTCAGATCTAGATCCAAGGCTGGTTTGTCTGGCAGCAGGCAGTGTGAAGGTCCCAGGTTACTCAGTGTCTGTGGACGTGTCTCCACATCATTGCATGTGACATGATGACAACATGCCTCTCAAAACAAATTTGTTTCACTGGAAGTTCACATGGTGCAGGGAGCTGTGGTGCCCAGGAGCAATGCTGGTGCACAACCAACTGCAAATATTTTCCAAGTACAATTATTCTTTCTTTTCGATATGTTCACAGAGAAACATGTTTTTCACTTTTGAAAAACCGTCAGCATTCTGTTGGTTGGTCCTATAAAATAGATGTGTTTGTATTCCACATGTCCATTCAGTAAAGACACTCAGTGGCCTAAAAGCACTTGTTTCTTCCTGCAGCAATTTTCAAGATGTACCTTTGTTTCTTTAATATATCTTCTCCCAGAATTCCAGCTCACTCCTTACATCAAAACAGGTCTTCCTCCTTGTCCTCTTAATTTCCTTTATGCAAATTGTAACCCACAGAAAAATAGCAAACACAAAAAAAGAGTCAAACAAAACAAATCTACTAAGAAAATCTGTTCATAAAGGGAAAACTTGAATAGGTTTTAAAAGTGAGACTGTTATTTTCATTATACTTGTGCCTATTTTTGTTTCCTGAAATGGCTAGGACAAATATCAAAGGTTACACGCGGTATCAGTAGACTTGTGGGGTTTGTTTTTAGGAAAGAAAAAGCTCTGCAGCTTGGAGATAAAATATAATGTAGTAGTTGCTAAGGTAACTGCATGCTTTTGTGAGTAGTGGAACAAATTAGGTGAGCAAAACTGTAAATTGTCAATAGGTAGGTTAGAGCAGCCCTCAGCTGCTGGAGTTTAACCTCTTCGGACTGGCCAGGGAAGCCAAGGCATGATGAGGAGGAGGATGATCCTGACTCCAGGGAAAACTGGAAAGCAGAGGTTGGTGCTGGCCCTTCAGAGGGGCTGTGAGCAGGGCTGAGTGTGTGAGGGTGAAAGCTGTTTGCTGTTTTTTCCCCTGGAGGACAGGATGGTGCCTGCCCGGTTCCTCCAGGGAGAGTTCTGCTGGAGCTGATGGTGCTGCTCCTGCCTCTCCTGAGCCTGCACCAGGGCTGCCCAGAGCTCCTCTTCAGCCTCTTCTGGAGGTGGCTCTTGATGGAGTGCACCCCTGAGAAAGAGCTGGAATTGTTCCCCTTTGAAGGCTGAGCAGTGCCACCCGCACACATCCCATACTCACAGCAGCTGAGTGTGAGTGCAGCTCCCTTTTATGATTTTAACCTCACACCCTGGCAGCTCCAAGTAGATGGAGCCCAGGCTGCTTTCTGAATTTATCAGCTACCTCTGCCAACTGCTGGTGACCAGAAAAGTGTGTTTGGAAAAGGTCTGAAACATAAATTTGACAGAGTGGAAACCTGATGCTGTTATGTGATTACTTTAAAGAGTGATGGCACCGGTCAAAATGTGGCCTGCATCTATAGAGAGGTAGATAAGATTTTATTTGGGAGGAGAAGCTTACTGAATTTCTGGCATACTAGAGGCTAAAGACTAAAAATGAGAGCAGTAAGAATAGCAAATACCTTAATGGCTCCAAATCCTTTAACAATAAAAATGATTGTCCTCATTGCCATTCAGGGCAGAGATTATTTTCCTAGGAGAGTGTCAAACAGGCCAAGTGCATCTAAATATCAGTGATTTTATGTGCCCATATTTCTGAGCATCCGTTTCTGGGCTGAAAAAAGATTTATTTTTTTATTTTTTATTTTCTTAATTTCCTTTACCTTTGACTTGCTGTTGTTTGGTACTTTCCTCCCACTACCAGGAGTTTTGAGTAAGCTGTAGCTCCAGCACCAAACACAGCCCATGGTTTGTCACATGAAACTGGGGCCAGTGCATACCTGTAGAGCTGCACCTCTTTTGGGTTAGATTAAACCTAGCTGGAACACAAAATACCTTTATTTGACACAGCAGTGGGTCAGATTCAAAATTTAAAAAAAAAAAAAAAAAAAAAAAAAAAAAAAAAGGCATGGAGTTACTGCATTTTAAGTCCATAATGGTATTTACCAATTAGCTGTGAGTAACCAGTTGAAGGATTTTATTTGGCTTGTTACACCTTTGATTCCCAGTTGGAAACACAAATGCTGCTTCTAATTTTCTAGAGGGTTTAGTTGGATAGTATTTTTTTGGGTTTTAGTTGTTTGGGGTTTTTTTTGGTTCCCCCTCCCCATGGAAACTCCTGCAATTGCTCTCATTGAATAATTTTAATGAGTAATTTTTTCAGCATGTGGAAATTTGGACTATTAGGTTTTGTGTTTGATTGTGTAAATTAACCTTAAAAATAGGATTTTGTGCTGCAGGACATTATTTTTTGAGTCTGCCTAATCAATTCGGGAGGTTGAAATAAATAAAGATGAACTTTAAGTTGGGAAATGAGGCATAGACAGCACTACATGGAGTTTGGGTTCACTGGTCTGCACACAGTATCTAAAATATTCTGCAGAGTGCAACTCCATAGATAGGAAGAAATATATTTTAGAATTAGGCAGGTAGCATTTTATACAGAATTATTTGGTCTTTGAATATAGACTGTCCAGATGAATGAAATCTATTTGTCCCAGCTCAGAAATCTCTTCTATTTCATTCCTTCTAGCTCAGTGATTACCAGAATCTCATTTTGGAGACACTTTCAAATCCAACTACCTGTGCTCGGAATTGGACCAGGGGATTCTTAAAGATTTTATAAAAGCGACAATTACATTGGTCTGACATGGCTTGCATCCTTTTCCAGGGTGTTTTCCACTCCACCTAACTAACTTTCCGTGCCTCTTCAAGCTACTTGCAGTCAGAATTGCTTTTTACAGTGAGATTTGAGACCACCTAAGAGGGAGGAAATTATTGGCGTGGGGCTCTTGCAGCCTCATCAGTTTTCATCTTCACTTTCCCAAAAGTGAGAGGAGGAGATGGTGAGAGCTTTCCCTTGGAGGGCAGGGCTTTGGACACTCTATTTAAAATACAGGCAGATAAAGGAACAAAATCCAGTTTCCTGCATCTCTCATGCTTTGGGTTTTTTTAGGTGGTAAATGCTAATTATGTGCGCTTCAAAATTGCCCATCCTGTGTCTCTGTGCTTTGTAGCACACACTTCCAAACAGCATCATCATAGTGGGGAGATAAATGTAGTCATAAAATATGCATCTTTATAAATATATTATTGTTTGCTCTCTCTTAAAACCCATTTATCTGGAAAATTTACTTTCATGGCATCCCTCTTCTCCCGGTGAAAACATGGATTTCTCCTCTCTAGGCCTCCCTCATCAGTGATGGTTTTCTTTCTTGGCAGTTCCTGCTTCCCCCAGTTGCTTTGCTGTTCAGAATTTCTCAGTTTCTTTCTGGAGATCTCTTAATTACCGTGAGCCTTTAGTTATTATTCCGCAACTCCAGCAATGTCTCTTGAGAGGATGGATGGTGTCAGTTCATGGCAAACACTGACACCTGCATAAGTTCTGCCACCTTTTGGATGAATGGTGATTATTTCTCAGAGGAAATCTCAAAGATTTATGGAAAAAGTGTTCTTGTTCTTTCTCTCTTCCACAAATATCCAGACTACTAACAGCTGTCAACCTGAAACAAATTTTGGGCCTATCCATAAACCACACTTTTGACCCATTAAACAGAATGAATGATTTTACATATTAAAAAAAAAAAATCCTCTCTATGGACAGCAAATTTTATTTAGCAGAATTGGATTAAAATAAGTTGTCTTTTTTTTTTTTTTTCTTTTTTTTTTTTTTTCAGTCCTAAAATCTGTTTGCAATCTGTCAGTGGGAGAAGTGAAGGAGTTGACCAAGCACTGGGGTTTAGACATGATAACTAAAACTAATACTTTGGTTTCCATCTACTTTGTTGGATGAAGGAAATAAAACAGGTGGAGCAAACCCACACCACCGAAAGTGTGACAGAAAGATCTTATACTGTGGTGATAAATATAAAATATGTGGGTGTAGGATGGATGGAACAGGGAATTTTTGCCATGCCTGATGACAAGGGGCTGCCCTAGTGAGGAGAAAGTGTGACAGAGGTGTGTATTCCTCCTTGTGTGTGCAGTTCCTAAAACTACAGCAAGGTGTTGGATCTGGTTTGCTTCTCCCATGTAAAAGGCCTCAACTTCTCAAGTCTTTGACATTCTTTGGATCAGGCAGATTTTTTTGCTTGTAGAAAGAAAAAGAAAAGGGGAAAAAAAATGCTTGTAACTATAGACATGATAATCATAGTGACAAATAGAAAAAAATATCAATTCTAAGAGAATTTAGACTAATTGTGGATTTTAATCATGAGATTAAAGAGAATCATGGCTGGTTTTGACAAATGATAAGAAAAACCAGGCAATTTTGTGTTGCTATCAAACAGAACAAATTCTAGGGGAAAAAACCCTCAGCCTATTATTTCTGTTCCTGAAACTCATAACAATAATTATAGTGCAAGGGTTTTGATGCAGTGATAAATGTACAATGGATCTTAATACATTTGTCCAGGGCATTCAGCTGGCTGAATACTGGATATGTCACTGAAATACACCTCTAATGTGAGGCAACTTTCTTACAATGAGAAAGTGAAGTTTTCTTTCTGATGTATAGAAAAGCAGTGTGGTATTTTGTGTGGCTCTTATAAATAAGAACATAATACTGGAGGAAGAACTTCTTTCTAATATGGGCAGTGGGCAGGATTTCAGAGGATTTAACAGTAACTGTGTCATTTCACACTTAGCTATAAAAGTGATATTTTCTAACAAAACATTTTAGATGGAGCCACAGTATTTTTGAAAGGTTGAAGCATGGGGAAAGTTGAATTTCTGCTTGAATATAATGTACTGAAAAAGGGATGCTCTTGATGTCTAAATTGGCTGCTAGTTAGTTTTAGATTAAAGTGCATAAACTCCTGTCTTTGTAAGGGGGTTCGGAGGCATTAGAAGCAATTCTGTTTCTGGAGTGATATTAATATAAGTACAATGCATTCCTTGGAATCATCAGTTCATGGGAATAATTTGGCAGTGCTGAATTATTTACAGGCTGGTATTCTCAGTCAGAGATATACTGCTAAGATATATTTAAAAACAGCCAAATAACTTGTGCTAATAATAAATAACTGAAATCGTTGTCCAGAAGATGTTAAGTGTTTGCAAACGAGGGTTGGCTCTTGTTTACCACACCTTATGAATTGGAATCTGAAGCTGGATTCAGGTGGACATGTGCTTTGAATGCAAGAGTGGAGTGTTTGAGAATAAGCTCTTGTGGAGTGATTGTTATTGTGGGCACGTGTTGAAATTTGTGATGCAAATATGTGGAGTGTGGGGCTGAGATTAGAATCAAACCCATGACTAAAAGGCCAAAAGCTGAGATACTGCAGATCCAAGGGTCATGAACCTGCTGTCTTGTGGGGCTTTTATTTGCTTACAGTCCTGGGATTTTCAAGCTGTTCTCATACCTCTGAATCACTGGCAGGAAAGCTGAAAGCATGGAGCTAAATGTAGAGCAGGGCAGGACTGCAAGGCCTTTGGGAGCCAGGGATGACAGATTTAAGATTCAACTGTGGTGCTGCTTGTGTTAATGTCAGTACATTGCTGATATTGTGGGATGTGTGTGAAGCTCAGAGAGGTTTTGGTTGATCGTAGAGGTCCAAGAGATTTGATGGGCAGAGAGTATTGCTGTTAGGATATCCAGCTCATACACTGAATGACACGGTTGTACAAAGGGAATAGCTTTTTTAAAGAAAAATTCCTGTGGAGAATTTAAAGGAGAACAATCATAGGTTAAGGGTATGTGTTATTATTTCAGATGCTTTACTAAATTCAGGATCTTCTCTTACTGCTAAAAGTTCAGAGAAGCCCTTTTGACCTTCCAGTGTTTAACAGCTGTCAGTGGCAGAGCCATTACATTCATAAGCAGTTTTGCAGTGCATCTCAAATACATCACCTATTTATATTAATACTTTTGTGCACCAACCTGAGTCACAGCTCTTTACCTTTTAAACATTCACTTATGAGTGGCCTAGAGAAAAGTTAATGAAATGCAGATTTCATTAGCTGCAGTGGAACGTGTAATTTGACTACTGAAATTGATGCTCTTGCTCACTTAAACCCACACCTCTGGCCACAGGAATTGAATGTTTGATCTCTGAGAGTGCTTCAGGAGGATAACTGGCTGATGGGTTGGAGGGAGCATCCCTGAACTGGGTGGGACCAGATGAGAGAAACACCTGCCTGGGCACTCAGATCCCTTCCCTCTTTCTGCTGTGGTCCTTGGGACTGGGTCACACAGAATCACAGAATGCTTTGGGTTGGAAAGGAGCTCAAAGATCACCTTATTCCAGCCCCGTGCCGTGGGCAGAGACACCTTCCACTAGGTCAAGCTGTTCAGAGCCCCATGCAGGTGAAGGCTCAGGCACTGTCTGTGCTGATCCCAGCAGAGCCAACCTGGGGACACTCAGTTCTGTGTCAGGAGAGCACAGGGGCTGCACAACAAGACTGAATGGGCTTAGAGGAAAAGTCAGATTGGGTCTGGTTTTCCTTTACAAAGTGTTTAAGAATTAACTGACTGTGGCCTTCTGGTTGGAATAGCAATCACTGTTTAAATACAGGTAAGAAATAGTTGCTTTGTGGAATGTGTTCTTTTTTAGCATTATTTTTTTATTGCTCTCTGGACAATAGAGATCTCCTTCAAAGATGCGTCTAAACCCATGTGGCAATCCTTGCTCGTTTGTCTTTTGTATTCCTGCATCCCAGTAAAAAGAGGCTTAAGACATAAATCAGTGTTCTGTCTCCTGACTTGCCTGCACATTTGTGTATTTTTAGTCCATTTAGTCCTTTTTAATGACACGGGTTCATGTGGTGAGGCTCCCTGTAGGTACAGTGTTTTTGTGTTTGGCATTAGCCATGGAGAACGTGCTATTTGCCGAGGAAAAGGAGCCCAACAGCAGGTGGAGCAATGAACTATTTACAGCGCTGGATCGTGAGATCACATGGGCTTCTTTATTTTGTACTTGCTGCCTCTCCTTTTCCCCACTTCGTTCAGATCGATTGTCAAACATCTGCCTGTCAAAAAAAAAAAAAAAAAAAAAAAAAAAAAAAAAAAAAAAAAAAAAAAAGTTGCCTTTCTGTTTGGAAGATTAATTGGGTTATTTCAGTCACAGGAAAGTTGCCAGCTCGTGTAAAAATGGGAGGAGAGGGGACACAAATTCTAACAGCTATTGATTAATAACAGATGTATATTCAACGAGTTGGAAGATAAACTGCTCTTTCCAGGGATTTGATGGATAGGTGCTTGCTTCTCAGTTTCCTGGGGAACACTGCAGGCACCTCTGTTGGGCTGCTGAGGGTGTTACCTAATGAATTTCCATTGATTGCATGATAGTGAGCATTGATCAGGCCTCCGCTGCCACTCAAGCCCCTGCTCCTGCTGCTGCCTCTGCCAGCCATTCTCCAGTAGCAAATAACAGCTTTCAAAGACTGTTTTTCCCTGTTTCTTTTCCTTCATGTAATTTCTTTCTGTTATCAAGGACTGACTTGAAATGTGCGTTCCTAGAAAAGATCAAATCCTAGAAAAAATCAGCCCAAAGAGCATGCTGTCTTTATCAATTACTTTGTTTAATGTGTAAAGTGTCCAGCAGAGTGTATAATCCAGTGTTTTGGTCAATTAGTAAATCAATATAATCCAAAGCAGATTTATAAACTGCACACCAGACAACCTGGGGGACGGGGTCTTTAAAGCCGATAGCATCAGCCAGCATGTCTGAACGTTCTAATGACAAAAGGACTGAAAGAGAGGAACTAAATGCTGCATTGCTTTGTAATGCCAGTGTGAATAAAAAGCTGCTTTTATACACAACGTGAGGAAAAAGCATCCTGGCCTGCTGTAGGGCTTTTGTGCCTCTGTGTGTGTTAGCTGTGTGTGGATAGATGGCTGCCTCTGCTACAGACAGTACAGGGACAATATAAAGAAGCAAAAGAGGTTGGCAGAGGAAGTAGTAGGGAACTTCATGAAACAGTAATTCCTAATCCACTTGCAGAGATACCCTGAAGTGTTGCAAATGCTCTCAGCACATCATGCACCGCAGAAGTGGCTTCAGGTTTTTTGTTCTCCTCTGTCATTTGCGTTGTGCTTTTTGTCTTGTAAAATTAATGGTGGACATTGTTTTTGCGTGGATTTGAGCTGTGTTGGTCTTTGGATGAAATCTGGATTTATTTTTAAAGATTCCCTGCCACCTTTTATCCCTGCAAGTGTCCTGGTATTGCTCTTGAATTTCACACTGGGACTCATACACAACTGCATATCAGTCCTGTGGCAGACTTGCTCATGTGAAGCACTTGCAGTTTACTGAGCTATCAAAAACTGTACAGTATTGTCCAGCTGGAGTTTAATTATTTGGTGGGTTGACAGGCATTTTTCAGGTTGTTATCAACAGCAGTCAAAACAAAACGAGTCTCCCTTTACCCAGAGAAAGTACTGTGCTTTTTTAGTTTGGTGAGCATCACCAGCAAGACCTAGTGGTCTACCCTTTCAATTTGAAAAGACATTTAAAGGACAAATTTTATCCAGATAGCAAACAGCTGTTTGAGATCCAGCTCCTCACCCTTTGGTGTGGGTTGTGTGTAACATTTTTGCTTCATCCCTTTGGAGTTTTTTGCTGTTACACACATGGAAACTGTGCTGCTGGGTCACTGCACCCAGGAAGACAGGCATTAAAAAAAACCAAAACAAACCTGCTCAACCTTTAATTGAATTTTTGACCAAAATCCCACCAGCATCACTTATGGCAATTGTTTTTCACCAGGTATTGCTCCAGCAGGTGACTGAATGGCAATGCTCCCTAACTGAGGGGTGCCTGGATGAAGGGAAAAGACCACAGCACAGTGTGAGAGTGAATTGTCATAGGATAAATTACACTTCTTGTCTTTCGTCACATAAGTCAAAATTTCATAAGCATTGGTATTAGTTTCTAAGTTTTAGCAACTGCACAGCTGAAGGAAATGCCTGCAAGCAGAGAGAAGTTGATTTTATGAAATATTTGAACACATTTCTTATATTCCCCATGATGCCCCTTAGATGAATGTACTGGGTGCTTGTTGCATTTTCCTTCTGCTGCCAGAGAAAAGTTGGCTGGAGTACCCATAACCATCAAATTCCTCAAAATTTCATTGTAGATAAAGTCAAGAACTTCTCCTTATGTGTGAAAATTATATATGGAATTACATATAATAGTTGTTTTAATTTACAACACATCAAACCTGTGTGGGATTTTTTTTTTTTTTTGAGCATAGAATCATTTAGGCTGGCAAAGGCCTCTAAAACCATCAAGTCCAGCCAATAACCCAGCACAGCCAAGTCCACATTAAACCATGTCCCTGAGTGTCATAATCCTGCCAAATACAGCAGGATACTGAAAGATTTGAAAGAATCTCCTTTTTACCTAGAAGGTGAAGAAATAATGGTTGTCAGAGCTGAGTCACAGAGGTAAATATTAATGAAAGATCTCCTGTAAGCCATTGTAAAGCCTCCTTGGAAATCCAGTCATATTTCCCTCATTAGCTGGGAGCTCTTTTGTCATTTGTGCAGTAACTTGCACTTCTGGAGGAATGTAACTTTTTCCATGACAGTTTAAAGGAATCTCTGTGTCATGTGGTCTACTGGTCCTCATTTCTTAAGGATATATCTCTCTCAGTCAGTTCCCAAATTCTAAACTATATTTAAGATATATTAGTCACACGCATCATCATGCTTCAGAAAACACTGGGGATGTTCTCAAAGTCCTGGGCAATTTCCAGGCACAATTTACAGAGAAGTAGCATTATTCATATGCAGAGAAAGTAATTGGTTTAATCACCTTGTGTTTTGGGGCTTAAGTGTCTTTGGATGCCTGCTGAGAGCTTTCCTGTAGGAGCATCCTCCTGGCTGGTGGCTCCAGCCTCTGCTGGATCTGCTGCATCTCCTTGAGGTTCTCTGCACTGTTGTTCTCCTCAGCACAACCATCCCTGCACTTTGAAGTTCCTTCGTGTTAACTCAAGACTTTGTCTTCTGATGTCTTACAGAGAAATAATAATGCAAATACAAAGGTCTTGCTGATTCCAGCTCCTGGGGCTAAACCACCTGCTGGCTGCAATCACCCCAGGCTTTCCATCGCTGGGATTTTCCCCTACCGCTGCACTTCAAAGGAAAGATATTAAATGTTGCTCTGTTTTAATGATTAAGTGTAACATTGTATAATGCAGTTGCTGGCTTTTCTTGTCTCGCTCAGAGCTTCATGTGACTTTTCCTGTTAATTCATTGAGAAGTTTTTATTCGATTCGAATGTTTTCAGAAAATGCCAAGGTAATAAAGGCCAAATAAGTGTTTTCATCCGGTTTAAACAAGGATCTGTCCTGAATTTGATTGTTTTCTAAAGGGAATAATGTCTTTTGGTTGTTTTTTTTTTAATATTATCCTATGAGGTATCTTGTATTATAACAAATACTCTGTAGTATTTCTTCTGCTTTTTGGAGAATGTAAGCAGAATTTAGTTGCTCACAGTTCAAACTCTCCTTCAGGGTGCTTAACCAAAAAGCACTTTGTGGGCTGATTGTTGGACTAGACCTCTAAGGGTTCCTTCCAACACAAACTCTTCTAGGATTCTGTTCTGTCTTGTCCTTGACCATTTCTTTTATTCACACATGATAAGGGACAACATCTAAGCTTAAAAAAGTCAGAGTTGTGGGTTTTTTCTACTCTGCAACATCTGAAATAACAATAAAGAAAGGACTAGAACTGTATTATTTGATGGGTATGAGTAAACGCAGAATATATAAAAAAAAAAAGGAAGGGTGACAATAACAATATAGAGAGAAAGCAGCAGAAAACTCACAGGGTCAAAAAAAAAAACCCCGAACTCTATCACTGTTAACAAGTAAAACTCCACTTCAAAAAACTTTGTGGTGTTTTTACACCCTAAAATCTCATTCTGAGAGAATTAAGTAGAGATAAGATCAGCCATAGAACAACTGTGTGCAGACCTGAATCCAGCTGACTGCATTTGTGCCTTTCATTCACTCATCACCAAGAAATGGGTCCAACTTTCACTTAGTCATAGCAAATTCAGATTTTAGAGATAATTTTCCCAGCATTCAGGAGAAGGGACCTACTGGTGAAATGCAAGAGGAAATCCAGATTTAGATTATAATCTGCGTTGCCACCAAATGACATAAATATATGGACAAAAGATACATGTGCAGGTTTTATAAATTTGCAGTGGAACTTTATCTCAAAAACAACATGAGCCTGAGTGCTGAATAACAAAGAACTGATAAGTTCTTGGGTTAGTTTTTCTTCTGGTACTCATATTTTCGTTTTAATTCTTCTGTTAAAACAACCTGCAGCTCAAATTTTTAATTCTTACGATGAAAGATTTTTTTATTGAATAGATAATTTTGATGTGCAGCATCTTTTAAGCAATTTGTAACAATCTTAGTGATATACTTGAAAGTTTGACTTTTTAAAGAAGAGACTCAGGATGCCTTTTGTAGCTCTAAAGTAGCATGGCTTAATTAAAAAAATCAATTAAAATCCTCTAGAGACATAAAGGCAGAACGTTTTTTCTGACATTGGCATAAACGTGTTTTTCATTTGCCTCTAGATTTTAGTATTAATTCTAACAGCAGGAAACTAAACCCAAATATTTCTGCTAATACATCGACTCTGTGCAAAAGCATAAGGCTGCCAGAATTTTCCAGCATTACCCCATTCAGTTCTGCCACTGTCCATTACGGCAGCACACAAGGCTCTCTTTTACTCTAAGTAAAGCACTTTCCTGATGAGAAGTGTGGCACTTTGGGATGCTTTGTGGAGCTTTGTGTTTCCCAGGATTTCTATTCTGCTTCAGTCTTTTCTCTTGAGCCATTATGAGAGAGGCTGTCATCTTCATGCACATGATGTTGAGATTTATGTGTACCAAGTTTTCTGTAGCACTCGCAACTTCTAGAGAGCAGCTTAATTCTGGAAGGCTGAGTTTGTTGCCTTTAGGATAATTTTGTGTGTGTGTGTGTGTATGTTTAAATAATCTCCTCCAGGGTTGGGCCATGCTGGCCCTACCTGGCGCTTCAAAACCTGCATAATTTCTCCCAGAAATAGTTCCTGGTGTTACAGCATGGCACTGCTGTTCTGGGTTTGCTCAGGGGCGTAGAGCAGCACTCTACACATCAAACCCAGCAGGAATTAGGGCAGATTTGCAATTTCTTTCCAAGCTGATGATATGTGGTAGACTTAAAATATTGCAGGAGGGACACAGTGAACCTGAGCTGTCTGAGCCTCAGCATCTCCTCACTGCTGGGAGATTTGTAGGAGATTTTGGTGTGTGACTTGATGAGCTTTCACTTTCCCCTCTGTTTTTGTCAGTGTGGAATCTTTCCTACTTGAATAACTTCATTACTCTCTTAGTGACAAATTAAATTAAGAATTTTCTGCCTATGCCAGGCTTCTAATGGTGCCTAAAAATAATTTCAAGATCAACAGCATAATGTCTTTCAGTAATTGTTAAATATGAGTGAACTGAAAAGGCTAAAATAAGAATCAGGCCAATTAAGCCTCTCTTTGAGGATAGTGGTGCCTGTAATTAGAGATGCTGAGGAAATATTTCTCCCACCAGTCCCCACCCTTTTTCTCCCACAGGATGATGGAAGTGAAGGGAGAGAGCACCCACCTCGAGCATTATCCTGCTCACATGGGAATGTGCAGCAGCTTCTCCAGAGCGTGAAAGCTCTTAGCAAGGTTTTTAGAATGCATTTCTGAGAAGTGTCTTGCCTTTTTTTAAGAACCAGTGCTTTCTGGAAAAAAAAATCTAAATAAAGCACTATTTGTGGTGGTGGAGAGGGGATGTTTAAGTATCCTATTCAGAGAATTCAAGACCTGTGATTTGGAAGTTTGCTGCAGGACTTCTGCTCTGTTGTCTCAGAACCATAGAGAGCCTTATTTTAAAAATAAGTGTGATTTACCTCTTTCAAAAATGTTTATTTCTGATTAATTGATGAGAAATTATATTATGAATTTCACTGTGAGTGGACCATAATCTTCACCTGCAACTCAAGGTGGAACACACAGTCTGACTTCAAGTCAGGAGGCTGCTTAAAATAGAGAAAATAAAGTAAATAAATAAAATAAATAGAGAACCTGAGAAAGCTGTGTGTGGCAAGAAGGAGATATGTGCAAGGAACTTTTGTCCTGTGTGATCCTCAGTTCACCAACTTTTTCTAATAGGTAAAACTCTATTGCATGCCATAAGGTAGTTAGAAAAAATTATTTGTTATCCTTTAAAATATATCCACATTGCTCTATAATCTAGTTTCTCACAACAGCAGGCTCTTGTTTTAGTGACACTTCAAATGAATGCAGATTTATAAAATGCAGATTATGACCACCAAGGAGATATTTCTTACTCTTTACTGGGTGTTTCCATCCTTCACTGTTTGCATCCTTTATCTAATCAATTTCTGTCTTAAGAACTGTAATTTTCTCTCTGCCTGGAGATTTGCAAACCTTGTCCACTTCAAAGATGTTTGGCTTTTGTGTGTTTTGGCGTTGCTTCCTTTCATCCTGACTTTTGGGTACCCAAGGTGTGTGTTTTAAAACTCTGAATATGATGAAGGTAGGGAATAATGTAAGGCTTCATCTTCAAAAATAATTTCTTATTTGTGAAGTGTTGAAGCTTACACTGAGCATTTGTCAGTTCTCTTTGTTCAGCAGTGGGCACGTGGTACAGTTGTATAATGTAAATTTAGCAGGAATTTTTTTTTTTTTTTAAAGAGGCTTTGGACTGACTTTTCTCGGTGTGAACAGATTCCAAAGTCTTCAAGGTTTTGTTGGTCCTAGACTTTGTGTGTCACAGCAGTTTCTGGTGTCTTGAATGTGGCTTAATTGGCTCCCAGATGTGAGAACAAAATGGACCCTTTTTCATTTATCTGTAGAGAACACGGACATGTGCAATTACATCGTCGGAGTGTATTGATTTGGAACCCTAGAGACTCCTTTTTTATCAGGGTTTTCTTTTTACAGTCAGCAAGAATTTTGTATGGAATGTGTTGGGAATCCGGTGAGGATGTGTATTTCCTATTCACTCAGAGGTCCAAAACCCAGTGTGACATTGTCTTTGCAGTAAATTGTATTTTCCCTGAATTCTCTGCTTTATGGGCTGAGGAGTTGGATCAAAACCTCACAGCAGCAATGCCTGCATGCTGCATTGGCATCTACTGATAATATTTTTTTTAGCGTGGCACCTAAATAAGTGCAACACCTTACAAAAGATTGCAAAATAAAAAAGGAAGGGGGTTTTGGGGTGACTAAAGTAGTAACTCTGAAGTTTATTGATCTAAATGGGTTTCTCAGCATTTGTGTGTGTGGTGGGTTTTTTTTTATTATTTTTTTCTTTATACTTCTGTTCCATATTCCCTCAATTTAATTGCTAATGTGAAATTTAGCTCTGGGGACAATTTCTAACAGCCATCACAAGCAAGAATGTCATTCCAGAAGTGGTACCTGATATTACTGTCTTTTCACGGTGGCATTAGTAAAATAGTCTTAATGGGGCAAATATATTTGCAACTCAATATCCCCTTTACCCAATCAGCTATTGCTAAAATTCTCCTTACATGGTTGGCTCTTCTTAATGAAAATTCCTGAGAACAGAGGAGAGGTGAGTGGCAGTGATACCAAATAATAGGTGCCATCAGGCACAAGTGTGTTTTATGAACTTGTGTCACACAAAGCCTTGGGAAATCCTATACACATGAACACCTTTGCAAATTATGCTTATCTTGTGCTTTGCACAGAAACAAACTAGAATTTTCTAGTCTTCAGGCTGTCTGCAAGTGGGTCTGTCTGTTCTTCTTGACTCAGTCTGAGCTAAGAAATACATCAGTAACCCTCTAGACTTTGCAGCGTTACTTTGGATGGATAGAGTTGTATGGAATTTCGTGTTGAGACATGAAAGCAGATGAAATTCAGGTGGTTTTACTCTTCTGTGCAATGTGAATTTCTTACAAGTTCAGGAAAAGTAAGGGAAAGGACTAGTCAGAGTGTCACAGAAGTGATTAAATTGTTCTTCCAGGTTCTGCTGATACAGTAAGGGAAGGAGGCTATAGTTTCAGAAAGAAAGTAAAGCCCAATTACCTCTGAGTAAAACTGGCAATTTACTTTTTACCTCTTTCCCCCAGGGAAAAATGTTAGAACCATATTCTGTAGAATGGATCCATCAAGAAAAAGAAAAAAAAAAAAAAGGAAAAAAAAAGATGGATTAAAATATTTAAATTGGTTATATGAGGCTTAATTACAGCATTATATTAGATGCTTTCCAGCATTAGGAGCAACATTCCTCCATGCCCCCTCTCAGCTCTGCAACTCAGGACCCTGCAGAGAGCAATATCCCATCACTTTCAATTGCAGTTATATCTTCTAGTTATGGATATAGCGCAATTCCTTCACTTAAAGGAGTTTTTGTTCACTTTTTATCTTCACATTTCATCTCACACAGGGGTGATCACAGTGCAGTAGTGTCGAGGGTGCGCTTGGTGAGGTTTTCAGGTTTTACAAGTATTTTTGAGATTTTTCAGGTTAGTTTCAAGCTCTGGAATTCCGAGCAAGGGAACAGAAGGAAAGCCACGCAGCGATGAGTAATTTGCCATTTCCCAATAACCTTCCAAGCAGAGCTGAGTGGGTTTTGCATGGCTTTCACAATTGCTTTGAAGAGCATTCAGATGTACCTCTCATGTTGAAACAGTCTTGTACTCAGGTTTCCCACACACCAGGCAGTAGTGTGTCCTAAGCAGTCCTCTGCAGGGCATTCCCAGACTCATATGTGAGAATTTCGTGGTTGAACCACTCCTGTTCTTCCATGCAGCTGCCAAACCAGTTGTTTTAGCTATTGGCTTTCCCTTTTAATCTTCGCTGCCTTGGTTACTCGTGTGTGCTAAAGAATGAAAGTTATTAATTTGGATGATGACAGAAGCAATGAACACAAACTTGTTTAAACTGGACATGTAATTTGAAAATTTTAAGAGGAATCTTCAAGTGGAAGCAAGTTCTTTACCAACAGTGTTGGGGGTTCTGATAGCTCCTCAGTCCTTATTTGAAAGTAGCACTTCTATATTTTCTTCTCAATCCAGTGTCAGAGAAAGGCTCTATGAAGTTATATAAATTCACTACAAGTAGAGTAGTATTTGTCATAATGCAAATTGCTACAACAAGAGGGACTATGAAATATGTGGCATCTGCCTTGAGACCATGCTATGGAGGGATGCAGTCAATGTTTGGTTCAGGAGGATCTGCCGAATAAATGCTGCAAGTTTTCCCATGTGCCATAGCCCAGAAAGAATTCCCAGTGGAAATGTGAGATCTGTAGTAGAAACACCAACTGTCACAATGGTAATTCACATTATAAGCCACAGGACAGGGGCAGGAGAAATAAAAAACATGGACAAGATCCTGGTTCTTTGTAATATTTGTTAAATAATATTCCAGTTGTCCTAGGAATGGATTGTGATGAGGAAGGACAAAGTAGAAACATCAGTTGTCTTTGTCACTCTTGAGACACACATTTCATCCCCATGGCATTGGCCATATCTCTGTAGTTTGAAGTCTAATTCTTAATGAAAAATCCCTTAGGCTTCCTGCAGCTGTGGGAAGGTTTCTCATTATGTTCTGCAGGGTTTAATTTTCCATGCAGGGCTGTTCATGTTTTTAGTTCGCAGGAAAAAAAAAAAAAATTAAAAAATAAAGCCTTACTGATGAGAGACACTGGAGAAAAAAGACTCCTGGTGAAAATACACTGAGCAAGAGGCATCAATCCTTGTTTAGGAGAGAAGACATGGAAGTTTCAGTGAGTTTAGATGGCAGAGGAAGCTGCCATTCATTTAACTGTTACTCAAAGGCTTTCTGTCCTTAGTCCTCACACTGTGTCTTGGTGCTTGGGGGCTTTATTGTCTTCCCATTTGGAAATCAGTTTAGTAGACATGGTCCTTACTGGATGCCTTGTCTTTAAGGGGTTGGGAGAAGCTTTTTTAGTTTCAGGGTGGTAAAGGATGAGCTTATCATTATTTTGTTATATTCAGCACCTTTTCTCAAATCCGGTTTGTGAGTTGACTTTGGCTCAGCTGTCTTCAGTGATGGTTGGGTGGAACTGCCAGTGTAGGGGTCTCAGAACTGAAAATACTTGATACTTCCTTTTGGGTTTGATAAGACTCTTAATAGTCTCTTTCTCTTAATTAACTAAAGTTGCATGATGAGATTGCTTTAACATTCTTTAAAAACCACTGTAAAATAACAGACTTTGGAGTAGTAATCACAGAACTAATGGAGGAATGCAGTAATAACAGTAATTCCTATAGTATTATTTTTTAAAATTTGTTAATTAATTTGAAGTGTCGGACGCTATTTTGCAAAGCTTAAATATTAAATGTCCTTTGGAAATTAGTACTAGTGAATTGTAAGAGTAGTAATAAAAAAGAAGAAATATAGCACAACCTCTGGATACAGAGATAAAAAGAATAAGGCCAATGCACTCAGCTCTTAAAGATCTATATCTGCTGTGTTATACTGAGCATGAGACACAGTTTAAGTGCAATTTAAAAATAATTAATCTTAAATAAATACATAATGGCAGCATAAACAATGCAAATCTACCTAAATAGGTAGTCATGGTGAATTAGAATGTAGTACTACTGAACGGACTGCTCAAGATTTCATTAACTAGAAAGACTAAAGAACCTGTTTACTAAGAAAAATTTCCTTTATCCTATACCAGTTGCTTTAGGTTGTTAATTTGAGAAGCTGATCATTTTGCACCATTAATCATAATAATTAGAGACAGATTTAGCGAGCTTTAGTGCAGTTCTCAACTAGATTAATAGTTGTGTAATCCAGTGTTTATTAATATAAATGAAGTAAATTAAGAGCATGACATTATAAAGAGGAGGAAGAAACTTCAGGAACTTTCCTGGATCATCCCAAAAATCCATTAATGTACAATGACAGGTTGTTCTTCAGTAGTTTGCTTTTTTTTTATTTGAGTCCCTTTTTCGTCCTGCTCTAACAGTGCTGCCATTCCCACTGGAGAAGAATGTGTGTAAAGATCTCTAAACCACGTTTACAGCTACTGAATACGCACAGATTTTGGTTTTGGGGTGGAGATGGGAGCAGGGAACTCACCAGCCATGGGAAGTCGTGCTTTTGTATTTAATACATATTCTTATCTGTGCGATGGTGTTCCTCATTCGCCCGGAGGCTGTGATGCAGGAGTGCAGCACAGGCAGGATTTGGTGTGTCAGGAGACTCCCACCCCGCCGTGGTGGCAGCCCTTGGTGTGCCAGCCTTGCCATGCAGGGGGTTCAAACAAGAAATCCCCTGCACAGAGATGTCTCCCCGCTGCTTCTGTCAGGTAGGGAGGACGGAGTGTTCCTTCTGCTGCCTCTGACTCCGTGCTGCTTTCCTTCAGAGAGGAGTTGGGAGGGATGGAGTGTGGGGGAGAGAGGTTTTCCACAGCTCTGAATTTGTCATTCCTTCCCCAAGGCAAGCACCTTTAGGAGTCTGGTTTTCCACTCTGGAGTTCACAGGGCAGATTAAGGCTGGCTTGTGACAAAATGTCCCACTGCTGCTGACCCCTCCCTGGGGTTCTGCCATCGCTCAGGGGCTCTCTGAGTGCTCCTGTGCCTGGGAAATGCAGATTTCCAGGGGCTTTATTGAACTTGTGTGCTGAAGCATCTCCTTTTTGAGCCATGTGTGTAGTTAGGGGGGAAAACTCAGATTTATTTAGGATTGGCAGCAGTTTCTCATTTTAAACCTAGTGTTTCAGCACTTCCAGAAATGAGAGGTTTCTCCTGATGGCGTGCTTGAACCTCATTGATTCCATTCTGCCTTCTCTGTTTTAAAACTGCTTTTTTAAAATTAGGAAGAAAATAATGAGAAGGGTAAAAGACTTCTGGTAGCTGAAAACATCTATAAATTAAAAATCTCCAAGGGCATTTAGCAACTGGAGGAGATCTGTATGTGTGTTCGTGTGTTTTCTTATGTCCCCCACCAAAACCCACTAACAAACTGATTCACAGGTTCCCAAGAGTTACCAACATTTTCTTCCCGAGAGATTTTTTCTTTTTGAAGGTATCTCCTCTTTCCTCTTGAAATGGAAGGCTTGTTTTGAACAGGGCAGTTCTTGACCTTCTTTCACCTTTTTGTTTTGGATACACTGGCTTAGCTTTGTATTGAAAATCACATTGCAAATCCAAATAGTCACGGAAAACTTCAGAGCTCCCCGCGAGGAAAGCACCTCCAGTTGCTGTATTTTCCTGTATTTTGAACAGCAGCTCCTCACAATGCAAAACACCAGACAGCAGGAGAGAAGAAGGTAATTTCCTATCCAATCCAGGCCCCTGGTTACAAATCACCTGACAAAAAGATCATGAAGAAGTAGTTGTGGGACATGTGCTCGGCCGTCACTCCGGTTATTCCACAGCTGCTTTCCAGCGAGCAAGTTGAGAAATAGGAGCTGCTTTCCAGTGGAAGCTCCTTAGGGTAGGTGGTTTCAGTTTTGCCTCCCTTGATTTGAGTAAGACAAGCCTGTTTGCATGTGGGAAATCTCTTGGAGCGTGTCTTCACATGAAATTTCTCATACCTTTCTGGATCATCTTAAAAGAAATCTATACCTGTAGTTGACCTACTTAATCTATGCAATTATTCTTCTTTGCTTGGGTGTATGTACATCATGTTCTTGTCTCCGTATTTTTTTTTCTCCCCAGTTTTTGGCAGTTGTTTTATTCCTTGTTAAAAAGATCATTTGGTTGTTAATGGGAACTTGAGTTGAGTATTTCTATTGTTAAAATTACTGGCCAAAAGAATGGAGGCAGGAACCAGACAGTGCTTTGCAAAATCACAGCCCATTCACTGCTTTCTCAGAAATGGTGCTGGATTCATTTAGGTGTTGTTAATAGTGATGAGTAAGGCGACTGGAGCCCTGCTGAAAGCAAGTGAAATGTCAGGGATTGTTGGTTCTAGTTAAAAATGCACCCATTTCTCAACAGAGCTTGATGCTGCAACATCTCTTTATCTGTGAATCTGCTAAGAGATTTCCAAGAGCTGATGGGTATCTTGTGCCTAATTGTCATCTTTTGTGTGATGCCAAATTCACTCCTGTTCCTTCCTTCCTGGCTGTATTATATTACTCTTTAATGCTCCAGAGTCTGCAACCTACATAAATTAAATGTTTTTGAGTCAAATTGCCTGTGAGTGGGGTGTATGGCGAGAGGACTCAGCCCTGTAAAACCCTTTTTGCTCTGTGATCCAGCAGAATTTGGTAACTAGCTAAAATTGAGGGATGTAAGTAGTTTTCCTGGAGACACTGAGTCATTTGGTGTTTCTTTCTGGCTTAGCACTGGTGCTCTTAACATACTGTGTTATCTGCTCCTTAATCAATATAATTAAACATCAGCAAATCTCTTTAACTTTAATCAGACTTTAATTTAACTTAATCAGACTTAGTTTTGTGGAAATTTTCTCCTCTCAGTTGTGGTGATGAAATGCTTACTAACACAGGAAAGAATGATGCCTCATGGTATTAAGGCTATACAGGTCACTATGCTAGTGGAACAAGAAGAAATGATTACAGATAAAATTAAAATCAAATACAGAAGTTTTTAAACCAGATCTAGTAAACTTCTAGCAATATTAACATATGCAGATTTCTGTACAGCATCTGATACTATTTAGTGTTTTGGTTATAAAACTCTCGACCCTGATGTTTTGCTTTACATTTTTCTTGTAAATGTTGCTTTTGTAGAGTTGCTCTAATAAATTCTTCCTTGTGTTTTCCAAAGTATTGCCTTGCCCCTTGGCTATCATAGGGAAACAGCTGTGATTTAAGACATCAGCTTTGCTATTAACATCAAGTGGCTGCATAGCAGCCATGAATCATCTTTATGGATGTGTTCTGACTAAATCATAGGACTCATTAGGTGTGGATGGATGGATGTCTGAGAAAGTGGTGTAGGTAATAGGCTGTCTTCTAAGATAATGAAAAAGTTTTCACCTTCACTTTTCTTTATATTCTTGCGTTGGAAATGGTAGCTTCAATGCAAAGCTTGCAAACACACAACTGACAATGAGCTTTTCCCTGTAAATCCATACACAAGGGACTGATTCATGTGGTTGGATGGTGATTATTCACAACTGGGACTTCTGTAGCAGAGTATTTTATCAGACAAGAACAAATTAAGTTTGGGTTCTTTTTCCTAGCTGGAAGTTCTCTGGCATCTGATGGCCATGAAAGGATTGTCCCTGGTGTTCTCAGAGGAAGGTGGGGCCATTCACTGGAATGAATTTCACAGGAATGTGCAGGAAACAAATCTTCCTGATTTCTGTTTTGCCAAAACAGCCATTAAAATAGCAAGCATTCCTTCTACACATAGTCTCTTTGGGAGAGTATTTAATCTTTCTTATATCATATATTTATTTCAAGGAAATTATTTTATTCTTCTACAGAAGAAGCAAAGATATAAGGAAATTGCCTCTTGGCCAAGTCATATCTCTTAACCCAGAAAATACAACTCAGCCCTCAAACGAGCTGGGTTAATCTGCTCTTCTGGATAATGTTTTGTTATAATCAGATTTTTCATAGTTGCTCTCTAAGTACTAATTTTTTTTTGATCAAGCTTTCAATTTATTTGCTGCAAAGGATGGTTATTTAACAACAAAAACCCACCAAAAAATAGCGTGAACATTAACTGCCCTAAGACACGAACTCATTAGAAGCACACAGTCAGATTGATTGGACTGATAGTGATGGTGATGATAATAATAATTGCATTACAGCAGTGCCTTAGGATCCTAGCTGTAAATGAGGTTCTCATTCTTGTAGGTACAAAACTGAGATCCTCTCCAGCTCAAGAAGAAGTGAAATGAGAAGCAGTGAGAGCTTGAATACAAATCTTCCTTTCCTTTTTGTTTACTAAAAAAAAATAAAGAAAAAAAAGAGGAGACCTGTCTTCATCCCAGCCAGATAAAGAATTGTTTAATAAAGACCTCTATGATCATTGAATCCAGCCATTAACTCGGTCCTGCCAAGTCCACCAATATGCCAAATTCTGTTCTTTAGCACCTTCAAAAGAAGCAGAACATCTGTTGAGCATTGATATGAAACACTGCCATACAGGAACACGGCACATTCTCCCCTCTGTTTGTGGTAAGCAGTTAATAAAGAAGTGAAATAATGAATGATGCAGGTTCCAACTGCAGTAATGCAGGCAGTGGTGGTAATAAGCAGGGAGCACAAATGCCTGTTTGAAGGATGAACTGAGGTTTGTACCGAGCTATTGCTTTTACAGTCAAGCAGATGTCATGGGCTTGCTTTACAGGATATTATGATATATGAAACCAAAGGCTTCTGAGCAGTAAAAATTACTCCTGTCAATTCATCTTTGTGCATGGCACTTTGATATATCATTCACAGCTTAATTATATTGTCATAGTCGTGAGATAAAAACTAAAGTCAGGTTGACTCTTGCTTAAACCTCTCTCTGAAATAATGCTCGTAGGTGAAGAAATCCATAAGATCTATATAAAATTCCATTATAATGCATTGTGCCATCAATAACAGGCTCCTTCCATCCAGTTTCACATTGTGCAGTTAGGGAGATACTCATCAGCTATCACTCACTGCACAAGAGCACAAACAGCCAACACCAGAGATCCACGGGGAAAAGCCAGGGAGTGGGAATTGTCCTTTTGGACAAGCCTTGGAGTGGCTGAGGTGTGGGATGTGCCAAACCACGCTGGAATTAGGGCAGTGGAACCACCACAAAATCCTCTGGTGCGTATTTGTGGGTCTGCCTGTGAGAAGTGCCTGACCATTCCATCTGGGAAGGCCTGGCTGTCCCATTCTCCAACACAGAGACCCTCACCTGTCTCCAGATAAACTCTTGGGTGGTGGCACCCAGGGCCCCTTCAGCTGCCACCCCTGGCCAGGGGACAGGAGGGGATGAAGTGGTTTTCAGATCGTGAGCTGGGCTCAGTTTGTTACCAAGGAAATATATGGGTTTTTGGACTTGCCTGTGAACCGGTGGCTTACATGTGAAAAAACCCCTCTGTAGTCAAAATAAATGGCACTGTGTTGTTCAGGCATGCAGCTTCTGAGGTTTTGTTACCAACTACATTGATAAAAGCAAAACCTAAAGGAGTATTTTTTTGTATTCTCAGACTCCGTGTAACTCTTTGTGTATTTTACCTTCGTTTCATAAATTCCTCTTGTGTGAACCTGTTGGTTAAAGTGAATTGCATATGGATTCCTAATGGAGAGCTACACTTCATCCAAAAAATCAGCTCAGTTAAGTTAGGTTGAAATAATTTTTCAAGGTGCTGTCTTTGGCATGTTGCTCCTGCACCTTGTGTTTCTGGATGATGCTGTAATGCATATACAAATTAAATATCATATTAATGATTTCTGCCAGGTGCTGCAAAAAAAAAAAAAAAAAAAAAAAGTAATTTAAATTACTAGACAAGCAAATGTAAATTAAGATAAGGGTGCTTAGACAGTTTATTGTACTATTTGCTGCCCATGTTTTACATACATTGATTCAAACGATGGGTTGAGGCATGCACTTAATTTATTTAATGACTTCCTGCCGTAGCTGTGATTTTGCCCATGGGTGGCATTCAGAGTGACAGCTTGGAAGGCACAGAAAGGTTGTTTATCTTTTGACTCCAAGATGGGAAGTCAAAGGTGTGGACAGGCAGAGGTGCTGGCGATGAGGCAAAGTGATGTCTGCTCAGTAAAAATGGCCAATGAGGAGGATTTTCATGGCAAGTGATCACTCTCAGGCACAGTGGAATTTTTTCTGTGGATGCAAAGGTAGGGCTGCTCCCATATTCATCTGCCCGGGGATGTGGCACATGCTGACAGTGCAATTTGGATATATGTGAGCAAGGAGATTAATGAATCATCAGGAAAAAAAGTTCAGACATACAATCTTCTGTACTTACTGTGCCACTAAAAGATCAGATTGGCTGTCATAAATTACTAATCTGAGCCTTCTAACTGTACTAATTTGGTGCCTCTGCCTTTCTCTTCACTAGTGTAATGAAATTGTGCTTGCTTGCCTCACATACTAAAGAATCCATGTAATAAAACGACAGAAAAGAAAGAAAACCTTACATGATTCCCTGGATACCCAGATGTAGAGAAGTGCTTTGGAATCTGATGTGTGCTGATATTTGCTTTGCTAAGGCAAATTCTTTCCATGTATGTATGCAAAGTGCTTGATTATTTACATAAATAGGTTTTTTCCCCCAATTTTACATGTTTGGGGAAAAAAAACCCCAAACATTTAGTATACTAACTTTGTAAGAACGCTGCAGAAAAATGGTGGAGTGCTACAAGCTGCTTGTAGATTGCATGGCATCTCACATATGTGAGACAATTTTAGGAAAGCTTCTGATCAAAGTCAGAACACAAACCTTCAGCTTTCAGACAACACAATTTCAGCATTCTGGGAAAATGAGGGTTTTCTTTTTTCCCCATGTCGAGGCCCCCGTTTGATGAAGTCTTTGTGACCTGATAGTTAATGTGCAATTTGAGGCCCTTGCCCTGGGTGGAAATCCTGTTGTTATTTAGCAGTAACCTGCTGCCCCTGAGGCACGGCGTCAATTCATGTACAGTGTATTTAGTGATGTGTTCTGGGTGCACTAAATAAGAATTTGATTTTCCATTAAAGACCTGTTGAGAACAGCTATCTTTTTGAAGAGCTTTTCACATCTGTTCTTATCTTGCTATTTTAATTGTCTGGAGCTGTATCTGTGTGCCAAGATTCCTTTTTCTTTTCTGTAATAAATTCCTTTATGATGCTGCCGAATGCTGTTGTTAGTGTGGAATTGCCTGGCTTCACTTGGTGATTCTATTGCCTTTGGAGTGAGCTTTGTCCATCTGATTGATACTTAATAAAATCAATAAATGTCTGTCTTTTAGTGCGTGGGTAATTTGCTTTTTAAAAAAGGAAGAGGTGGAGCCCAGTGTTGTGTAGTGATGGTTGGCATAGTAATATTGTTGTTCCTTTAGAACAGCATTCACTGGGCAGGAGACCAGAAGCAACACTTTAGCTGTTATTAGTCTCTGGAATATTTAGGCTTCTCTTTTTGGCATGATTTGCTAAAAGAGTGTTTCGCCTGAGTAACCAATGTCTTCTGAAGGAAAAAACAAACAGATTTGTTTATCTGTAGCAGCTTGTTGTGATTTTTTCATTTCTTTCTCTGTTTGTTTTTATTATATTTTGTATGTAATGTATAAATATTGATATCTTGGAGAACAATTTTTACAAATAATCTCTTTCTAATGTACTTGTCTGTGTCCTTTTTTTTTTTTTTTCTTTTTGCCAGATGATATTTTGCTGTTTAGCAGAATCCTCACACTTCACTTTTGTATTAGAAATGAACATCACAGATACACAATTTAAAAAAAAATATTATTTTCCAAGCAGTTATGGATATAGTATTCTTTAAGCAGTGCAGGGAACATGGAACTTCCCAAGCTGGTGAGAATGCAAGTGTAGCCCTTGCTGGTGAAACTGAGTCAATGCTCCAGAGATGTCTGAAAGGAGAGAGTGTGTGTGTCTTCAAGGTGCTGATTCCAGTGGCTGGTCCTTGGTTTTGCCCTTGTGCATCCCGTAATGGCAATTCTGCCTGCCCTGGTGAAGTGTAACTCGTGTCCCACGTTGGAAGCTTTGCCAGTCCTCCTTGGGGAGGAAGTTGAACGCGTGGAGATTTCCTTGACACTCGTCTCAGCTGTTCCCAGGAGTGAAAAGTAAAAAAGGCAGGATGGATTTGGGTAGGAGGGGCATTATGTTAGCTACAGGTGAAGGAATGTTGAGGCTAATTCAGCCTGGAAGAAATGATCTAATCTCTGTATTTCTCCCTTGCTACACTGACTTCTGCAGCTTGGACTAGTCCTGTGTGTGAAAATCGTTTTAAATGTCTCCATATATGTAAGTTAATAATTAAATAATTCCCTAAAAATGTTTCTGTTCCTATTCTACTTTGAAGTTTTTTAGTAGTGGCTGGTTTTTAATTTTGTTCTTTAGTTGAGCTTAGTATATGATCATGTCAAGTTACTTGTTGAAAGTCTTATTGATTTCCTTAGAGTTCCTGCCAGTTTCTAAATGTTAGTGTTCATCTTTTTGATAGTAGGAGCTCCTTGCTCTGCAGCTCCCTAGATTTCTGTTCAGGTAAGAGTAAGATAAATTCCTCAAATAATAAGATGGGTTTATGTGTTATTGCATTATAAATGGATTTAGTTGCCCTGATGATGAATGAAGTATTTCTCCTACTGTGCATGGATTCAGCAGAAAAGATTAGAACTGGACTAAACTTTAAGCCACTGCTGTTAAATATTTCTGTGGAGATAATGCAGGTTCTTGACTTGCTGGTTTATTTGATAGGAGATCTGGACTCATTCCTGAGTTTGCCATGGAAGTTTCCTGTGAGCAAATAATCTCTCTTAATTTGCCTTTTCTACAGAAAATGAAAAATAATAATCTTCCCTTGGATAGAACCTGATATTTAGCAATATTTTCAGATCTTGAGAAGAAAAATAGATTTTTGTTGTCTGTATACACTTTTGAATTACTGGGCTTGTAAATTACTGTGGAATTGCTACAGTAAATTACTGCCCTATAAAATACTGCTTCTCAGTGGCTTGGGAAGATTTTTTTAGTGCACATGCCACACTAAAAAGATACTGTAACATAAATCAAATTTATTTGAAAGGTATTATTAGGTTTTCTGTACTCTGTAGTGAATAGTGGCGTATCCTTAGCAATGATTACTCATAAATCCCACAATTATTCAAAGAATAGCCCCACGATTAGAGTAGCATTGGCTATGTTATCCTGTGTTATTACAACAGTATGGAAGCATTTTAATAATAACAAGGGGATTTAATTGGTGTAAAGACTTATTTGTGGAATGCTAAACACTTTGGTAAGCAAGGCATTTGAATTGTGCATTACAGGCACCTGGAGTATTATCAGCTAATTAGGAACTGAAAGGGCATTTGTGGTGTTAGCAAAGGCTGCTCAACTTCTGCACGGTTGTTTTTCAGTATTAAAATGGCTGGAACAATGATTATAAGTTTTATGTGACTCTGAGTATGGTTTATTACCTTCTGTGAACAGTTTCTAAAATACACTTTTAAGCAGTTTTCAGGGAACAGTGCACGATTAAATTTTGCAGTGAAGGTACTGATCTACAGCTAGAAAATAATGTTAAAGTGTTTATGTCATAATAGCATGGCATAAATATTTAATTTGTTTCTAGGAAAATCTGTTTGTTTATCAGCAGCTGTATTTTGTCAGGTGGTGGGAAACTATGAATTTAGTTTGATTGGTCCAGGTAAAGGAGGAGAAGCATTAATGGGAGTCGGGTACCGTGGGGAGTTCTACATAATTAACCTGCCAGTTTTAAATTCCATCTGTAACATACTAATCAAATGCTTCTGACAGTTTAAGCTTTATTGTCACCTTTAAACCTCTACAGAAGGAGGATTTCCTCTGAAATCTGGCTGTTTCTTGCCTGGCTGTTAATTATGCCAGGTGGCATATCCTGCTAAGTTTCCCCGTCCTTTCAGGCCACTGTTGTCTGCAGACTTCTTTTGCTTCCAGGCTATGGCATTTTATCCTCTGTCTCTGCTGTTCCTCAGCAGAGATGTTCCTCCTTTTCATTGAAATTCTTGGCAGAGATGGTGGCCCACACAAGCATTTTATCTTTTGTTCAGACCTTTGGTTGTTTATGACCAGTCAGCTGTCAAAACCCCGTGTCTACTGGTGAGCTACGAACTTATCCTTGCTGGAGGCTGAGTTTATTTTTCTAAGGAATTAAACATGTTATCATATAGGTGTGGTGCTGTTGCAAAGCAGCTAAAGATATATTCTTAATGCTTCACAGAGGAGGAAGACTGCTGCTAAGCAGGCCAGGGTGGATTGTCACTCTGTGAATACATCCCTTGTTCTTTGCAGCTGCTTGTGTGAGGCTCAGAGGTGACCGTGCCCATCCAGGGCAGCACAGGGTGACACAGAGTCCTTGTCCTCGTCTTTCCAGCCGTGCAGAAGGGACACTTGTGAATGAACTGGCTGGAGAGATGAGCTCCACTCTCCTTCCCACTCAGACCTTGGCTTGCTGGGGCCAGCTCCCTAAAGTCAGGCTCCAGCTGTGCCCCAGGGGTGACTGTTCAGGGGAGAGCACGTCCCTTCTCCCTGCTTCCCAAACCAGATGTGGCTTTTTGGGAAAGGCCCCCAAAGGGTCTGAAAAGCTGTGGCATTGCACCAGTGCTGATGGCTGGGGTTGAGATCATGTACTGGTTGTTTTGGTTGGTTTTTTTTAAAAGGGCTTTCTCCACCAGAGCTTGGGCACTTGCCTCTCCTGTTGTGGTGCTTGACATTAAAATGTGCATTTACCCTAAATGACTAGATATTAATGTAACAGACTGATTTTGTCCTCCAGTATGTTTATTGTACCTTTAAACCAAACAAATGAACTCCACATGGCAGAGTTCCCTCTTGCTGTGCTGCTGGCAGGTTATTTACTGGTTTGTCTGAGAGCCCCTGAATTCCCCCTGCCTCACCCAAAAAACTGCTTCACCCATTAACACGAGCTGGAATGCAGAAGGTGCTCATGGGGGGAGATATTTCACAAGTACAGCTGAAGGTGAAGGCCTGGCAGTGGGATCCTGTGAAATCATGCTGCTGGCAGACCTGGCACAGAAAGGATCTCACCCATTTAATGGTTTTTTTTTTTGCCCTTGCAGCTGTTGGAGTGCCAGCCTTCCCGGGCATCGGGATACAATTTGCTTATCTAATATCTGTAATTAATCTGTGAGAGCAGTAGCGTTGTGAAGGTGGAAAATGATGAACGGCAATAAGGCATTTCATTTCTGTTCTATATTGTACTCTCCAGCCAGATTATTGTTAACCCCAGATGTTTTATGACTTTTTGATAATAGCACAGGGTGTTTTATTCTGGATATTAATTGGAGTTACATTTTCTAGTGTAGAAGTTCGTTCTGTCCTTCATTAAATAAGCTAAAATTGCACTATTTGTCAGTTTATGGTTCTAGCAACTCTTTATTTTTAAGAGTTGTGTAGGAGGAAATTCAGATTTATTGTCCTGTACGCTGCTAGTCTGGGACAGGTAGAATTGAAGAGGAGAAACATCACAATCTCACAGCTCAGCATAAAGCTAGAAAATAACTCCAAGACCAGTGATTTTTTTCTGTTTTGGTTGAAGAATCTATTAAATGGAAGTACATGAGAGAGTTTTAAAAGAAATTGATTTCCTTACTAACAATGTTTTCTTGCCTGAATAAGAGTTTAATCATATTGGTGGGAAACAAAATTGATGAACCTTTAAAATCAGATGGTACAGAAATAGTGATTAGAAACCGTTTGCCTACAGCTTAGAAGACAAAAATTTAGATTAAGCACAACTGAAACATTAATTTAATCTAATTCTGTTGAAGTCATGGGGAAAAACTGCTGCTGTAAAATTAATCTTACTCCTCATTTCCAGTTATGAAAAGAGTGAAATGATGTCAGTATAATTCTAGTTTAAACACCATCAATATACATTCTTGTCCTTTGTACCTGATGCAAGCATACCTCTCATTTAGGAAATGTCCTCCTCCTCCTGTCACATTGCTTGCTTTCTGCCATTCCTTATCAACAAAACTGTCTAGATTTAGCTACCCAAAGCCAAGGAAGTAAGAGCCAGCAGTCAAAAGCCTGCTTAGAAGAGAATTTAACAAAAGACAAAGTATCTCAGCTGCTTTACCAAGCTTGGGCAGAAAAGCAGCTGTGGCCTTGGAGCTGTTTCCTGAAAGAAATGCAGAAAAACCCAACAAACACCTCAGTTTGTGCACAGTTATTTTGCTTTCCAGCCAGGATTTTGATCTGGACAGATAAATAGTTTGGGCTTTGAACTCAGGTTGCCTTCCCCCCCTGGTCCCTTTCCCACTGATGTCCATAACTCATGGCTAAAGGAATCATCTGGGCAGTGTGTCTCTCCTGCTGGTGCTTCTGTGCGTGGTACAACTCCTCCACTACTCACTGTTCTGCTAAAAGGAATGCTCTGGGGCTTTTTTGGGGGTTTGTTTTGAGACCCTCTTGTGCTTTGAAGCAAACACTTCCTCGATAGGAACAGCCCTCTGATTTAATCAAAAATTCCTTTCTGATTCTGCCAAGCCAGGCAACACGAGCAGTTGCAGCAGTGCTGGCTCTTTGCAGACTCTGCTGTCGTGTTTGTGGGAGCTGCATGGCAGCAGCACTGGTGCACAGGCAGTAATGCAGCTCTGAGATGTGCTGCAGCTCACCGAGGCTTGCTGCTGGTGACAGCTGTCATCCTGTTGAACAGGGGACCTTTATTATCTATCTGCTTTGGTGATTTAAATCCGTGGAGGACTTGCTGGCTGAAAAAGCTGTGCCTTGTAATGCTGTCAGATGACTTTACTCAAAAGGATGCTTTTCTTTTTTTTTTTTTTGATACATTTCTAAACATAGAACAAATATATCTCTATAATAGAGCGGTGCAGTTATTAATTGAATTGCATTTATTACATAATTCCTTTAAAGGTAAACTAATGATTTGATTGTTCTCACCTACCAAAAAATATCAATTAGCGTGCCAGACTAATTAATCTTCTAAAAGGTAACAATCAAATACAGCACATTTCCTCCCATAGGAAGACAGTACTTCTAAAGGTCACCATTTAGCTGTGCACCTCCTTTTATTGCAGTTTCTCAAAAAAAAAATAAAAGGGGGGGGAAGGAGGGGTTGAATGATGAGAACTCAGTTCTCTCTAATGCTTAATAAACTTAACCTTTATCATGGTATTGAACTTGATGATCCTGCATGAAAGAGGAGAGCATGCTGCTTTAGAGGCATTTGTGCTGACTGTTAGTTAATCATTTTTATTTGCTTTGTGGATACGACATGGAATATTTATTAAAATTCTTCAGAGCATAGTAAATATGAAGAGAGGTTAAAGCAGCAGAGGAAGAAGGATGGTTCCTGTGAGCAGAAGAGGGGGTGTGGGTACAAGTGACTGTAGGAGATGCATGTTGACTACAAAAAGATCTCCTGAGCAGTTGTCCTCCTGTCTCATTCTGGACATAACTTCTTGAGGTGCAGATAGTGCAAAGTAATGGTTGTGGTTTGGTTGTTGTGAGTGGTGTTTTTTGTGGTCTGTGGTGGTTTTTTTTTTGGTTTTTTTTTTTTTTTTTTTTTTTTTTTTTCCCCTTTTTCTTATTTTTCCCCCTAGGTTTCTCCACTGTAATAAATGGTTAAAGAAATGTGTCATAATTTGAAAGAAATATTGAATATTTTCTGCCTGTGTGGTCGTGTTAGAAAGTGTATGGGAAAACAATCATTTTGAAAAGGGGGGAAAAAAAAGAATAAAAAAATATAATACTTTGCAAAGGGATATTCTCAAAGCCCATCAAATTCAAAGCTTTCAAATTTCATCTCTGATCAGGCATCTTTTATTGCTGCATTGTAAGGAGTTAAGTATCTTTTCTCAAGCAGACTATAATTCTTCATCATACATGGTATGCTAAGTTGCTTTAGGAGGTAACTAGAGAATGAATTTCTTTTATTGCTGATCCCGAAGTAGTGCCCAGAAATTCATAGGTTCCATAAGCGTTTCTAAAGATCCATTAAAATCATCCTAAGCATGATGGATGGCAGGATGCTCTGCTTTACGTCATGCTCCTCATCTGTACTAAAAGTAAGCTCTTGTTTCCTTAATTGAATATTAAATTTATTTTATTCCTCCGTAGACTAGACTTTTAGCAAGTATAAATCTTGCTTTTATTTGCAACAGGTGCTAGTCTCACTCAGAACACACACTCCTACTGTGGCTCTTTTCCCAGGAGGTTGAAGCACTTTTTCCACGTGGTGCTGATGGTGCCATAAATGGGATCTCTGCAGATTGAGCTGAAATGTGGACACCAGCTCCTGCCGGCAGGCTGGCTGTGGGATGGTTCTGGCTGTGCAATGTTAGGGCTCAGGGTTTCTGCAGACAGTTCCTCAGGGTTTTGGACCATCACTTGGAACTGAGAAGAATATAAGAAGTATGGAATAACTTTTCTCTCATCTCTTGCTTGTGTGTTTTTCTCAGAGGAGGCATAGCCAAGTGGTGCTCAGAAAGCAGAGAAAAGGCACTGGAGGTTATGAGTGTGTTTACCAGGCAGGGATGGAAATATGACATGACAAAGATAATAAATCCCCCACAATTTTGTGCTTTTTCTGTTCTGCCTCTGGTTTCAGATCAAATTTTGCCTTTTTCCCAACTTGTTTTTCTTTTCCACGATGCTGGTACGTGTAACAATCAACATCCTAGATGAAGAACATGTGTTCACTGCCTCAGGGATCCATGCCAGCATCACTTTTTTTGATCTCCTTGGGCTGGGAAGTGAGGGCAGAGCTGTGCCAGCAGTGAACAGGAGCCCTGTGTCCCCACAGCTGTGCAGCAAAGCCACTGCACCAAGAGCTAAAACACCAGCAGCTCTTAGAAGATGCTCCACCTCTGAATTTGTTTTAGGGATGTCAGTCGTTTGTAATATTTGATTTGCTTGTCAGTCAGTGCCAGCCTTCCCAGATAATGGGAAGTGGGGCTGCAAAGGCTCCTTCACATTAAAGCCTCTTTAGTCACTGACAGTTTTGGTACAGAAAACATCAATCAGCGTCACTAGTGGGAGGAAGCTGTGCTGTCTCTGTCAAATTCCAGTGCTCCTGATTAGTGGATTTTGTTGTTGTTGTGTTCGTGTACTCCCCCAGGAAACCCACAGGATCACTTGTCTGACTCTGTGTTGGCTTCCAGGGACATAATGTATAGCTCATTCCCAAAGCTGTAAAGCTTGATGTTTGCTCTCCAGGAACAGCAAGTGTCTTCAGAAGTCAGAAAACTGCTTTTGGGCTGAGTTTATTTCCCTGAGAAATACATGTACAAAACTTTTTGCTACCTTGTGTGCACCTTTATAGATGAAGGAAAATGTGCTGGCAATCGCTGCTTTAATTTTTGTGTGGGCAGCTGTTACATTTATATAAGTATTACTCCTTTTGAGAAATTGCTAGGAGATATAAAAGTTTAAGTTCTCTGCTGGAACATAATTCTGGCTTTTGTAAAAGCCTTGCATCTGCCAGCCCATCACTGTGCTCTGCCTCTCACATGCTTGAGCTTGTCTTGCTGCTCCTCTTACAAATCCAACTCTCCTGCAGCCACCAGCTGACAGCAAGGAGTCGATTACTAACAGAATAAATGTGAAATAAAACAAAAGCATAATGCAAATCTTCCCTCAGCTGAGCTTTTTCATAGAAACCAGGGAGGATAAATGGTAATGACTGTCTTCAGTGAGATCATCTGTCAAACAACCCATAAAACAAACTTATTATTTCTGACCAGAGGGATAAAAGGAAACATGGAATGGTCTCATTTTGGGATATTTGAATGTGAGCAAGACTGCCAGCCCTAAGGAGCATCCTGTGGCTAGGAGGGACTGCCTGTGGTAGCCCCTAACTCTCCTGCTCTGCAGAAAGCTCCTTTTGGAGCCTGTTTGATGGGTTGTGATTGCTCTGTGGACCATCTGCTCTGTCCAGGTGCTGGGAAGGGGCTTCTCCAGAGGCACACTCAGGGAGTTGCCCTGGTCTGGATTCCCCAGGGGTAAATCTGCTGGGAGCTGCTGACACCCTCTGCTTGTGCCTCACTCTGACATTCCCTGCTCTGGGCAGCAAATATCCCCTTCCTAAACTCAAACAAAGAAAACAACCCTCCCCACCAAAAACCCTACCAAACCAAACCAAATTAATAATAATTAAAAAACCAAAATACAACAAAATCAGTCAAACTAAACCCACCATTTCCGAGGCAGTGGGAGACCTTTGCAGAATTCCAGTTTCCACCATTTCCTCATCTGCTGAAGAGACATTTTTTGAGGATATAATAGCCTTTGCTCACTGCATAGCACTCCTACAGCACTGCCCAGCTTCATTGGATGTTCTGGGCAATTTCTAGATAATTCCCAGAAATCATGGGGGACCTTATCACTCTCTTCAAGTTCCTGAAAGGAAATTGTGTAGCCAGGTGAGGATCGGTCTCTGCTGACAGGTAACAGGTGACAGGACCAGAGGAAATGGCCTCAGGTTGCACCAGGGGATGTTTAGGTTGGATGTTATCTGGAAAACTTTCTCCACTGAAGAGGTTGTCCAGGGAAGTGGTGGAATCAACATGCTCAAAAGGGCTGTGGATGTTGTGGCACCTGGGGATGTTTTAGTGCTGGTTTAATGGTTGGATTTGATCATCTTGGGGTTCTTTTGTAACCTTAATGATTGTATGGCCCATGATTGCATGAATCTATTAAGAGTTAATGTAAATAAACCCATTTGGGCGTGATCCAGCTATATAAATTTCTGTCCTCAGCCCATCCAGGAGGGGCTGCTGTATTTTACACAAGTTGGAGCACAAGATTTATGCAAACTGTTTTTGCTGTGGTGTCTGAAGCAACTTTGGTCAAACTTTCTCAACGAGGAGAGTATGTGATTTCTTCTGGGTGTGTTAAGTTTGAGAGCCTCTGTATTAAAAGGAGATTTAGAGGTTTAGTGTTGAGATTGCCTCCATTAACTAATAAGGCAATTTTATTGAACGTGTGAAAGAGATAAAATGTTAATTGTGATGCTCCAAATGTTGAGTTTTGCTTACTAGGCATTTGGATATTCAGTTAAGTGGCTGTACAGTAAATATTAAAGGTATGTTATTATACTTGGAGTAACTCACCATGTCCAGGTTTTCTATAAAAGGACTCATGTTCTTTGCTGGAAAAGGGACATCTTTGTCAGAGGGAAAACTCTGGAAAATATGAAGAATTTCTTTGTGACTTTGTAATAAGGAGAGGTAAAGCTGTTTGCATACAGGATATCCTTTCTCATCTGCTGCAAGTATTTTATACCCCTCTGGCTGTGAGATCAACAGTACCTTTCCATGGCTTGCTGCTTCTGTGAATAATCAGGGAACAGTTTCTTTTGCAGTGGGTTTGATTTGATAAGGTTTGGTACTGGAATTATATTACAACTTGCAAATATTTCAGTCAGCTTTAATATATTTTTTATACTATGCTAGAATGAAGCCACAGTCTGAAATAATTTTACATCATGAGCAGTTCTAAATGAAAGTACTTGCAGATTATTTCCATCACATATGTGCAGGAAAAGATCTGTTTCTGCCTAAATAATATTTAAGTCCATTACCTTGGGAGAAAACAGTAATTTCGAGCTTTAGCACCTGAGTGGTGCTGAACTTTAGTGATGGTGATAGGGATTGTTATCAAAGTGCTCCCTTCTCAGGAGAAGCCTTGCTCCAAGCAAAGTTTGGGAGCCTCATTAATAGGTCCTGGATGGGCACAGTCCAGTGCACTGAGGGTTGATGATGCTGCAGCTTGGCTTGGGTTGCCCAACTTCTAGAAGCAGATATAATTTATTTAAATATATTTTTGTATCTATACACACCCCTATTTCTGATATATATATATATATATATATACACACACACACACACACATATATATATATATATTTATAAACATGCAATATCCTTGCTTGCAAAAGTGGCTCTGGTGTTTTTGTGCTTTTGAAGTCAAAACCCAAATCGCTGCCTTCTGGGGATTTGGTGATCTTGGAGCTTCCCTTCTCCACATGCTGCTCCACAACAGCCCAGTTTGGAACAGCTTTCCTTGTGCTGCCTTGTAGATCTGATGTGCTTTGTTTTTGTGGGTCAGACAGTTTGTGAGTGAAAGAAGTGCTGGGCAAATACCAATCCTTTAAATACCTTGGGATTGACGCTGCCAGCCTTCAGAGGGAGTTGACTGAATCATGATTATAGTCATTGGAAAAATGAGCAAACAGTGCAGCCCCCAGTTATAAAATTATTACCAACTCAGACATGTGAGCACGTCTGAGTGGCGATGAAAAAAGATAATATTTGTGCGTGTGTTTAAGTCTTTATTGCTGTGGTATTAAATAAGGTTATTGGCCTCAGGATCTTTGGTTCACACTGAATCACTGAATTTTGAGACTGGGGTTTTTGCCTGAGTAGGTCAAGGAAAATAAATGTCTATTTACATTTACAAATTTTTAAATGTCACTAGATTTATGTAACAATTACTGGGAGAAAACCAATACCTTTTTCTTTAGGATTATTTCTTTATTTTCTTCTGTGAAAACTGAATCTTTAGAAAAAATTCAATGCACATCATCAGGAATCTCCTGGTTTCCACACTCATTCTTTTAACATTTACAGTTGAAAATGTTAAAATGCAGAAACATTTCCTGCATGTTCTAGAAAGTTGCCTTTAAACTTGGTGCACTGATAGTCCTGAGAAGATTTAGTGTGGTGCACGGCTGCCAGGTAACTTGGGCTGCCACTGTAGCAATAGCAGATTTCATCTCTCCAAGGCTTCTGTTCCATGGGGTTGTTACTGGAACAAGAACTGAACAAATATTAAGTCATGCCACGTGTGGAGAAACTTAATTCGCAGTGTGGATTTGATTTGACAGTTGGCTCTGGAAATGTGGCGCCTTTTTTTTTTTTTTTTTTTTTTTTTTTTTTTTTTTTTTTTTTTTTTTTTTTTTTTTTTTTTTTTTTTTTAAACTTGCTCTTGTATTAAATCTTTTGGGCTGGGTCTTCAGATGTTAATCTAGATTTTATCTCTGCCCATTGCTTCTGAGGTGTTAAATCACCTTTGTGGGGAACGCCAAGGTCTGCTGAGTCAGGAGTGGCAGATTTAAGATATTTTGGGGTGGTGGGGTTGTGTGAGCAGTGTGCCAGCCCCTCTCTGTGTCCAGCCCCCCTTTACCCCAAAGCCTGGGTGTGCTCTGTGTGTGTAAGGCAGCAGCATCCCCTGCCCAGCTGCTCTGGGACGGCTGTAGGACCACAGTATATGGCCCTGTAAAGCTGATTTAGCACCTGTAACCTTGGTGCTGTGCTCCCCAGGGACAGCAGGAGCTCTCAGCAGAAAATACCAAAGTGCTCTTCCCATTTTGCTGTAAGATCAGTGCTTTTATGTCACCAAAGCTGTTGTATCTCTGAAGTACTTGCATTTTTAAAATCAAAGATAAAGATGTACCTACAGCACTTCTGTTGTTAAATTTCTTTATGGTACCTAAACCAAGCCATGTTTTCAGTGCTTTAGTGGAAACAGAGAAACACTGTTTTTCCCATATTTATTCTTCACCTCTGGCTGCCTGAAATTCAGTCTGTTGAGTCTAATTTTCTTGCAGAACAGAGATTAGTAAAATAGTATGATTAATAGGATCAAAATCTGAAACCTATGTTTGTATACAGGAAAAAAAATAACCTTTCAAGTGTCTACCAGCATGTAAAATTACCTGTCAGTGTAACATATGCATATATATTTTGTTCAGATATAGTAGGTGCACATGAAATCTGCCAAGAAACTTGTGGGTTTTAGGATGTTTAATTTTTTGTCCCTCTCTATAGATGGGTATGTAGCAGTTTCAGGTTTTTAATATATAATACATACATTGGGTAATAACAGAAGTATGAAAGTTAGGTAAAACTATCAACAATGTATTTTTAAAAAATATGATGCTTCTGTTCTTCATTAAAGTTTATGGGAATTCTTAGACTTCTGTTAATGATCCTATTATTTTGCAGTGCTTGAAAATTAGATTTTAAGCAAGAAAAGGGGCTTATTTGAATTCCCTAAACCAAAGTAACCTTTACATTTTCAGAACTCTTTAGAGTGGTATTAACTCCTCAGCTTCCATATTAAAAAAATAAAAATAAACTCAAGAAAAACAACCCCCCCAAAAAAAGCTGCTACTGACTTGAACATGTTATTCAAAGCTAAAAGATTGAAAGAAAAATATTTTTTCATGTTTATCTTTACAGCATAAGTATCTTTCTAAGATAAGATGTGATCTGTAATTCCTCTGTACATCTGAATTGTATGAAGAAGTGTCTTCTCAGTTCATGCCAGATCAACACCAAGTTCTTACTTTAATAACAAAATGGCAAGTAGAGAAGATCTATTTTTTAGTTTTCTTTTATTTTTTGTCCTGTCTAAACTAATTTTTGTGAGTTACTTGGACAGTTTTTCATCAGAACCAAGGCTGGGAGGAAATGATGTGTTGGTGTGTTAAGGTATAATGTATGTTTGCACATTCTGACTTTAGAGGTCCATGTTGCTCACAGAAAATGTGGGGAATTTTTATATTCTGCATAAAAGTGCTGACAAAGGGTTGAGTAGTCAGACATTAAGTAATCTCAGACCTCTCAGGAGTCCGTGTGAATACTGAATGTTATTAGCTTGGGCATGTGGAAATCTCAGACCTGAGAATTTCTTCTTGGACTGGTGACCCTTGGGAGAGAGGCTGGTTTGGTTTTGTTTGTACAAGAGCACGGTGCTTTATGAAATCCATCTGCTGCCTCAGCACAAACTTCAAGCTCTGGATCTGTAGACATATTGCCAAAAAATGCAACCTGTGTTGCTGAAATATTCCCTTTCATGAAAGTGGGTATGGGCTTATTACTCCAGCAGCTCTTTTGAAGAGGATCAGTCAGATCAATTGAAAAATGACTGTATAAAGTTGGAAAGGCACATGCAGGTGTATAAATCTCATGCTTTGGTGTGTTTTGCTTAATTCTTTCACTCCTAATTAACAAAGGACTAATGAGATCTTTTTTGATTTTAGGACCTCAGCACGTTCTGGTTGATGGTTCATTGTTAACATGGGCAGTTCAGGAATCATTATGAAGGAATTCTTGGATGTGAGATGCAGGGAGGTCACAGCTTTCCTCCCAGGGCTGTGCAGGAATTCCTCTATGAACGTGAGGCACTAGAAGTTCCCAGTGTAGCCACGGTTCTGTTTGCATCACTTACAAATAGGGGTGCTGCTGCTCCTATTTGCCTGCTAAAACCAAATTTGTCAGGTTTTATGTGGTGTGAAACTAGAGGAGATCTGATACTCTTCTGGTCTGAACATTTGACCAAGTAACTGCTAAAATGTCAAATGCTTTTCAGGCGTGTTCTGCAGGAATATGGCATTTTGGGATGTTTGTGTTAGTGCATTGTGGATGTTAACAAAAATAATCATGATGAGCCATTGAAACTTCTTGTGCACAAGTGAAAAAAAGGTCAGAATAATGCAAATAACTATAATACTTCTAAGTAATTTTAAAATTATTTTTAATATTAGGGGGGTTTTTAGGAAAAAAATGTTTCAAACAAGTGTCTCTTTACACTGCAATGTGTCCCTTTAAATTCTGAGCCTCTCTGCTGGGGTACTGCTCCTTCTCCTTCTAAACATGGTGCTGCCTTCATCGTGCTTTATCTCACTGTGCCACCTCTGACCATTAATGCAAATTGGAGGCCAGAGAAGAGTTCCTCTGGATTTAAATTGGTGCAACTCACAGCAGAACCTGTCTCCAGTTCATATTAATGACTGCAAGTGGGAGAAGCTGCCTGAGCAGAGAGGAAGCTCTAATGAGACCATGTTCCTTCACCCGTGGCCATATCTCTGCCACCTAATCTCTTCTCTGGACTGTCGAATCAAGTTCATTTAATTGCATTTTCAGTTAAAGCCTGCAAAGTGCAAATACGGGAATAAACAAGGAATCATGTTTGCATGTTCAAGTGTCTTTCTCTTTAAATTCACAGTGCTTACATTTTTTCTTGGTAATTGCCCTGGAAGTGCTCTGTGCAGGCATGGCTGCTCCGAGGGGAGGGATTTTAGTCCTGATTCTTGGAGCACCTGCGGCGTTGCAAGAGCCCACACTCACTTGGGCCTTTTCCTCTAGAGCAGGTTCAAATAAAAACCAAGAGAATGTTGGTCCCTGCTGCTGTTAATAACAGGGTGGGATTTCTGTGCAAAGGCACTGTCAGCCAGCAAAGCAAACACAGTGTGTTGTGATGTTTGTGTGCCTGACTAAGGACAGTATTTATTTCATCCCTGGAGAACTCGCACGGAGGACAGAATTCCCGCTATGTCGGAAGGGATCGGCAGCAGATACCCTAAACTCCCTTCTTTGATGAAGTACCTTTTGTCAGCCAGTGTGTATGTTGAAAATTAGCAGTTCCTTCAGCACCAAAACCTTGACATTGAGTATAATTGAGGAGGTTAGTGCCGGCATGTTCCTAAGTATTACCTGTCATTTGAAATATGACAGTGCTGTAACTGCAGGACCTTGGGGACTTCACTGTGCTGGCACTGCCATCTGACTGCCTTGGAGTCTGTGAGACAGCTTCCGAGCCACTTCGACCCTGAGATAATTAACATGGCCCTGGAGGCTTCTGCCTTTTGCTTTTCTGCACTTGTTGTTTAATAAGATGTTTGTTGCTCTGCTTGTCTTTGACGCAGTGGTGTGCCATTAGGGACACAGGGTCCTTCACATGCTGTCACAGTCAGTGGGTTTAGGTAATGCTGTCTGTGCAGCCATTCCTTTCAATTCCAGCAAATTAAAATATTATCATCAATTAGCCAGCTATGCTGGGTGGCTCGCTCTGTGTCTGAGGGGGATGCACATATTTGTGGTGTGTGAAGGCAAGGTGACAGCGAGGGAGAATATCATACAACTCAATTGCCAGGGAAGAAGTCAGGTTTTAAGCAATGTCAAGTGCTAAAATGATATCATAGGATGCAGAGATGAAAGGCAGCAGGCAGCACTTCAGGGGAGGGAGAGGTTGTTGCTGTCTGGGAGGTGCAGCCTTGGGGTGGAAGGTTTTCAGCTGTCTGTGGTCAGAGAGACAGTTCTTTTAATCACCTGCATTGATCAAGTTCGTGATGGTTCAGTCCATAAAGTCTTTCTGGTGTTTTACTGAAAGCAAAACATGTTTTTAAGGAGAAAGGAGAGAAGACCCCTGAAAGTTTGGAACATCTTTGAGTAGACAAGCTGAACACAACTGGTTTTACTTTTCCACTCTGTGAAACGATGTTTTAAAGGCCTGTGAAAAATTCAGCTGTGTTGCTGCAGAGAGATTCACACTAATACTTCGACAGCTCACATGGCTGAGCTGCTTTTTGAATATTGTAAGAACTCAAAGCAGTGCTAAATCTAAATCTAAATAATCTGCTCCAGTGGATGGCATGGTTGAGCCAGGGTGTTGCCACAAAAGGGCATTTTTAGCCACAACAAAAGCTTCACAAAGTCATCAAAAGAAACCCTTAAGATGGTCTCCTTCAGGGTGTTTTTCTGGTTTTTGTTGTTTTTTTTTTTTTTTAAAACAGTTGTCCTCTTTTGTGTGTGTTTATTTCTGTAGTAAATGAGCATAACCTGGAATGTGCAGTATCAGAGAGCCATGGTTATAGTATTTGGCTTTTCATTTCATCATGTAAGAACTGATGGAACTGGAAAGGTATCTCATTATACCCATTTACCTTAAAATACTTTTAATCTGTCTTGCCTGTGCAGAGTATAATTTATAATTAGAACAGTGAAACAATGCCAGATAGTATTGAACAGTGAGTCTGGCTGTTTTAGAGAGGTGCTTTGAGTGGAAAAACTTGGAAAATGCCATCAGATAAAGTTGCAGAGATTGAAAAGATTAATTTATACACCACAATCCACCCATAAGGACTCACAGTGCAATAACATCTTTCCAGTTCTTTAATGTATTTTTTCCACTGTCATGCTAATACAGAATGAAAGAGGGAAATACAGCAGTTTTCTCCTAATAATCCAGCATTAGTTTGGGAGTTAAAGCCAAGATGACTGAAAGCTACAATATTCTAAAGACTCATTCTCCAGTTCCTTTACATTATGAATATAAATATCTTCTCAGTTATAGACATTAGGCTTTCATTGTATAGCCCACCATTAGGCATAAAGCACATGAGAAAGCTGTCTGCATTAGGCTATTGAAAGAGCACTGATTTACAGCTCTTCTGTAACCTCACTTTGCAAATATTAAGGGAACAGTAAAGGAAAAAGGTATTGAGAATTCTACATAAATACATTAATCTTTGACTTTCATGTAGGAGTTTGGCTGACATGGACCTTTTCCTTTTGTTCTAAATGACAAGTCCAACATTTGTTGCTTAGTTGTAACCTGAGATAAAAATCACGGGAGTATTTGAACAATTCCTAATTGATCCTTTTCTCACTTAATAAACCTTGTTATTGGAGGGGAAGAATAATTTTCTCAATAAAGATGATGAGGTGCAGGATGCTGATCAGCTGTGCCTTATATTGTACTAATTCTTGCTTGGATTTCAGTCAGCAGTGACAGGAGACTTCATCAAGAGATGTGATCCAGAACCTCATTGGAGTGGGTGGGACTGTTCTTGGGTCACAGCCAGTCACTGCTGCTTTCCTTCTGCCTTGGCCTCTGCTCTGAGGCTGCAGGGTTTTTTTTATGGGAATTGCAGAGAAAATACTGTAGGATGTCACAAGGCTTCCAGTGGTGGTAAGAAGCATACTGCACACCTAAATAGCCTTTTTCACAAAGCCATTTAACTTTTATTTATCAGAAACCTATGAAGTTCTGTCAATTTTCCTAGTGAATGGTAGAAAATAGATAGAATTAAGTGAGTAAAATTAACAGTAATAAAGTTAGGGAAGCATGAAATTAAAAAAGTGATTGCAGTAATAAGGTATAAAAGTTTTTCAGGAAAAATAATACCCTTTTGACTTGGTGAAAAACAGTATTAGTACTACTTATTAAAGAAGAATATATTTATATGATCAGTATCACATCAATGAAGTCTTGATACTTTCTGGTTTTACCTACTCCATTCAATTTGATTATCTCAAATTAATGTACTTTACAACTGCTAATCAATTTGTTCTCATTTTAATGATAGGTAAGTGTTACCAGCTTGCTTTTGAAGAAAAAAAAAAAGAGAGATTGAAGCTGAGGTTTATGAGATAAGTGGCAAGAATCCATTAAAAATGCCTTTAGTTTCAGGTTCTTGAAGGTGTATAGCTAAAAATAAGGTGTAGAGCTCAGTATTTCCTAATACCTTCAAGTAGCATTGAGGTGCTTCAATTTACAAGTTTATACTGTGGCAACTCAATGCAAAATGTGTATGCAGCCCCTGAAACAGCAGCTCATCCCTCCAAGGGAGAGCATCCTACTGAGGATGAAGGAAATAATTATTTCTGTCTTTTTTCCCTTTTGCCCCACAAATTTTGATGTGCTCTTGACAAATTTCTCCAGCGAGGGAATGGAAGAGGAGTGAGTGTGAAGGAAGATGAGCCAGGAGGAAGACTGAGGTTACACGTTGTAGTATCATCAGTATTCTAAGAGAGGGATTTGGATTTGAATGGAATGGAGGCTCTGTTAAATTGCTGAGATGATGGACTCCTGCTTAGGTCAAGAGAGAAAAGGGGAGGGAGATGATCTTCTCCTCAGTTCTAGGGCTCATCCATACAACATTTGGCATAACTCAGTTTTCTCATTACAAGGTCTTGCATGTGAATCCTGCCTTGACAGATTTATCTGTAACCTCCCCCTCCACAAATTTTCATAGTTTACAAGTGCCAGGATCAATAAAGCCCAGTAAAATCTGGGTGTAAGACTGAGCAGCAAAACAGCAAGAAAATCATGGTTTGTGCTACACAAACACGATGTTATGGCTGCGTTAGGATTTTGTATGCAGATGTGATTAATACCATTTCGCCAAAATAATATATTTGAATAACTGTTGAGGTTCTTTCTCCTAGCGAGCTTCATTAAAACACAGATAGATCCTCAAGAATTTAGAGAGAGGAGATTTCAAAGGAGTGTCATTTTACTACACTTCTCACAGCAATAATATTTCCTGGTGGACTGGTAATCAGGTTCCTGTGGGATGCTTTGCTTTCACAGTTCACCTGGTTCTTCAGGTGTTAAACAGCTCTAACAGGCCTGGCTAAGCTGAAAAGCTTGATAAGGTCAAGAATGGGGAATGCCTGCTGGAGACATATCTTATTCACAAAACACGCATTTACTTCACTGAATTTCTTTCTATTCATCCTTTCATCTCTGCTTTAGTTCCACATCTTACATAGAAATGTCAGCGCGTTATTGTATTTTTCCTTTTTGTTTTATTACTGAGCTTCGCAGAGCCGAGCTTTGTTATTTCCTTGATTCTTGCCCTTTTAATAACCTTTAAATGTAGGTCCACTTCTTGCTGGCAGACCAGCTACTTTGCCCGTGAGGCTCTTTGCAAAGGGGCTCTTGTAGAAAGAGAGGAGTGTGTGCTGGGAAGCGTTAAATTTCCCTGCGTGTTATTATCTGAGTCGCATCAGCTCAGTGGCACATTAAGTAATGGGCTGTCATGGTCTGTTGTTATGGAACAGTTCCCATGAACCAGCACTGGGTGTATCTTATGTAACAAGCCTATCTTTAGGCTGATGTACAGGATTTCGCATTCAGCGCCGGGCAGGGATGGAGCTGCTGGTTTTGTTTCTGCCTCTGCCTCTGTGGTTTTTAATGCACGCAAGTAGCACGTGGAAAATGGAGGCTGTTGCTTTTTCTGCCTGCTCAAAGGAGATAACGTTTCTTCAAATAGCTGCGTTCTGGAAAGAATAAAAGGTTCTGGATCTGTGACTTAAATGCTGTAGCCTGCTGCCTTGCAAGAGAGACAGAATTTGTCCTGTGGCACAAAAAAGTGCATCTGGGGAGAGGTTCTTTCAGTTTTGGTGACATTTTTAAGACTCGCTTCAGGGCTCAGATCAGATGTTTCCTAGATACCTATTGGCAAATGCCTCATTTTTGATAGAATTGTCTAGGCTGGAAAAGACATTTTTAGCATCATCAAGTCCAACTGTTAACCCAGCACTGCCAAGGCCACCACAAATCTGTGTCCCTAAATGCCACTGCTGTGTTTCTTTTAAACCCCTCCAAATGTGACAGTGCAGCACTTCCCTGGGCAGCCTGTTCCAGTGCAGAACAGCCCTTTTCCATGCAGAAGTTTTTCCCATGTCCCATCTCATCCCCCTTGGCACAACTTGAGGCCATTTCCTCTTGTCCTGTTGTCTGTGACTTGGGAGAACAGACTGTAACCTGGCTGTAAGCTCCTTTCAGGTGCCTGCAGACAGTGAGGAGGTTTCCTCAGCTTTTCTCCAGGCTGAGCCCCTTTCCCTCCCTCAGCCCCTCCTGGTGCTCCAGGCCCTTCCCCAGCTCTGTTCCCTTCCCTGGACACGCTCCAGCCCCTCAATGTCTCTCTTGGAGTAAAACTGAACACAGGATTTGAGCACTGGAGCCGCTCACCTCAGCAGTGGTGAAATATCACACTCCCTGGGTGACCTTTGAGGAAAATCACTAATTTCTTTGTTTAGAGTGCAGAGGGCACAGATCTCATAAAGCAGTTGCTGGTAAATGGAGTATATTATTTCCATATCGGTGTCACACTGTCAGAAAGTGGCACTTTGTTAAGATAATGTGACCTTTAGAATCATCTTTTAGTCTTTTATTCTTTCTCTGGTACCGTGAATCTCTGCTTTTAATTCTTAATGTTTTTCGATGAAGTAGAAATAACACAAAATTCAGTTATTCACATTCTTTCCTTTCAGGTATATTAGGTGTTTCTTTCATGGATGGCATAGGTGCCATTTTATCCATGAAAAACTTCTGTTTGCTGACTGTAAAATGTACATCTGTTCTAAAATGTAAGTTTGGTAAGCATTTACATATTTTATAAAGCAAAGAAATGGAAACGAGAACAGGGATCAGCTGCTTTCCACTGGTTTCTATGGGGGGAAAAAGTGGATTAAAAAAATGCCCTGTGAGCTTTGTGCTAGGTTGTCTGTTGCAGAAACAGAAAGTCACAGTGCTGGAGAAATTATTATTGAAAAGGAAAAATATGAGACTAGCTTAGATAATAACCATTTGGTTTGAATATTAGCAATGCTGCCTGCTAGTGATTTTTTTTTTTCCATAGAGTTCTCAATATATATTTTTTGGAGGAGATTCCCCAGCTTCAAAAATCTCCTTCTCAGTGTGATTGTCCTTATTAGGCCCTTGTTGAGTCAGGGGTTCAGCTTGGACCTTTCCCATCTCTCTTGGAGCTGCTCCATGAACTCTGACTCATGAAAGACACTCTGGGTCAAGGAAAGAGACTCCCCTGCTTCCATGAATATGTCCCAGTTTTAGAAATGAAGTTAGGTGATTTTTTTTGTTTATTTGTTTGGTTGGTTTTGTTTTTTTAACTACCAAAAGATGTGGGTGAAAGCTTTTTATCCTACAGTGCTGGTTTCCAGCAATTGCTCCTTGATGCTTTCATGTCATGAAGCCTGTGGTCATAGAAAAAGTCATTCTGCTCCTCAGAATAGGAACTGGAGGTCTGCTTGTTTGTTTTTAAACCTCACTATTGTGATATGAATAGAAGTACAGTAGCAAAATACAGCTCAGTGGCTTCATGTGCATATTTTTTTATTGAAGAAATGTTGATTTTCCCCCTGGAGACAAAGGTATTTTTAGAATAGAGGCTGCCTGTTCAAAAAAACATATTCATGTAGCAGTGTTACAGCAATTTGTTTGTTCTAATTGTACAGAAGTCAGAAATTTAAAATACTTAAAAGTATGTGAAAGTATACACTTAAATACCATTCTGAATTATCCTTAAATTTCCGTATAAAATCTCAGCATTGTTGCTGTATTTGGATAACTGAATAAAAATCTCTTCTGCTAGAACAACATATTATAATTAATATTTCTGAGAAAAAGAATGAAATCCCGCTTTATTTTGTCTGTGTTTAAAATTTGGAAGTTCGATTCTGTGTTTAACAGCAGCTGCTTGAGCCTTGTGTTACTTAGAATGAAAAAAAGAAAAAAACCCTGTTAGTTGCAATATTTAGCAAGAATTCTGAGAGAAAGGAATTTAGTTTCTAAGCCCTGTTCAGTTTTGAAACTGTGGAAAGTTACAAAAACATTTTGTGGGGATTACTTTTGATATGGATTTTGAAAATGATAGGTTTCTGTTTCTGGAATAAAAACCCTTGGGTTTTAATTTTTTTTCTCCCCCAAAAGGAAGGGTCATCATATGATCCAGTTGGAATAAACACAAAATTTTCATAACATTTTTATATTACTAGTAGAAAACTTTCAGGCCTTCCAAAGTGTCCAGAAAAACCCCACAATTTACTGCTGCTGCTGTTTCCTACTGTGGATGTATTATAGGACCTTGAAAGCTGCTGGAGAAGAAGAAAGCACAAACAGGGAGAGCATCTTCCCATAAACTTTTTAATAGTACTTTAAGCAGATACTAGGCAGACTGTAGATGTGTCAGGTTTGTTAAAGCTAATACTTCAGCTCAGGGAACCCATTTGGCACTTGAAGTAAATCTCCCAGATGGAACAATATCATTAAAAATTAATTGTATAACTACTGGACCTGTCTTTAAAGACTTTTGAACTGCTGAGGCTTTCTAATCAGATATTGTTGCTCCACTTCACCAGTGAAGCGAATCCAATGCCTTTTCCGGCGTATGGCCTACTTCTGTTAATGAAAGCACAAATTATTCACTTCAACATTCAGGTTGTAAAACTAATCTCCTGGCTTACACATTATTCTCTTCTGCGTGTTTAACTTCTCTTCGCTGGACCAAAAAAAAAAAAAAAGTGTATAGTAACTCAGAAGGGACACATCAATCACCTTGGCGCCGTTTAAAAGCCAGGTAGAGCTGGGGATGGTGTTCCCTGGCCTGCCCTGTCTGTGTGAGTTATATCAGGGGTGTCTGGCCTGTTATTCTTTCTAAGGTCTTTAGCATTCAAGGGAGCTTTTTTTAAAAAAATCGACTTTTTTATTTTTAAAAAGCTTATTTAGTATTTTCGTCTTTTCTTCTTCTGTCTGAGCTTTATCATGGAGCTCGCCACTGTTCACTGCCATGATGTAACTTCTGGATGATAAATGTTCTGCAGAAAACTGTACAGCACTTTCATTTGCACTGCATCTGATGGTGGACAAAACAGATCAGCTGGTTCTTGGTTTCCTTTCTGCTCCTTTTCTGAGGCAGACTCACTCGATTTGATGCCCAATATTGGGCAAGGGAACCTTGAGGCAGCCACTGAGCTGCTGCTGTAGGGATGTGTCCCACTGGGTACCTGCATCTACCACATCTGTCTTTATATTCATATAAACATGGACATCTCCTTTAGGGCAGGCTCTTACACTTCAGGTTGTTTGGGCTTTTTTTTCTGTTTTTATTTAATTTTTTAAATTCATTTTAGGTGGGTTTTTTGGTCCACCTACAGCACCTTTAGGGCTGTTGGGAGTCATTTTAATAGTCAGAAAACTGAATATTTGCCAATTAATAGTTAAACCTTGTTGTTCCCACTGCCACTTTTTTTCCTGATAAGGTGTTTGTTGTCACAAAAGTAGTTCCGTGGTCATGTCGTTTTCTAAGAAAATACCAGATAATAACTTCCATTTATTCTGTATATAGGTATAGAAAATGCAGGCACATATATAGTTGTGTGCATGTATACTTGTGTGTGCTTAATGAAGTGGATCATTTGTGTACAAAGCATCAGCCATTCCTAAAAAAAACTCCAAAAGCACCAAAAAACCCCAAAGAGCAGCATAGGACATGCAAAGGATTTTAGTTAGAGTCTGACTTCAGACTCCTTTTCCAAAATGCTCTGGTGTAGGTAATTGAAAAAAAAAGGTAAAGCTTCATTAAACACTTTCAATTTAAAAAAAAGAAATTATCTTATGCAGTAAATGCACTTTTAGACTCTGAACTCATATGTCATATTTATTAGAATTTGATTTGAACTTCTTTTTCAGGTGACAAGCACAGCACAGAATTATATGCTATTTATTTTTGTTTTCATTATGAGGTTTATTTTAATATATTTTTCTGAATTTATTTAGCATTTCAAGCTATACATCATAAACCTAGCTGCAATGATGCTGGGGATTTTGATATTTCTACATCCAAGTGACCTTTTGTGATATTTCTGTTCTGTTTTGTTAACTTATGGGGGAATAAATTCTGAGAATCAAAAAATGAAATTATAGGAAACAGTTGTAAGTGCTTCATTTCTTTTATGCCATTTACGTACTCAGTAATAAATAGGAAAAAATAAGCGTGTAAAAAGTGACACTCTAGGAAAAACCAGTGCTGGTTTTTCATTTGCTGTGCATTCTGAGAGAGAAGTTGATCCCAAGTTGGAACAGACTGGATGTACAATTTGAAGATACCTTATCTTACTTGTTTACAATATTTAATGTTAAATAATATTTCATATGTTATTTTATAGTATCATAAAATCCAGAACCTAACTTCCATTTCCATACAGAGTTTGCTGAGAAATGGAACTAATAAAAAAATAATAGAATAGGAAGTTTGCATTATGAGCTGCCTAAATCATAAGCCTAGGCTTTTTTACTTCCAATTAGGCAGCCAATTATGGCATTTGTAGTCAGAATGAAAATAACCCAAAAAATTCAACTAGTGATTTTTATGGTGTTTCTTTTATACATGTCTATATGCACAAATATAAAAATTACTCCTGACACTTTGTGACTCAGATATTGGGACTCTTAAAGCCATTTGACCTTTCCATAAGGACAGAATATACTGTTCTGTGACAAAATTAAAGTATTGTGTATAAACTTGTATTATTTTGGAATAATTTCGTAACCATTAATTTTACCTTGCTCCCAACCCTCCTTTTTTCAGCCCGTATCTTAATGTCTCACTAGCAGACATCCCATAATGCCAGCAGTGGCTGGAACGTGCTTAGTCTCAGCAACAGTTTGCCGATTATTCCAATTCATTTGCATTTGCTTCCTGACACTTTTCTGCCTTAATTTATGCCTTAAATAATGCAAAGGGTGATGTATCCGTGATGTAATTTCCCATTCCTTATAGGTTAGGATGACTCAGCACCGGAGTTAACACACCAGTCAAACCTTGGGCACCTCGGGGTTTATCTTGTCATCCTCAGCCTCTTTGTGGGCAGCAATTCCTTGTCTAAAACATGAAGTTATTGCCATAAGAGCATTCAGGAGAGCCATTTTTTTCTCTTTCAGCCTGAATGGGTGTTAAGTAGACAATACAATATTGGGCTGGTGTTTGTTTGGTTTTGTTTCGGGTTTTTTTCTCTCATTTTCATTTAACTGCTCAGTTCAGCTTTGATACCTTGTCTGTATCCTGCTGCTCCATGTCCATGGGATTCTGTGCTTCTGCATGAAATGAAGAATTAATAAAACCAGCATTTCTTCTTTGCTTTCACACTTCAGAAGTATCAGAGTTCTGCACAGAAGCAAGAGCAGATGTGTGTGTATCTTTCTGACCTCTTTGTACCTGCAAAACTAAAGATAAGTTTTCTTTTTTGGTGTTGCTGTTATTTTCTTGTCTACAAGGACAACTGATACTTTGTCATGCTAATTTTTTCATTTTTCCATCTTAAATGTTGTGTTAGAAGTAAAACATGGTATTCAACATCTTGTTTATTACTCTTTCCAGCTGCAGAATAGATGGGTGGAAAATCAGTGCCAATTCAACAAAAGCTATTGCACTGCAATTAAAAGATCAAGCTGGACATTGTTAATTCCCTTCCTCTTTCTGTTTTTTGGGGGGGATTTTTTTGGAAACATGTTCTAGGAGTGGTTTAATTAAATTATTACCTGCTGTATCACCATCTGCTTACATGATTTTGAAACGTTTCTAACCTCTGTGTGTGTGTGTGTTCACTTCATGACTTCAAGGAAGTGCCAGAAAAGCAGTGAACATACTCAGCAGATGGACTGAGGGACTCACACCCTCCAAGCAGTCAGTCTTGATTGTTCTGTGTATAATTAAGCATATTTTCTCTAGATCTAATTATTTAGTTTCAAAACATGGCAAAGATGTTTGTATTTTCAATAGTCAAATATTCCTTAAGGGATGAAGAACCGCTCCAGCTTGTTGCTGTGGATAAACATCACTATTAGAATATTCCTGGTAAGGTCACGGATGATTGTTTTTCATTTAGCTCAATATTTGGATTATTATTTTAAAAAATATTTAACTCAAACCTTGCACTTTACAGTACGCTGCAGGTAAATCTTAAAAAGAACTAGGTCTGGGTGCTCAAAAAAAATCTCAATGCTTAAATACTTCAGGTGTGTGTTTATTTTCAACTCTTAATGATATTTTATTCAAAGCAATTAGAGTGTTCAGAGGGTTAAGGTTGGAGTGTGTTGTCCAGCAAAAAGCAAGGTGCCATTTTAATTTAAAGAAGAAATCTGCAGATGTGAAATCTGCCTGGAAGAAGGACAATAACATCTGGCTCTAATCAGGTAGTAGAAGAGCATTCTCCCCAGCCTCAGTAGGGTATTCGAGTGTGTTTATAGTGGTCATGGATATCTTTGGAAATGTCCATTGGATCCAGGTGTGATGGTGAGTGATGGTTTTTTGGGGTGTTGCTCCAGTACCATCCAGCTGTACCATGAAGCCCTGATGATGGGATGGGCTGTGCTGCTCTTGGCTTACAAAATGCAGAGCTTCTGGCCAACAAACTGCCTTTGGGCTCATCTCAGTGCAGAGCTGGTCTTTATCATTTATTGAAATAGTGGAAGTAAATAGTGAGACATTGTGATGATCACGAGCTTATGAGTTTAAGCAAACAATGAAGCAAACCAGAAAACAACCATCATTTTTAGCTCGTAGTTCAAGGTGTGCTGTGGGATGGGAAGCTCCTGCTGACTCAGTTCTGCTGGATTCAGAGTTTGGGGGAACTGACCAAACCAATTTCTTTTAATACTGATGAGAGTTAAGCAGCCTCTGCAGCCCACAGGAGGAGTTCATTGTGTCAGGATGAAGAAGTGATGATCCTCTCAAACACTCGTAGCCTGGGAATTCCATTGACTGTTGCGTTCATTAATAATCTTAAGACTTCCACTTCGTGACTCAGGTCTAATGGGCTCATTAAATGGGAGTCCAGTCAGGTTTCGTTCAGCTGTGTGAAGCCTAAATTGTGATAGGGCTCTAAGAAGATTTTGCTTACTACCACGTTATGTAAGTTTTCTGATTTCTTACTCATTTTTCAGTCATTTTGACCTTGCTAAACCAGATTCAAACTATCTTCAGAGGCATTTAAGTAGCTTTTTTCAGTGCTATATTCAAAAGCTCTTAAGCTAATGCCCTCTCTACATTTCATTCCCTATATATTTATTTTTCTGGTTCTCATTAATTTAATTAGATTGCAGTCCTCCTTTGCTCTTTTCTGCGAGATTGCTCTGCTGGATAAATTCATTTTAACTTTGATGGCTTTATGCTAGAGGTGCATCCTCATAGGTGTCTATTCAAATAAAAGTGCCCAGAGTAAAGTGTTCTCCTTTTCTCATAAACAAAATTCCCAGTGCAGTCAGTAAAATTACTAGTTTTTGATAATCTGCATCTCTAGTGGGAAAGTCATGTCTTTACTTCAATGGTAGCTGCTTCAATGATACATAAAAGTGCTTTAGAACAGTGCTGATTTTGTTTTTGAAATCACCCAGCACCTTAACAACAAGCTTTGATATAAAATTCAGTTCTCCAGTTCTTTGTAGTAGTCTGCACTAGGTAGGAAAGTTTATGGGCATTTAGCCAACTGCCTTTTTATATGTTGCATCCACCTGTTTTGACATCAATCCATAAAAATAAACTCCATATGTAGCCCAGAAAATGGTCTTTGTGGGTCCCAAGTTACAATGGCAATAATTAAAATGATTGCTTTCATGTCCCAGATGGTGACTGTGGTAGATAATTGTATTCTCTGCAATTATTTTGGACTAAGTTTAGCAGAGGAAAGTAAAAATCCAGGTTTTGAAACAGCACACAGTATTTAATTGGTTTAACTGGAGGCTTTATTATTTCCAGGGTCTAAAAGTAAGGGAAAAATGGAAATGGATTACAGGCCCAAAAGAGTTTGATGGAGGAGGATGTACATTCAGGTGTGGCACATGGTCACTGTAGGGTTCCTGTCTGTACATTCACTGTGGTGGGCTTTGGGCATGGCCCTGTAAGGGCTATATTTGGGAATTTCGTAAAAAAAGTCTGAAAATGAGTAATGGCACTTGCTACTTTTGGCCATATTCAGACCTAGCCCTTTGTGATGTCTGCCAGGGCAGCTACAACCTTTGTGTCTGGGCAGACCAGAGTCAGAGCGTGATACTTTCTAAAAAAGATGGAAAATTTGAGTAATTAACTAACATCCTGATAGCTGATGGCGTGTTCTGCCGTTGTAATGATCTTGCTTGTGTTGTAACAACCCTGGTTGTTTCAGGCTGAATTTTGGCAGTGTAAATATTTTGTGATAGAGCAGTGCTTTGTAACTTCCCGAGTTTTACATTTTCATGCCATTTGCCTAACATTTGGTCTCAAAACAGCTTTACTTTTAAGTGCTATTGAAGATCGTTTATTTTTCATAATGCCCCTGTTCATAAATAAATTATAAAAGCTATGAGACATGCTTAATGTAGTTCAGTGTGTTTCTAAATACCCTTAATACATAAAGAAATTCCAGGTATGTCCTATATCTAAAATACAGGGAATTCTGTGTCTTTGCTGTTGGACAAAAAAGAAAAGAGTGTTCAGATTTTCAGTCTTGAATTTTCGTTAATGTACAAACTGCTTCCTAATGTTGATTCTTGATTCATTTTAATTATAAATTTAGTCATTCTAAATTTTTCATGAGCTTGGGTGACTTTTCTCTAGAGACTGATTTGCCTCTTTCCTTGCTGTAAATCATAAAAAACACTGTACTGTGAAGCTCAGTGGAAGACATTTCGACGTTTCCCTGTAAAAAAAGTAGTAGAAATAAAGGAAGTGCTGCTGCTTTTTTGATTTGCATGTCCTGATCCTCTTCCTCATGGGCATCTTCTGACTTCTTTTTTTTCCCCCTGAGCTTGGAATTAGGTCATATATAAATAAGGCTGATTAAGTTGTTTCGTGAGGGAAATATTCCCAGTAAACCCCTAAATTTAATAAAAATGCACATTTTTAGTGAGGAAATATTTATTTCTAAGAGAAATAATTAACATGTAAGGTAAAGCGGGGCATGTTCAGTTTTGAATGACATTTCTGGGGAAACTTAAAAATTTCATTTTCATTTCTTGAAGTCAAAGAAAATTCAGATCCTTATGGAGTTTAGGATCTGTATCCCTATTTCTATGTATATGTATATATTTAATTTGTATTTCAAAAGGGAAGAAAGGCAGGAGAGATCAGGGCCATTCTGAGAGTCACTGTAGTGATCTAGACAATTTCCCAGGGGCCTGCAGAGAGACAGAAGCTGCAAATGAATTATGGTTGGGTATACATTTGTTTATTTTATGAAGTCTTCTTCCTTCAAGGCAACATCTGAGTATTGTAAGTAGAAAAACAATTGGACTGCAATTCATATTTGGTCAAAATTATCAGTATAATGTTGAAAATACTCATACAGTATTTTGCAGAGTTTAATAGTTTGAATTATTTAGAGTCACTAGTAATATGTTTCTTGGGAGTCCTTTTTAGAGCCAGTTATGGATAGTATTTTCATGAATATTGCCAGGTTATGTTCTTTGGAAATTAGCTTATTGATTCCCTTCAATTGGAGGGTGATTTTTTGAGAACGCTGGTTTTTTACTGACTCCTGGCTCTGCATAGTGAGAGCTGGTGACTGAGATTAAAATTAGGCTGGGAATAAAATCAATAAAAAGCTTTGTAACTTTGAAATTTCCATGAAACTCTCAAATCAAATGTTTTTAAAATGAAGTTGTCTGAAGTAGCTCAGGTTTCCATTTATTTGTGTCCCTGGAAAGATGCAGCAGATGAAGCCCAAGGGAGGAAGCAATTAAATACATTAACTGCTAGGTGAAGGGAGAAAAGCCTAAATCCAGATGGTTTTCCTGCTTCAGGCTGAAGGGTTTATAGAATAGAATCTGTTCAGAAGGAGAAGTCTGCCTGATCAAGACCAGGTCGTGCTGTCCTGCTCAGCCTTGCCATAAATCCAGCTGTACTCCTCATCCAGACCTGCAGAGCCCCTGCAGTGGGTCCTGGTGAGAATTCTTGTGTTTATCCTGCTCCAGCCCAGCTGCAGCTACTGAAGGGTTTTTGGAGATGTAGGATGACAACAGCAGCAAGGCATTGTGCCAGAAGCATGTGTGACCAAGGCTGGCTGGCACAGACCTGTTTTCTGTGTTTATTCTGTGATTTCTTACATAAAGGTGCCCCGAGAAGGAAGTTTTGTCCGCCTTTTTGATGATGTGCAAATTGCGTCAAAGGCGGCAACAAACACGAAACGTGTAAATGAAATGCTTCATTTATCGGTAATTTGGCAAAACCTGCATCATTCCTGTGCTTCAAGGGTTACAAGTCAAGCAGTTTTTAGCAAGCTGCTAATCTGCTGTGCTTGCTCTATAGTTCTAGTTGCTTGCTGTCCCAGGAGTTTCCAGCAAATGCTCATACAATCTGATTAACATGGTTCACATACAAAGGGCGCTGGCCTGGGGACTACCACGTCTCATTAATGGAAATGAATTTTTCATGCCATGACTGCTATGTCTGTCTGTTAAAACTTTTCATTTCTTTTTCCAATTCTGTCTCTTTTCTGTATTGTATTTTTTTTTTAAAAAAAAGCAAAAATGTCTGTATGAATTTTAACAACTGGTTATATTACAGGATTGAGAGTTTTTATATTTGCATACTGATGTTATTTTTACTAAGAAACAGATGTATTGGCAGCAGAGGAAAGGAAAGGAGTGCAATGGCATACATTTGTGTTTATATTGAATCCTTTAGCTCTGATTGAATGCTGGATGAGTTCAGCTTAAGGATGAGGTGACTCGATCTGTTCTTGGCAGCAGTCCTGCTTTGTGTGGGAGGTTAGAGCAGGTGACCCTGTGAGATCCCTGCCAGCCAACATTTTCATGATTCTGTGAATTGTCAACTTTTCAGTGTAACTTTCCCTAATTAATTCCAGTATTGTAATTGATGTATCATCCCATCTTTTTAATAGGCTGTAACGTGTTCTACTGTGACAGGAATATGGACATGTTCTGGTTTATAGCTGAAAGCAGGGACAGAAGGTTTAGTTTCTCTTAGCACTGTTCCTTGGGGTATTTTGGATTAATGGTGCTTTTTAAAGACAACTGGAGAGGAAGCAATAGTACGTATTAAGCCAGTATGCAAAATATGCTCTGTGACTGGTCATCCACAGAGGATGTGGATCCACATTCTCGTGGCATTTGTTAACATTTTTTGCTGTCAGCAGATTGTCATTTTCTGATTACCACTATTTTCTTGAAAGTTCCCAAACATCACTGGCTGTCCCGTCCAGGGTGCGTGCCTGAACACAGGTATCCAGCATCTTACAGGATCATCGGCCCACATTTAGCTGAATTAGCAGAAACCATCAGCCCTTCTGTTGATGCTCTGTTCCCACTTTAGAAGGGAATTTCTGCAATACCTCTAAGCATCAGTTATATGCTTTACAGCCTCCTTTAGCTCAGTGTACTAAGCTGTATGTTTCTTGAATACATCCTCTTTGTTCTTGTCATAGTGCAAACTTTGCTTCTCTTCAACTGCTGATGTCTCTAAATCAGAAAGTTCTACAACATAAACAATTTAAACTGTAATAGCTATGCACAACCCTGGCAAAGTATAAAGAATGTTATGAGAAGCTTTTCCTCTACAGTCACTGATCTCTTTTTTTTTTTTTTTATGATTATAAGGTGTGTCTCACGCTCTTCTCTAAGTGGTCAAGAAGTGTTACAGTTGTTTTTTAAGAAATTATTTATTGAGAAATGTGTATAAACTAACAGTATAAATAAGCTCAGTCTACTGGCAGTCTGTGATAAGTTGTGCACAGATGGAAGTTTGACTGTCAACTTGAGTGTGCCAAAAATGGCCAGATCAGATTGAGACTGAGAACTGAGGTCTTTGGGATAATGGAGTTCTCCAACTTTATTTCTTGCAATGGCCTCATCTCCACACAGCAGAGCAAGGCTGAGAGATTTCCCTAAACAATGACTGGGAGACCATCAAAGAGAGGCTGAAGATTAAACCATAGAGGCTAAGCAGCTGTCCCTCTTCCTGGGAGGTGTGGTAACACTTGGGTAGGATTTGGTGGAAAACTGCATCAGATCTGGCTGCTTTTGTGGCTTTGCTCCAGGAGGGCTTCAATAAAAGTGTGATGTTCATCTGGAGAGCCACTGAAAGCACATACATTACTGATATTTACATGAATATCCTGTAAAGCTTTACATGTAGACGTACTTCATCACAGATGCTAAACCTGTAGCCGAACTGCCACAAGATAGGTGTGCAGGGGAAACAGCAGAAAGATGAGGTGCTTCCTTTAATTTTTTAACCTCAGGAATCCACTGAGAATTCCTTTGTTGACCTGAACTAACACATCTCGGATTTTCTTTCTAAGAGAAATCATAAACTCATTTCAGTGTGTAGACACTGGCGGATTCAGGATGCCGAATGTCACACCATGTTGACTATGTGTGAAAAAAACATGTTCTGATAAATTCACAGGAATTGGACTCCATGCAAAATTACACCTCTAGGCACACTCAAATGACCAAACTCTTGACATTTCTCAAACTTGACAGCTTATTTCAGTGGTTATTTAGGAAAAAAAAAAAGGTCAAAGGACACCAAACATATTACAGCTCTGCTTCACCTATAGCTATAGCAGCACTAGATGTTCTTATATTATATCTTGGGGCAAATGAAGGGTTTCTCATTTAGGCTCTAGAAGCAGGATTAAATAAGGCTGAGGAAGAACAGCTGAGGGAGATGGTGTTGTTTGGAGAAAAGCAGTCTTAGGGGAGACCTTATCTTCTCTACCGCTCCCTGAAAGGAGGTTTAGCCAGGTGAGGTCGGTCTCTTCTCTCAGGTGAGACAGGAAGAAATGGCTTTAAGCTGCACCAGGTAAGGTTTAGATTGGACATAAGGAAACATTTCTTCACTGAAAGCCCTGGCACAACTGTTCAGGGCAGTGGAGGTATTTAGAAGCTGTGTAGTTGTGGCACTTGGGGACGTGGTGCAGTGGTGGCCTTGGCAGTGCTGGGTTAATGGCTGGGCTCGCTGACCTTAAAGGGCTTTTCCAGTGTAACCAACTGTAGCCCTGGTTGGTGGCTGACATGTTTTGGTTTGCTGAAATTCCTTTCCCAGGGAATTGTCTGTAAACAAGAGACATGTTTACGTTCTTTCCCTAGGAGGGATTTCTTCTTGATGTCCCTCTGTCCGACCAATGTGATTGAAGAGGTTTGTCTTTGCTTCACCAATCGAATTGGTCTGCGTAGAACAGTATAAAAAGAGAGATACATCCCAACAATAGAGGCATCATTTTCGGCCTTCTGAAGCTGGAGTCTTTGTGTCATTGTGGTGTCCATCCCAACAATGAGGAGTCATTTTCAGCCGTCTGAAGTCGGAGTCTTTGTGTTGGTCACATCCACCGTCCCCGTGGTTGTGCCATTGAACAGATCCCACGCAGGGTTGTTACAGCCTGGTGGCTGCAGCAAACATCCCCTGGGCTCCCCAGGAGCAATCCCAGGGCTGGTCAGGTGCCAACAGCTGGACTGTCCCCTGACAGGAGCGTGGGGTGTCCCTGTCCCTCGGCAGGTGTGCGGGGACACAAGTGTGCTCTCATAAACCCGGGCTGCAGCAGCAGTTGCCACAGCAACATCACTCCCTGTACTTGAGCTTTAACATTTGAGAGAGTTCACCCAGAAAATAAATTTGGCGTGATTATGGAGTACCCTTGCTTGTTTTCTGAATTCTTTGGATGCAGATAGTTGAAAAGAGCAGGAAATTATGTTACTGCCTTACTGTTTTCTGACATAAACCATGCACAGAATCATTAAAGCTGTCATCTATCAAAATATAGTAAAATTCCAATAAAGCTAAATTGTAAATGTTGCCATCCTCAGCTCCATAATATATTATTTTTAAGGGCTCCCTGTCATTGTTGAACTTGATAAAACTGAGTAAAATCCCACTGAGCAAGAAATGAGGAAAAAAATCTAGAAAATGTAGTATTGAAGCAAGAATTTAATTTTTTCAAACAAGTACTGACCTATTTTTCTACAGCAAGTTAGAATAGCACAGGATGGTGACAGCAGGAACATTTTTGTGTGTGTCTATCAATATTTTGGACGTATCATTTAAAGTCTGGTTTTATCCAAAAAATTACTCTTGACATCAGACATCAGGGCTTCATATTTCCTCTGTATCTCTGATTTCCATGTGAAATATTGCTAACAGGAAAATTTGTCTTCTGTAATAACCAGATAAGTTTGAGAAATTGATCCTAAACTCTAAAAACTGGAGCACTTGGAACAGGTTGCCCAGAAAGGGTGTGGAGTCTCCTTCACAGGAGATACCCCAGAACCATCTGGATGCCAATCTTGAGCTGTGTCCTCTATCCAATTTTAGATAGAATTGTTTCCCAAATGCTCCAGAGTCATCAGCTTGTTTGTGGGTTGTAGTTTCTTTTTTTGTTTGGTTTTTTTCTTTCCCCAAACGGAATGTGTTAATGTTTTCACTGCCAGGTTTTGTCAGTGATTGTTTAAAATCAGTAATGGAGTTGATGCCTATGATGAGGCCAGATCATCCAGAAAAGTGACCTTTTGATTCTGGTTTTCTTTTGTTTGTTTTTGTTGTTAGTTGGCTGGTTGGTTGTGGTTTTAGTTTTTTATGGTGGGGTTTTTTTTCTGGTTTGTGGGTTTTTTGTTCTTTCCAAGATCTGGGTTGAAACCACGTCGTATTTTGCAATGTTGGTTTGCATCCTTTGAAGTATAACAGACTCCCACTAGCATACTTTATTACAGTGTACTAGCTTGCAATTGTACTGTTTCCAAATTTTTGAAGTTAAAATGGCTTATTTTTTTAATAATAATTTAAATAGGATTGACTGTAATTAAAGAGAAAAAAGAGTTTGAAAAATATTAAAGTGAAATGTGCCCAAGCCAAAGACTGGCAATGTAAAAATTTCCGAAGCAGAAATGAGTCATATAAAATTAACTTTCTTAAGAACTGCTATGGCCTGTTAGTACAGCATTTTGCTGTCAGCATTTTCAAGTTAAACACCATTTACAATGATTTTATTTCACATCAAATTCAACTATAAGCTTAAATGCAAATGCCCCAATAATAGGTTTTTGTCCTGGTAAAGCTTTGTATTTTACTTCTTTCTATGGCAATTATAATGTCTGGGGAGATGTAATGCAAAATATATTATTGATGAAACCTTGAAGTTGGAAAAATATATCTATGCAGGCAAACTGGATATTGGGTTCGTGTACAGAAAGTCAGTGTGAGAAAAAATGGGGAAAAGGGAAAGATTGACATTTTGGAAGAAGAGCTTTGTGTGGGAGGGACAGGAGCTGGGGCAGAGTTTTGGGAAGGTGAATGGTGGGGAGGTGGTTTGGGCAGGAGGATTTAGGTGGTTGGGCTGGGACTTGGTGCAAATGAACAGAGATGTGGGACAGAATTTCTTCCCCTTACACCCAGTTTAAGAGCAGTGTAACTGGACATACGTGACACATCCCTGGAAGTCCTGATTCTCTGCTTCTTTGCTTTTAGAAACACTGAAATCCTATCCAGTGCCCTTCTCAAGTGCAGGGTCTGAGTGTTGATTCCAGTGGAAAATGAGTGATTAATTCATGAACTGAGAAACTGGAGTGTTTTGTGCACGTGGCTTCACTCTCCTTGTTTGGCGTTGTCATCCTGATGTTTGCAAATGAGCAAAAAGAGGCAACAGTGAGAAAACTGAGCTGTTCCCACCCCAGTGGGAGGAGGGAAGAGCTGTCCTGGAAGCAAAGCAAAGGCAAGCAGCACAGCACTGTCCCACAAGAAAAGCACAGACTCCTTAACAGAGCCATTTATACTGATCTGATTACACTGCAGCTTTAATAAACCTCCTTGGTAGACTCTGCATATATCACAGATGCTGTTAGCTCCTATAAGGTCAGTAAATATATCTGAGTTTCCTTTCAGGCAAATAGGTATTTGCAAACTAAACGTGTCTGAGAATGGGAAAGATCTGCATTAGTAATACATGCCCAGCATATTAGAGACCAGCCAAGGCTGCCTTTTTGTTCCCTGATATTTGTCTGCTGGGGAAGAAGGAGCTTCCTGCAATCTTTCTGCGAGCCTCAGGAATTGAGAGATTCTGAAAAGGCAGCAGGCAAATATATCCATGTTCCCATGCACATCTGGATGGGCCAGGATATTACAGCTCAGGTGGCTGATCCATTTGATAGTAGGCAAATTTGTTCCAGCTAAACATTGTTGTGCACAAGTCTTATCAATCAGGGTGCACCAGACCCTGTTCTTACTATGTGGTCATCCTTTTGATATTAATGGTATCCTGGTCCACATGGCTGTTGGTGATACAATAAAATTAATGAGAGATTTTGGAGAGGTCAAACACTTTATATCATTCATCTGTGCCAAAAAGGACATACAGATGAAGACACAACTTTAGATTCAACTTGGCTGTGTTTTACAGACCTTTCTCCAGTTTGATCTCTCTGTTGTTTCTGCTGCAACGTTGCTCAGTCTTTCAGGGTGTATTCATCTTCAGTGAAATGTGATCAACTGGTGAGTTTTGCCATTTGTTTTTATCTAGTGGCTCTATGGAGTGACAAGGTACTTAATTGTCCTGCTGTAACTGAACTGGTTGCCAAGCCCATATCCCAAAGGTGAGGGAAGGGAGAAATCATTACTGCACAAAATTAAGGCAGTGGTGATGGAAATATCACATTCTTATTTTTGAATTACAGGGTAGTGTAATGTTGCTGTTGACAAGGGCATCATAATCTCTTCTGCAAACAGGGATTTATGACTCTGAAGAAATTTGTCTAGACCTGAAACTTGGCATCATCTCGTTTAACAAAGTACTAATTTGTTGTCATACATACTTTAAAGCCTTTCATCCATGATAAGCACAGCTATTGGCCCTTTAAACAGGTGGTGCTACATCTGCATTGGGGTTTTCCTAAGACACAAGGACTTAGAGGAAAAGCACTCTGTTTTGAAGATACTGAGAAGAAAATAAAAATGAAAGAACCCTTGAAATTGAGATGAGCCAGCCACCCTGGAATTTTTGATTTATGACTGTACAAAGAGGCCACAATGCCTTTAGGAGAATTCCTGGGTGAATTTTGCCTTTTCAGTGCTGAGCACTAAGTGGGTTGAGAAGGAAGGTCTTGCTGTGGGCAGCCCATTAACACTTGCCACATTCCCTGCTGCGCATGAGCCTGCTAATTGTCTCAGCTATTTATGAGCTGCACTGAACAACTTCAGCACCAGTCACAAACAACTCACAGTAGTATGTTCATATTGCTTTTTCCTTGTTGGTTTCATAAAATGTTCATGTAAACTCACTTTTCTCTTACGGGGGGTATCGGGAGGTGGCAGGACCTTTAATGAAGATCACATTCTGTAGTTCTCCAGAGCTTTGCTGATAAGGGATTTAAGCAGGGAAAGTTGTCCAGAAAAGAAGTTTCTGGTGGTTCCATAACAAGATGTTCCTGTCAGGCAGGATGTAAATGTGTTATTTTTAAGGTCAAAGCACAGGCAGAGAGTTTTGGAATGGGCTCGTTAAGGCAATAAGGATCTGATAAAGCTGACTCTCCTGATTTCTTGTGTACAGTTAATTGAAAGGATATTTAGCTTTGGTTTGATGCCTCTTTATAAACATTCTCCCCACAAATCAGTAGAAGTATAGAAATGTACATCAGCTTTATTGGTCATCAGCTTGGCTCTGTCCAGTATTCCAGAGTTTATGATCCCCTTTGCTGTCCCTATAGAGAGGCTTTAAAGCTCACTTGGTGGATATTCAGACTTCTGGCATTTTGCAATTGCTCTTTTATCTTTATAATAAAACATGTATTTAACAACAATTAAATGTTGAAACAGCTTGCTGGCAGATGGGGTGAATTTTCTATCTCCTGAAGTTTTCAAAAATGTCTTTCAAAAATATGTTCACTTTATGGTCTGTGTTATGGAGAAGACTGAACTAGAGTATTGTAGTGTTTTTTTTCTTCTTTTTTTTTTTTTTTCTGTATTTCCATTGTCTTCTTTTTTTCGGTCACAGTTCACTATTACTGTGAATATGTAGTGTTTTCTTTCTCCTTCCAATTCCAAGCCAAAACTACATTTAATACATAATGTTTAAGTCATGCCTACTTCCTTAACCAGCTAAATACCAAATACTAACTAGAACAGGTGATACAGATTGTATGGCACAAATGATCTGTGCCTTGAGAATCAGGAGATCCCTTTGTAAAATGACTTTTGGAATGGATAAATGCAGTTCAGGCCCTGATCTCAGATACTTCAAGGTAAGTTGTTCTATGTCCTTAGACTGAAACATTGAGCTTAGAAATACGAGTGGAAAAAGTGAAGTTAACAACTGCAGCTACTCTTGCATTCTTTGCATTCTTTAACTAAAGGACATGTGTTGCTAATAAGATCTCATACTCCAAAGACTGGTCTCAAATATAAAACTGAATTGAATATTGATTTTTTATTTTAGGTCATTTAGCTGCTTGCGTGTTCGTTGTCGCTGGTTTTATTCCCCTGAAATGAGGAAACTGGTTTTGGTGCTTTGAATGAAAATTGAATTGCTGAGATGCCAAGAGGGGGAATGGGGTTACTACTTATCTGCATAATAACCATTAATAACCATTTCACGAAATTTCATATCTATTTTTATTATGCATTTATATGTAGATTTAAATAACCTTTATTAATACACTGCATTGAACAGTAATACACTTTTCTTTAATATCATAAATATGGGGAAAAGTTAACTACCACAGGTAGGCAATGGTCAACATTTATAAGCTCAGCAAGATTAATACCTGCCATGGAACACCATCTGAAAAACTGCCTTAATTCTGGTTTATGGATAGTACTGTAGTAATCTGCCAAGGGTTTACTTATTTGGCTAAAACAGTTTGTTAAATGACTTGAGGAATTCTAGAGCCAAGATTATGTGTTTATGAGATGCAGTGGTGATTTGCTGTGCTTTAAAGGACAAAACATCGGTCTTTACTTTCTAATAAAAAGCAGTATGAAGTGGAATTGGGAAGATGAGGTTGTTGGGCAGGTGATATTACCTAGCAGTGATCTCTGTCACTGATGGTTTGCAAATTAATCCTTCCACTAACAGAAGAGGAGACGTAGTGAAAGGGCAGATAAATAGCTTGAAAATGAGTTATCTCAATTTCCCAAAGAATATTAATGCATGGTTTGGTGTCCAGTTGGTGCTGGGCAGGAAGCTCAGTGCAGCAGGCATCATTTCTGGGGCTTGCATTATTAAATACCTTCCTGAACAACCTGGATGGAGAGGCAGAGTATTCCCTCGGGGTGATTCACATTCTTGGGGATCACGGTGCTGAAGTTCAGAGGATCCTTCACACCTGAGAGCTGAGCTAACAAAGTCCACAGAGGACAGCTCTTGGTGTTTGACTTTGCAGCCATTTGTGGATTCCGCTGGAATTTAAAGACTGAATTTGCAATTGTTATTGAAATAAATAATGCAGGCTTTCACACTAATTTAAGAGGCTTTAGTTCAGCTCACTCTGAGCTCTGTTGCTCCCATATGGAAGAGTTTGGACTGCAGAGGGAGAATTGATCAGCAAAGGGACAGGAATGGTGACTTGGAACATGTGGGTTCTCCTCTCTTGTCTGTTCCCAGGCTGTGTGACAGTAATAGGTGAGGGATATTTATATGGCTGTAGGGGGAAAATAGGAACTGTAAATTGGTATTGTATTAGAGGCAGATAGCCTTTCAGGGGACCATAGGCTGTTTCATTATTTTGGAGCTTGCAAGTGGTTTGCTCTCTGAAGAGAGCTTCAAAAAGCTGAATTCCACTTTGCCATTACAGTGGGTTGCCCTATTATGTGGTAATGTTACTTGGAGATGAGTCTTGGAGAGTGAAAATGCCTTAAAACATAAAAATGGAGTGATAATGTAGCTTTGTAGGTGTCAGTCTAGTGTTCATCACTATGAGAGATTTCATATCTTCATTTTTTTCTAATTGAGAAGTGAGCCTGATGTTTGAAAAGCCCTAAATTGCAGATGCTTATGTGTTGGAATGGCTATTGTCAGAGTGTGGGGGGAAAAGGCACCCTGTTGTTGCAGTCTGTCAAAAATGATTTGTTGAAAATTGACTTTGAGTGTTTGTACTGGAGGTCAGAGTTCCCTTTAGAGGGCGTCTAGTTCCATAGAAATATCTAGAAGTGCCACAGTTGTGCCTTGCTATTTAAAGAATGATTTTGTTACAAATACTTACCTGGCAGTGCTTTTGATTCATTAAAATGGGAAAAATAAGTGGAGCAAAACAGCTGGGACAATTTCTAAGTAAATTCATCAGTCATTCAGGAACTATGCATTTAAAACACCTATAAATAATAGACTGCTCCATCTAAATGGAAGCCTTTTATTGATATGTAAGTACAGTGTCACCCTGAAGTTTCTTTTTTAATTTATCATTTCCTTGTGTTTAGAATCAGATGAGGCAATTTATATTATTTCCAGCTTTTCAACTTTATTTTAGTAGCATTATTTTGCATGGTCTGTGAAATGAAATTGTTGCACACAGTTGTTAAGCTTTAAAATTACTTTCAGGTAGCAAATAATTGTTTTGGAAACTCTGAGCCTTCACTCAATTTTTTAATATTATCTCGAGGACTGACAAAATAATTGGATAATTTCAGTGGTTTGCCATTGGCACTTTTAAATTCCTTTTATTCCTATTCTTACAATATATTTCCCATGAGGATGGATGTTTATGGGACTGCTGATCCTACAAAAGGCAGGACAGTGGAAATGGAGGGAGTGAAATACTGAGAGCCCAGTTTTTGGGGCTTTATTTTCTGTTTCTTTCTCTCAGGTTTACAGAGAATAAATAAACGGTTTATGCGTGCATATAGAAACAAACATTTAGGTTTTAAATTTTGTTTTGACAGATAGAAAGATGGCCTATCACAAGGTGAATGCAGACCAGAGAGCACAGGGCCACTCTCCATACCTGGACAACGACGAGCTCCAAGCCACGGCGTTGGAGCTGGAGTGGGACATGGAAAAAGAGCTGGAGGAGCCTGGCTTCGACCATTTCCGACTGGACAGTGCAGCCCAGCACCACCTGGGCAACTCACAGAGCCCTGACCTCGACCTGGAGCCCATCCAGCCTTCCTCTTCTCCAAAGGGGAGATTCCAGAGGCTTCAGGAAGACCCCGACTACATCTCCCACTACACGAGACAGGCACCAAAGAGCAACCGCTGCGGCGTTTTTCGGATACTGAAAGGATTTTGCACTGCTTTGATTTTATTTATTTTTGGAATTGTCATAGGATATTATGCACGCAAGAAATGCCCTTCTCCCCCGACATCTCAAGAACCAAATAATCTTCATATCTACCGTGAAATTCTCAAGGAAATCAAAGCTGAAAATATTCACCGAATTTACAGGTATGTGCCTTGGCAGGTTTCTTGTCTAAATGCTCTCAGGTGCCACTGTTAAGGCTTCACCTGATTTTTCCTTATGTGGAATCTTATTTACAAACCCTGACTTTTTTTTTTTTTTTTAATGTTTGCTTTTATCATGATGCTTGGGAGATGTTCATAAGCGTCTACAAAATTAATTTTTCCATAATGCAAATTTGTGTTGATCACAATAGGTTTTGCTTTTATAGTGTTCTATTGCTAAATGTATTATCTTTAATGTAAATGAATTGGAAAACATAGATAATTCAAACTGAATGAAATGCAGACAATAGAACAGCTGTCCTAGATCCAACTGACTGCCAAATAACGCTATTGAAAAGCAAGGTTGATATGATGTTTTGTAATATTTGAGAAATCTCCATCTAATTTTTGGCACAAAAGTGAACTCTAACTGGTATTTTTTTTCTCTCTATGGTAAATGAAACCTTTATTCTCTATGGGTTTAGGATAGAAAAATTGACCTTTGCACTCTGAAAGATGGCAATTTGTTTATTTTTTTTATTCTTTATTATCTGTTTTAAGAATTTTATTTTTTTGTAAAATATCTGGTTTTGACTGGGCTTGATTATATCCTTTTTTCAATGTGGAACCCTTTCAGTGCTTTGACAAGTCTCTATAACATATTTGTATCAGAGTATAATCACTTTTCTGTAGCAGTGAGTGTGGAAGAAAATAGTTTCTCCTGCCAACTTTTGAAAGTTTCCTCTGTATAGGGAGGGGTGATGAGCTCATTCTTGGCTTCTTGGTATGCAAAGTTCCTATTTCATGTTAGAGGCAATGCATTGCAGATTGTTTGATCAGTATCAGGTCAGAAGCAGCAGAACTCCCATACCTGAAGTTAGAAAAGATTGTTGTCGTGGTCATCCAAAGAGGTGTTACTGAGTAGATCAGAAATGCATCAGAGGGAAGCACAGGGATGTTCTAACAACATTTGTCTTTTATTATATTTACTAAGCCAAGTCTTAAGTCCTGTAGTGGGTAATACCAGGTTTTGAGCCAACACTGCTACTAAATTCGAGAGAAAAAGTAAATATGAAGAGTTTCATGGCAGTTTTTATGTACCGAACTGATTCTACTTCAGACAAATCTAATTATTTTCATAATGGGAAAAGGTACAGGGGAAAGGTTCATGAAAAATGTTGATTTTTCATGTAAAATGATAACTTTGTTTTTCAGAGAGTAAACTGAACTGAATTCTATCTTTAGGCTTCATCACAACTGAAATATTGGAGTAAGCTAAGCCCTAAGATTGGGTATTACACAAATTACAGCAAATTGCTGACATGTCTGTCAGACTCAGGATAATACTTCAGGAATTTGTGTTCGGGGACTGGGAATCACTTGCCATTCTATTATTTCAAAGGGTGGTTTAAAACCATCCCTTTTCGTACCCTTTATCACTTGTCAAATGATTTCAGCTTGCTGTTAGGATACTATTAGGAGAATATGGATTTTAGGTAAAATGAATTATATAAATATTTTAGAACTTAAAAAACTGAAGTAGTCGCCATCTTACAACATAATTCTTAAGTTTTGGGTTTCTTTTCTATTTAATGGCACGCTTTCAATAAAAGCAGTTTTATATTAATTTGGCTACCTATGATTTCTGTGTATAAATAAATAATCAATGCTCTTAGTGTACTGCCTTTCCCAGCATTTTTGGTCTGAGACAGCTTTTATCCCACGTTATGTCCAGTTTCTTTCCCTCAGCATCCGTTTGGCAGGAGTCAGAGTGGCTGCAGTGAAACCTGGGTGTGTGTAGGCCTAGGAGCACACAACATGCAACATATGTGGCTTGGCTTTAAAAAAAAAAAAAAAAGCCCCAACCTGACAAAATCAATATATGTTATTGAAAAACTTCCTTCAATAAAATATTTTGAGTACTAGGAATAAGTGGCAGCTGCTTAGCTTGCAACTTCTAAATGTTACTGAGCATGACGTTAATTTAATTTTCGTTGTTTACTCCTTAGATCAGGCTCAGATGGTGAGGGAGTTTGCTAACAGTCCTGTAAAGGAATTAGGAGGGAAAAAACCTTGTTTAAGAGACACAGAGGTGCCAATCAAAGTGCTGGAGCAGACATCACCTTAATGTGCTTGAAGGTCTGGGGTGGGAGCTTTCTGAAATACTCTTGTGGTTGGATGAAGCTTTGAGAATTTGACCGTTTGCATGTCTAAAGAGGTGGCAGAAGTGCTCCAGGGAGCTTGTGTTGGTTGTGTTTGGATTTGGACTGGATTCTGTGTGAGCTGAATGAAGCCTGTCCACCAGTCCCTATAGGAATGGAAGTGGTTGAGTCCCCATCCCTGGAGGAATTTAAAAGATGTGTGGATGTGGCATTTAGGGACATGGTTTAGTCACCTTGTCACTCAGCAGTTCTGGCTTAATGGTTGGCCTCAATCTTAGGGGTGTTTCCCAACCTAAACAAATCTGTGATGGTGTAAGATATGTGCAGTTTGTGTTCATGGGTTGCTGTACTGGGGTATTCAGGTGCTCCTATGTGGTTTCTCCACTGGAGGCTCCTGGTGGGCTCTTCTCTTGTCAGTCCCATCCTGGATGGCTACATCACCCCAGCTCCATGGTAAGGTTTTTGATTTTCCCCAGCAGACATAACAAAAATCATTAGATAGGGAAACTCAGTGCCTTGGCTTTTATTCCTTCAACTTGGCACTTTGTTTCCCTTGAAATGGGAGTGCTACAGAATTTCTGTGCCGTTTAGCACAGTTGTAATTACTGGTCTGGACTAAGTTGTTTATTCAGTGGTACAGCCTAAGTTAACATTATCTCTGTGAGCCTTTTTGAGCCTCTCTCCCCACCCTCTGTAGGGAGGTGCTTGCATTATTGACCATAAAAAGTAGAAATCTGTTCATTCCTGATGTTTCAGAGGTTTCTAGATGAGTTGTTAAAGGTGCCTGAAAGGGAAGAGTAATTGCCACAAGAAAAATGGAGAGCTTTTCCTCACCTACCATGTTACATTTTAAACTGGGACAAAAATGAGAAAAGGGGCCAATATTGTTAATAGGATTCAGTCAGTAAATCAAACAATTCAGCAGTGTGAATACTACATTTGTTCAGATATGTATTTTTAAGGAGAAACAATCTTCTCCACACTACAGGCAGATTGAGATCTGGTAAAATCAGCCCTGATTCTTCAAACCTCACTGGGCCAATGGGAATCCAGTAGTTCTATCTGTTGGTTTCATGAATATAACTTTTCCGAGTTTTCTTCTGGAAGATAGATGACAAAATTTAAGTTCAGGTTGGGTGTAACTTGGTTCTCATACTGCAGATTGGGTATGAAAAGGGCATAAATCCCACTTCCAAAAGAAGTAGAAGTTAAAACATAGAATACTTTGGGCACCTGCTTACGTTTATATCCATAACCAGCAGAACTTAGCAGGGCTGAGGAGCTGGATAAAGGTGGTTAAAGTGCCAGGCGGAAAGCAGGTTGTCTCCTGGGACAGCTGGGTTGAGTTCTTGGAGCCCTTTTGGAGCGCGTCAGGAGGGCACGGCTGGAGAGGAGGGACCTGTGCCTCCTCTGTGCCTGTGCTCCCCAAGGAACGTCTGCAGCTCCAAAATACCATCATCGCTCTGGGAAGGGCCCTGCTCTCCAAAGGCATGAGTGCATTTAGATGTGCAGGTCTCTACACTTTATAATAAATGCTGAAGGTCTAAAAGCAGACCTTCAAAAACACAGCAACGCCCACTGCGAGTTTTGGTAAGCAGCGTGCTACTGAATTCTCAAAAGTAAGTCTGCAATGAAGATGGGCATAATTTTCAAGAGATTATTGTTGAAAAATTGTTAAAGCTACTTTTTGAAACAATGCTGAGATTTCTACTATCCCTTCACTGCTTTTGAAAATTGAGCTGTTGTTTTCTTTCTCTCTGTGTATGATGTGTATAAAGTTATTTCAGTTTTATTGCTCCAAAACCAAATAAAAACTGAAACAATCCTATTTTATTTGGAAAGTGTGGGGCCATCATAATTTTTTAGTAGGTTGTAATTATGCGGTTAGCTTCTGTAAATTAAATGGATAAATAAAGATTTATGTTGAAAAGTAAGAATAAAAGAAACAGGCAGTTGTGTTGTCAGTGATAGCTCTGGCTGTGCATTATTTATCAGATTAGCTAATTGCTCTCATGTTTTTAAAATTCTTGTAGCCTTATTGAACTTTACTCAATAATTACTTTCCAAAATGGTACCTCTTGGTTATTATCAGATCCACAGGATTTTTTAGATACATCTTCCTGTGAATAAAACTGGGATGGGGGCACAGAGAGAAGAACCTTTGCCTTCCAGCCCGTCTACAGAGGAGCTCCTACATTTCAACTCTGCTTTTCATCCTGCGTTTTCTCACTCAAATGCTTCCTTCACTATCATTTTTTCCCCCCCTCGAGCAATATGGAGGTTTAAATCCCTTCATAATACATCCAGTTGTAACTAACTGTCCTTTAGAGGCGTATCTGTTCCTTATTCCAGCTGGTAATATCACCGGCAGAATCTCCCAAATCCATCTCTGGCAAGAATTGATTTGTCACTGGTGCCTGCTGCCATCCATGACTTAAGCTTAATTCTTCAAAGGGCTTTGGGGGAGCAGGCAGCAGCTGCTCTCCCGTGTGTCATGGCCAGGGAACACAAGTGAGAAAAGGACTTTTCCTTGGTTTTTTTTTTCTCAAAGTGAAGTGAGAAGCTTCCATATCCAAGCATTTCTTGTTCCCTGATGGGTTGTAATCAGCGCTGTTAAAACCTTGGGGCTTCAAAGCTTTTTTCCCGGGTAAAGCCTATGAAATACATACCTGAGGAGCAAAGACAGCCTGGATCTTCTTGGAAAATTGGAGTTTTGGACTGAGTGAAATTCGCGGGCTGGTGCTTGGTGGATTGCCTTTGTGGCAGGCATGGGGAATCACTCCTCGGGAAGGTGTGAGCAAAGGAGGGCTCTGGTGGCTGCTGCCCTGGGCACAGGTTGTAGTTTAGTGGAAATGTAACCCATTTAGTGCCCATTCCTGTTAACAGTCAACACCTGACCTCTCCATGGCAGCAGGTGCTGGCCTGGGCCCCTGCTCACTTCACTCTTCATCAGGTTGTGTCCCCTCTACACAGATTTTGGGTGTTTTTGTCACACCAGCAGCTCAAAAGAGCATCGCAAAAAGCAAGTCTCAGTGGGAACTCATCCCGGATATCAGTTTCAGGTGTTTCTTGTGTTGCTATCAAAAATGCAAATATTAAATCCATTTAGGCTCAGTCTGAAGCCAGGTCTGCTTCATTTTTGGAAATGGAAATGTTGGCATATTCCCAGGTAACCAAGAGCTCCCTGGATGTATTCATTCCCACTGCGGAATCACTTGGGATTCTCTTCATTCACATGGTAATTTTGAATGTGTATTTATAAGTACAAAGCCCCTTTTGAAAGGAGATAAGAGTAATATCAAACAACAGAAAGTTCCCACTTATTCCCCTGCCGCCTCCCCATTGAAGAATGGCTCTGGGAACACGGGGAGGTGTCTTTTGTGGAAGAAAGATGCCCTGTGTGACCCAAGTGCTATCTGTGGAACAGAGACTTGATAAATTTAGGCTTCAGATACCCACTTATGTCAAATATTATTTCTTTTCAAACCAAAAAAAAAAAAAAATAGGTTATATCTGTATTTCAGGGGTGTTAATAGAAAGGCTTGTCAGTTTTTTTAGTTTTCCTTGGTTTGATTTCTTTTTTTTTTTTATTTTCTTTCTTTTTTTGGATGAAAAAAAGATGCATTACATTGATATAATGCATGAGAAGGACTTGTAAGTTTGATCCCATTCGGGTCAGCTGCAGCACATACTTACAATATTCCTTGTCTTTGTTGAAGAAATGTCTTAGGTTATGGTTTACTTACCATTGAAAGGACGTGTTTCAAGTCCACCACGTGTTTCACTGAGAACAATTTTTTCTTTTTAGTTAGGATTTTTTTGTAACAGTGACCATAAAAATATATCGATTTTTAGATGTTTGATTTGGGAAATCATTTACAGTGAAATCTAATTTTTTGTATCATAGCAACATCCTTTTTAAATTAAATACATAATGTTGCCTTAAAATAATTTTCCTAAGCAATGCATGTTTGATTTCCTAGTCAATAAGTGTGATATGTTAATGAATTAGTATCAATAAACTATATTATGCCACATCAGCATAGTAAGTAATAGGTCCCTTGATAAATTTACTATCTGTCACAGGCTAGATGAATGGCTTTAGTCCTGCTGCTGTTCAGTGCCTCGTGTTTTCCGTGAAAAAGTGACACTGGTTTTTGATAGGCATAAAGTATAAATGAATTTTGCTCCCATCACTTATTTTTGAATTGCCTAATCTTACTTATTTTAAAGTTAAAGATCACCTTGCTGCAAATGCCTCACGGCCCTCATAGGAAGAGTGGTTAGGGTTTAGAGAGAGAACCAATTTCCATGGCCATTAGCTGTCTGCTTCTTTACCATCACTGCTTAAAGTGTGGGGCAATTTAGTGCCAATTAGAACAGCAGTTCTGAGTGGTGACAAGTGCTACTTTCCCTAATAGATGATGAAATGAGCTGTGCCAGCGTGGCTGAGAGAATAATTTGCTTTTTAAAGGTCTGGCATTCCACGTTCCTGCCTGTTTGGGGTGACAGAGGGACTGGGGAGGACCTGGTGGTGCCTTGGAGCATTCTGTCAGCTGGGATGCTCCAGGACATGGTGCTCTCCCCTTTGCCTCTGGGTGTCTGGTGCTGTTTGAAAAGCTCAGACTTTCAAGGCGTCATTTCTGTTTCAGGGACAAACTGGAATGGATGGTGAAACATCTATGGATTTCAAAAATCCATCCATTTTCAGAAACTTTTGATGAGTGATAGGCTCTGTGCTTGACTTTACCTGAAAAACAGAAATACTTGACTGGAGACTGCTGAGCAACTCTGACACTAATGCTGGCTAAGAGGCAGTATTTAGAAGCTAAAGAGTTATTTACTTTGCCATCTATCATTTTTATGGATTTAACCAAGCCACATTTTTCCTATACAGAAATAACCTGAAGGAAAAAACCCACACAGCCTGCTGAGATGACAACCAGTTTTCATTGTATGCCACATGCTTCCACTAAATCCCATAGGGTGAAGAAATTGGACAAAGTTGTCCTTCACTGTCCAGTCCTTGCAACTCAATACAGGGAGGATCAGCAATTTTGGCTGGTGGTCCCAGGGGTGTTCTTATAATGATAGTGAGGAATAAACCTTGCAGAACAAACCCCCTTAATAATTTAATTAGTAATGCATGGACTGTCTCCTAGTTGCCTGACCAGCTGCAGGAATTTCTCCTAAAATCTAGGAGAAATCTAAAAATGAGTAATCATATATCCCAAGAACAAAAACAAATTTATGAGCGTTTAAGATCGTGTCTCTGCTCTGAACTTCCCAGCGTTACAGTGTGCTCAGAGGGTGGGTTTTCCCTCGGAGGAGATCGTGGCAAAGGGCATTCCAGAATCCCTAAAATTTCTGAAGCAGCAAGCAGATTCCTGTTTAGGATGCATCTCTCATCAGCACGGTGTAAAACTGGAGTCCATGGATACTCCTTGAGATCCAGCCTTTCAGTGGAATCTGCAGTTCCATGGTGGGCACTGCAACAATAAGCAGTTAGTTTCCTGCCTGTACACATAAATCAAATTATTACCAAAGCCCTGGGAGGAAGGAGTTTTCTCAGCCCTTCGTGGTGGTGCTTTGACATGCAGTTCCCTGCCATCAGCACCCATGACAGCTATTTGCTGGGAGCCTGATCAGTCAGACTGACTGAATTTAACTAACTGCAGTTTGTTGTACTGTATTAAGTCACTGTTCACGCAGCATTCGGAACTGGAGTTTGCTGGAGAACTTTGCTCAGGATCGATCGGGGATAATGAAATTGATATTGTCTGAATAATAATCAATTTTGATGGTGGTGTTCTGCAGTAGTCTTCCATTAAGGGGCTTCTATTCTCAGTTCAATTCTCTTTGAATGCTGATGGGTTTCTGGAATAAAACAGATATGGATTGCATTGAAACTTGTAGAGTGTAAGACGTTTCAAAATTAAACAAGTTAGCTTTTTTTGAATTTCTAGAATACTGTTTGTGGACACAAAGTGAAATAATGCCTCCTGCTCTGTTTGAATGTCTGATTTCTCTCAGTGTCAGTAATGGGTTATCTTTAAATATACATTTTCAAGTCTCATCCATCATATAAGGTGGTGTTTCCTTTCTCATCCTTCATGTAAGCCTTCATGTTTCCTTTGGACACATCCAGTTGTCACAAATTTACATATGTTCTTGCTCAAGCTAAAATACCGACTCATACTCTGCTTGGTTTATGAGTATTTCTTCAAGGCTGAAAAGGCTGTAATTTTCCAGTAAGATGGAATTTTCTCTTTCCATTCTTTTTTTTTCTTTTTAGGGAAAGATAAAACTTCATAAGTGAATTGAAATGTCACTATCAAAATAGAGTGTTCAAATAGCTCAGAAGCAAAATTGTTTGGAAATCTTTTTTTCTGGGAGACCTCATGGTTTTTGTTCCTGTTTGGGGAATTTGGGGGGTGTGTGTGCTGACGGTTCCCCACAAAGCAATGTCTAGTCCTCGACCAACTTAATGTCTTTATTTCTCTTTTGTGAAAATTTGTTACTTAACAGAGTAGAGAAGATAACAGGAAAAAAAAAAAGAGTATTAAAAATAGCACTTGAAGAGCTAATTTGTTTTACTTTTTAAAATGAGTGCTCAATCTCCATTAGCCAGGGAGTCCTGTGAGGTTTCAGGAGAAGAGTCACTATTGCTGAGAGGGTCATGACCCCATTGCAGATTGAATTCTCTCCAGAAAATCTGGTAAAACTCTACAGACAGGAGTTTGCAAAAACTGTGGTATATTACTGAGATCTGGGTCTAGAGAAAGAGATTTGGAATGTCTTTCCTGTGGAAGTTGGGACATGGCTGCAGACCCCTGCAGTAATCCTCTCTTGTAATACAGAATTGATGACGTGGCCAGAATTTTGAAGCACATTCCCTTGACTCAGCAGTCCAGTGCTGGTGTGATGCCCCAGGCAATGTCACACCTTGCTGCTGCTTCAGGTGACTGACTGGAGCCCACAGACTGGAGAAGCCCAGGGCTTGATCAGAATTTGGAGAGGTGAGACAGTGAGGAGAAGGGTGAATAGCTAAGAATGTGTAAGGAATCCATGAAAATGTCAGTGTGCCTTTGATGGACATTATTTCCTTTGTTCCAGCAGGGCAGCTGTGCTCTGGCAGAGAGCTCAGAGTACAGTTGTACAGAGTACAGGCTGGAAGGTGTTCCCAGTGCTTTTGGAATCTGTTTCCTGTCCAAGGCTCTGTGAGACAGGGCTGATGCAGTGCAGATTGAGAGCATTTAATTATTGAAATAGTTGGCTGAGTGCTATTTGCGAGTAAAAGGTGGTAGCTCTGGGAAGTCACTTGTTTCATGGTCATTTGTTAGTAATCGCTATTGAATGCTTTTATTTTTAATAAATGCCAGCCTGGGTGATGGGCCTTGTGATGTGCATTATTAAATAAATAGGCAGGCTTCAAAAAAGGCCATACAGGTCATGAACAAAGTTTCTGTTCCCTGTCAACTATTTAGGGAACGAAGCGAGGAGCTGAATTATTCATAACATGCTTAGTGCAAGGCAAATGGAACCTGCTGCTGTGTTGCTAGCAGTGCAAATAGTGACCTAAAATGTACAAATGGTTTTCTTCTGTATTATAATGCCTGTTTTTCTTTACTAATATTTCTGGAAGCTATTTAAGAAAATTAAACCCTGTGACAAAAAAAAAAGTTACATCTGCATGGTTCCTCAGGATGCTAGCACAGACCCTGCAGGGGATGTTGTTTCTAAATTATTCAGTTAATGTGCTAAGAAGATAGATAAGGCATGGTGTTAAAACAGGTATTCATTTTGTTCTTGTGGAAAATGTGTGGGTTCTTTCAAAAAACAAATTTAATAACTTTTGTAAAGGCTGTTTCCTACAGACAGAAACACATCTATTTGCATAGCTCTCCATTTCTATATGGGGTTTTGTGCCTATGTGAATACATAGGTGCAATTTTGCATAAAAGCTGAATTTCTGTCCTTTACACAGCACTTCTCAAAGCTGTCATATATCCCAGGGTTTGGCACCACTTCTTCCTCCCTGTGGTCGTGGTTGAAGCCTGATTGCCTTCCAATCCCAGGGCCAGGAGTACTTCTTGTGTTTATTGTTCCTTTGAAGTGGTAAAAACTCAAGTACCATGATGGCTGTATTATAAATGTCCAGAGAGTTATTAAGGACACAGTCCTTACATATAAATATAGCTTGGGGGGCTCGTGTTGTTCATATCGACATAAGTATTACACAGGATGTAAGATGAAGTTATTTGGTTACAGTGCAGCAGTATTTCCACATAAAAATGGAGACCTGGGGAAGAATCAAGCATTAAAGTACAAGTAAAAGTACATAGCACAGAAAAGCTGATAAATGGAACTAATGCCTTTATGGCTTTGTTCTGTTGGTGGATGTTCTTTAGGCAAACTGTTGCAGGGTTCAACACAAGGCAGAATATCCCTGTGGTGTAGAAAAGGTGAGGTGATTTGGTGATTTCTTTCTTTTTTTTTTTTTCCCCTGATCTCTGTGTTTCATGAGTCTTTTCGGAGCTTGTGTGGAAGCATACCATGATGAATGAAATTTGTGACTAACTTCTTGAATTAACACTTTTTTCCCCCTTTCTTCTTGAGCTGTTTTTGTTAGGATGTCTGAGAGGGCTTGATATTAATAGTCTGTCCTGATTAACAAACTGAACTAAACCAGAGGATTTGGGCTGTGGTGGCTGCAGGAGCTGGGGTGGAGCTGAGCTGTCACAGAGCTTCTGGAAGGCACAGGGAGCTGTTTCATGGCTGGGCATTATCTGGGATTTGCAGCTCTTTGCTAGCAAAACTTTTTTTTTTTTTTTTTTTTTTTAAGAAGCAGACTCTGTTAAAACAAGAATCATTTGGTATTATTCTAGAAATACAAAGCTAAATAAATTAAATCCTCCTTTAGCCTTGTGGATTTGGAAATTGGTTTTACATGCTTTTGTCGCATCCTGCCTGGATTAGCGTAACTCCCTTTTCCCAGTTTTTGCCAGCACTGCCGCCTCGGCAGCCGCGTACAGATCACAGATTCCTGAGGAGGAATGAGGCTCATGGAGGGCTGGGTCTCTCTTCTGTCTCTCTCATTTCCTCCTGACTCAGTGTGTCTTGACATTAGAAAGGTTTCTCTGTGTGGGAAACAGTTAATCGGATCAGGATGAGTCACAGCAGTATTAAATGCTGGCGGTGAGATTGGATCCCTTCCCCTCAGCTAACGTAATTAAGACTGACATTAAAGATCAAATTGTCCTGTATCAAATTAGGTAAGTGAGACACTCCTCAGTGGCATTCCTGCCTTGCTGAGGAGGCTGAGGTCCTGCCAGAGGATCGCCCTGGAGCTCCAGAGCTCTGGGTCTCCCTGGGGGAAGGTTCCTCTTTGCCCTCTGCCTCCCCAGTGCTGGCAGAACTCATCATTCCCCACATTGCTTTGGGGGAATGTTGGAGTTCTTCCAGCAGGAATTGTATGTACCAAATCTAAAGGCTTTGCTGTTTGGCTGCCTTTCCTCAGGGACCTTTCCTGCACTGCCTCAGGGAAAGCCCAGGGTTCTCCCAGGTGTCTCAGCTGAGCTGGGCACACCTGTCCCAGCCCAGGGTGTGGTGGCACCAGCACCTTCTGGTGGACACCAGACTTCTGAGGGACTTCATGTGATCCTCCTTTGCTCATGGGTTTGGTTTCTCCACAACAGGTGAATCTCTTTGAGATCTGGTCCCATTTCCATCCTCTTAGACAGGAGCAGCTGCTATTCCTGCAGCACCTGTTAGCATAGGAGGATAGTCTTTAATGGTTTCCTTACACTCTTGCTCCAAATTTATATTATCCTCCAAAGAATTCAGAATGTTTGCACTGAAATTCGCTTATTGAATAACCCAGGCTCCCCCAAAAGAATTAACTTCGGCATTAGTTTTATACTGGATTTCCTGCTGTATAAAGACATTTTAACACTTTTTATTTATTGTGTGTTAGACACTGGTTGCTGGCTGCATTATATTATGTGACTCAGTTCAGCAGAGGTAGAAAATAGATTTATCTAAAGATGAGTGTTAAGTACTTGTTATGTGCTGTTGTGCCACTCATGAAGAGTGACTTTTGGACAAGAATGGTGATATTCCATCAGTAACTGAAGATCTATTACCCCAAAAGAAAAACAGTTTCTTTTTCCAGGATGAGAGAAAAGCAATTTCATACAGAGAGGGTTGGCAATAATTGCAATAAGGTTTCCTGTAGCCATACAGAAATAGTTTCAGTTTTTAATGCCAGACCGTGATACAGAATGTAAATAGTGCTTCATAAAACTACTTAAAAAAAATAACTTAAAAGAAAAAGTGTGACCTTAGCAAGAATTGCAGGGGCAGCTATTCCAGAAGCATCAAAAAAAAATATTGTGGGACTGTTTGTAATCCTTTAAAGAGATGACTTGGTAGTAATAGAGAATTAGTGTTCCTTGCCAGATAGCTGAGAGGTGTCTTTATGCTTTTTTTTTTTCTTGTGTTACAAATGATGTATTTACTTCTCAGCTATGAACGCTCTTAAAGAAAAGCTCTTAATTTACTTTGCCCACCCCGGTGTTTGAAACCTTGGAAACATTTGTGTGTGCTCAGGATTGGTTTGATGTTACTGCAGCTGAGAGGGAGCTGCTGGGTCTGTGTTAGCAGGGCTTTGAGACCACCCTGAGAATGTGTGAGCATGCAGTAAAATCAAATGTTCCTTACTTACAGCATTCCTTGAACACTGGCCTTGAGAGACACCACATTCTACTAGATATGGGAAATTACAGCCAGTCCTTGCTCACAACTAATGATTCTGTGAAATGGAGGAAAGCTCCGTGGAGAGGTCCTGGTTTGATCCTGAAGGCAATGTAACAAAGTTTTTTAGTTGCTTTTCCCTATTTACCAGAAGAATTTCATACCCACAGAAAATATTGTCTCCCACCAGCCTTGAATGCATGCAAATGTCAAAGTACAGCATCATGAAATTGTTCTCTCTTAAGCTGAAAGTCTGAATTTTCAGAGATGGCTTAATTATTTAGGGAAAGGGAAGATGGAATGAAGACAAGAAAAGCTCCTTGATGGTATTCAATTTGCCTATCAGAGTGTGTGTTCTATAATAATGTTTTGATTTAATCAAATTCATTATCTGTATTTTATTTTTCCTTTAAAAAGAACAAAAAATCTAAACAAAAGACAGGCAGGAATTATTACACGAATATTATTATGCCCTGGGAATCAAAAAGTGTGAGCTAATGCTGTTTAGACCCTTCTTTAAAGAAATAATCAAATACATTAAATTAATTTTTCCATGAATATAATGTGAAATTTTTCTCATCTTCTTATATTGGCAGATCTGAGCAGAAGGGACTAGCTGACTAAATATAGATTCAGCACTTCAGTAATTTAGTAATTCAGCAAATTACTATGGTTCCAGTCAGAAAGAACTAAAAAAAAAAAAAAAAAACCCTAATAAAAATAATTTGGAAATTTGGAATTAAAATGAATTCTAAGTTTCATTTTAAGCAGTATATTGATAGTCATTGAAATTGGAGCTGTGTTTCTCAGAGCAAGATAAAACCACTTGATGAACTAAGGCAAATTGTAGCCTTTTTAAATGTTCCTGAACTTTCTCCCTGGTTTTGCCACTGAAAGGGAGCCCCTCCAGTTTGCAACTCCCCTTGTAATGCTCTAGATGTGTAACTAATTATTTAACAAATTAAGTCCTCTTTCAGAGCAGATTTAAAAAAAATTTACATTATTCTTTTTTCAGGTTTCCTAGTATGCACTTATTTTCCCGAATTTTTCAGAATTGTTCTGAATTTGCAATTGTATATCTTAGCTACTTCATTTGAATTTTCATTATTTATAGTTTACAGTGGGAATATTTAAATATTTTCATTTTGTTAGGTGAGATATCTAGCATGTCTTGGCACACCTGAGGAATATGGAATAACACACTTAGGTTTATTTTTTTAAATCATAAATAAATAAAATAATCCTGATTGTACATAGTTTCTTAGATACAAGCCCTAACAAGATTGAGTTAGATTATTTATAGCACTGATAGGCACTTGCTTTTTGGAATCTTTTTTTAAAAGAAGTACCTCTGTGCACACAGGGACCAGAATAACTAAAGACCATGAATGTATGGATTTTAAAAGTCTGGTTTATCAGGTGTCTGGGCTGGGAGCTCTCTGGGGTGGTGAGTGATTTTATTTGCTGTCTGTACAGTGGCTGGTGTTCTGGAGCCTTGAACTCAGATTTCTCTGATTCGAGCCACTAAAATGCCAATAACCAGTAGTAACACTGCCTTTGTTTTCCTAAAAATTAATGCCTGTGTGCTCCTTAATTTTGAATGCAGCCTGTGCCACAATTGTAGAAAATGAGAAAATTGTGAGCACAGAGCTGGAGAAGGGGTGAAGCTACCACTGCTAAGGAAACCTCAGTTGTTGAAGTTCAAGTTAAAGGGCTGAATATTGAGAATTGTATCAGACTGCAACCCTCCTGGAACTTACTGTGGGTGCCATTTAAAAATGATTGGGCACTTCAGTTTAATTTGCTTGAAGGTGAAGAGCTTATGAGACATATTTGAACCTAGAAATAATTCTGACAGCTAATTTTTACATGCATGAAGAAGAAGTTTTATAGTGGAAACCTTGACTTTTAGTGCTGTAGAGCTGTCATGAAGGCTCTAATGATTTCTGACTTAATTATGTGTCTGAACATTTAGGTTGATATGCATTCACTACCCTTTAGAGATTCACGTCCAAGTACCAAATACTGGATTCAGTCTTTGGCTGTGAAACCTGCTTTGCTTTACCTCTCAGCCTGCACAGCTCTGCTGAGAGCTAGCAGACAGATCCTGTTCTTGTTAGTATTTTACATCTCATTTGAGCCTCCACTCACACCTCCCTCATTTATAAATAAACTGCATGAGCACGTTTGACCTCCCTTGCTGCTGGTGAGGGGCAACTGTGAGGAAAAGCCCATCTGTATTGGTAACACACCCCCTGTGTGCCCGTCAGTGTGCTGGGTGAGTGGTTCCCAAAATGTGTTTGCAGCCCCAGGGATCCACAGTGGGTCAGTGAGGAGGAAAAGAGGAGCTGGACGTTCAGCAGTGCTGGACTGGAGAGATGCTACAGCAGCAGAGTTCCCCTCCACGTGCCTCTTCTAGGAAAGGGATGTCCTGGGCTGGCTTGACAAACAAAAGTCTGGCCACATGGGACAGGGCAGGCTCATCTCCCCCTGGTTGTGGAAACAAAATGTTAAAGGAGTCATCAGCAGAAAGCGACTTGTTCTTCTCACGTGGTATAAACCTGTTGGTTTAATAGTTGGGTGTGTGAAATAAAAAAGGTTCAGCATCCAAGTGCTTCAGGCACGTTTAAGGAAGATTGTTATCCTTTGGCTACAGTTAATTCCATTTTAAATATGTTTATTTTCACTTAAAAAGTTCAACTGGAGTTTGGATTGCTTCCCTGCTGAAGATCATTTGATTTCTGATTGCAGCAGTTTAGATGTACATAGACAGAAGAAAAATTCTTCCGTAAAAGCTGCACTGTATGTAAATCATCCTGTTCAGGCAAAGAGTTTGGTGCTAAGATGCCACTTATGTCTTAAGAGTGAATGATTTATGGGTTTGAGATGATATTTTAGGATTCTGCTGCCCATGCCTGTTTTTTAATAGCTCGTGTGTCATCCAGCTGGCACATACTCTGTCTGTGTGTGAAAGTCAATGTTAAAGTTAAAAGGACTTAATGAAACTGAGTTTTCAGACCAGAAGCATGTGGTAACATCACTATTTTTTGTGTCAGACGCGCTAAATCTCATCTCAGTTCTCCTTGGGTTGGCAGAAATGTCAGTCCCAGGCTGCACCGAGCCTGTTTGGGTATGATGCATTATTTGCTGATGCTCTTTTCTTGTTTACACAAGTGGATTTGCATGGCTTGGTGCTCCAAATATTGGACTGCTGAAAACCACCTGCATCTGCTGAGGTATTGAGACTAAAGCTCTGGAGGCTGGCCAGGTTTCTGCAGTGCTTTTGCTTACGTGGTTGACAGTAACATCTGGTAACACAGATGTTGAGTTCTGGAGAGCCATAATTATTCTGAGAGCAGGGAGAAGTTGTCACACATAGTTATTATCATGCTACTATCACAGGTATTAGTATCAAAGAGATCATTTTGTTCTTTGCTGACAGCATATGTTTTCTCAGCTCTGGAGATGTGCTAGTTGGATGCCACGGAATACTCAGAGTAAAAATTATCTTTGGGTTTTTAAGCAGTTTGAAGGTTAAGGAAGACCAAAGAGACTGTAAATGCAAAACATTTTGTTTCTTCAGAACACCAGTTTCCCTGAAACTGTAATTGCTTCCAGAATATGTTTCACACTGTGCCCTGGAGCTCCTCATAAATAAGTGGGATGAGGGAATAAGGGAAGTGTCTTAGCTCTAAGCATCTCAGGTGTGTTAGGGTTGGGGTTTTATTTTGGTTTGGGGTTCTTTTGGGTTATTTGTACATTTGTGTTTTAAAACCCCAGACACATTTTCAGGCACAGGATTATTGGAAGGAATAACACAGCTGAGATTTTGGGAATTTTTTGTATTTACAGAGGTATTATGGAACTAATATTTGAATCTGCTACTAGGAGAGATATTTAAACTCTAGTAACAGAATAATTCTTGAGAATTTAATTCAGTTGGTCAGCTTGCTATCAGGAATCAATCTCATTTTTTTAAGGTACACCTTTCATTGAAACAGGAAACAGTCCTTACTTCTTGGTTTGTTATTTTTACATTAAATACTGAGTTTTGATTTAAAAGCTTTGTATTTGAACATCTGCACACGTGGAACTATGCATCCTGTTAAATCCCTCCAGTTACTTTGATGCACAGTACAAAGTTTATGTTTGCAGTAGTGACATTTAAAAATTACTTGGCCAACACAGGCTTCTAATGTGGTTAGAAACAAAAGTCTTCTACATGAGCCAAATGGAACGTGCTCCAAAATCTCTGCCCTATCTAGGACAGGGATTTTTTAATTTTACACTTGCATATGACAGGTGTGAAAAGAATTTGAGTAAGAGGGACCAAATGAGTAGGAGTCCTAGGCTCCTTGTAAAGAATGTAAAGAACCATAAGTTCTCTTAATGTGTTATTCTGCACAGTCTAAATCTGAAATTAGTAGAAGGCATTCCATAATAATCTGTATTTTTTCAGCATTAGAAATGGATGTTTTTTTCTTTAAAACACCACTTTATTCATACTTGACAAAATATGAGGATTCTTTTTTTGAACATCTGAAGTTACTTAAAATTGTTCTGGTGTTTTCCAAATTTATGATCTTTCCTGTCTGTGTAGCTCTGCGAGTGCTGAGGCAGCCCAGAGGAAAGTGAGATCACAAACAGGTCATCACGGAGTTGTTTCTCACACTGCCTTATCCTGTCCAGAGCTTTGCTCTCTTAACTTTTGTCTTTTGTCCTCAGCTCACATTTACATTTCAGGCTGTGCTTAGCCCTGGAGGAGCACTGGGACCTGCTGGCTGTGCTTGGCAACCACCAAAATAATGGAAGTCCCTTTGTCACCTGGGCTCAGACTTACATTTACCTGGTTTAACCAAGCCCCTCCTGGTTCCTGGCTTTTTCACAGTAGTGCCTGCACACTGCTTTGCTTCCTGCTGCCTTTGTGGTCCTCACACAGCCATTTCCAACTTCACAGGCCACCGTTTCCCAGGGTAAGTCATTTCTGTGAGTTCAAATCGACTTTGGTGGCAGCACTTAGTTATTTTGCCACGTGTTGCACAGGAATGGTTACCCTGAGACAGGGATTTTGTAACTCTCAGATACAGTTTGTTGGTGCACCAAGCGTAAGCGATTTAGCGTCGTTTTCTGCCCTCTGGTTTTACTGCTGCTGGATGAAAAGGGCTGTTTGCTTTTATTCTCCTGTTTTATTTGCTGAGCACCGTGTCTTTGAACTGTACTCACACTGGGCACTAGGTCAGTGTTTGGTTTCAGATGCTTCTCAGTTTCCCTCGTGTATCTGCATCAGTCAACCGCGGACAAAACCTCGGGTCGTTTTTGCATCTTCCATTGTTTTTCCCAGAGTTGTGGAACTCTGTGTAACCAAGAGAATTCCAATGCCACCGTGCTAGCTGACATATCACACCCTTCTGCCTTGGTCCCTCCAGGTGTTTTCTACCAGCTTTTCCTCCTGGAAAGTGGTGGCCAATTCTTACTCCCTTCCATAAGAGAACAATTACCTGTGATCCCGTTCTTCCTGCCAACATCTCCATGAGGAGCTGTGCTCCTGGGAAAACCTGATTCAGGAAAGAACCAGGGCTCATCAGAGCTTTGTTCTGGCATGGCACTTAGTGTCTCACTAACATTTTTCAAAGTGAAGTAGGAGCTCCTTCTTTGTAAACTTTTCCGTGTGTGCCAGAGACCATTTGAGAGCTGTTTTTAACGAGTGGATTTTTGCCGGCCTCGCTGCAGTGGGTCTGCAAATTTATCACTTTTAGCTTTCCTCAGGGGTATAATTGCCAGATGCTCTCTGATGCTCATTAAACTGGAATCAACATCCCTGTAAAATCTATAAAGATGGACTGCAGCGCTGCTACTTCAAGCAGGTAAACAAACCCTGTTGTCAGCACCAAGAACAGGAGGCATCTCCATTGCAGTGGGCTTCTATGGGGAAAAGAACCCCAAACTAGGGAGGAAAAATTAAGATTTCCAAGCTAACAATGTTTTTTTTCCCTACTTATATACTCATAACACTTCCTAGTTTCATCACATTGCTGGTGCAGAATATTAAATTCCAGAAAATGTGAATTTGTATTTTCAACAACAGCAATATATTGGATACAATGGTAAATTCTTCTCAGTGAGCATTAGTCTTGGTATTATGTGTAAGGTAAACCATATATTATACCTGTAATTTCTGTTTCAGTTAAGGAAGGTGGATTCTGAGAGTGGGATAGAGCGAGCTCTCTTCAAGCCAATTTTTCACTTTCCTCATTGAAAAAATGTTCTGATTTCAGACAAACATTGGCTAAGGACGTTAAAGCTTAAAATACAGTGTGTGGTTAAATTGTGTCAACAGGAAACACCTTTGAAATATTGTACTTTAAACATGAGAAATTAAGAGAATACTGAAATGTGTATTTCCTAATTTAACTATGCCAAATTTTATAAAAGGCACGGACAGCAACCCATAACCCTGGTAATTAATTAAAAACAGCAGCCACAAAATGGCAGGAAGGTAAATTGGAGACCTTTTCAGCATTGTCTGAGCTTTCCCAGTTAAGACTTAGCCCTGCTTCTGAAGATCAATAAACTTCACAGATTAGGCATGTAATTGAAACTGCCTCCTGTTCTGTGCCAGTGCCAAATGCAGCAGAGCATTCTCTGGGAACTCACAGTCAATAATTGCAGCTCACTTAATGGTTGTATTATGCCTTGAGGTGTTTCTGACTCTCCTGAAAAAAAAACAAACTGCAGGTTTTTTGGTGAGGCAAATGCATATTTTTGTTAAGCACCTAAACACATCTTTCCTTCTTAAATGTTGCCTAGCTGCTCTTCACAATATTTTTAGTTAAAAAAAAAAGCTTTCATCCATCATTTTTGTGATACTTTTGCATAAAGGGGGTGTTTAATTGGGTGGAGAGAGCAAAGAGCACAAGTTCCTTGTGGTGGCAGATGTGACATCTCCTGGGCACGTGGCACTTTGCACCATTTGCAGCAGCACTGATGAGGTCACTGGAAGCCTTGGAGATGCTTCCTTCACAGAAGACTTTTGGCCTCATGTCACAAGAAAGTTTTGCCCCTTGTAGACTCCAGTGTGGCTTTTCAGTCACCCCAAACCTTTTCATGTTTGTCGAATCTTTCAGAGCCAGAGCCGGACTCACTCTGGGTGCTGTTGGAAGCTGTCAATCCACGTAGCTCCTGCTATTTTTTCTTTCCAAACTTAGTTATTTCAGGCTTTATTAATGATGCTGGTGTAGCTGTTTCCCTCTTCTTTTGCTTGAATTGCAGATCATGTAGAACCATAATTTAATACAGAGCATTATTTAATGAAACAAACATTTTTTTTATCGCTGACCTGTACTGTGCTATTCCTTTAATAAGCAGCTGTTCCCTTTTGAATTTGTACTGATTGGTTTATTACTGCTGATTTAAAAAAGACAGCAAATATGTCTTCATATACCATTTAAATTCAGCTTAAATTCAAACAGATTACTTAAAAAGCAGATGAGAAGTTACTGCATATTCAGCTCATGCTCTGAGTGCACAAAGTCCAAGAGACTGCTTGTTTTGACAGAAATAACCTTTATACACTCATTTGAAATTTTCTTTAAACTATTTCCTTTTATCAATACACATCAGATTTTTTTTTGTGGATTTCAGAGGGACTTGATTTTACTTTTTAGTTGATAACATAATTGCTAAACTACTTTTGGTCATCAATAAATCTGACGATGAGAAATCTTTTCTCTGCTTTTCCTGCCTTTAGCCACATTGACATTATTAATTAAAAAAAATAACAAAAAGAAAAAAAAAAGGCACTTGGTTTAATGAATCAGCTGTATTCAGGTGAATAACTTGGAAAGTTATCAGCAGAACACATGTATAGTAATCAGTTGATGAGCTGTCATTGTAATTTGAAAATTTGAAGTTAACATGGTGTGGATAAAACCTGGCTGGGTTGTTGCATATCCTCTTCCAGTTTTTTACTTCTTTATGTTTGTGTATGTGAGTATTATTTTCTTCTGGTTTCAGTGTTAATATCACTTTAAATGAGTACACTTACTTAAATTTTTTTAAAATTCTTTCTTTTTCCAATATCTAATCAGTGGTATTGAATGTGTCATATTGGCAGCTTTAGAAATTTAGAATTGGGAAAGTTCTCTGAAAATGTTTATGTCAGGTAAAATTCTTGCTTTTCTCTGGAAGACCTCTTAGTCACCAGGAGGGTTTTGGTAATTTTTTTCTCCCTGCTTCTTGATTGACTTCTGATGATGCTTTTGTGCACTTCATGGGCAGCAAAAGTAATTTTGTGCTGAAATGAGAGAGCCATGCTTTTTACAACCTTTTGATGACATACTGATATTCCTAAATTCTTACTTCACTCTCTGTTTACTCTGGGGTAATTATTAACATTTTTGGCAGACTTTATGAATTCGATGTGGGGCTTTGGGTGCCTCTTTTTTTTTGGTGTGTTTTTTAGTTTGTGTTTGGGTGATACTGAATTGAAATGAGGAGCACTGGAACTGACAGCTGCTAAAATGGTAACAGATGTTGATTGTTCAGCTCCTGTTCCATCTCCTGGGTTTGGAAGTTGGATTTAGTTGGATTTAGCTGGGGTGTCAGGCAGGAAGACACTAATTTCACCAAGTCCAAGAATAAGGGCTGTGTGTGTCAGAGCTTTGATGTGATTGATCTTGATTTCCAAGTCATTCTGAGAGAGAGAGGAAACAAAGGGTTTCCCTTATTTTCTGCTCAGGGAAAAGCTGATTGAAATATTAACAAAATTACGTTTTGGAGAGGAAAAGGGTGGGTAACACCTTCTTAATTATACTCAGTTGTTATTATTTCCATTTCAGTTTTTGTCTGAAATTGAGACTTTTGCCCACCTTTTGGATCTGTACTGACTGACTCACTAACACATTCTGACTGTATAAAACTCGCTGGGCTCATAATTTGTATTTAGTGGAAAGGTCACAATGGAAATCTTCCTATAAAAGGAAGAAAAGTTTTGTTTCTTCTGTTTGCAGAGTCCTTGGCATTGCTCAGCTGCAGTTGTGTGTATCTGTGCTGGCGATGTGCTGTCAGCACAGGTGTCATAAAAAGTGAGGACAAACTGTCAGACACACGTGTCGAGGATATATCTGCCTTTGAAACTATCAGTCTGGAGGAGGCTGATAAGACAACCAAAAGTAATCTGGAGTTGAGAAAAGAGAGGGAAAGAATAGCAGGATTTAAGCTGATAGGAGAGAGGTGAGGTAAACAAGAAAGGCAAGCTTGGGGATGACAGGTTTGTACTTTTGGTGTTAATAAATAACATCCCACCTCACACAGCAACGTCTCTCCCTGGTAATCCCATAGTGGCATCCCAGGGGCTCAGTCTGCTCCTGTGTGGCCTTGTCCCTGTTGGTGGCTTTTTATTCTGCTGGCAGCCTGCTCTCTGGGAAAGGGAAGCCAGGAGTGGGAATTTGGGTCACCTCTCTTGCTGCCTCACCTTGAATGTAGGGTCCCTGCCTTTCCAAAGGGAAGAGATGCTGGGAGACAGGCTGGGCACATCCTTAGCAGTGTGAAAAACGAGGTTCACTTTTTTTGTAAATTTAAAAAAAATAAGTTTAATTAAAAAATAAGTCAATTAGGAGACAGAAAATCAAGCAAAGTATTGAGGGCAGGGTGACTTGGCATTCAGCCAAGCACACAGCCTGCTATTTTAGAGACATTTTAAATTTTATTTATTTATTAGTCTGTTGCATATATTTAAATTATCATGCATATTCAAACTTTGTTACAAACTAGTTTCTATATTCTACGAACTGTTTAGCATGGCTTCTCCCTGGGTCTGCCTTTTCAGAGCATGAGTGTTTCTTGGCTGTGTTTTTATTCTAGCTTGGGCCTTGGTTTCTGCTTTTTACAGACAGTCGATGTTGATAGTTGGCATGTCAACAGCAGGGTTTTATCATATGTTAACTGGATGTTATCTCAACCAAACAGGCTGTTCAATTACAAGCATAACTGTATATCAGCTATCTTACTACCGTGTCTAAGTTTTGCTAATAGTAAAAATAAAAACTATATCCTTACAGCAAAGTTATTATATGTATAGCATTCATCTTTAATATTCGCAAAAAACCGACTTTATAGTATATATTTATAAGAGCAGACACCAGCGTATGGTGGTGGCCAGGGGAACCAGACCATGGGAAACCATGTCCTGATGTGTCCCTGCCTTGTCCAGGCTGTCCAGGAGCTGGGGGATAGTTTGAGCCACTGTTGGGACAGTGATGTGTGTGACACCTGCACCCCAGACACCAGGATCTCCAAACAACAGGATTTCCAGGGCTGATTCCTTGCAGATCCTCAACCTCCGCTGTGACTTGGATGTGTGATGCTCACCTAAGGCGTGTTTGGGGTTTTGGGCAGGGTGTCAGATTGTTTTGTTTTACTAATTGATTTCTATATTTTCCTCCCCACACTTTGTGCTCAAAGTATTTCTCTTAGGTTTCCGTTTCCTGGGCAGTGATGAGTCACTGTCTGGCGCTGTCCTATCACACCTGTTAAAAAATTACACCTGTTTCTTACAGATAAGGCAAGAAACAAATTACTCTGGGATGCCTTTCTCTGACACTTCATTTGTCTTCCAGACTGTGCAAGGGTAGTTACCTTCATGCCAAAATTAATTATGGGCAGCTCTGGAATGCTTAATCTGTCAGGAGCAACAGGAGAAGAAAACATTTAATTCAGTTCCAAAGACTGGGTGAATAAGGAAGAGATGGGACTTTTCCAGACATAAATAGAAGTTTTCTCACTCCTATTTTCAGCTGATTCTGATTTCTCAGTGAAGTTGTAATAATTTTTGCTTTCATCAAAATTGCCTTACTGTGTGTTTATTTAGGAGGGTCATGCTATAGCAGATGGCAGAAGAGTTAAACTGTTTTTCCTTTTTCTGCAGTAACTTTATTCACAATGTATACAATGCTTACAACAAAACTGTACACTCCTTCGCTTGCCCTCTGTTCCAAGAAAGAAATGCCTTTTGAAAGAATAAATCTTACATTGGCTTGCTATCATCTCCTAATCTCAAGACTGTAAGTGGTAACTACATAAATTACTGTTATATCCTCAGCACAGTTTCAAATGAATGACTTTATTCCTCATAAATCCACTGCTGGATGGCTTTTCCACCAGGAGCGGCGTGCGAGGGGCTGCTCGCTGCTGGCCCAAATACTCCTCCAGCCTCTGCAGAGAGTGACTTTAAACTGCATTTATTTGTTTGGAATGAGACAAGAGCCACAGGAAGGGCTGTGGCTTTCCCTGCTCGTTCCCCCTGCGAGTGCCACATGATGTGCCCACCTCCATCTGGTGGCAGGAGTGCAGTGGGGAAAGGAAGGGCTGAGGATGCATTTATGGGGAGAAGTAAAAGCCTTTCACTGACTCTTGATTTAACAAGGTAATATCCCTGCAGTCAGAAATTAAATTGTTAGCCTAGGGGTTTTCCAGAATAGGCTTGTTGTTTAGAAGAGGTTTTTTTTTATTACAGCAAGTGAGATGGGTTTATCCATCTCTTATTATATCCTTTTGCTCTCCTCGGTGTAAATCAAAGTTTGGCTCAGGGTTTGCAGTGCTGCAGACCTCTTTGGTTTTCTCCTCCCTTTATAGAAACCCAGCTCTCATGGTGTGGCATGCAGCAGCTGTCCAGCAAGCATGAGGTGTAGGGGAATAAAATATTATTCCAAATACTGCTTTTATTTTCACTGAGCTCACGTGCCTGGGCCGGAGGAGTGCAGCCATTCCTGGCAGTATCCAAAGCCCTGAGTGTATTGAATGTGTTCTTTGGTTCTCTACCTGCTGAATCCTCTGAGCTGCCACCAGGGAAGGGTCCCCAAAGGCAGCAGAGCTGGCTGGCAGTGGGTGACATTGCTCTTGGGACCTGCAGTGGTGGCCCAAAGCTGCTTATCACAGTGCAGGCAAACATCTGACCAAAGACACCCGAGACCATGACCCTCTGTGTGACTGTCTCACCACCTCGGTTTTTGTTTTTGATATTGCACAAAGCAGTATTGTCAACACCACAAGGCGAAATGATTCATCTGCTTTCTATTGTTACTTGCTCAAGCAATGAAAGTAATTATGTCTAAATAGGAATACTTTTTAATTTGTTATCTGACTGCTGAGTGGTCTCGGTTCATTTCTGTTGCATTCTCCTTTGTAATTTGAACAGCTAAAATATTTTTTTAATAAAAGCTGAAAATCTGACACTGTCACAGTATTCCAGGAGCTAAGACTTGAGATTAAATGTAAAACAGATTTGCATGGCTGGAAACTTATTTGTTGCTGTAGGCACTTCTATAGGAATTTGGGAATAAAGGTGGGGGAAAGGCTCCACTGTGAACCACGCATGACATTTCAAGTACTATTTGCTTGTCTGAGTAATACCCTATAAAAATCTTGCAGATAGTTGGTCACATTACACAGATATGCCTAAAATGAGAGTTGGTAATACACAATGGGATCTTGGCAGCATGTTGTACCTTTTGCTTTTGTTCCTCTTCTCCAGCTTCTGTCTGATATTGCTTTAAGCTGTATTGTATATGTTTAAAGCACTGACTCGACCTTTTTTGTGGGATGTGCTAAACTTGTGCTGGGTATGAAAGCATTTTGTACAAAATTTGTAAGGAATAAAAGCATTGAGACAATCAAGGATCCACAAACCCTTCTGAATGTTTCAGTGACCACTTCTTCCTGAGTGTGCCTGGGTAAGGAGATGAAAAGAAACAAAAAAACTCCAGTGATAAAATTCTTGTGTTATTGATAGTCTCCCACTCTTAAAAATAAAAATTACATACTGACTCCTTGTGATGATAAGTGTGATGCCACATTAACAATGCACTCATTAGCTGACAACTGCCACCTTTCATTTTATCGATGTTTCTAATGATACATTTGATAGGAATTATCTGATAATCCAACCTGTTATAATATGAAATCCTTGACAGGATGTGGGTAATCAGATTAAGTTCACCTATTGGTCTATTTCAGGCTCTCTAAAGCTTTTTATGTAAGTGGCTTCTATGGTTTGGGGTGTATTATTTTTCTGGGTTTAGTTATATAAGGAAGATGTCTAAGAATTTAGTAGTTGTCTTCTGAGGGAGGCTACTTGGAAGAAAATATTTTGTACATGAGTGTTCCATCTAGTTTTGGAATATGGGCAAAGTACTGGTTAGGTTGCATAATAGAATTTTGTAATTAATGGTTCATAAATGTATTTTTGGTAGAAACTAGTGTCTCTGAATTGATCACTTCCTGTGAGTACTGCAAAAGAATTACAGTCGGTTTTGCATTGGAAGATTTTTGAAGCATATGGCAATACTGCTGTAATTCCTGGAAGCATTTGATGGGGTTTTGTACTGTGAATGTCTCTGTCACATTATGGAACTGATGAGTGTGAAGATAGCACATAAAATGGCTTTGATTAATTTAAACTTTACCCTTTGTGTGGTACCATAACTTTGGGGGCTTCAGTACGAGGGCACAGCTTTGCTCTGTAATTAACCCAGACGGACAGAGTTCAATGTATGGGAGGTGATCCTGTAATTTTATCGTGTTAGGAGTTTACATTAAGTTTTTGACCTTGTTAGATACTGGATTTTTTTTATGGTTTTTATTTTTTTTAACTGAAAATTCCTCAGTAATCATCTAACAGCAGCTGAAAAGCTGTTGTGGGTTGTCTCTCTGTGGTAAATGAGGCTGGAGCAGCCTGGGGTAGCTGAGTCTCCTGGGGTTTGTGCTGCAGCTGGCAGGAGACAAGTGGAGCTGCAGCTACAAGTGTTCAGGGGCAGAGAAAGCAGGTTGTGTTCCAAACATCTTGCTGTCATCAAGGGGTTGCACTGAAATCTTCTGGTGTTCTGCAATCTGCCTTAAACAGGGAAACAGCAGCAGCAGATGAAGCAGGTGTCAGGCTCCTTCCAGTCCCAGCTGCTGATGCTGTGTGCACACACAGGCACACACATGTGCATGGATTACCAGTTATTCCTGGGGCTTTTAAATACATATTCTACATCTAAGAAAATGCAGTTGTGAAAATTAGTTTTTACACTTACATGTGTTCATGTAAGAGGCCTGCACATTTATAGGAAGAAAAGTGGGTGTTCCCTCTTGCAGTCAGTCTGGTTTGGGGTTTATCTGGCAGCATGTGCAAAGCTGTGTATTAACAGCCATTATTTCATGCATCACTGTTCTGGAATACGAATGGATAGAAACAGTGTGGCTTTGACTGCCTTTAAATGCACTCTTTGCCTTTTCATTTGCCAATGCAGATGCATCTCTGTATTTTAAAAGCAGATCTTGGCTATTGGAAGCTGATTCAATTTTAGGATATCGTCTACTTCATTACGCACAGACCGCTCAGTCTCATTTCATGTCGTCTCCTGGCTCTTTACTGAGTTTTTAACCTGCCTGCTGGAGTCCTGCAGTTTATTTTATCGTATTAATAGCACTGCTTTACAAAGGTCAGGCCCATTCAGCTAGAAGGTTTTGATGTGCTGGTTTCATTTCAGGAAACAGAACAGCCACTGCCTACAGTGGGTGCCTGGAAAATGCTGGAAGAGGACTGGCACTGGATGGGTTGTTAAAAAATTACAATTTGTCTTAGGGAGCAGACTGGCTGCACAAAAACATGTTTCTATCATGTGGATTAGCTCAATTAATGAATACATAGTGTTTAAATTGTGTAAATAATCCCCCCAGAGTGTTCTGGATGAGGTGGTTTATTATTCCATCAGCAGAGCTGAACAAACAGGAATTTTCAGATGGAGGCAGAGGGGTAGGTCAGGGCTTGGGACAGGGATCCCTTTAGGGGAAGTCAGAGGTGGGTGAGTTTAGTGACTTTATTGAGAAAGGCTCTTGAGACTTAGGGCTGAGACCTGAGTGGATAGAAGAGGATGAACCATTTGGGGACTGTCTTGTCCTTAGAAATGCTATGGACTTGCCAGTCCCCCATGGGAAAATGTTCTAACTGAGGAGGAGATAATCTCAACTGTACTTAAGTCTTTAATAAAACTCCTACGTAGGTGACCTAATTTTCAGTGTTCATAATTTTTAATTCAAGATTTTATTTATTTATATGTCTAAATATGGATCGGAGATTCTAATGTTAATCATCCATTTAAAAAAGTAAAAAGAAGTCTTGGCTGTGGCTAATGTGATTAATTCAATCTTTCCAGTTGCTGAGAGGTAGACTAAATGCATGGCTACAGAGGGTAATTTTGTTGATGATTTAGGAAATGCATCCTAGAAATGTAGTGTATAGTAAGCTATAAAGCTGTTGTTGTCTTCATATAAATGTGTCATTAAATCACATTTCTTAATGTTAGTGGCCAAGGTGAACAGAGGATGATGCAGAGCAAGATTATTCTCCTTTTCCATCTCTCAGCTCTCTAAATGTTCACATCTGCCTTGTGTAACAGAATTACACAAAATCTTACAATAACTTCCCCTCCTCCCCCAAAAAAAAAAAACCCAACAAGCCAAACATTAAATAAGCTGGTATTTGATCCTCCAAAAGAAAGGTGCTGTATTACACATGAAGACTATGAGTATTAAATAAAATTTAGGTCCTGATTGTTGATGTAGAAAAAGATTTTACCCAAATTATAGAAATTTGTACCTCATGCTAGCCTAGAGAGCAAACTGTGGGCACAGACTGCCAAGTCACCTCAAGTGACATCACTTTTATCTAAAACTTCAAAATCTGATACAAGGTGGGAAAACACTTCCAGCAGCTAGGCTATTCCTCTCCCCACTCACCATCTGGATATTGTGAGTAAATTATTTTTATAAGCCAATGTTTCTGGAGTGTTTCTCCTGTGATATGCAGGATGAAAGGCTGGGGGAGGCATACATGGTCCAGCTCCCCTGTCAAGTTGAATTCTTTCTTTCTTTCTCCACTCAAGGTGTGTTTGGCTCATCAGTCATTTTTTCAGTCCCAAGGCTCAAATGCATTATATTATTTGTTTGCTGATCCTGTCAGCTTAGCACACAGAGGAATATGTTATAGGGGAATAGTGGGCTGGAGCTGACAAGGGACGTTTCAGGAGTGAAATGTGGCAGTGCAGGAGAGCAGATGTGGAGCCATCAAAGGCTGGGGTAACCAAAGGACAGTTTGCAGGGGGAAGGGGAGGATGGTGAGGAGAAGAGGTAGAAAAGCTCCCAAAAATGGTAAAAAAAAAGTGTGTGACATGAGGTGACCCTCGTCCACGCCCACATCCCAAAGCAAATCACAAAACCCCAGAAAGAAGAGAAGGTACAGGCAGGGTTTGGCAGTCTTGACAGAGTAGAGTTCACTGAGAAAGATACAGAAGCAAATTTTATCCTAATTCACAGTGACTGGCATGTATTTGGGTGTCTGGAGCCTTTTTGTGCTCCCTCTGTGGATACCCAACTCTGCACTGATTGCTAAGGAAATTTGCTGTTTCAAACACTGTAGAAAAGATGATCCCACATGCAATTCCAAAGAGAAGCTTAAGTCTTCTCCCTTTCCTAAATCCTGTCGGTGCTCTGGAAGATATTGCTTACATAAATATCACAGCTAATATTGTATTTTGTTGACAAAACTATTAACTTCACCGAAAATGTGCTTTGCCTCTTCCCTTGTGCTCTCTGTTACAATGAGCTTTTTAAAAAAAGTTTCTAAGGCTTAACCACTTGTGATACTTGTTTTAATTGGAGATCAGATTTAATAAAACCCACTATTTGTTTTACTCAGTATTGCATTCACTTCCAGATTGTATTTTTCTTCAGTAGGAAGACTCAAAATAATATAGTCCTCCTTTTTTGCCTTTTAACAGAGCCCAGGTTGCTTAGGTCTCATAGTAATTGTGGCTTGTAGAGTGAAGCTTTAGTGCGAAGTAATTTGCTGAAGCATCTGACCAAAATTCAGAAGTGAGTGCTGTCCTAGTTGTCCTTGTGCCTGCTCTGGAAGAAACAGAAGGAGCTGATCTAAATTTAGGCATGTATATTTTGGTTTAAAAGGAGCTCCTTTGGGTATGGTTTTAATTGTGGTTGGGGGAGAGACTTGCAGTTGGTGCAGGGGTGAGGTGTGTCTGCTCCGTGACAATGGAGTTATGGACACTCCTTGTGGGAATGTCTGCAGCCAGCAGAAAATGTGCAGAAAGAAAAACCTGCAATGATTCTTCATTAAACAGAGCAGCTGCTTCGGAATAACGTCCACGTATGGATTTGCACTTGTACAGTTTCAATCAGTTCATTGGAGTAAATGTGTGCACAACCCGTGGCTGGCTATTGCAGTGTCCTGCTCTGAGGAATAAACGCGTGGGAATTGTTGAGTCTTTCCCTGAGTCTTTCCCTGTCGTGTTTTTGTCTTTCTGGCAGAATTCTGCCTGCAGCAAGAGTGCCAGTGAACAGGCACAATATGGGCTGTAAATCTGAGCCACTTTGGGGGTGAGTGGAGGAAGAAGTTGAAGAAGGGACAGGATATCCATTAGGCTGCAGTGAAACGCTCACTGGGTTCCTGCATTTGCTAAGTAAGGTAGATTTGTTTTCTGAAGGTTTCCAATAAAACACAAAGAATTCAATTTATCTTCAGTTTTCCCAAAACACAGACTCTACGGATACCTCTTGTAGTGCCTATTGCTTCAGGTATAGCTACAATTTTTCAATTTTTTTCTTCCTGGTCATGCAATTTTGAATGTGGCTACACTGCAAAAGTTATGATGTGATTTTTTTTTTTTTTTTTTGTCCCCGGCTTAAAAATCTGAAGCTGTTCTGATTCAGCTTGGTTGAGTATATTTAGACTTTGAACCCTTTACTGGTTCTATCATTATGATATTTATCCATTTTATATGTCAGTGAGTGTGTCATATGTGTTAATGTCACAGATTTTTAAGAAACTCGGGGGTGAAATGTTGTGTCTGCATAGTCCACGTGGGCAGTTTGTTACCAAGAACATGAGTAGTGGTGTCATGCTAATAACAAATGGACCATCTGCCTCCCACAGTTCCTCCAGCTACTTGATAGTTTAATAGATGACTTTGTCTTCATAGAGGATGAGAGAAGCAATGCAGCATGGCCACGACAGTATTTTTTTCTACAGTGGAGATGACTTGACTGTGTTCTGTGTGTGAGTACTCAGTAAAAACCTGCTCATCTGAGGAATATCTGAATCCTGTTTTGTGTCCTTATGTCTGTCTGTGGCTTTAACACACCATACATTAGGAGCAGACTCAGACTCATATTTGCAGAAAGCTAGACAAAAAAAATGTACGGAAATTTTCTGTTGTTATATAACAGTTCTGCTTTTAATTTTTTCCCCTCAAAAGATTTAATTGACATTGTAGCTTTGGACTAGAACACTTTTACTGTCCAGCAACAGCCACCTCACTCTGGCCTTTGGGTTGAGCCATCATCCATTTGTCCTGGCAAGGAGCAGTTCAGGTGATGCTACAATAAATTGTGCTCAATAGTCGGGGGCATTTTTCAGCTGGGTTCCAATTCCTGAACATCTGCAGATTTCTGTTGTCTTGGTCTTTTGTGCTCTGTTTGCTTAAAACTGAGCCTTCGAATTTTTGTTAGATCATAAGAGAGGCTGAAAGTGAGTTAGTGTAAATATTACACCCTGAAACCAGCACCTGCTGTTCTGGGGACACTTTGTGGGGTTTATTTTCTTTCCAGCTAGAGAAGGGCCAGAAGTGTGATGGAAGACTGCAGTGGGCAAGGAAATGTGGATAAATAGATGGCTTTGGGGGAAGTGATGTACTCCTGGACATGCCAGTGTCAACAGGGAATGTTGCATATGAAATGTGCCAAAGGAAGAGGTGGAGAAGGAGCAGGTCAGGTCTGTTTTCTATCACTTTTCTAGAAATCTCTGTGATTTCTGTGATTTCTGTGACACCAACATTTTCCCATAAATGTGCCCCTCAGGGATGTGAGGACTTCACTGAGACTGCTGGGAAGAGATGAAGTGGGTAGATCAGCTTCAGGAGGGACAGAAAGGACCTTTTTGTGTGGACCTGAGGTGGACTGTGCAGATGGCTTCAAGAGATTTGCTGTACTGACAGCAAACTTACTGGATTCTCATTGCAAAGGGAGTGATGATTTTGGAAACCAAATCCTTGATCAGCCCCAGACTTGACATCAGTAGAGGCTTAGAACTGAGCAATCAAATACTTCAAATTTTGCCTGCTTTAAAAAGTGTATCCTAGCGTCCACACCGATGTCCAGTAAAATCTGGTGTGGGGCAGATAGAAAAATTCTGTAAGTCTGACACTTAAACTGAGTTGTCTTTTTGGAAACTTTTTGGTTGGGAGTGGGGCAGGTGAATGCATTTTTAACAGTGGATTGAGTCTCAGCACTTTGAAAATCTGACCTGTTTTATACAGTTCGTGGAGGTGTATTCAGGATCATTCCTTCTTGAAGCAAATGAGTGATGAAATGATGAGGCCCCTTTGAGGTCAGCAGGGCTGAGGAGTCCATGAACTTACTGGAGAGGCACAGAGTTGAAATCAAAATAAAGGACAGCAGGAGGATAATAATTGAATTTAATGGGGGCAGGGAATAATTGGATACTAATCCTTCATTTTCAGTGCAAATGGCATATTCTCAGTAGCCTTTCCTTGGACTTCTGTTTCAAGAGGAGTGGGGACAGGCTGGCAAGGGGCCAGAAGAGGTGAGGAAAGGCAGCTGGAGATTTCAGGAGCAGTGGCTCTTAGGAAATGGATGAAGAGAGTGAGGAAATTTGATTTTAAGACAAGATCAGTTGAAGGAAGGCCATGAGAGCAATCCTGAAGTATGTAAAAATACTTGCAGAGAGAAAAAGATGAGTCTGTTCTCAACATGAGTGGAGGAGAGGAGAAAACACAGTGTATCTAAAAACAGGAGGGTGATTATTTAGGATGGACAAGAGGTTTATATCTTTGGAAAAGGGCAGGAAAACAAATGCCTGGAGTGGCAGTGGGGTGAGCTGAGCCTGCCTCAAACCAAATGATCTCCTGTGGCCTCATCCCAAGCCTGTCTTTATAAGATTTTATGCTTGCTCCTTTGGAGAGAGCTTTCAGTTTATCCACAAGCAGTTGGATTTGTGGTACAGTGTAAATAACTTCAGGACAGTGTTTTGGTTATCAGTGCTGATTTCCTCAGCTGTATATTAGAACTGAAGGGTCACTTGGAAGCTGTCAGTGTTTTCAGATAAAAACAAATGCATCTGCAACACAGTTCAGCTGGTGAGATGGAGATTATCAGAACTAAGCCATGTGATATGGCATTTGTGATAACACTTTTCTTACATAAGCATGTGGAGATGGTACTTTATCCTTTCTCCTTTTTTTTTTTCTTTTAATCTGCAGTTTTCATTTTAACCAGTACACTCTACTGAACTTATAAATAATTTTGAAATAAAATATCCAAGCTGACAAATCAGCTAGGAATCTTTGGAGTTCTGTTAGAATTGCACTGGTAAATTACCATATACTGATAAGAAATTGAGGCTGGTAACAGGAAGGTTACATGGCATCATCTTGTGACTGTCTTAGGCTTTCCCTCTTTAAATTCATGAAAGAAATTAAAGATTTTACATTCTTTTCAAGTTCTGAAAACTAAAAATATATTTGGGGATTTATCTAATTCAAAGTCATCCTCAATCTTTACATAATAGGTAGCTTTTCTAAGCTTTGCTTAGTTGTTGTGGGGTGGTTTTTTGTTTATTTTTTGAATTTTTTTTTTTTGGGTTACCATGCCCACTTTAATTCCTCATTGTCCTTTGAGAACTGAGGTATTATTTAAAAGTTAAATCATACAGTTCCAATAAAGATGTCCAGTGCCATCAGAATGACCCATTCAGTGTAATTACTTTAGAGTTCACAGTGTAGTCTAATGATTGGCAATTGAAAGGAATAAAATACTGCCAGTTGAGCAGTATTGAGATTTATTTTTTTTTATCATCAGCAGATTTCCTGTATAAAAAGCAAGGTTTCAAGGGGTTTTTCTGATCAATAGGTTTTCTGTATAGAAAAAAGAACCATCCACTGCTATTCACATCCACACAGCAATGGTCTCTTGCTGGAAGTAAACCTAATTGTGTCCGACAGTAAAAGGAACCACTTGGACTTGATTATGCAGCTGGTCACATTTTATTGAGACACTGACATATTCCCTGTGGTCTGGGAAGAAAAGAAGATTATATCATTGTGAAGTTTTGCTGGGTCAGTGCTCTGCCAGAGAATGCAGGGTTATATGCAAACATTTCAAGGTGAGGAATTGTCTTTTCCTTGTCCTCCTTCTGCTGCGGCTCCACATCGCCCTCGGCGTTGTAACCTGCTGGAAAATGCAGGGCACAGCTGTTTGGAGCTGCTGCTGCTTCTCCTGCATTAGGAGAAAATAGAATAAAACCCTTCATTAAATAATTGGGCGAATAAAATTGCGTATTCCCTTTGCTGTATTTAAAACAAAGGCTAAGATATCCTTGTATAGCCAAAAAAAAATTAAAGCGTGAGGGTTATTTAAAATGTTTTAGATGGAATTGTACCAAGATACAGTTTTTTATGCATGCACACAATCATCCATGCCATAGAGGAAAACCTGTGTCTTGACCAAAATTTAGCAGCTGTGGAAGTTAATAAGAAAACTAGTTGCAGGCATGTTATTGATTGTGAAAGAAAATGTCATCATTTTGAGAGATCTTCTGTCAAACAATCAAACAAGAGTTCCTTTAATAAGAATAAAAGAGGTTTCCTATATAGGTATCTTCATTGTGTATGTATTTTGAAAGAACCCCCTTTTTTTTTTTTTTTTTTTTTAACCAACAGCTCATCTCTTGAAAGCCATTTATTGTAATAAATAGAATAATGTATGAGGAGTAGATCAGTCCAGTTTGTGATAAGTATCTGAAGTTTTGTGTTAGGGAGAAGCAAGGTCTCCTTGCTTGCTAAAAGGAAAATGTGTTATTCTTCTAACCAAAGAGAACAGTGGAATATGGCAGTGAGTTCATTAGGGCTGAAGTACACAGTGTGAAAATTGCTAAGTCTCTCCTCTTCCTGTGAAATTAGGTCTTAGGATCTTTGAAATAGTAAATTTGATGGACTGGACCTGTCCTTCTCCATGTTCAGGATTCTGTGGTTCATTTACTGTTCTTAAAGTAGATAGTGATAATCATCTGTGGGTGGGTTTTTGTTTGGTTTGGTTTTTTGGTTGTTGTTGTTCAGTTGTTTTTGTTTTGTTTTTGTTGTTCTTTTTTTTCTTTTTTCCTTGGTTTTGTTTTTGTTCTTGTGGGAGGGTGTTTTGAGGGTTTTTTTGTGTTTTTTAAACTTGCTTCCAGAATAAGGAGAGAGAAATGCTTGATGACATTCTCATCCATCTCTGCACTGGGTAGTTGAGCAAGGTGTATGTCACAGAAAAGTGAGTGCTTGGAAAAGAAAAAATGATTAAGTAATATTAAAAAAAACCCAAAACCAACAAAACGCTTTGGTAACTGAAGCCAGAAGTGTCAGTAGCCAGTCTGGTTTCTGTTCTCTGCCTTCCTGTGCCCCCTTGAGTGATTTCCTTCTCTCATACTGGCCCTCCAATGTTCTGAACTATTTGGGAGATTTGGATGCTGGCGAAATGTCACGTAACTGACATCCAGATCTCTTAAAGAGCTTTGGAAAGCTCACTATGGCAAATTCATGACTTTGCAATGTTTAGTGGAGAGGAACAAAGAATTGCTTGTTTTCCAATAAACTGTGGACCTGACAGTGGGAGAATCAGTCATTTTTCAATGCCTTCCACCATCTGCCTTGAATGCAAGTTTGGCTTGCACCATGGTGTTGGAAAGTGAGATTTGAACCATCCTGATGAGTTTTATTTAAAAAATATGGAAGACATTTGACTGATGTGATGGGTAGGAGCAGTAAACTCCTTAGTCCTGTAGTGAAAAAACATAAATGTACAAAAGAGCTAAGCTTGGGAGACAGCAGGGACTGAGATCTGAGTGTTCTTCAGTCCCCTGGCAAAGAACTTCTCAGGAAAATGAGAGATTTGCCCTGGAGCAGTTCTGCATGAATTTATACTGCAATAGGAGAAGATGCACATGGCCAGGTACCCTTGTGAAAGTCTAATGCCCAGGTGGACTTAAACACAGTGCAAAAATCCTATAAAGTTTTATTTAAAAGTATTTCTCTATTTTATCAATAGTATGACTTTCTAAAGAGAGAGCTTATGACACTTTTATTGGAAAATCCTGAGAGCCACAGTGCACATAATGTTTAAAAAAACATAAAATCAAAAGTGTTTTTGTTTTTTTTTCTGGAGAACTGCACAACCAAATCTAGAGCCAGCATTCTGTTTTCTGACATTCCATATTTTTTATTATTTCACAAATTGAATTAATCTATGTCTGTGAAAAGTAAAAGCTGCCATAAATCACAGTCTTTTTTGTTAAAATTGTACTTCTTTATGTTAAAGCATGTTAAAATGTGTATTGTAGGCCCTTATGTAAAACTCGTGGTGCAGATGCAGGTCTGTAAATATTCCCTTAGACAGCAAAAGCAGTATGAGCGGGGGTTAATTGTTATTATTATTATTGCTAGAAATTTGCCCAGAATATCCAGAGTGTGTGAAGACTGATGGTAGATGTGACAGAGGACATTTCACAGATCAGTTCTCTGCTGCAGGTGCTGGTGACCCTGCAGTGTAACCTGAAGAACCTGAGGTGCTTCAGGACTCTGCCTGCAGCACTTTGCACCGTGAGCATGTTTCTCTCACCTCCTGATAAATATTTATCCTCTCTTGGACCTGAATTTATTTATTTCTACCTTTTGGGAGCAGCAGATTTGTGCCCATCAGTTCAGACCATGGGAAATCCAGCCGGGCAGGTTGGAGACCAGCCCGGTGGAGTGCCCTAATTAACAGGAACATGTAATTAAAATTGAAGCAGATGTGGCTTGGGCAGGTGGTATTTCCTGAGCGTTTCCTGTGTGTGCACACTGTGTGTGATGGACACAAATAACTCCTCTTTCTGCAAGTGTGGGAAATGCTGGTGCATCTGCTGAGCAGTTGGCGTGTGCAGGTACCACAGCACAGCTCCTAATGGACTGAAACGAGCTCTGGAATCCTCAACACATGAAAACATCTTTAAAACTCTGCCTGCACAAAGTTTGAGGTTTAAAAGAAATAAAAAAAAAAGAGATATTTGCATGAGAGGCTATAAGTGTAATAACTCCACGTGATGCATTTCCTGCATTCTTTTGTGGTTATCTGCTACCAGCTACCGTTGGGAGCATCGCGTCAGACAAGGGAACACTTTGATCTGATGCAGATTTACAAAATATGAGCAGTTGTTGCTCACAGGATCTGAGAGCAGCTACTCAGCTGAAAGATCGATCTGCAAAAATTCCAAAATCATATTTGCTGTTGGCTCTTATCTAAAATTACAGTAGTTGCTTTGTGAACAATTTTGGTGAACTGGAAGAAAATAGAGGAAATTTACAGTCGAAATATGGGAACAAGGCACTTAAACATCTAACTCAGCAAAACTGGAATTCAGATTATTTTTTCTTAGTAGGCCAGGAAGTGTAGGCCAGTTCCCCATGCTCGTGGCAGTACAGGTGGTAAATCTGAAAAGAAAAAAACCAAATCAACCACACCTGAAATTTTATGTGTTTGCGGGGAATTTTTGTCCCTGTAGAATTTTTTAGATTGAATCTGTAGAATCCTTCTGCAATTCCATTTTTTTTTTTCATGTGGTTTTATAGCTATTTAATAGGATTATCTGAGAAGTAATTGTGTCATACAGTTAAATTATTCCATCTCTTGGTTGTTCGAGTGACCTGTTGCAATTTTTCAGTGTCTGTTGAGTGGTGTTTCAGTGTCCCAGCTGGTTTATTTGCAATACCTTGTTCTCTCCTTTGGCAGACTGCGTCAAAAAGTGCTGTTGTAGCAAATGACTTTCCATTAAGGCACGGCAGGTCTATGTTCCCCATGGTTACCAAATTGAAAATGAAATTTGTATATTTTGTGTGTGTGTTCATTTGTCTTTTATAACCATCTGGTAAAGAATAGCCTTTTAAAGCTGCAAAGGCTGCAGAACCCCTGGCTTTATAGCAGGTTCAATATATTTAAAATATTTTAAATTATTATTCTAGGTTTAGGACTTTGGATCTTCAACAGTAATGGTCTTTTCATCACATCAAAGTGGGAAATCTCTACTTTATTCAAGTGAAGTCGAGTGACCTTTCTGAGTTTTAAGTGCAATTTTACCTGGTGTTTTTTTGAGTTCAGGAACCAAGCATTCTGAGAGGGAGGAGAATGCTCAAGAAATGAGTTTATATCCTGTTCTGATGTACATTAGTTCAGTACTGACCTGTGTTAGAAAGGAAAGGTCAGGAATTTTTGGAAATCTCTGAGAGCATCCTATAAAGGCACAGGAATATTCAGACTGGCATTGTTACATTTATTAGTGTTGATTCTGATTTGAGACAAGATCTTCAGTCAGTGGTGGCTCCACTTCACTGGATTATGCAGGTTTACAGCAGCAGAGATGTGCCCATAAACTCTGTGGTTATTCCCATTGAATGCACCTGAAAACGTCCCTGAATAGTCTTTAAAAATTTGGCTGAGGTTATCAGAGGCAGTGCTGTAAGTGAAAATTGGCAATTGCATGGGAATTGGTTCCTCCTGAGCATGCAGCTGCTTGGGAAGCATCCTCATCCCGAGGGGCTGCTCCTCTCCACTGCTGAAATCCCACGACTGGGAGTCTCTGAGCCCTGCAAGTTCTAGGAAGTAAATAATTTGAGCATTTGTAAAGGACTGTGAAGTGCGTGTGAAGTGTTGATATTCTTCCAGGCTGAACTGCCAAGCTTGACGATTTTCTGAATTTGGCTGGGTTTAGGAATTACTGGTGTTGCATATTTTACTTGTTATACAATTAGTATGTGAAAAAATAATGAGTTAAATTACCTCTGACTTTAAGTTCATGCAGTCAGCATCAAAGGCAAATGCAAGTCAGCTATTGCAATAAGTCTGGAAAAAAAAAGTCTTTCTGATGATGTTTATAAGATTTATCAAAGTAGTCTAATATGTGCTGATTTATCGTAAAATAATGTGTGCTCATAATTTGCAATTAGATTTTAACATTCTATAAAGACATTATGGAGTAAATAGTGAGTGGGATCATTTCTGTAACTTAATCAGATATGTTGTCACAAAAGTTTCAAAGACGTATTGATTTAATTATGAAGTAGAAAGTAACTTCTATTAGTAAAGGAGCAATTTGCTTATTGTATCTTTCTCTTTTAATGCTTAATTCCTTTTCTTGTGACTGAATACTTCTGGTTGCAATGTGCCATAGCCCTATTGGCCTGGGATAAGTTTCTTTAATGATTTATTCTATTAATGTTTCTATCACATGAGGGAAATGTAGATATTCTGTTAATGATTATGTTAATCAAACAGTTTTCTGTATTTCTGCACTGCCCAAGTTTATGTCATTACATTAGCAGGCACAGGAGATGAAATTGGAAAGTTGTAATATACTGCAGATTGGATTAAGTCATCTGTGTGGTGTAGACTGCTGGAAGACTTATTTTAGATAATTTAAAAACATTAAATCTGCAAGACAGTTATTGTTCCTGACAGGATCCCTCAAGTCCCAACATAAGGCCAGTGTTGTTGTAAAGATTTTGAACTTTGTGTGTGAGCAGCCTCACTGGGCCAATGCAGCTGGGATACAACATATTGCTTTGAACAAATGTATTTTATAAAAAAGCACGTTTATACAAAGATATGTCTGTTTAAAAAAAAAAAAAAGCAGCTTGTTGGAATGATCATTCCAGCCATGTAATGTGATGATGGGCACTAGGCATTTGAATGGAATATTTAATTTTTGAGCCATTTCCAGGTGTAATGGGTGTTATAACCTCACTTTGTGCCCGTTTAAGACCATGATGTTGTCTAGGCAGTAATGTTCATTTCTCAAATGTTCAGCCACAAGATGAGTGGAGAAGGGAGCCCTTGTCCTTGACCTCTATGATAATTTTGCCTGCTGAGGCTGTCCCTGGGGGCAGTGCAGACCCTTCAGTGCCAGTACCTTTAGCCAGGAGCTTCCCACCTGGAACACTGGCTTTGGATATTGCAGGGACACCTGGAAAGCACCTGGTGGAATTCTCAGATACCTATTACTTGCTTAAAAACACTACACATTCATTATTCAACCCTTTATTTTTGATATGTGCAAGGCAGGGTATTGTTTGAAGTTCTGCTGGGGACCTTAAAGCGGTTAAATTTAGTGGCGTTTTTGTGAAGAGAAGGTTGTGGACAAGACACTCAGGCAGTGTCAGAATCTCTGTGCTTGGGAATCGATAGATCTGTGATCCTTAATCTTCTTTTCAGTCCTGACAGCTTTGCAGACACACACACACACACACACAAAAAAAAAAAAAAAAACCCAAAAAGCTCAACTTCACAAAATCCAGCAAATATTCCATAAGCTTTTTGTGCTGCACGTGGGTAGTGCTTTTTATTTGAGTAAAAAAAATTATTTCTGTCCTTCTTTGCTTACATGACTCCTTGCCTGCATAAGTAGGGAAAGCCTTGAGTTGCTCCTTCAGCAAGCCCATCCTCAGAAGTTATCATGGCAATAGTTTCAGCATCTGGAATCCTTTGGCATGTGCTGAGGAGGAAGATGCTCCTTTGGTGCCTTCATCCTGTGGCCCCTGTGCCAGCCAGGGCTGAAAGTGATGCAAACACAGACCAACCTGAGCTGTCATTGACCCATCAGTGGATGCTGCCAAAATAGTTCCCATGTGTGCCTTTTTTGCTGGCCAAGCTGGTGGCTCAGGTGATCCCTCAGTGCAGGTAGGAAATGTGAAGAACTCGCTGCCAGTGCTATCATTTGGGGGAACAGTTCCATTCTGCTTAGTAAAATTGCTTTCCTTGATGAATTCAAGTCAAATATGTAATTATAACTGCATAATTATAAGTAATTTTCAACATCATGTCCTGATGTCCTTGAGATGTTACTTCAGATTGGCTTCTTCATGTTTAAAGATTGGTTAAATTGATGCTCTTTTACAAATTTGATCTGCTAAAGACAAACGTATTTTGAAATCATTAGTGTGATAATTTCTGTAGGATTCTTTATTTCATTTGGATATGTTGTCTGTATGTACATTTTTTCTTACTTTTATTTCCAGAAAAGCAGTTGCCTTTGTCTTGTACTTGGTAAGAAAATATTTGCAAAAAAATGAAAGTTGTAAGGTTTTTTTTGCACGTTTGATAATAGGTTTTTAATAAAGTCATGCACTGATGCATTCTAAGGTAAAAGAGTCCTGGTGGGAAATAAACTAAACCCATGTTTACTTCCGTGTGGGTTTTTTTTTTTTTTTTTTCCCAGAGATTTGTTAGAGTTCCCCAGAGAAGATGATGCAGACATTGCAATGAAAATCCTGGGTCAGTGGCGTTCCCAAGGCCTGGAAGATGTCCAGCTGGTGAATTACTCCGTTCTGCTCGACCTGCCAGGCCCTTCCTCAAACACAGTCACTCTGCAGAGCAGCGGGGAGTGCTTTTATCCAAGTGGACAGCAGTGCAGCAGAGACCCCAGAGCACCTCCCAGCCAAGACCTCCTGTACTCCTACGCAGCTTATTCTGCCAAAGGAACTCTGGAGGTAACGTGGCCATTTGTCTCTGTCACTTGTGGGGAAATAGAGTCAGCAAACATCAGCTTTTGCTGAACCTGGCTGGAAAACTGCACACAGAATCACTGAGTTATTTAGGTAGGAAAAGACCTCCAAGATCATCAAATCCAAATGGTGATAAGCTGAAATGCCCAGCCTTAAAAAAACATATTTATGTGAATTATGTTGAGGCCCAATCGTACTTACCTTAATTAACCTTGCAACCTTATTTATATGAATAGTTCATAGGAGATATATGTAGATACAAATATACACTCACATATATCTATGTGAATATTTTTTTAAGTATCTGTGTTAATGAATTGGCACATTTTGCTTGTGTATAAAAATCTGGAATTGCACTTTATCCTTTCTGATGTATGAGAGCTACTGGTTTGAGGGATGCTGGTAGGAAGGATGGGATGAGTCTGGTGGGAGTTCTGGGCTAATACCTAGAGCCTGAATTATGGTTGTGGATCTCACATAATTTCTTCTGTGACAACTCAGTTGACACATCTGCTCTGTTTCCTCTTGAAAACACCAATTTGTAGTTCTATCTTGCTGTAGTTACTCTAGGAAGTTTTGTCAGCAAAAAGATTCTACCTGTTTGGATTTGTTACTTGCCAAGTGAAATAAGATCTTGGATTATCTTGTTTTTTTCCTGTGTACTGTCTTCGCTGTCTGTTTTCCTTTAGCTTCTTGCTAAATATTTTGAGAGTGCACAAAGGGGCCATCATTTCTGTTTACCTTCTCAGTAAGATAGTGTAAATCTTAATTAATATTTCTGAAATGTAAAAATTGCAGTTTCGCTGTTAGTTGCATTATTGTCATCTTCCTGCTTTTAAAAATATCATATTATTATTCCACTGATTCTGGGGGGTTTCCATCATGGCTCCTTTCTTATTTAAAAGACTTGTTTGTTCATGGCTTAGGACACTTACAGACTATAAAGGAATAGATTCTGAACATCTTAATATTTAAACATGCCTACTCTCCATGCTGAATCTCATCACCCTCTGTCCACTTCGGATGTGTTGCTGAGAACCAAATTAGGCAGGCAAGAAGAGGTCCTAACTTGCATGATGCACACTTTAACTTTTCCAGGTATTAATGAATGGGGTTGCCTTCTCATATCACTTAAAACCTCCACGTGTAATATTATTTTCTCGTTGTAACTTAGTAAGAGTAACTTTAATCAGAGAGAAGAATAGTTGTGACCTTTGAGGTTTCATTTCATGAATGTCAATGTGTTGCTAACAAATTCATCAGATTGAAGGAAATCCAATGTTCCGGGAAAAACCGCTGCTGTTATTCCCAGCAGCACGTGTTCCACTTTCCATTATGTCCCAGGGCAGGTTTCTCTTATGAGTTCAGCAGAAATGATGCCCACACTCACCATCCTCATCACAAGGGCTGCACCTTGGCTTTGGCAAAACTCCAGACTTGCACTGGAGCCAAAGAAAGCCTCTCTGCATAGCTTTACAGCCAGTTCTTTGAAATACCTCAGCACCTTACAAAACCTGAGATGTGTTCTTCTGTCGTTCAAAAGGTCTGCCTGAAATGTCCTTAGACCCAGAGTTTTTGCCTAAAAGGGAAAGTTTCCAATTCGTTTAGGCTACAGGTGAGTTGGTAGTGATCTAACCTTCCTGACTTTCAATCCTACTCACTAATCTCTACTATTTAAACTAATGGAAGTAGAAAAACTTTAAATGAGAAGTAGCAGGTGGTGGCTGTTGCTGGGTTCAGCCATCAGAAAGTGACTTTGATTGCTTGCAGTGGAACTACAAGTCGTGTATTTTGAATATCCTACAGTGGTTTGTGATTGCAAAATCATGAAGGTTTTCCTGTGAGCAGGTATTTTTATAACAGCTACTCATAACCAGAATAATTTTCTTTCAAATGTGGCACATCCTTAGCAGAAAATTCCTATTATGTGTCACTTAATCAGGCTGAATTGCTAATACTGCCTGGATGCTGCTGCTTCATTGTATCTCATTTGTCTGTTTGGTTTGCTAGAAGTTGAAGCAAATAAAACCATTAAGCTATTGCAGTCTGGCTACCAGCAGAGCTACAGCTCCACTTTGATGTTGACAAGGTTATTTGTAGAACAGCAAGAGTCATTTTCTTTGACCACCTGTCATGTCCATTCATCATACGGCCATTGTATATGAGCCATCCAATTTGTGCTTTCTGGTAACAGTCTAAACAGCATTTGTGAGTAAAAATGTGAGCATTTGTGATCTGAAATCTACTTCAAAAACCTACTTAATGCCATTGTGATGGATGGTGCACTTTAGTACTCCTCTATATTTCATTGGGCTGTGAAAAGGTGACAGTGTTTACCCATCATGGTGACAGGCAGGGCAGCTTACAGTTCTGGAGAGGGCTGTCGAGTCAGTTTTGAAATAGATATTGCAGCAGTTATGTAAATAATATATAGTAGGCTAGGTCAGCCTAAGGAAAAAACGACATACCTGAAATATATTTTTATTAAAACTTAAATATCAGCCACCTTTTATAGAGCTTAAACCTTTTGTCTGCTTGATAAAAACAGGAAAGCTGCTCTGGCCAACAGAGTGCACATATAAATGGAAATTACATTGCTTCAAATTTATGCATTAAAGCAAAATGCATTGTCAGACAGTACCCAGCCAGTCTCCAAGTGAGGGTGATGTGGGGAATCCGAATGTGCTGCTCCTGCCTCCTGGAGCGTTGGGATCCAGGAGCTCTGGGGCTCTTCTGTCCCTGGGGAGTGGAGAGGGCAGAGCTGGGGACACCAGCAGGAGCTGATCAGAGGGGGCTGTGACCACCCCAAAATCTGCTGCTCCCCTTCAGTTGCACACTGCTCAATGGTGTCAGTGTGACATGGGTGGTGGTGATCCCAGAGTGCACCAAAGGAGAAGCAAGGCTCCATTTGGGCTTGCAGGAGCCTGGGTGGCACTCGGGGCACTGGGAAGTTGGTTTCAGTCAGTTCTCCCAAGTGCAGCAGCTTCTGGAGCAAGCACATGTCCACAGTGTTTACTGTTTCTTTAGCCACTGGAAATAGTCCTGGCAGATGTAATGGTTGGTGTGTTGGAATAACCTTCAAGGACAAACTAATTAAAGCAAAATGTAAATGGTATTTGCTTTGTATTCATGCATTTTGTTTGTGGGACCTGAAGCTTTCCTCACTTTCCTTTCACCTTCAGTTTATTCACTCTTAACTTTATCAAAATGTTCAGGAACTTTCAGCAATCCTAAGTCTGCTTTCACACTTTGAACTGAGGAACTTGGTGTCCTGTGTTATATGGCATTGTCTCATGATTAACTGCTCTGCCTCTTTTGGAATAATGCACCAAATCCCTGTTGGCTCCTTTACTGCTCCTCTCTTGTGGTTTGAGGTTTGTTTCCACCCTCATGGATGCTCTCAGCAAGCCCAAGCAAACCATCGTGTTTCTTTCCTGGACCTTTCATGTACTGAAAGGGTTGTGTTGGTCCAGGAGCCTGGAGAGGATGCAAGAGTGGAAGTTTCATGTTCTCCATGTTCTCCGAAGTGTAGATGCACATGCAGGCAGGGATTATCTGAGGGTTTATGGACAGAAATGAATAGTGCTCATCTCTGAGGCAGTTCCCCAACACCTGACTGTCTGTTTTATGTTTTGGCCACTGCTCTGTCCCTGTTCCCTGACTGCTTTGACTCCTCTGCCATCTCACCTCACTTCCCTGCCGTCATCCGTGTTTCTGCTGATTTCTCTGATGCCATTTCTGCTGATCTGAGGCATTTATCCTCCCAGTCAGGGGTATCTTTGATGAGTTTTGGAGGGGCTGCAGGGAGCAGACAAGTGGGAATGCTGCTTGCCTGCCTCTACCCACACGGAGCAGAAGAGATTCTCTGCATCTGCTGGTCACGTCCCAGTCTGCTCCGGTTCGTTTGTTTGGGTGACATTTTCTCACTAAATGAGAACCCACCGCAGAGATTAATGCAACCTGAAGCAATCTGGGGAGTACCAGCCCATCTGTTAAGCTCACTCAGTCATCTTCCCACCATTCTTCAATCTTGGCAAGAGGAGAATAAGGGAAGCAGGAGTTGGATTTTGCTGTCAGATCCTCTTTCACGAGGAGGGGAGTTTGCTCACCTCTTATCCAATATCCCATTTTCCTATGGCTGTCTTCCAGTGTCTCCTCTCCCCACCCATCCTCGTCTTATCCAGGTCTTTTGCAGGAAGATGGGAGTCTTCCTGTCCTCTAACCTTTCCTACTCCTGCTCCCACTCCTGCCAGGAGTGTGTCCTGCTGTCCCCACTTGTGTCCTACAGTCCTCTCCCCTCTCTGCTCAGGTTTACAGCCCTGTTTGCTGCCAGCACTGGCATCTCTCTTCATTTCCAGCTCTGCACCAAAAGGTTCCTCTGGAGGGGACAGTGCATCAGGAAGTCCTTGACCCCAAAGCTTGCTTTCATTTGATTTGGTTTCATTGTGCTGGAAATGTGATTAGTGCACCCTTATTATCTTTTCTCTTCCCTCCAGCTAATCAGTGGTAATTTCCTTCACAATATTTCAGAATTAAGATCAGTGTCAGCGGGTTGGTTTTAGAAAATTTTAAAATCTTCCCAGGTTATTTTTATCCCCAGGCAAAATTTCTAAATGAGCCTTCTGCAGCGTGCTCACTCGCACATCTTGAATTCCAAAGGCAGAGAGTGCGTTTAATTTAGATTAAATAATCACATCTTCTCTTCCTAAGTCTTTCAGTCATTTTTGATGGCACATTGGTGCAAAATACCAAGCTAGAGGGAATCTTGATGCATGTGTGCATTTAATTCTTTTAGGCATGCCAAATTTAGTTCATTATTATCTTTATTAACATTTTTTAAGTTTTCTTCTCTGAAGAGACATGCACTAGCTAAAATGAATCCCTAGCAACTGAAATCAGTCTTGCAGATGGTTAGGGCTATAGGTTGAATAACATATACACACAAATGAGAAGAATCGTGTGATTTTTTTGGTAACATTTAGAAGTTTTAGTGCAGCTTTATTTATCTTTTATTTATAGAAGAGTTTCTCCGAAACCTCTTCCACAAATAATCATAATTTAGACCACTGCTCTGCATACCAAGTAGGCACAGCAAATTTTCAAGACAATCTCACTAAGAATATGGATTTTAGAATAGACTTGACCTTTAAGCAGAAAACAACATTCAACATTAACTACAGCATAGCTGCCACTCCATTATAATTACATATAGAAAGCTGTGAAATGCAATGTGAAGGTTATATAATTTAAAATTGCAGGCGAGGGCTCCAAGAGCGATCATTGAAGAGATGTCCTGCAGAACATCCTGTCAGTTTTCTGGCATATATCACATAACCATTAATAAATAAAGTTGTACAGTTCCCTAAAAATAATAGTAGTTCATCATGCACAAAGCCCCGATTAATATTGCTGGAAGAGTCTTGTGTCATTGAAGGGCAGGGTTTCAAAGATGTAAATGCTGCTGCTGCAGAGCCTTTTGCTGTTCTGTAATTGCAAGTCAATTCTGTCCTGATATTTTTTTTACTAATAAAACGTTAGTAATGGCATTTTAGTAATAATACCATCAATAATTAATGAGAATTTTTAAATGATAAAAAAGCAAAAGGTGAGGCATCTTGGTATCTAGAGACATAACAGATCACTGAGCACTTCCATGCCATTGCACAGAATCAGCTGAAGGCATTTCTTAGTAAAGCCTCTGCACAATATTACAGAGGGAGCAATGGTGAACCATAACAATTATTTATATTCCAACTGCATGGTAAAAACTAAAGAGTGCAAACCCTGAGGGCTTGGGAAGATTATTTGATGCCTTTTTTTGGGTTTTACTGCTAGCAGAATTCCTATTGAAATAAATGGGGATTACATCATTTCTAAGCAGAGTTAAATTTTGCCTGTTACTAGTCAGTGTGAGAGAATAGCAGTGAAATTTCTGCAATTGCCTGGGTCTCCAAGGAATATTTTTATCCTGAATTTTTATGGTATAATTACATCCACTGAGTTGCCATCACCTCTGCAGTTCAGTGGATACCTGGGTTGGTGCCCACTCAGTCAGACTTTTTTCCACCCCCTCTCTTTATTAATGGTGTTTATTTCAAATAACCTCAATACCAATGGACTCAGGTCAAGTGGAAACCTTTCTGCCAAATCCCAAATGTTGTTTTTCTTAGGTAGTGCCATCTTCTCTCTCTTTTTAACTTCTTCTTCACCTTCTTAGTAAATATAAACCTACCAGTAACATACCTGTGCTTTCTTCTCTGTTTAAGTTTGTAAAGTCAATATTCTTCTCAGAGGAGGAATTTTCAAGTAAAAAGCTTTTTGTGCTGTGAGCTCTTGGGATTGAGTTTTAGGGATTTTTTTTCTTTAAAATTTATCCAGCATTCTAGAGGTTTAAAACTGCCTCAAAGGAATCCTGCTCACACTGAGAAAAGCAAAAATTTCCTTCCACAGAAGGACTATTAAATATCAGCTTTTCAAAAATTGCTAGTATGAGAAAAACATCATAAGAAACAACTACAACTGATACGAGAACAATAACAAAATATTTTTGTGTTTATATAATACTCAATCCTTGTCCCTAAAACTACTTACATTGCTTTATTGTTTAAAAAAATGTAGTTTCATGCATGAACAATAAAGAACTGCTTAAAATGTTGCTCAGTTCTCTGGTAGTTATGAGTGACTGTAAAATACAATATTGATTAAACTATTGCTGCTTCTCTTTTTTTTTTTTTTTTTTTTTTTTTTTTTTTTTTAAAGTTTGTTTTTCAGGAAGAGAAGAAAGTCCTAAAATCTCTTCAGGAACATTAGCAATATAAGAGCATCTGTAGTTGAAGGCAGATTCCATTTTACTGAGCATAAACATTTTGTGTCTGGGAGCACAGGACTCTGTCCCTGGCATCTCTTTAGGAATCCATGAGGATATGAGTTACAATTGCTGGAATAAAATAGATTTTTTTAAAAGGAAAAAAAAAATCACTCTTCTGTCATACTTCACTTGATTATTTTTTTTAAGTTGGACAAAAATATCTAACTAATGGTGAATTAGGGCTGGGAGCTGAAAAGAATCAGCAGCAGCTATTTTAATTTTCAATGCAGTGTGATAAACCTTCCCAGTTAAAGCTTCAGCAGTGTTTTATCTTAGGAGTTCTCTCTACTTACCAGTACAACTTCTACAGTCACCATTGGACAACATTTTGTCAAAATCTTAAAACACTTTTTTCTATGAGTTTATTGGATGCTTTTCTGTAAGAGTCTCTGTCTCACTGTTAAAATATTTTTAATATTTCAAGATGAAAGTAGCACTGAAAATCCAACACAGGTCTGAAGATTTCTTACCTCTGTCAGACGTGGTGATATAAAGTCCAAATAAAGTCTTCTAAGATGAGTGTGTAAAAGAGCAGAAATAAGTTCTTACTAAAAAAAAAAAAAGGCTTTAGGATCCTTGAGAGGTTTTAAATGTAACTCAAACTAAGGATAAAGCTGTCATAAGAATAATTTGGTGGGAACTGCAGTGTGTCTGACTTATTTGTTAAAAAACTTTGGTTTTAAAGAGCAAAGGATGTACCTCCCTAGAGGGTGCTTTGAGGAATGTTGTAAACCTGGAAACAGCCTTGGTAGTAGGAAAGACCAAAAAAAGATGATGACCACTCTCAGAGGAAACCCTTTGAAGCAAATAACTTTTGAAACCTTTGAGAGCAGGATGGGGAAAAAAAAAAAAAAGTGCTGCTGTGATACAGCTGGTTGAAAAATATATGTATAAGAAGTGAATTCTTAAAAATGTAAAAAAGAATAATGAAAAGCTAAAATAATAATCATGAAACAAGACAGGCAGTAACCATTAGCAAGTGTTAAGTTTGGGGTCCAGGTGCTGTTGGCAGAAGTGCATTGTTTGTGTAGGGGAGCTGTCAAAATGCCAGAGCCTCTTCACTGCCTGGACTAAAATGTCCTGAGAAAAAGCTTTTGTTCAGAAATTCCCTTTTAAATCTTAGGCCTCCACCTACCAACTGCAATCCCAGGAGAGAAGTATCTCTTTTAAAATAAATAAATAAAAAATAGTGCAAAACAAAATAAAGCTGAAAATATATTGGTCTTCTCTCTTAGACATTCTTAGGTTTTTATTCCGATGTGCTGTCTCTCCCACGAAATATAAATAAATCTCATGTCTAGCCTCATGAAATGAATATTAGTTACAGTGTTTATCTCATTCATTAAGAGGACCTTAATGTGAATTAATTCTGAGCTATATCAGTTTTACTCTCACAATTATTTCTGATGCTCCTGAGCTCTGCAGTTCAAAGGGAAGGTGCCTCATCCATCACCAGGTTGTGACTGGCCCCGGAGTAGGTGTGCCTGAGAAAGAAGATACTTCAAGGAATTTATCTTCCTTCCACTGAATTATGTTACCATCTAGAGTTAGTCCTGTCTGCTGCAAGATTCACTGCCTCACTCTGGTGCCTTGAAGGGGCAGACAGGGGTGAGTAAGGATGGAAGAGGTCTGGCAATGGCTGCAGCTATGGGAGAGCAAAGCTGCTTAAATATGCAAGAAAGCTCCTGCTGCCTTCTCATCCAAGAGGGATGTATTTCCTGCTGCAGGTCAGAGCTTGCCAGGCACGATCTTCACCTGGGGAATATTTTAGAAGATGAATTAGTAGGAAAATGGTAGAAATTTTACATTGCTGGGAAAAGAATTAATGCGTCAGTTTTCTAACAAAACGTTTTATCAAGAAAGTTTTACCATGTTTTTGTCCATGTTGCCTTTTTAGCGCTAAATCTCTTATGTCTTGATGCTAAAGCAGAACATTTTAGTCGTGTAAAGTCACAAACTGAGATCTAGGATGAGAAATGTTACCAGTGTTAGGCTCAGGATTGCGAGGATAATGCCAACTCTTTGAGTTGAGGTCTTTCCCTGATGATCCTGCTGCTGCTGTAAGGGTTGCTCTGCCTGAAGTGAACTTCCACAACTGTTCAGTTTTCTCTGCAGGCTGTGTAGATAAATTGTTGACAATGTTTGTGAAATAGGTACCAAAAATGTAGAGTCAATTGAAGAAATATGGAGGGAAGCCCTTCAGCAGGAGTTAAAAGTGGTGGACATTGCTAATGGTGACTGCTGTGTGCTCTTTGCCTCCTGTACTGAGCTGAGCTTCTTGTGTTGATCAAACTCGAGGAAAGGCACCACTGCCTGCAGGAGGGTGGATCATTAGGGATGTCTGTAGTTTGAATCAGAATTATGGGAGCACAAACTGAGCTCCCTGTTTCTTTTTGTTGATTGTTCAGGACCCAGGGCAGGAGGGATCAGAACAGGTGAAGAGAGGGAACTGAGCACAGGTTTCAGTGGTAACTGATAGTTCTCTAACAATGTCCCTGACTGCTTTCCTTGGGAACGGAACCATCTGATGGTATCACTGCAATAACACTGAGTGCTTGTGTACTGCTGTGGAAGAGGCTGACCTGAATTCCAGGCTGTGTGGAAGATGAGGGAAGCTCTGTCCAGCTCCAGAGCTCTGGATGAGCTGCACTGATGGCAAAGCTTTTGCTTTAAGCGATAAAATCTTATTACATGATGTCAGGGCAGGTTGCTCTTTCCTCCCATCAAGCTGGGCAGATTCCAGAGTCTCTGCAGACTTTCCCATGTGTTTTAGATGATGTGAACATTTTTCCAGCTTTTCCTTTGAGGTGCCATTGTACAAGACAAGTGGTTTACTGGGACCCCTTCTAAAAAGCATCAGGTTCTGTCCTTTGCATGAGATTTCCTCTTTTTCTGCAGGTTTTTCCATCCCTGCTGAGAGAACGTGAACCAAGTTCACAAATCTCAATGGGTTTTCTGCCCACACTTAAGAGATAAATGCTCAGAATATCTGTGTGAAATTTCGCACAATTCAGGAGAACCTTCACCCTAATCTTTGGAAACACATGGGATAAAGGTGAACTGCTTATTTTGCTATAGGCAAAATTTTCAAAATGAAGGTTAGCTGTTTCTGAGAGAAAAGCCAAATGGTGCTGCCATGTAAAACCTTTAGATTACTGTGCAATGTAGGATGCACATCAATTCTGAAATCTTAAGTGCACTTTTAAAAACAATATTTGAAAGCTTGAAACAGAAAAGAATTTTTTCTTCCCTGTACAATTTTTATTATTTGTGAGACATGAATGACACCCATTTCACGTGAAATAAGTCTTCTTCCAAAATGTTAGATGGTTAAAAACCAGAAAAATATTCATGTTTAATCTCAGAGATGAGCTGTTCTCAGGTACAGCTGCATCTCTGTATCTATGTAATTTTCCTGGTCAATCATTTGGGCCACTTGAATTTGATATTACTCAGGCACATTCCCTGTTTTTATTGGAGTCCTTTTCTTGTCATCTAAATATATTTTTAGAACTTACTTTTCCCCAGTCTTTTTTTTCTACAGATGTAATTTAGAGACCTATAAATTTGTGCAATGACTCAAAACAACAGAACTCACAGGAGATGGGAAAGATGTCATTTTCCTTTTCACAACTGCATATTTGCTTCTTCAAATTGTTTGCTCAAATGCTGCTTTAACACTCAGATTTGTGTTTGCATCATTACATGGTTGGGCATCTCCCTGATTATGTTGAAGTGGATGATATTTGGCCAAGCAAGGGCTGTAAGTACTTTGTGAAAGATCATTTATTATAATCTAGAAAATAGACTTCTCCTCGACATTTTTGAAAGTTCAGAGTGTTCTCCTGGTGCAGTGGATGACCTCCTCTTGTATGTGTGAATGATTATTTTCCTCTTTGAGGGAGATGTCTGGTTTATTGTTATATATGTCAGGAATGTCCCTTTGGTCACTCTGTCCTGGCTGTGTCACCTCCCGGGCACTCGAAGTTTAAAAGGCCTTGGCTCTGTGCAAGCCCTACTCAGTAATAACAAAAACATCTCCATTATTCCCCCTGTGTTCAGCCCAAATCCAAAACACAGCCCATAACAGCACTGTGAAAAAAATTAATTCCACCCCAGCCAAAGCCAGCACAGTTCTGAGTCATGAGTTCCAGCTTGGACAACTGGAAATGGGAGGCTGTTTTCTGGACATTTGGTTTTGATGCAGCCAAACTGACTCAGAATTGAAACAGCTGGACAAAGCTGAATCTCCTGTCTCTAAGGAGTTAAAATACCAAACCTATTATATGATATAAAATAAAACATTTTGATTTTACTGGGATTCTGAAGCACACGTAGCGTTTCAGTCCGGCTGACCCGCGTTGTGCCTGTGGTGGTGTTTTCATTCTCAGGATGTTCATTGAGCTGGTGTCTCAGACAGGAGATGACTCTGTTCTCTGGGTGGGAGGGTTTAGCTCCTGTTTTGCTGTTGCCCACACTGAGGCTCTGGGCAGGTGCAGGGAGCTGCCCCAGCTCAGTCTGGTCCTCTCCTGCCCAGCTCCTGCAGACCTGGCTGTGGGCAAAGTGCTTTGAGACACCTTCTGTGAGCTCCAGGCTTCTTCTCTAAAGGCTTGGTGCTTGTGGCTACCCCAGGAGGGAATGCCTGGGTTTAATTCAGTGTGGTTTAAACGGCTGAAGGAGGACATCCTGCAGCCTCTGGATGTCTTGTGTTCATTCCCTGCCTTCCACACAACCCAAGCAAACTTCCACCCAGCCTTGAGAATTTGTTCAGTTCAGACACAATGGGACTGGATTCTGACATAAACCCCTTTCATTCAAAAATTTAAGGCCAAGTTTAAATCTCACCATTATAATTTCCTGTGTACATATGTAGCTTATGATTTTTTTTTTTAAAGATACCACATCACAGCTGAGTAATTCTGTTTTGTTTAGTTTATCCTCAGTCTGTGTAATTTGTAAATGTATATTTGCATGAATAATTACCTCTGAATAAGCTAAACCAAGCAGGCTGGCAAATACAGATTATTCTTTTTTCTTAGGAAAGTATGAGCAATGTGACTTTATGCTTTAGGCACTAATGCTACTAAATAGCCTTGCAGTTAACTCTTAAAGAGGGAGGCATACAAATAATATTAAACACATACATGAAAGAATAATTAGGATTTAAAATTCTGTCCCTAGTGAAGTGACAGTCAGCACTGCTTAATGAAAGTTTGAAATACTTTTTCTGATAGCATTTTTTGGCATCTGATGATCTTGTGTCCTTCAGTTTTTTGCAACAAAAGGTGTTGTTCTTAGATATTCTAAAATAAGTAAATATCAGTTAAATGTGTCTGGAAATAACAATGTTTTATGTTAAAAACTTGAAAAGCTAAATTTGGATGTATTATGCAAAATACAGTAAGAAAGTTAAAAAGAAGATATTTTTAGAAAATATGAAAAAGCCTACCTTAATATATTGTTTGGATATCACGCTGGACATCATGAGTTAAGAAGTAATATTTAAATACTAGTTTTGCCTTTTGGGAAACACAAAGAATATGATTGAGAACAGAATTGGGGGTTATAAAAATATAAAATAAGAAAAAATAAAGTGGGAGGGGGGGAAAAGAGAACTGAGTTGTGTCAGTTCAGATTTATTTGGGGCTCTTTAACCATAAAATACACAAGAGCTGTCTTCTGTAGGCTATAAAAAGGCTTCGATCTTGATTCAGTCTCCCTCGGAGCTGGTAGGAAAAAAAGTCTTGCAATAAACTGTAGGAAGCAGGGAAGCAAGCAAGTTTAACCTCAGTGCCTTTCCCAAAAAATGGTCCTGCAAGAGCCAAAGGCAGCTGTGGGAGAGCCCAGTGTGATGGGGCTGTGAGCTGCACAGCTGGGACAGGTGAAGACTGGACATGAAATGTGCCTGTGACTGAACCCCATCTGCAAGGCCAAGCTCCATCACACTGAGGTTAGGGGACATCTTCTTTTCTCTTGTTTTAGTACAAATCACAGCTTTAGCTCTCGCTGTAGTGCAGTGTGCAATTTTATGTGATAGAACCTAGACACAAAGAGCCCTTTCTGGCTGTTAGCTGACTCTGTGAGTCACATTGTATTGAAATGCTCCAGAATTCTATTGTAGGAGCAGGAATATTGAAGCAAAGAAAAGGAAGCTTCTATAGAGTAAAGTGCTAGCAACCACGAAGAAAAGATATCATGAATCTCTTTGAGGATCAGGGCTTGTGGGTAAAACACATAGAAACACTGAAGTCCACTGAATTAATTCTTCCTTGACATTGTTGGTCAGAATTATCTCAGTCTTGTAACAGAGAAAAATCATCATCAGTTAATCCAGATATATAAATAATTACTTTTGGGGCTCAGACAGAGTATCTGCCATTCTTTTTTGCCTGGAACCAAATGAAGGAAAAAGGTTGAAAGACAACTTTGGACATTAACATTTCTGTAGAAATAAAGTATATAAAAGATAGTTCTGGGTGGGTATTTTGGACCCTGGTGGTGGCAATCACAAGGAGACAGCTGTGGCTCCCTGATTATTAAAGGATGCTTTTGGCTGGAATGGGAACAGCTCTGGTCAGAAAGCGTAAAAGAGTTTACACCAACAAAGGATTTGGCACAGCTCCCTTATCTCCCCTTCTCTTTCTTCCTTTTCTCTAATTTTAAAGATCAGCCAGTTTTATATTTGCAGCTTTCTTCACGTTTGTTGATGTCCGGCTTTGATCTACAACCAGCTTGAGTTTACTTTTATGCTCTGCTGAATGCTGCCTTCAGCCTCAATTTCAGAGCTGTGCAAATAAATTATAGCGATGTGTTTAATTAAAGTTCGCCTCATGCCCTGATTGCAGACTGTTGCCTTCTCAGATACAATTTGCAAATATATTTTGGAGTTTTATTTTAGGCAGGATGACTAGCTGAAGGTTATTTAATTGTGATTGATTGTGCATGGGATGTTTCTGCTGCCTTTATTTTGTGAACAACCTGAAAATAGTAGCTGAATGTTGAAGGGCAAATGAAGGGCATTTGCCTGCATGGAGCAGTCACAGACCTGAGGGCTGATGCTTCTAGAATTACATGTGTGCTTTTTGGAGAAATTGTCTTCATTCTAAGGAATGAACAATATTTATTAATATTAAATATTTAGTTTTCTTCAAAACTTGGAGTTTCTTTAGGGAATCTATTTCTGAAACCTTTTGGTGGGTAGGCAGGAGCTGTGAATATGAGGAATATGAGGAATATGAGGAATATGAGCTTGACTGTGTCATTTTCATGCAGCTTCCACAGTCCTGAGTTCCCCAACAGTTTGTGCAGAATCCACTCATTAATATGAGTCAGGAGCTTGACCCATATTTGAAATTCGATAAAAATTTGATTTGATTTGGTATTTGATAAAATATATTCATCATGTGAGGTTACTGAACTGTAGCACTACCAACAGGTGGCATGAAGAGGAGAAGACTTCTCACCACAGCCATTCTGTGTGCTGCTTTGGGGTTGTTTTCTGCCAGACGATTAAGAGCTCAGTTTAAGAGCTGCTTTCTTATCTGCGCTGACTGCATCCTCCTTTGGGTGGTTGTGAGAAACATCCCTTCCTTGGTGTACTACCTTTGAGTTTTGTGTTGGGTTTTTTGGGGTTTTTTTTTCTCTCAGTGGTTTCTTCCACTGATGAGAATGTGATAAGACAAATATATTTCTGTGATTATTTTCAACCTATTTATCTTATTCTTTTAAATTGCCTCAGAATTTGCAAGAAAGCAAGGTTTAAGTATAGTTTCCAGCATCTTCAAGACCCCAGCTGCCACCTGCTTCATGTAGTTATTCTTATTTTTCTTTTGCAAGACCTATTTTCCTCTGTGTCGTGAATGGCTGGATGATGTGTACGCTTTTATTCTGTTTCATTTTGGAGATAAGTAGAAGAAATCAGGATAAAATTCCGTGACTGTCTTGACTGTGGCATTTTCAGAGTGTTTTTCTTTCCTGTTTTGGGGAGATTCTGTTAGAATTTTTAAATAAAATGTTTACAACTCACTGAGCATCATCTCGGGACTTAGAAACTAATAAGTCGTCTAACATAAAATAATTACTTTTCCTAAAAATGTTTGTTTTATTACCTACCCCTACTTCATTTCATGCATGGGGGAATACTACTGAACTCCACAATGCACATCACAATTTGTTCCTAAATAGTCATATCTCTCAAACAGCATAGCTTGAAACGATTGGAGGAGTAAGTACCTAATTCAGATGGATAAAACAACTCATTCTTTAGCTGTTTCCCAGTTTTAGGGTAAGAGGATTTACTGTGGCATAGCTAAACCAAGTAGACAAGTGCTCTCTTTCGGCACCTGATAAAAGGATGAGTTCTCTTTTGTTTTTGAACAGAATTATCCTACCACAGGAAAGCAGTTTATCAAATATGGGTGGTTGGGAGTGGGGTGTTTCGCTTTTCAGAAAGCTGGTGTGTGTAAAATGAGGATTATGTGATGGTGTAAGCGTTTCTAAAAACAGAGAAGAGAAATAATAGGAAATTTAATCTTTATTCATTTTTTGGAGGTATTAGGAATGTTGTGACTAAAATAGGCCTTCATGCATCATAAATGGTCTGTCAGCTTTTGAGTGGATTATTAAGAAGGTAGAAGGTCTGGATTCAATAGGATTCTTCACCATTATTTTGAGGTTGTATTTTTTCAATATTTTATTTTATCTTGGAAGTAAGTGTCCCTATTAGTTGAGCCCTCATCCACTAAATAGAACCAAAACTGACTACTCTGAGCTAGTATTGCTGCACTGTATTTGCTAAGATTTCATTAATATTGCAAACTATTTTGCTTTTCATTGCAAATTTTACTTCAGTGTTCAGGTGCAGAATGAAGGAAGGGCCAAGAATAATTTGTATAACTGTTTTCATCTTTTAATGTGTACCTATTACTTTCTGGATTGTATTGCCCAAATGTTATGCCTTTGTTCTAAACTCTTCCAGTGAGTTACTTTCTTCATTTGGCCAGAGATGAGCCATATCTAGTTTTACTCAAGAGAAGATTTAATTCAATTTGTTTGTCATTTTAGCTGGAGTTAAAGATGATATAAGCTGTGCAGACCTCTGGGTACTGGACTATACATGCTGTTTCCAGAATGTGATAACCTGTGAGCTTTGACATATCTGTATTTCACGTGGAAGATGTGTGATGAAAGCCCATGAAACTCTGTTATGTTACACCCAGATGCTCCTTCATTATGCAATTTCTTACACGAACTCTCAATATATGAAATTACCTAATAGCTTTGGCAGTGGGGCTAACTTCTAAAATCTGAACCAAAGCACATGGTTTGCAGAGTGTTTGGGGCAGCAGGGAGTCGACTTTTGTTTTCCACATAATTAAAAATATTTTAAAAATGAGCTGTGCTTTTGCAGGGCCTCCTGTTCTGCCTCCCTCTCGTTGGAGCACGTGTTGCCTGGGACAGAACCAGTGAGCCGCTCTTGAAGATGCAGTTTGCATCCATAAATTAACCAAGAACATCCAAGGGCAGTTGCTGAAGGCATTAATAATTGTGCAGACATGGAGTTTTGTTGTTTACAGAGCAGTGGGTAGCACCCTGGAGAAGCAGCGAGCCAAAGGGACGTGCAGAGAGGCAGCACATGAATGTAGATGGGCAGGGAGCTCCTTCCCACACAGGCATCCTGGAGAAGAAAATGGCCTGATGCTTCATTATCTTACATGTTTGGTATTGATTTTGCCTCAGGAAAAGTCAGTGTGTTTTCTCTCGTACAAATGATGACACCCTGATTTTTGCTTTGGAGGGTAGGTAGGGAAGGCATTGGGTCCAAAGGAGTTATCCCTAGGAATCAACCTAGATATATCCTCCTGTAACCTCTCAGGCCATAAGACTTCTGAGACACGAATAATTATTGGATCTAATGACATAGGTGTAGGTAGATATTAAAATCAAGATGAGAGTTACAGAAAGAGGTAAAAATTTTACGAACTTAGGCACCCTGATAAATATCCTTTCTGTATCTGAGGTTAATTCTTTAAAACTGGAGGCATGAGATTAGGTAAAACATAAAATACCTTTCCCTATTACGAAATCTTCACTTGATTTTATCCTACTTTTCAAATACTGTGGTGATACAGGAAAAAAAATTCTCTTGGCTAAATGGTTTTCTAGTTCTTTAGATATCAAAACTCCCATATATTTCAGAAGAAATAGTGTGAAGTGTTTCCTGTTCTACATTTTATTCTTTGGTGTTAAATCCGATGTTTGTCTGTTCAGAAGTGTCTTATAACTTTGGCTGGCCTTTGCACATATTTGGTCTGTACAGAGCTGATGACACGTTACAGACTTGGAAACCCTTCTGAAGAATTCAGAGGAATTTAATAAAACAGGAACCTTGGCAAAGTTTTTTGTGTGGTTTCAACTTCAGTGTTGAGTGCAAACTCACACAGACACAGTTTTTTTTAAGGGTAAATACTTTCCTAAAATACTCATGTACAGGAATCTACTAAAATTTCACACATCCTACACATCCAGAACAACTGTTGCTAGAATTTAAACAGTTTGTGTAGGGATACCCAAAATCAGAACTGTTGCTTTTGGCAATGAATCCATGCTGAAGGTACAAAACTGAACTGAAAGAGAAAACTTTTCCATCTTATACTGCTCCTCTTATTTTAGTTTTTAAACACTGATGTAATATTCTTGTGTCTTCTTGTACTTGTGTTTTATGTGAGCACTGTGTAGGGATTTAGAGGTGCCAGAATGTCCTCAATAGTGTCCTGAGAGCTTCATAGCATTCTAAAATTGTAATGTGCAAGACTGATTATCCTCTTACTTTGTTTTTCCAGAATTTATTGCCACAAATGTGTGAGAAACATGCCCTTGGTCATTCTTAAATTACATATTTTAAAAAATACTTGAAAACTCATCTTGAAATATTTTTCCATTACTGCCAGTGCTTGACATTTAATAATAACTTAGAACTTGTACTATATTTTTTTGCAGAGTCCCAGCTGAAGAGCTGAAGATCTTCATGTTCTAAACACTTTTAGATCAAAGTGACTCTAAATAATTTGAAAAATATGTATTAATATAAAAGTGTACACATCAGAGCTTAGTCTGTTATCACTGTAGTTTTCTGAGTAGATTGCTTGGATAACTGATGGATTAAAAGAAAATACTGGAGTTGTTAGGTAAGATTGCTCAGGAGTCATGTGAGACCACAATGTAAAACTGTGTATTGGTGGAGTCTCTGTTACCTGTGAATTTTCAAAGTGACCAATATAGTCACTCATTTCCTTAAATACTTTACAAGACTCTGATTATTTTTAAGAAAATAGTATTCCTTACACAGTTTAGTATCCCTTACACAGTTTAAAATAAATTCCTATAGCTAATAGGGGAAATTTTCATCAGAATCAGCATCTCTTATAACCACTGGGGGTAAAAAAAAGGAGGGGGGTAGTTTATCATAACTGATGAATTGTGAATTAAAACCACAAAAAATCGTTTGTCATATTGAACTTACAAGGTCTTTACTATTACAGATATTGCTGATTAGAAGTTGGGGTAAGGCAGTTGCAGGACTCTGCTCACGTGCTTGTGCTCATGCAAACAACTTTGTTTTCCCTCAGGGATGTGTGTTGTAGCTGTAGCCTGAATTTTGTCTCCTCTCTGCAGGCAGAGCTTGTTGATGTCCAGTATGGGACCATGGAAGACCTGATCCGGCTTCAAGCCATCACTAACGTGACCAAAAAAATTGCACTTTTGAAGCTTGGACAATTGCCTTTACTGTATAAGGTTAGTTACAGAGCAGCTGAATTATTCATTTGGTAGGTTGTTTTGGTTGGGGTTTGGTTTTTTTTCAGTTTCAAAATACAAAAACAAAGAGTTTCCCATTTTCCCCAGTAAGTCAGGATTTAGTGACATTCACATTCTCCCTCAACAGTCAGCACTGTCACTCTGCAGTGCCTTTTATGTGTTAGAGTTGTTTATTTTGCTGCATATCTTGCAGTGCCCCAGTACTCTGCTGTATTTTCTCTGGGTTTACTAGAAGCCTTTTGACAAAGAAATCACTGAAAGAAATAATAAAGCAGAAGGGATTTTGTTTGAGGAGGGTGTACATAGGTGCATGTGTATCCAACTCCAGCTCTGGCAGAGAGCACAAGCAGGAGCTCACTAATCCACTTTTGCACTAAACAGAATAGACTCAACATATAAACCACATTTAAACTCTAAACGACCAGTAAGTGCCTTCTGTTGCAAATACCTTATAAACAGAAATGCTGGTTTGACTTTCACAAAATACAGGAAGTGTAGTTGCTCAGTAAATGCTTAAACAGTTCGTTCCCAATTCACAAAAGCAATTATAAAAGAGCAGTGACTCCAGATCCTGCAATTAAATAAATTGGGACCTGCTCTGCTGGCCATAGAAAACACAGCCAGGACTGATCACAGATTCAGAAAATAACCACTTAATGTTTTTTGTATAGGAATAAGATTTGTCTCAATAAAAATGCCATTTTCAACTGAGTAGCTTTAGCTGTTTGTTTAAATTATTTAGATGCAATTTAATTATGCCCGTGAAAGGTCAGTTGTCGTTGCTGGGACTCGGTTGTTGCCCATCATTTCCAGCAATAGATCTGATCCTGCATTTCACTGCTGACAAAGCCAATGAAACAGCAATCAGGGCTCATAAAGCAGGGATTGATAAAGATGTAAAGTTTGCTGTAACAGCACTGTCTGTGAGATGGACTTTTTACCAGTTTGTGTTCCTGTGAAGACTCACTGTGTCTGAATTATCAGCCCGAGCAGCCTGAAGGAGAAGGGAAAACCAGGAGGTGCCGAGGACAAGGCACATCTCAGGAGCTTTTCTGTGGGTTGCCTGTAGCCTGGACTCAAATATGTGCTGTTTAATGGCTGAGGTGCATTAGCTACATTTCTGGTGCTCCGAGAAAAGGAGTTACAGAGCACAAACCAAAGTGTGGTGTGATCAGGAGACTGACTCCGAATGTGTGCTCAGGGTCTGAGGCAGAATTACAACCACCCAAACCTACTTTCCATGTTCTCCTCACACAGGGAGAAAGTTAGCCCTTTTTCTTGAGGCTGTAAACTACCTTTTCTTAGAATATAATTTGTGTCTTTTTGGCAGTGAAATAATTGTGAGCTTTACTTTGCTTGTAACTATCGGGAAAAGGTGCAGAGAGACTATCTGAAGTAGATTCTCCTTTCCTAAGAAATATTTGATGTGAAATACTGCCTTAAACTGCAAGTCCTGCTGGTTTAAATGGGCCCAGTATCTCTCTGCTGAATCCACTCTTTGTATCTTTTTCCCTCCTAATGTAGACATTTCTGTACTATGGAGTCTCACATTTCTGTTTCAGCAGATACTTCCCTCTCCCTCTATTTTCCTTATCTCTGCCTTCCATGTGCTTGGTTTTACATCGCATTAAAACAGAGCACTAGTTCATAAGAGAGCTCTGGCTATATATACATATATACTTAGTGGCTTTCTTTCCGCTTTTTGTCTTTAACTTGTATTTTTCCTGCGTTAATTTCCTTTAATTTTTCATTATTATTGCTTTATATTATGCAAGTATCTCACTCTGGATTCGAGTCTTATTATTATAGACCCTGCACTGAGGTTCCATCTTCATAACAGTTTCTAATTATATCTCTATTTTTCAGTTGTATCTTCCTTGCATAGTTATGCTCTTTGTCTTTCTTTCTTTCTTGCTGTTTTTCATGGGTTTTTTTTTTCTGTTTTCCCCTTTTGTGCATTTCATTTGCTTTTTAAAAATTTTTTTGACTGTTCTTTCTCTCTGTACTGTGTCCTTTGGAAAAAAAAAAACCTGAAAGAAATAATAAACTACTGCTGGCAGAAAAAAAATCAGCATGAAAACTGAACAACAATTCTTTTGTCTTTACATCACATTAGGAGAGAGGATGTGCTGGTAGAAAAGAGCTTCATGTTCAAGGGACTAATTTACAAAAATATGCCCAAGTGATAGAAATTTGAATATTTTGAAAAATAGTTGCATAAATGACAGTATTTGTCAGTATAGATTTAGTTTATAGAGATTGGATAAGGTACAAAATCGGGGGAGGATTAAGGTTGAAAATAATTTGGAGTTTCTACTTCCAGTCTTTCAGACTGTGCCCATTTCATATATCTTTAGACACTGAAAACAACAGAGTTCAGAGCTTGGAGTAATTTGAAATTGGAATGTACAGAGAATTTGGAGTACACAGAGAAGCCTGAAGTTAATGTGCTGTTAAAATATACAGTTTAGTCTTAAACATGAGTAATTCTGATTAAATTTCGTAAGGTTCATAAATTTAAGCTGCTTTGTGAGAACAAGATTTGCAGAAATCTGACCTGGAGTTATTCTTGTAATTGGATATAATTTTCAGATTTCACTGGGAGTGTTGTATTTCTGTTCCACTGGATCAGAACGTGGTTTCTGGGCTGGGTGAGAGGTGCAGCAGCCAGAGACACTCCTGATCCCTTCAACTGGACCTTTTCAAACAGGGAATGTGTCACCTTAGCCACATCATAAATTACAGCTATAAAGATCGTGGATCCGACCTTTAGAGCAGGGTATCAGCAAGAGCATTGACTCTGGGGGGGGGGGGGGGGGAAACCCAAAAGAAAATAACAAACCAAATAGTTTACATTGCTGTGATTAAAAAAGAAAAAAAAAAAAGATTAAAAAATGCTTTGTATGATATATATATATATATATATATATATATATCAGAGTGGAGCAGGGGTTTCAGAAGGGGGTTTTGCCATTGTTAGGGCACTAAGATCAGTTGGTGAGCAAGACTCTGTTAAAAGATTAATATAAAAAGTGGGGGGAAAGGAGTGGTAGAAACGCTTCAAGAAGCAAGTAAGAGTATTGCAAAGGCAGAATCCTTTTTAAATGCAGCTGAATTTTATGGCCAGCGCCTGGAATGGCAATTTCCAATGGCAGGACAGAATGGGGCAGTGGACTGAGCTGTGGAGCCCTCATGGGACAGGGAATTTGGCACAACCAGCTCCTTTTGGTCCTGTTAGCCAGAATAATTCACTGTGCTGAAAAACTGACAGAAAGAAAAACTTCAGACTGTGTCAACAGCTCCTGAAGGGATCTTGTGACTTGTCTGAGACACTTGTAAAATCTGGATTGTTGCTGAGTAAAGAGGGAGCTGGATTGAGGAAGAAGAAAAACTTTCTAATGCAGGGAGCTGAAATGAGGGAAATGTAGAAGAGAAGTGAGGCACAAGCTCTGGAGGGAATTGCCATCAAAAGAACACTCGTTTTCTCACACCTTGAGATTGAAGGTGACTGTCTCCTGGTGTCCTGGCCAGCAGGAAAATTTGTGTTTTGGTGGAACTCAGGTTACAGGTCACTGGTGAGGGTGAGTAGCCTTTCACAGGAGGTCAGAGCAGACTCCTGATGTCCTTGAACCAGGAGCATCCATTAATGTGACTGGTGAAAAATGGTGAGGTTTATTACCAGCGATTAAACAAATGTGGTGTAGAGCACCTTAGTGAGATAGAGCACCTTAAATTGCCCACTGTGTTTGTAGACACCATATTCTAACAGTATAAAATGTGTGGTGGCAGAAAGATGGGCAAAAGCACCTCGATAGCACCCAGCTCCTGTTCCCTGAAGCACACTGCTCTGAGCACCTTAAAGAAGCCACAGGAGGCTTTTTCCAGGAGAACTGCACAGGGCTTTCAATATCCAACCTCTGGAAATGTCATTAACAGATGCATTTTTTAAAAAATGTTGTGTGTCTTGATCATGATTTAATCTCTGGGGGTTGCAATTCGTGAAAAAAGCCATAATTTTTGTCCTAAATTAACTTTTAATAGAGTAACAAAAGCCCTGAAGGCCAAACCACTTCATCTTTAAAATGTTCACATATTAACATTTTTTCCACATCCATTAAATGAAGATGTTGTTCTACTGTGTAAATATCTATATTTATTTTAATAATTTACTGCCTTCATAAATATTCATAAAATTGCTTTCTAGCTGTCATAAAGTTTAGGAATGTGGAGGCTTGGGTGTTTATGCAGAGGTTATTGGCAGGCCCTTATAGATAAGGGTTTGCTAAATGGAAAATATTAAAGATTCCTGGAATAAAGGCTATTTGCAAAAAGGCTTCAATTTAATAACTGTGTTAATTTTAAATAAGTTTACTTTGGAAAAAGTAATTTCACTTTTCTACAATGTCGACATTGTTTATTTCCTCCTCTCTGGTACTTTTTATGGCTAGCACATACAATTGTGAAGATGATAGTTTACACTGTAAATCTCCATTTAACAAGGGCCCTCCTTCCATCCCTTCCTCCCTCCCTAGAGGTACACAAATATCTGTGTGTGTGTTTATATACATCTAGACAGTGTGTGCATGTAAATGTACAAATAAAAACCATGTTAAAAGACCACAAACATTTTTAAGGGGACATAAACACTTTATATGCATTTCATTATTTTGGTTGGGTTATTTTTTGTGGCCCTTTTTTTTTTTGGACGGTAGAATTTTTTCCAAGGCTCCTAAAGTCTTCATATACACACATTTCCCCATATGAGTGCTATGGGACTTTTAATGATGTTATATCCCCTTCCCAAAGCCCTTCTCGAAAAGTCAGACCACAGATATAGGGAATATAAATAAAAATTATAGAAACATGTAAAACTATACCTGGGGATCGGATCTGAAGGGATTATCTAGTAACATCCACTGGAGTAGCATCCTGGTTTTCAGGTTTTCCCTAATTTACCATCCTCCTAAAATCTCGTCTCAATTCCCAAAATCCTGAGAGTTTCTCTTGATGGTCCAAACTGAATTCAGGTTCCTTCATTCAGATTGTTGGTGCAGAGTTTGCTAATTAGCCAGTTTATATTTCTACAGGGTATGCTAGTTCTTATTTTGTCTGGAAGAAAGCACTAGTTGCTTTATGGTCGTTTTTCCTTAGCCTTTGTCTGCCCTGAATTTATCAGATATTCTCTCCTTTGAGTTAGTTGCTTTTATTCTTTATCCTTTTTCTCTTCCTCCAAAGACTAGATTTAGTGTACTGATGTTCTTAACCTCCCCCTTCCTCAAACAGCCTCTTTAATCTGTGAGATATCACACAGTCTGAAGAACAGCCCCTTTGCATTTCTCCTCTACTTCTTACATGAACAAATTCTACCTTAGCCTTCAAAAAACTGCACAACAGTCTTTACCAGGAAGGTGTTCATGTAATTGAGGTTTCACATCATCAGTCCTGTGTTTTGAATGATTGCTTCAGTCCCCTGTTTGCCTCTTCCTGATTTTTGATTCATGGAATCATGCGTAAGCTGTTTTGCTGTTTGGTGGATACTGAGAAGTTTTATGTTTGTTTGGGAGAAAGACCATTGGCCTTCCTTCGTCAGAAAGTGAGACATTTGAGAGGTGGGTAAACACAGTTCTCAGTTATATTCCTGCTGCCCTGACTGATAGCAATGGTTTCTGGTTCCTTTTGAAGAGAAGGATCAAACTGTAATAGTGAGAGAATCCTGGAGACACCCTGCCTCAGTACCACAGATCTGATCAGGGTTGGGTGGACTAAAAAATACACACCAACCCACTGAGGAATGGTACCAGAGTTAAAAAAGCAAGTCTCTCTGCACAGATTTATCACCTAATGATTCATCCTGAAGTCATATCTTAATTCTTTATTGGTAAACTTAGTTTAAACATTGCTGGGGAAAAAAAAAAAATGAACGTACCAATTGTGATGCGTTTTCCCCCCAGTGTGAGGTACTGTGGGAAAGAAAATCAAGAAGTCCTACTGACTTGAAAAATCTATAGTTGATGACTAAAAATGCAGTCAAATAAAAAGTCTGAAACAGTGTCTTTGTATTCCTGATTGGGACCCGTGTTCAGTTCCTAGAAGGCTGTTAGTATCCAGAATAATTTTTAGCTGAGCATGTCAATTTTCCTCCAGCTTCATCCAGTATTTGAAGGATGATGTACTGTGACCTGTGCCACCTAAAAGTGAAGCAGTGCCAGTGCAGTTATAAATCCAATCTGTATCTGTCCACATGAGAATGAAATAGTTGACAAAAATTTGCTCTCTTATCCCCTTAGTCAAGTGCACTGCAGTAAATTAAAGAGGGAATTCTCACCCAACTTTTTACAGTATAAATGGGAAAAAGTAATTTGCTCTTGTAAGCAGTAAGAAGAATATAAGGGGTGGGGTAGGAGAAAAGCAATTGATGTCTGGAAGGAAGCATAATTATAGCACAACTTGTCAATATTCTCGAGTAATTAACATTTTGGTTGCATCAGTGAAAGGACTTCTGGTTATTACTCATTTCCTTCTTGCTTACAAACCCCTGGATTTGATTGCATGGAAGGACAGATGTGCTATTAGCAGAGTAAACGAGGGGAAATGCAAGTTAATGACCAAAAGTACGTATTGATTATTGTGCATTTCTGATGCCACACGATTTTCCCTGGATGTTTTGAGAAGGCACTGCTGGTTTGCAGACTCATTTGTGGCCCCAGCTGTAGTTCCTGTTCTCTCTTTCTCTTCTGTGTCGATACACAAATTTCTGAAGTTCCACTGGTGAATCAAACACTGAATTCTCCCTGATCTGACTCAGTGCATAGTTTTGTTCTCTTCAGTAACCCTAAACACTTCTATTTCTCTTGGGGAAGTGATTCTAAATATTCATATACTCAATTGTCTGTTTAATTGCACATTCACTGCATGTATTGAATGCATCCTTTGAAAAATTAGCCCAGCTCCCAAAATGGATTGCTCTTTCCTGGGGGAAAAGGCTGACCAGTGTTATGGGAGGTCTCCTTTTAGTGCAATAAAATTGACTGAGACACTAAGTGACTTCCATTCAAACACGGACAATGGCTGACTCATGAAGAATTCATTGTGGGGTCTTCTGAAGCCCTTGTCTGATCTTAGAGGTGTGAAACCCAAGCATAATTTTCTATTTGATCATGCCCTTAAAAAGTGAGTAATAAATGCCATCATCCAATTTACTGTGTGACTGCTATTTCCTGATAAGTGGTGCAAAGTCAAGTGAAATGGGTTTGCTGTGAGGAAACTGTTCTGAAGCAGAGCTGAGCAAAGACATCCATTGCCTCAGTTTGTACCCTAAACCCAGACATGAGCAGCTACTTGTGTGCAGGGCAGTGGGAAATGTCTCTTTGTCTTCCCTTCAGAAAATCCAAACCTTTTTAATTTGCTCTTCCTGCAGATGCACTGGTCATACTTCTGCTGGTGGTCTTGTCTTGGCCCTTGTTTTGTTGCTTGTGCAGGGAATTATTTTTTCTCTTACCCAATCTGTAAATTGAGCTGGTCTTTTGCATTAGTTGAGCTTGGATTTCACAAAAGGGCCATTGACAGAGAAATCATCTGGGCCTTTTCCCAGCTCGTGTGTTTCCAGCACATTTCAACAACAGCTGAGAAAGGAGGAAAATAAATGGAAGATCCAAGAGCTTTGAATAGGGGAGAGGGGTGAATATATAAAATCTCATCCTCCCAGAACAATCTATCTGACTTCTGGTTCTTTGAAATTATTAGACACTGGACTGGGTGAAGCAATGCCAGAAATCTTCAGGACTGTCCCCTCCAAAAGCTCTGCAGAGGAGAGGCAGAGACCACCATGGTACATCCTGCTTTTATTTGATATTTTCTGGAATAGTGATCAGAGGAAAAGGTCATCTTTTTCAGGCAACAAGTGTTGCATAAGTACTGCCCTCATTCTGTAGTGGGTTTGACTTGCATGGCATGTTCTATAGTAGCTGCTGGTTTATTATTTTATTAAGAAGAAGTTATGATTCTTCTCTGACATTCTGTGCTCTTTTAAGTCTTCTCATTTCAGAACGCTTCATAATAATCGGTTTATTTACATATCTGTGAACTGAGAAACTGGGTTGAAAGGTATCAAAAGTCACTATTCTTGAATAAAGTATAAATGTAAAACATGATTTAAGAGATTATAGGAGTAAATAGAATTTATTTTCCTACATGGAATTTACATTTATTCCTAGAATGTGTTTTATTTGATAAACCACAATGTCACAGATTAATCAGCTGAAGAATGATTTCCATGCCTTGTATATTTATATAGGATATAGAGCCAGATCCAGACTTTGGTTTGATTTTTGCATTGGTTCTGTGTGGCTTTAGAGGCTCAGCTCTGAGGATTGGTTCACAAAATCAGCACTTGAGATTTCTGCATGAAAATCTGAATTCTACCTTTCCAAATACAGCTGTAACTTGCCATGTGATGAGAGCTCTGTGTAAAAACATGGAGCTGCTGAATGCTGAGATCCAACCTTTTCATTTCCATCCGTGGAAGCACGGGTTTATATTTTGCATTCTATGAAAACTTTTTATAATTTATTAGTTTTATTATTATTAGATTTTATTAAGCCCATGGGAAGTTTTTATAATTTTCCCTGGGATTACTTAAATTGCTCTCTTCAGATTGTCTGCAGCTGGATTTTGTGGAGCATAGATGGTTAAAATCTATAGCTGCGTATCTTCCCTGGAGAGGGAAGAGGTGTCTTTTAGCATTAGATTTTTTAATTTTCTCTTTGCCTGCATAATGCCACGGAACACCAAAGTCAAAATTTCACTCTTAGCCATTTGGGCCTCTTGATGCCTGTGCGTGAATTTGAAAAGAAAAACACCAAGTCCATCATTACAAATATAATTGGCACCCTCTTTGCAAGTACAGCAATAACCACTTGGAATATTTTGTTTCGATTGCCAAAACATTAAACTAACCTTCTGTGCAGAAGGCAATTCTTCCACAGTGAACATGTTTTCACTTAACAGGAGAAGATTGTGCATTTCAATATGAGAACTCAGGCATTTTAATTTCCTCTTAAGGTCTCAGTGAATAATTCACAAACAACATGTTCAACAAAGTTAGACTTATGTTGTTTTCTCTTGATCTAGGCCTAACAAAATGGCAGCTTCCTTTATTTGTTATCCTGCTACATTCTCATGTTTTTGAGTGAGTTTGGTTTTTGTATTTGGCTTCTGGGGTTTTTCTTTGTGCTTTTTTATTTTATTTTTAGTATTGAACATACTCTTCTGAGAGCAATTCTCCATATTTGGAGTTGTGTTCATTCAAGGTGATTGATTATTTTGGTTTTGGGGTTTTTTAAACCATTGATTGGGATGCTTTTTGATTTTTTTTTTTAATATATAGAGTCATTCAGGGTTGTTGCAAATAAAAGATGCTACCTTATGGTCATTGGAAAAGAAAACAAAAATCACATGATCACAGTCACTGGAGCCTTAAGGTAAAAAATGTTGGGGGCTACTTTCTTTGATTGACTGAAGGTGCTGTATAATAACTACTGCAGTTTTTCTTTATTTGTTTCAAATTTCACATCTCCTGTACACTTCAGATTTCTCTGAAAATCAAGCTCTTCATCAGATAAAACACAAACCCAAACTGTCAGAAAGTTGCCCAGGAAAGCCTTGTAGTGGTGAATAATCCCAGCACGTGCATGGGCTGAGATCTGTCAGTTCAGCTAAATTATGTGTAGATACAGGTAATATTTTAGATGGAGGGTGGGATTTGTGAACTGCACTGACAGTTGAACCTGTTATTTCTGTTTTCCTGCTGTCAGTTTTTATGCAGACACAAGAATTGTCAGCACACAGCCTCAGAGGTGACCTTGAGGTGACCTAGAGAGACCTCCCTTTCAATAAGATGGAAGCATATATTTCACTTCTGAGTCAATCTTGGTTTTCCCTGGAGTGGGAATTGCCTGTATTGCCTCTGATATCAGTATTCAGTTCTATGTGATGGCTTTATGTTATAAAATGTCCACTGGGGAACTGACCTGACAACTCATTTCAGTCAGGCCTCCACTGTAATCTCAGAGGAAAAATGATAACATTTAATCCACTTAACCACCTGGGCATGTCCCGTTCCTGGTGCTCACATGAGGGAGTCTCAGGGAAAAAGGCAAGCCCAAATCTGCTACTCCAGGCCATTCTTGGATTACAGGCCAAAGGAATCTTTATGAGACATTAGAAATTAATTAGCCTGGAGCATCTGTGTAGAAATTACTGTGCCTTACCGTGGTAAGGTGCTGCAATGTTCCTTAAAAAGGAGATACAAGGAAAGCATTTGGAATGCATTAGGAGAGCTGGGATCTGGCCTCCTCTCCCTGCCTAAAAACAGTCCCATTCCAAGCAGAATGTATTTTTTTTTCTTGGTTTGAAACACCTGTGAGGAGTCCAAGTATCTCATGTGAACTGTGTTTCGCACTTGACATTAATGGAAGCATCTTTAAAAGGTGATGTTTGCTCTATTCAGCAAAGTGGGGTTGGAAGTGTGATACAGCATGTGATAAAAGTACAGAAATTTTTATGACAGAGTATTTAATTAAAATTTTGTACCTTTTCAGTGTAATGTTTAGTTTAATGTTAATTAGGAAAGGTTAAGATATTGGTATTTAAAAAAAATTATGTGAAACTGTCATACACAGAAATCTATTTTGCTGTGACATTTGTACATACAATAGAATCTGTTTGCAAATGCCTTTTGTTTCCATATGTGCTTTTTCTGAAAAACGTGAACTCTTTGGAGAGGCAAAATGAGTCTTACAAAAAAATGTAATATTTTAATGACTTCCTAATTTAAATGATAATTTACTCATTTATATTATTTGCAAGTATACCTGACTGGATGAACTCTGATGTGTGCACTGTACAGATTCACTGAAAGATGCCAGGACAAAATCTGACATTGTCACTCAATGTGCTTTATTTTTTTTGAAGGTGAAGTCATTTCAAGGCTTACAGAAAATTCAGAAAATAAGATTTGCTTCTGACCTGCCAACAGTGCAGAACTGTTCAATACTTGGTGATAGCAGTGCTAACAGGGGAAGAGTAACTTTAATGGCCTATTTCTCCCTTTTTCTATTCACTAGCAAACAGAATAAACCTGCAAGTATGTTATTTAATTTCAAAAAAACCTGAGTTTTTGTATTCAAATTAGCTCGATTGTTAATACAACAGATCTTTGTTCTCAGTAAAGAGATAAACTTGGTGCGGTGAAGTTTCCAGAAGAATACAGAAAAACGCCGTGTTTATGGAATAAAAATGTGCTTATGTTAAAGCACATTAAATTTATTTTATATAAAAATTACTGTGATAAAATTTTATATAAATTTTATATAAATACAAAATAAATAAAAATTTATTTTATATAAAAATCACTTTATTTAATATGAAAACCATACTTCAGTGTGTTGCACAGTACATTTTGTAGAACAAGTCCCCTTCAGCAAAAGGAGCTGTGGGTGATGTTGGATCAGGTCAAACTCCCACATGGCAATAAGGTCACAGCCATCACGTGGCACCTTGAGTGCTGAAATCCTGTCACCATGAACTGTTTGGGTCAAGTGTACTCACAGCCTCTCATCCAGATTGATCAGCTGCTTAATCTTGTGTCAAGAAGTTCTTATTGACCAGAAGAAAAAATCTCTCCTCCTTCCTTTGATGGTGAGAGCATCGTGTAAGAAATGCCCCGTCAGCCTGATATCCTTCCCTGGCTTGTGCTCAAGGAAGGAGGATGGGTTGCAAAGCAAGGAGGAAGTAATATATTTTCCCCTGATATCCCTTTTCTAGAAATGGCAATCATAGGTGTCTTGACTCCCTGAAGTGGAGGATATGTCTGGAGCAATTTAATTATAATCATGACCGTTCTGTGAAATGGGGTATTTCAGTTCTGAGTCTGTTTATCTCTGTAATAGCTTTTGGGGATGAGGTCCTCTGTGTAGATACTTAAACATTTCTTGATACAGAATTGGACATTGGAAAGCAGATACATAAAACTCTGCTAATGCTTTATGATTTATTATGAGGTGGGGGAAAAAATATACACAAAATATTCCAGCTTCCGTTTAAATCTGAACAGCCCAGAGTAACTGATGCAATTCTGCAATTCACCTGCATGCTAAACATTAATCTTCACCCTTTAAGGGTATTTAAGGGTATTTTATTGGTCTCGAGATTAATAAACAAGATTAATAAGGGTATTTTCTTGGTCTCAAGACTAATAAGTGTAATGAGTTCTTAACAAATCTACGGTCCTTAAAAAACACCCAAACAAATTTTACTCTTTTATTCCTGAATTAAGCTAGTTGGTGTCTCATGGTCAAGGTGTGATACATGATGATTTGTTTAGCTTCTGAAGATGTTTGTGAATGATAGGGAGAAAAGATGTCTTTACTATAATCCTGTTCTTCAATTAAGCTTGAAAAGGAAAACACAACATAAACCAAAGCTTTTCCAAAAGTGTGTTTTCTAGAAAAATTCTGTTATTTTGTTCCAAAAAAGATCTTAAATGTTAAGTCTGGTACTTAACAACAATGACTGTGAGATGAAATTAACAGAAATATTTCTAAGACAACCTTCAGAGTCTTAAGTTGTTTTCTAATAATCAAAGATTATCTTACTGAGAGCAAAAAGTAAACTTGCCTAGTAACCCTGAACTGGCTTCTTTTTCGCCTTTTTAGTTGCAAGCAGTGAGTAAGTACAAAATTAGTCACCACTGTCACTCGCTAAAGAGAAGAAATTAATGGCTGAGAACAGAGATTTCTGTTTGTGGGGTTGGTTTTTTTTTTTTTTGTTTTGTTTTGTTTTGTTTTGTTTTGCACTTTTTCTCTTTTGCAAACCTATTGCAAGAGAAAATGCTTGTTCTGAACTTGGAAATATTCTCTGATTTTCTATAGATTTGTCTCCTGGGCTAAACACCAGGGCCTGTGATCATCATCTGTGTTCTGTATCACACCATTTATTTATTACATGGTCCTGCAGTGTAACTTAATGTTGAGATGGAGCTTTTATTTGAGTTTTTAGGTTGGAGGCTTTTGGTTTGGCATTTGTTTGGTTTTGTGTTGGTTTTCAGGTTTTTTTCTTTTCCCCCAGAGTGAAGTTGTGTATTCTTTAAAGACTTTTTCTGCAAGTTCTGTCTTAGGAGTTACAGTGGTGTAACAGATGTTGATTGATCATGAGCTTTATTGTATTTCTTTTTCATTCATCTTACAACTGCAGTATTCTGTTTGTCATTTAGAAAGTTTAGTGGAGTTCTAGGAGCTGTAAGTGGTGCTAAATCTTTGCAGTGGACCCATTGGAGGGAACTGTGGTTTTAATGTACAAGGTTTCAAAAGATATTTTCTTTTGTGGTTTTTCCTTTCCTTCCCCAAAGAATTGTCAGAGAAAGACAAAAACAATGTGCTGTCAATGACCTAGCTGTGAAGAGTGACAGAGCAAAGGTTTTACTACCACATCTTTCTCAACCACCCTTGGTATGACCTTGGTTTGGCATTGGGGTCTTCCTTTCCTAATCACTGCATGAAAAGAATCTTAGTGACAGAAAGTCGGACCTATTTTTCACATTTTATGTTTTTCAATCTATTTTTTAAGACAGGGGAAGGACGTAATTTTGGATTGATGTTTTGGAACTAATTGTAGACTGATGTTACTGAAGAGAGCTGGAGGTTGTTGGTTTGTTGCCTTTTTTTTTTTTTTTTTTCCTTTTTTCCCCTAACTGCTGGTGAATGAATGACTTTGTAGTGCTTTGTGACTGCCAAACTAATCCAGCTGCCTTCCCTGTTCTCATCAAGTGCTTCAACCTTGGACCTCCTTCATGTAGCTCTTTCTCCTATTTCATTTTGGTGAAATGGGCTGTTTAGTAGGTCACAGGAGGAGGCAGAGCTCTGTTTTAGTGATGTGCTGAGTGGGAAGCAGTGAAAAAGGAAAGGACCTGGGAAGACACAAAAGCTGCACATGTTGGCTTTTTCAGCTGGTGTGTCTCTTGTGGAGATTGCCCGCAGTTTTGCTGTACCAGAGTCATACATTAAGTGGTGCTTCAGTTTATTACATATTCCACTTTAGACCTTGATGTTCAGCGTGAAAGATGCACTCATGATATGTCCTGTGTGGCGCAGCTCATGAATAAGTTCTTTTGGACAAAAAAATTTTCTAGTTTCTGAAATGTCAGTGAGGAAACAAAATCAAGACTAGCCTACTTTTTAATTCTGGATTTTCTCAGGGAGCTCAGGAGCAGAAATCAGTACTGATAATGTATAAAGAACTTTTATTGCTAAGGTTTGTAATAACTTCTTTAATATTTATAGTTCTTGAAATGACTTTATGCACTGGGGCACATTCTTTACGATCATTTCTTTTATCACTCCTGGTTTGTGACTGTTTTTCTAATAAGGAAGATAAATAAGTTCATTCTTGGTATTGATTTACTTAAAGGCATGCTAACCAAGTAGTTAAACACTGCTCTTTTCCATAAATGAAGCTAAAATATTAATTAACCAATTAATAATATTCAGTTTTCCTAGCTGATATATAGAGATGCCTGAGGCTTATGTATAGCACTATATCATTTTATGTTCTACTTGGAAACATAAAATTAAATAAAATGTAAATTTAAAAATACATAACAATGTTATGCAGTCTCAAAAGAGACTGTTATATTACATTCAGGGCATTATTTTAAAATCATGCAACCTGGATGTAAAGTAAAAGACCAGGAAAGAATTGAGCAGGGATTATGTTTTGAACTTAACAAAAAACCAAAGCAGGTCTAGAGTTTTCCAATACTAGTAATTGGATAAGAATTGTGAGAATAATAAAATATTTGAATAGTTACTGGTTTTGCACAGGTCCAGTGAAGGCAGCTATATTTCAACAATCTAACAGTTAACATGAAATTACGTGGGGCAGCAAATTGCTGCCTTAATTGCAAATCTCTGACTGATCGCTGTGTGGGTTCTGAGAACATCTGCTCCTTGGTGGGTCCCATACAGCAGCTGCACTCTTGGAGCTGGAAAAGTCATACTCCTACATTTATCTTGGAGACAGAAGGGTGGCTTGGGCTGTTTTCAGTGCAGCACTGCTAACTTCCAGTGTCGGTACTGGAGGATATATATTCCAGCTACTCCAAGAATATTTACATTTTAGCTGAGAAAAGACCGTAGAGAGAATGAAAGGGTTTGAGTTTATACTGCATGTGAGGCACAGTCAGAGGTGTTTATACACAGCAGGTATTTCTCTTGTCTTCTGCTCATCTTCTCCCTTTTTCTTGCTGGTATTTTGAGGGCGGGTTGGAAGGAGATGAGCTTTAACCCAACCCAGACCAATCCGTGATGCCATGACTGGGGTGTCTCCTGGCTGGGACCTTGCTGCTGCAGTCAAGAGTAAGAAGACAAAGATTGCAGAGAGTCAAAAGCCCCCTGAGGTTGGGATCAGGTGCCCCAAATGTTTGTGGTTGCTGGCACAGTGGAGCTGCAGCCACCTCACCAGTGGAGCACTGGTTTTGTGCCCTGACATCACAGTTTGCTGGGTGAGAAGGGCCCTGTGCTGGGAATAGTGTTTGAAAATCTGATCTGCTGGTCTTACTTAATTTTACTTGTGGTAGGAAAACAAATAAATAAGAAAAAAGAAAAAGAGAGTAAGGGGACATTGGCAGATGTGACTCTGGTCTGTGACTCCGTTGGCAGTTCAGTGGATTTGGGATTAAAAGTTGTGTAGAATGCATAAAATCCAACAAAGGGTCTCGTCCGTTTATTCTTGATGATTTAGCAAGATTATAATTATATCTTTGTGTAATTGTTTTTTGCATGATGGATCTTCGGCTTTATTCTCTCTGTAATAGAGTCTAAACATAGACTGGAATAACCATAAACATCATCAGTAACAACAGTTTCAGTGTGAACTGGGAAATGCTATTGGCTTTCTGGAGGATGCTCATCTGGACATTCACAGAGCCTGTTTCTTTTTAATGTTTACTGAATATTTAATGGTACTTGTTATGCACACAGCGTTCCTCTACATGCTTATTTAGATGTGAGTAGTATTTCCTGAAGACGTAGGAATGCAGAAGCAATATGAAAGGCTTTGTATTATATACTCATCAAATAATGAAGCTTTTTTTTTTTTTTTTCCTGGACTGTAAGCAATTCAAATATTTTGTTTCTGAAATAAATTAGGTAAAGCTTATTGAGTCCAATCAGCCCTTGTTTCTAGGGAATTGTAGTTCAATTTCATTTTTAATTAGATTGAACATTGTGAGTTTCTTAGCGGTGGTAAGCAAGATCTGGCAATAAAATATGCACTCAATTTGTATTAAAAGTTGCTAAAATCTAGTACAGGGAACTGGCAGTATATCTGGCCTATGTTTAATTGTCCAAATATCCTATTGTGAAAAATTCCATTTTTAAAAACTGCTGATGTGTGACAAATTACTTTTCTTTGATAAAACTGTATAGAAGATGAGCAGGCAGCAAACAGGAAAAAAGTATGGGACAGAACATTCAGTTCTTGATAAGCTTAATACCACATGTTACATTTTTTTCTGTGCAAGGATTACAGAATTAAAGCAAGATGATTTTTGGTTTAGAGAGAGTGGGAGGAGAAGGTCTCCAAAGGTTTTTCCTCAACTGCCACAGCTGCCCAGAGGTCAGTGTGTGGATTTCCAGTCAAACCAGCACTCACTGAATTTGTGACCAATGCTCATTGAGAGGTCTGCTGTCCTTGGATAGCACATACCTGACAGAGGAAAGTATTTAAAAGTAAAATGGACGGTAAATGGATGTACAAAAGAGCTCTTGCTCATCACTGCCCCACTGCTCAAAGGGAGATTTTTGTGATTAGCATCTTAAAGTTTCTTACCCTTCCCTTCTGCTTTTCTTCCCACGTTCTGTAGGACATCCAAAAAATACAAAAGGGGATTCTCTCTTCCCTAGAAATAATTTCCTAAATATTAAAAAAAAAAAAAAGGAAAAATCTGAAAGTTGTGAAAGCCAATTACAGTTTCGAAAGTGATTGCCAAAAATGTCTTAAAAATCTCAGATGTGCTTGTCAGATTCTTTCTACAAATAAATGCACTTGATGTTATCATTTCTCTGGTAGTAACTACATCAAAGTCTCAGGGTCCTGCCATGATACAGAGCAACTCTTTGATTTTGTATTGTTCCTATGTATGTCACTCTATGGCAGGAATAGTTTGATAAATTCCATTGCAATATGTTTTCCCCCTTCTAAGACCTTTATGGCACAGCCTGTCATTTATGAGACCTCTGTGTATGCCTTTATAGCTGTTTGAAGTTTTATGCAGCTTTTAATCCCTTTCCCAGCCCTGTTTGTTCCATATAACAATGATGCCATTCCTCAGGCAAGGACAGTGTTTGAGCTGGAAGGGAAAGATTTGTTTCTTTTCGTGGTCCCCGTTAAACTGGCTGCATCCTCCATCCCCTTTACAGCCTTGGCACAGCACCTTGAGGGTTGATCAGCAAAAAAGTCAAAACCTCTTCAGACTGAGTTTTACCACCAAATTCCTTTGGACATCTTTGTGATGGGGAATCCTGGAGCATGATTAAACATCAAGTGCAGTATTAAAAATGCAAGGTGAAACTAAACCTTTGTTAAAAACCCGTTAAAAATTTGGAAGTGTGGTATATAACTGAAGATAAGTCTACTTAAGTGGATTTTTTCCTCCTTGAGTTTTGTTTGTGTTACCCAGCCCCTTCCAAATGCCCTGTATTGCAGTAGATAATTGAGAGGATGGCAGCATCTGATTATACCCACAGCATCTAAATCTTACTTTTCTGCCCAATCTGCCACAGAAATAAAAAGTTGTTCTGTCAGTGAGATCTTTCAACATTTACTTTAAATGTACCTTTGCTCTGATTTCGTAATTTTACTTACTGCCAATTAGTCAAATGAGATGGAAGATCCTTTCAGAGCATCATGATTTTAATTGGGACTTCAGTAGAAAAGAGTAATTAATAACTGCTAACCTGTCCAGTAAAGTTGTGTCTCAAATTAATGAACCATGTCTTTTGCACATTGCACTAGGAATTGAAAAAATGCAACAGTTAAAAACTGATTACAGTTATTTGTCTAATTAATGCTGATCATTGCATTGAAGTATAAGGACAATAGGAGATTTTTTAAAAAGTATTGTATTTGATTTTGCTATGAATAATATGCATTAGGTACTTTTTTTTTAGTGTCGTTTTGATGTACAGTTTTTTGTACTAATTAGTTTTTTGTTTATTTATGTTTCCATGATCCATATGTCTGATGACTTTGAATATAAAATTCTGCATGCATTTTTGTGAGGTTTGCCTGGAAGGGACAGAGAAAATTGATCACAATTATATAGAGACAACATATAAACAGGATATTGTTTCCTATTTTATGAATGTGCTGTGTCCATTTTGCTTAGCTCTGGATGGACCTGTAATAACAGCAAGATTGTGAAACTGCTTTTTTGGAAGAGTTTTGGCTTGAAGTTACGTGGAGGAGGTTGTATGTTAGAATAACAACATGATCCCAAATTAACTTTGCTGTCAGTAGCTGACACTTAAAGGCCTTTGTTGTCTAATGAACTGTGATGTCATTACACTGAGGCAGTCATTGTGTAAAATACAATTTTTGCAATTTCATGTGCAGCTTTAAGGAGATTTAAGTAGTGTAAAGTGCCTTTTTTAGTGTTAAAAATCTCCTTAAGACTCTATAAAGTGCTTGTAGCTAAAGCATGCTTTATCTCTTTATTTAGGGTTCTGTTACTTTGCCAGACACAAATATATTTTTGATGTAGAAAAACCTTCAGAAACCTCTGAGAGGTTTCAATGAGCAGCTAATATTAGATATTATTATATCTAAATATTAGATGTTATTATATCTAATAATACGCTAATATCTGTTAGTGTGATTATCTGTGTGCAGGAGTGAGGATGCACTTTCAGTAGTGTGAAATCCATTCACATAAATGACTTCTGAAGATGAGAACTATATTTTTAGGCACTTTTGACTTCAGACATCAAGATGTGCTGAAAGGGCTTCTTGAGAGGTAGACTTTTAAAATAAAATGAGAAGAGAACTCTTAAATCCTGTTGTGCAGCTAATTTATATTGTTTTGTTTACTATATCTAAGGGTTGACAGTCTGAAGCCTTATGTAATAGACTTGAAAGCAGAATTAGATCAAGTAAGAAAACTCCACTGGATTTGTATTGACCCTAATAACAGTTAGGAAACCTATGGTAAAATTAAAAAATCTGGATAATTTTTTTTTCCCAGTGTTAAAATTTGATTTGAAAATCTCTCTCCAAGTGGTGGAACGTGTTTGGAAGTTGCTGTATTTTAAATCAAGTTTTACAGACTGTGTTAGTGTTCCTGGTTTTGAGTAAGAATGGAACCTTCCAGGATGGCAAAGTCACTTGCTATATAGAACTGTAAGCCAATGTATCTTGTACTGAACTGCTTTATCTTAAATAATGTATCAGTCAATAAAAGAACAGGTTGTTCCATGGATTAGTGAACAGGTTTTTCTGAGCTCTGTTTCTTGAGGCTGGATTTTGTGGTGTCTAATCTGTGGGCAAGTTTCTGTATTCCTTTACATCTGTCACTCTTTCTTTTGATTTCTTTCATGTTTTTTTCTCCCTTTCCATTAAGGAGTAAGCTCTTCAGTTTTTATTAATGCCTCCTCAGTCGTGTATTAGCAGCATCTGCCTCTTGTCTGCTCAATATCCCAATTTCATTAAAATTGCAGGGAATATACTGAGGTACTTTCTCCTGTGAGATCAGTTTTGCCTGCCAACTGATCAGGGGCTCGGTCATTTCTGTGGATCAGGACACACAAATGGACAAGAAAGTGGACTTAGGGAATATTAGTCAGTAATAGGGCTGGTGTTGTGCCTCATAAAGCACAAACTGCACTGCTGACACTGTGAACACCATGAGGGGGAGAACTCTCTGTGCAGTGGGTTCTCAGAAGGCTTGTCCACATTTTGGAACCACTTGGCAAATATGGTGAGAAGAATCGCTAATAATGAGAAGCTATTTTAATATGCAGTTAGTAGGATGATATAATCCACAGTAACTTGCATAGTATTTTTTTTTCTTTGTTCCTTTCCAATAAGCATTGTTGACCACCACTGTTAGGAATCTACAGTGTTGTGATGCCCCTTGTTTGGTTGATCATGGATTTTGGTGCTTTCTGAATTATTTATAAGTGGAACCATTGCTGGGAATCAACAAGAGGGAAGGAAAAGATGCCATGCTTATTTTATTATCTTTAAACATTAGGGTCTTGTGGGATCAGAAGTTCTGGAAACAGGATCTAAGCTGCTCAGATGCAGTGAGAGAACAGTGTAGGGCTCTCTCTGCTCTCATAGTGGCTGTAATCCAGGTGAGGCCAAAGCAGGATGTGACTTTCTGCTCTGTGCCCGTTCAGTGACAGCCTAAACTCGACCCCAGGTGTGACTCCCATGCACAGAACATCAGAGTGCTGCTGCTTCTGTCACACTTTATTTTCAGCTGGAAAGTGAGGGTGCTGCTGGAGCAGCTCCATGCCTCAGTGTGCACGTTCTTAATTTTCTGAGCCTCTGGGGTTAGAAGGCCAGTGTAGTCCCTGGAAAATGATGAAGGTTGATTACCTGGTTGGTTTGGTGCTGTTTGGTGCTTACAAGGTGCAAGGATGGTCTCAGCTGAGAAGAAGAGACCAGGGGAAAAGATGTTCAGAGAGTCAGACTTTGCATTCAGGTGGGAGATAACAAATAGAGCTTGAGGCCAGTACCTGCTGCATTTCTTCCCTGTTTATCACCAGTCACCGATGGGCAGCTCTTATACATCCTCCTGGAGATTGACAGAGGTGCAGTCTGTTCTCTTTGGTAGGTTTGTTCTGTGTTCAGATCATTAACATAACCCCCAATTAAATGTTCATTCAGGTGAACACTGGCCTCAGATGTGCTAAAACACATTAAAGCCACCTATGGAAGGTATTGGCCCTTGTTTCTTGTTGCCTTTTTTTTTATTATTATTTTTTTTATTTTATTTTTCCACAGCAGATAGTCATGATTAGCTTGCTTATTTTGGATCCAACACCAGCCAGCAGCCAGAGTCCCACAGTAGAGCTTGTCAGAAATGTGGAGCAGAGACCTGGTCTCTGTGTGTCAGTGCAGAAGGTAAATGTTCCCTCTGCCACATCTCAGAGATGGTGCAGTTAAAGCAGAGAAGCAGCTTTGAGGTTTCCCCTCGGAGCCAAACTAAGTTCTGTAGACTGTTGCAATCTGTCTTTGCACTGCTTCAGCCATATCATCTTTAAAAGGCAATTTAATGGTGCCTGGTGGTGTGTAGAGTCTACAAGGCTGATCTGTCCCCAGGTACACGACAGAGCCTTTGATAAAGCAGCAAGTGGCTCAGATTAGATTAAATTGAGTCCAGAATGTTTTATGGGGTGATTTAATGTACTGAATTGAAACAGTCACATTTTTTTAAGGTAACTCTAAAAACTGAGGACTTAAGCAGCCATAAATAACTAAAGGGTTAACAGCAGGCACTGGCATCTGTTTTCAAGGGTTCTGCTGTTTCCAGTTGGTTCTGAGATGTTTATGGCTTTGGGAGAGGGTCAAAGCATGCATCCAAAATCATAAGGAGCAGAATTTGCTGTTGGATGGTTTTGCAATCTAAAATAATCCATTCATTTGGATAGATGTGCTCTGGTTTACCTGGAGGAATTAATCTACAATCTTCTGCCTTGTAAAAAAAATAAATATGCAGAACCTTCTTTGGCTTCTTTGTACTTGGACAGTTTATGACTGGTAAAGTGTTGACAAATTTCAGATGAAAATGGAATCAACAATGGACATTTATTGTTGATATAGTTGTGCTGTCACTGTTGTAAAGTTAAAAAGCAGCAATTATAGCTGAAATCTGAAAGCTGTTTTGTAATCTCACATGTGTGACACAACTCCATACCAGAGATTGTAGCCATGGCAGCAGTGGTTGCTGCACTTTGTGAATTACAGACGTATAGTTTCTTTCTCTCACCAAAACTGAGGGATTTTATAGTGATTTTTTTAATAAGTTCAAAGTTTTTAAAACTCTCCTTAAAAAAAAAAAAAAAGCATCTGTATTTCCTGTTTTGTGTTCTACTAAATAAGCCAGGGATTAATAAAAAAGATACTGGATATGGAGGCAGGAAAATAGTTACTTTAAATCCTGCCTGTTACATCATTTAGCTATGATGTGTCCCTAGTTCTCCCACCCTATTTCCTGTGCAATCAAATCCTGTCTGAATATCTGAATATGAACGTGAACAAAACAATAATAACTGAACCTACCATCTGGGAAATCACTATTCTTGCATTACACTGAAGGTGTGTAATGTATTTTTGAGCATCTCAGCTCATCACCTTCTCCCATTCTCCTGTTCATCCCACTGGAGTTCCCTCAAAGACTCCCTTTGTATCTGTGGATTGCTTGTTGGAGTAAGGTAGGCAGGATTAAGTAACTCACAGGTTCAGCTTGTCTCTGCTTATCTGAATTCAGATGAGTGTCAAAGTCTTAGCAAATCACAATATTGGATATATTTACTTACAGAACTGGCAAATAGTAGTTTGCTATTTTTATAATATTGCAAATAGTAGGCTGCTATTTTTATTTTTTTTTTTTCTGTCTTAGCTGTCGAGTAAAGCAGAACTGAACACTAAATGCTTATGAGGCTGAAACTGAATGCCATATATTCATGTAATTTACATTCTTATAAAGCCACAAAGAACTGTGCATAAACATTCCTTAATACCAGCAGCTAGGAGATAAATTGAAAATTATATACATACACAGGAAAAAAAAAAGAAGGTTCTAAAATGTAGATGGAGGAGGACAATTGAACTGATAAACAGAGGCTTGGTGAGAAGTTCTCAGGTTCCTGTGAGTTCAGAGTTGTGTAGAAGCATCATATACGTGCAGTCATTCTTCAGACCATTTGGAAAGTCATCAGTAGAGCAGCTCAGTGAATAGTAAGATAATCCTTAAATACCTGAATTACTTCTGTCTGAAAAATTAATACAGCTTTGTATCAGTGAGGTCTTCAGTCAATTCCAAACATGCAGAGCATTATGCTGAAAGGTCATCCCATTTCATGACAGTATTTGCCACACTGCAGTTTGATTTTGTCCGTTTTGGAATGAAATCCCCTTATTTTTTCAGTTCTCTATGAAAACGGAGGTTTTCCAGTCAAAAAAGCTGCTGCAGGTCATGGTACTTGGGATGATTTTGTCCTTGACTTTTGGGGAAGTTTGGCTGATATCCTGGCCCAGATCTGTGGATTTTTGGAAACTCAAGCTTTGATGTTCTGATGAGAAAAATAAAAGCTGTTTGTCTGACAGGAGGCAGATCCAAACGTTTGGGTAAGATAGATTGGAGTTTTTTATTTAATTTTATTTTTTTTAATGTTCTGTAAACTCCTGTTTTCTGTATTAACTGAAGAATAACTGTGTCCAGAAATCCTGTGGAAGACTGATGCCAGTGTAGGCAAACACTCAGTATGTGCTGTGTCCTTGAAGAGGTAAGTCAGCAGGAGCATCTTACAGTTAATAACATGGAAAATAAGGAAGGTCATCTCAAGATGTTTTAGTGACATTATTTTCAAAACTGAGGCATTTTCAGGGTGGTGTTTATACCATGGGAAAACCTGTCAGGGTGCTACAAACGCTTTGGCAGTGCAGCTTTGGTACAGAGCAATCTGTGGTGAGAACGTGGTGCATGGGAGAGCCTTTATCTCAGCAGTAATTAAAAAAAAAATAATGATGTTGTTGTTAATGGTCGCCTGTGCTGCTTTGTTCCCTCAGCTTTCTCTGCTGGAAGATGCAGGGTTTGGTGGTGTTCTGCTTTACACTGACCCCTGTGACTTACCAAAGACTGCAGACCTCTCTGATAAAGCTTTCATGGTGTCCTTGAACAGCGGGGGAGATCCCTCCACGCCTGGGTATGCCAGTATTGGTGAGTACTGCCCTGGATTAGTCACTTCACGTGCATTCTAATCCTCTGTAGATTGTGAGTGTGGGAGTTAAAACACTAAACCAAATCCTCCTGGGAATAGAGGCTCTGAGTTAGGAGACACTGTGTAACGCGGCGTGGCTTAAAGGATGGAATCCAGTCTCCAGAGTGCTGTAAACTCTTGGCACTAAGTCTGCACTCACTATTTATCATGTTTTGTATTTGAGTGTTCACACTCTGAACCATTATTATTACTACCTGCTTATTCTTACCCCATGAACAAAACTCAAAGCTGTGAAGTACTGATCCAGTGCTTTTGGAGCATCTTCCACAGGATCTGTCCTCACTGAAAGAATTATTCCCTTCATTCTGTCTTCCTCTTTCACAGTATCAGAAATTAAAACTTCTGGTCAGTAGGTTCAAGTGAAATGTAATTAGATATTTATATTTGTAAAGTATTAAGAAAAAGTAACGTTTATAGTGTCTGTATGCCACTATCATTTGAATAGGATGTGTTCATTTAGTCTTGCCCAGATAGACTTGGTTATTAATTATACTTCTCTAAAATACATATATATAATACATGTATTTTTGAAAGATGAGAAATACAGAATTGATTTCAGGGGACAACACAGTCTCAAGGAACAACACTCTCTTATATAATTTTATGTGGGATGTTTTTTGAAGCAATGTTAACAATAAATAGAAGCAGCAGCATATTTGACTTGGATGTGCTGCTTAAATCACCATTCTGGCAGTTCAGTGAATGCGTGTTCTGCTTCTCTGCAGCTTTTTCAGCTTTACAGCCCTTTTTACTATCTAACTATTTGGAAATGTATTAAGCAGCAGTCTATGGGTTTGTGACAAGGCTTCATCAAGAATATTTTGTCCGGTTACTGCCTCAGACATCTGAAGTTTGACTTGAATTGGCACTAAATCAACTGAGGCAACGTGGAGATACGTCATGCCTAGAATGGCAGAAAATAGAAATATTTGCCTGGTTGTCAAAGAAGGGTGTTAGCTATTCACAGCATGAATGCCTTGACAGCTCAGTGGGAAAGAAATTGCACATTTTCTCAGTGTCTCAGTGTACCTGACCCAGTGTTCTTAAAAGTGCCCTGGGAGCTACAGAGGTAAATATAACACTCTTCAAGCTTTATTCTTGCTCATTTCATGGAGCTATTTGAAAAACAGTTTGTGGTGTCTCTGTCTGGCTGACTCCTTAATGTTTTATTTACCCTACATGAAAAGTAAAGCTAATTAAAACAGATACACCAACATGAAGATGCCACTTCAGTGTTTAAACCTTATGGGTTAGTTTTCTGTCAGTAAATGGTCTCATCTGCAGTGTGCATTCCAATCTCCACTTGGGAAAGAGAAGCTTAATTATATGGACAATGGTGTTACAAGTGCATTGATGGTTTCTGGTCGAAGCCTTAGTGGCTCATCTGTGGTTTTAAATCCCTGAGCAGCATTCATAAGCATGAGCAGGTTATTATGCTGAAGATCATTTATATTTTGATCACTGAATGTCATGATGAGCTGGAAAGAGCTCAGAGGAATGCTCGAGAAAACCCTTTTTTTATGGTTTTGTCACTGGAAGGTAGATCTGATGGAAGTGATTCCTGTGTTTCTGGTGATGGTTTTACTTCTCTGGAGGGTGTGAATTGACTTGCTTAGAGGTAGCTCGTGCCTGGGACAGACACAAATTCATCTGGAGTGCAGGTTTTTCCCTGGGGGATGCCCTTGGATGTACAGTAGTTAAACTGCCTCAGTGTGGAATAAAAAAGCCGGAGAGCCCGGGCTGCCCCTTTCACTTTGATTCACAGAGTGCAATAAGCACTACAAGAGATTTTATTGGAAGCTCCTGCTTAAGTTATTGGCATATCTTTGACACCATCTGCACTTCACACTTTGCCAGAAGAACTGTTACTATCACAATCTCGAGGCTGCTCCTACCAGCATTCTCCCTTTCACTGGGAAATTCCTGGTAAGATGAGTGATCCAAAGCTAGTCTTGTAACTTGGTGAATAAAAGGTAGGAAACTTGGATTTTCGTGCTGCTGCCTTTGTTTCTCAGGTTCTTCTAGTCTGAAAACAAATTTCTCGGTGGTGTCAGAGTACTGGAATGCTTCAGTTTTTTCCTAGAAAAAAAAGTCTAAAACTTCAGGAAATGGTATAATTTACAGATCTTTTCTCAAAGTTGACAACATTTTAAAATGGGATTTATGTTATAGTTCAGAGAGAATTTTGGAGTTCTCTTGAGGTTTCAGCTCACATTTTCTGTTTCATGAAGATTAAATGCTGCAGTTCTGCATATGAATCATCTCAAATGTATAGAAATAGCTTGAGGATGGGTTTGAGATGCCAACTACCTACGAGTAGAATGATTTTATTGATCTCTGTTTAACAAAGGGGAAAAAGTAATGAAGAGAAGGGGAAGTGAACAGCACTTATATGAAAGTTTCTGCAGCTCTGTTTCATAATTTAATTCTGTTCTTAAGACTCTTCCAATCCTGTCATATCAGTCCTGAAACAATCACAGGAGCCTTTGTGAGCATTTTGTGATTCTGACTGCCAGAGACTAGTGTCCCTCTTTTTTTAGAAATCTTTCTTCAGTGTTCCTGGTTTTGAAATGAAATAGGTCCAGGGGTGGAACTCAAGGATGTAGTCCTGCAAGATTAAGAAGGTTGATGAGGACATAAGAGACTCGTGTGGCAAAAATTGTCTTGAAAATAAAGTTTAGAAAAATGATGTAAAACTTATGTGCCTTCCCCATCTACTTTTCTTTTTCCATTTTAACTTTTTGACTGCTGCACTTCCTTTCACCCACCTTTGCATGGCAGGCACATATTAGATTTCTCATCACTAGACTTCAGAGCTGTTTCAAATCAAATTTGTTTCCACACAGGAAATGGCTCAGTAAACAAAAATATGGATAGAATCTATTTGTCAATCCTGCTATGTAAATAGAAAAGTGGCATTGTGATAAGCACTAAGAACCCTGCCCACGAGATAAGGTGCCTCATAATAGAATCCCTCTCTGTGCAGTGGGGGAATAGAAATTATTTCATGAAGAGTTCAGATGGCATCATAGGAAATACTGTGAGCTTAAAAATGCTGAAATATAACAGCTGTAAAATACAATCTTACGGTATCAGCTGGAGTTTGAAGTGTAATGTTGTATTAGGGAGCTGCTCTGCAGAGGTTATAACAGTAAGGAAAAGGGGTGTGTTTGGAAGTCATGCATGGCTCAGGTTATGGCTAACAGCTGGTCATGTGAGCCATATTACAGGAATTTGCGTGAAAAAATCAGTGACACGGAAAATGCACAGTGTCCCCAGAATTGTGAATAGTGAACATTACTCAGATGGAAGAATTGACATGAGCATTCCTCAAACATTGCGAATAGGATTTGATTTCAGAGGAAGGGACAAGGAATTGTTAAGGATTTGATCCACTGCAGGCCACAGCTGAGGCCATCAGCAAAGTCAGTGATGCCTCTGAAAGTGTTTTTAAGAGGGGACAAGGTTGCTGGACAGGCAGGGGAGTGAAACTGAGCCTGGAAAAGGACAGGGTGACAGTGCTCTTCTAATCTTTTGGGGTTTGTTTCTCATTATCCAAATCTGTTTTAACTGGCAGTTGCTGATGCTGTTTTGCCCATGGTGGTAATTGATAAGTGATCTCTGTGTCTTTACCCTGATCAATGATCTTTTCCATCTTACTTTCCTCTTGCCTTGTGGGATAGGGATAATGATAGGCTGGGTAGAGTCTGGAAGCTGGCCAGGGTTTACCCAGCACACTCAGTTCCACAAAATCTAAACACCCAATATGCATCATAAAAACCCCTTGACATTTGCCTCTTTAGAAACGTGCCATTCTTTGATTGAGCTTAGCCAGTTCTTCTGCAGCAACCACGGGGAGCTGCTGCCACTGCTTGGAGTGTGGGTGAGTGGGTATTTGCTGGGATGGAAGTGTGTGCCTGTTCATTTTTTAGTCAGCCCTGTGATTCTGTAGGTTTAGGTGTGCCCTGGCTTATGTCTGAGTTTGTCCTTTCTGTCCTTCACTTCATGATATTTTAGTCCTCTGGAGCCAGCAGCTGAGCTGAAGTTAGCTGGAAAATAGAACGTTGTGTGATGGTTTTAACCATGCATATGCAACATATGTTCTAAAATGGTTTGTTATAAATCATCATGACTTTTTACAAGATGTCCTCAGCCCTGGTTTGTCTGCTCTTTTTGAGAACAAAACACAGTCACAAGAATATATTTTCTGTGCTTGCCTCTGTGGCTGTGGAAACGATTCTGGGAATATTTTTTGTTCTTTTCTTTTTCATAATTTGTGTTTGCTTTCTGCTAGTGTCATTAGATAACTGAAACACAAAGGTAATTTGTTGTAAAATGACTGTCTGCAGTCAGGATTCTGTGCACTGTCCTTTGATTTTCCTTGAGGACAGACTGAAGCTGGGGAGAAAGAAAAGCTAATGTTTGATATTACAATTTAGGTGTGTATATATATATGTTACATGTACTCTTGATCATTTTATTTTGGGTTTATGACATAAACTCTGTGCATTTTCTATGGCAACCACTGAAATTATCAGACCAACTACGCTGCTCTATCTGATACACTCTGCTGTTTTCTGCATGAACAAAAATCAGTGCTAATACAATAGAGAGGTGAGTCTTTGGGAAATACTGGCCTTTGAATAGTGGGTGCAATAAGTAATAATTTCAGCAGATTTTCAATAATATCTGTAGCACTAATGGTTCAAGAGGTGTCTAAATCCATGATCTGCCTCTTGAGATTTTTCAGGATATAAGAAAGCAAGCGAGTTTCTCTGTAAGTATCAAACTACATGCTCTGAGATTTTTGGATTTGTGGGTTTTAGTTTTTCCTTCTGTCTGGCTTTCAGTTAGGTTTGCATATATTTAAAAGTGAGAGAGTTAGTTGGACATTGAGATATTTTAGGCTCTCATGTTTGAGTGTCTGGACCTCTCTATTACATATCAGATATCACTTCATCTTCTACTAAGCTGCCTTTTTTTTTTTTCTTGGAAGCCAATTTTAATTGAAAACATTGTGATTTTATTAATTAGATTATTAGAAGATTGAAAAAATCACTGGCAGTGGTACTGGAATAGTTTGCTAGCACTGTTTCTATCATTTGACTTTTGAAAATGCCATCATGAAACATATGGTCAAAACTTTCCTCAGTTTCAAGCAGAAAGTTATTTTAAAAATTGAATTTAGAAGAGAAATGAAATGTTCAAGTGATGAAGACCAGATCATTTGAAAACAACAGATCAGCACTTCCTATGCTACAAAATTAGCTCAGTGGAAAACATAATGACTAAATTCTTCCTGATGCCTTATAAGTTGCAGAGGACCTCTCAATATTTTCAACATTTCAGTTTCAAACTACTACTAAACAGCTGTGACTCACTACAGAATGTTTTCCAGTGAAGCTGCTTTTTCTCTCATCCAGCAAAAATAACATTTTTAATGGAGTCCAGATTAGACTTCTGAAGCTACCCAACTCATAAGTGAATTTAGGGTATTTAAATCTTCTCTGCAGTCCTGATGGAAGTGAATCCTGCCACAGCTTTACTGACACACTTCAGCCCAGCATAATTAGTGCAAGTGAGCTGATTTATTATGTGCTCACAAAACAGCAAACATCCCTGGCAGTGAACCCAGCTGGTGCCTTGGAATCTGCTCCTGCAGAGCCTGCCTGGAATCAGCTGTCTCTGCAGAAATTTGGGATGGAAAGCTCCTTTTGATGGACCACTTGCTCTGTGGCCAGGTCTTTGCTACATGACACCCTTCTCTGGCATTACTGTGTTTTTTCTTGGTTTTGTAGGTTCCAAAACTCTGATTGTAGTGCTACAGGAGAATAACCTCGGTGTGTTATGCCTATTTTTTCTGTGTTTCTAATAGTTGAGTCTAATTATCACCTTCTTCCATTGGAGGTGATATATTGTACACTCTAAAAAAAATGACAATGTCAGAATTTAAGATTCCTTCCAAATAAGACTGTTAAGACAGTGTAGATTTAAACCTGACTGTTAATTTTTCAATGAAAGGTTAAGTTCAATTAAAAGAAATGCTGGATGGTAAAACGTTTTTTGTGAATTTAAGCTGCATTCAGTGGTTTATTAAGCGTTTATTTGGTACGCAGAAAAGAAATTTTAAACAGAGTCTAATTTCTGTTTTAGGGTTTTTTTAAAAAAATGAATTTTTCTATGTAAAAGTTGTTAAAATATAGGGAAGAGGTAAAAGAGTTATGTGGCTGAACAATTTGAACATTTTGGACCCAATTCAATGTGCCTTTTTCTGATTGATTTTGTATGTACAAAGCAAGTTTTAGAAGAGGAATGTCTTCTATTAGATCATGCTGCTAAGATTACACATCAGGGAAAAAGACAGGCATTTCTGCTGGGTTATTATCTATACATAATTATTAATGGTGCTGTAATTGCCAGAAACATGCCTGTCTCAAAGTGCAAACTCTGGTCAGATTCAACCATAATTGTGTCCAAGAGGGAAAAATGTCAGTACCAGAATAGATGACCCTTACAGGAAGATAAAGCAGATTTTATACACATATATATATGTACACACACATTTATACACGTATATACACACATAAACATATTTATATGTGGAATTGTGCTTCCTGATAAAGCCTGCCTGTCTTTCTCATACATTTTTAGTGTCTGTATTACCGTGGTATTTTATCCTCCCACTGGCTGTGCTGAAGTTGGGATACCACAATGGAACTTTTACATCTTGCAGTCAACACCTGCAAGTACACCTGCACAGCAGCAAGAGCACCATCAAGTCAGCTGGCTGATTGTTTAAGCAATTAAAGATATAATTAGTTTTATAATTGAATTTTTTTCCTAGTGCTGTTCAAATACTGAAAGCCAGACTAAACCAAACCAGATTTAACTTGACTTGATCTCTGTTCCAGCCCACTGCTTCACCATATCCAGCAGCTGCATAAAAAAGATAATAGCACCTCTTCCCACTTTCAGACAGGTAGGAACTCTTCCAAAAAAAACCCCTCTAATCATCTTGAAATGGAGACATGGAAAATATTTCATTGTTGCATAAAGGAGTACTATCATATTATATAGTATTCATCTGCAGAGCTCTAAAAGACATTGGTAATTGACTGCAGTTTGGGTTTGGCCCATTTTCCAAAGCATTTTGCTTGTACTTTTCAAAGATGATTTTTTTTTTTTTTTTTAGACTTGCAGTGTTTTTCTTTCTGTATCAGAAAAATGCTCTGCCCAGGGGAAGTGGGAAGAGGTGGTGTGGGTGGGAAAGAGAAAGGGGTTGATTTCTGTGACTGTGCTCCAGGGTGTGGTGGATCAGGGAGAGCCTGGGATGTCCCTGATCCTGATGTCAATAAAGGAGTCACAGGAGAAAAGAATTGCACAATACTTGAGCTTGAAAAGGGACCTGAGGAGGTTGTTGAAGGACCAACCAGTCAAAGTTGACTCACCTAGAGAAAGTTTCCTGGGTCATTTTCCAGCTGTGTTTTGAGCATCTCCAGGCACATGTGCAACCTCTTTGAGTCCTTGATTACTGTCACCATAAAATAGTTTGGGGTTTTTTTTAATGTTAAGGGGAATTTCCTGTATTTCAGTTTGTGCCTGTTGCCCCTCCATTCCCTGAACACCACTGGAGAGCAATCTGGCTCCAGTCTTCCACACCCCCATCAATTATTTACAGACATTGATAAAGATTCTCCCCAAGTCTTCTTTGTTCAAGAGTAAATTCTGTGTCCCTCAGATTCTCCTTATAACTCAAATTCCATCAGTCAGCTTCATACCACTCACAGAGATCTTCTTGCCCTTCATATTTTTGGAAATTATTTCCAAGATTATTTGCTTTGTCACCCCACAGTGACACACACTCACACTCCTGGATGGCTGATCCCAGATCCACCTTCTCAAAGGTGAGAGAAGTGATATGTGCTTTCATCACGAATCTCCTCCCATCACCATGAACTTTTTAAGATCTTTATGACCTCTGTGTGACATCCCTGAGCTCCCTCATCACTCAGAGTTCCCAGGCCAGCAGGGATGATGAATGAATTTACATTTTCCTCCAGCCTAGTGCTCTCTTAAGCTCTTTGTTCCACCCGTGGCTCTCCTCAGTGTCACAAACTACCCTTGCTGCAGTTTGGGTGATGCAGATTTGGTTCCTTAGGTCTGGCAGAATGTAGCCTTGGAAAATTCCTCTGGGTGGGGAAGAGGTGAGGAATCATGTCCAGTGGTGACCCATGGATGAATGGAGCTTCCTCTGCCAGAATGGTCTTTGTGTAGACAAATTCCTAAAGTTCCCTGAGTATCACTGGAGGTGTGGGGGCTTCACACTTAAGGGGCTTTAGATGAATTTACTGTTGCTGTACAAAGTGCAAGTCTCCTTTCTGCAGGAGACTGCATCAGGTTTGATCCAAATGTGTTCTTTCCTTTCCTCTACAGAAACAGTTTAAGATGCTCTGGTGTTTGCTCTGTGAAACCAAGGAGCTTCAGTTTGGGAAGAGGATGGTGCTGGAAAAAACCACTCAGAGATGGCCAAGGGCCAGCTGTGCAATACAAGAGAATTTCATAAAAATGAGTGTTTCTGACAAGGGGGCAGTCACAGCTCTGGTTTCTTAGGTGCTCTTGGATCATCCTGTGAGCAGTGGTGCCAGTCAATATTTGCTGTGAGAAGGGAACAATGCCAGAGTGAGAAACTGTTGGCAGAGCCTTTTGTTTTTCTGACATGAATTTCATGTGCAAAACCAGATAATGAGGATGATTTTGATAAACGGGCGAAACTTTGAGAACTGTTTTGGTTTCAATTAAGAGAAGCATTTGCACAAAGTGTGTGTAACTTCCAGTACTTCTTATATAATAATTTTACATAGCTGACAGGTGGGTCTGTTGAGTTAATGAAACCAAAAAAAGAGTGAAGCCCCTTGGGTTGTTTAAAACCTTGTTGAAATCATAGATATTTTTGAATAATAATATAATAATTTGCATATTCATTTAAAATATTCTGCTATAGGGACCACGCTTTACAAAATATAGAATGAACAAATTAGCTGGCTTGTGCTGCCTAACTTGGAGGGAATTTTTGGTTTTTTTCCTTCTCACAGATGTCAGCTAAAGCTGACACGTGGTGACAGTCTATTCCTTTCTGGTATAATGCTCATAACAAAGAGACTAATTTTAGAACAGCTGGCTTACTCATGTTTTAAAGTGCCTAGGTTTGTTGGGGGTTTTTTTCTTGATTTCCAAGCATCAGTGGTCTTTCAGCTAGTTCACTGAGTGATGTCTGCCAAGCCTAGTTTAATTCATGACTGCAAGGGATTTTCAGCTGTATTTTGCATACTCTGGAAGAAATGAACCACACATTGCCAGGCTTTTTGCAGTTACAACTTGGGGAGTAGTAATTTTTGCATGGTATAAAATCAATTTTCCTTACTGTAGTAGTAAAATAGGTGTAAAGGTGAGGTAAAACTAAGAATTAATTATCTTTTAGGTTATTCTGCTCCCTCCCAAAACTGCTGCATTAGATATGTCTTTGAGTTTTGTTGCTAAGAGGCAAAATATTTCCCTGGGCCATTAGTGGAACGTGGTGCTAATCCACTGAAAAATGAGATACAACACCTGGCATGGACTTTGCTGAAGAATGTCTCTGAACTTCCCCTAAAAGAGAATACAGGCTTTGCAAAGATGGCACGAGTGGAAAATGTCTTGAGTTCACATCAGGTGTCTCATGTAAGGAGAGTTGTATAAATGTTATCTGGATCATTTCTTAGAAGTATTTTTGGTTTTGGGGGCTTTTTTTTTAAGGGGTTGGGTAGATGGCATGAAATTCAATAGTACCAAAAAATATAAATACTTAGTAACTATCACTGTGTTTGATTAATTTTAGTTTTGAGTCATTTTAGGTTGTTAGATGCTCTTACCTTTTTTTTTCATGTTAGTTTCTGAATTTGAAGTGAAAGCATTCTGAGCATCAAGGTGCTGGAGAAAAGTGTCCTGCCTAAACGTGCAGTTTGACTGCTGTCTAATACATAAATTAAAAAAAATAAATAAATTCCAAAGCAGAACACAAATGAGGAAGGCAATGCATGGATTTTAAATAGATGTTGTAACTGCTAGGCATCACTCCTGCCTTTTATGTAATTTTTGGTTTTTTGATACAACCCACCAAAGCCTGGGGAAGAGCTCTGCTGAAAGGACAGAGGCAGGAGCAGTAGTCTGATCAGCAATGTTTTCCAGAACTTACAGCTTCAGTTTTATTTTTTGAGTCTGGCAGTTTCCTCTTAAACAAAACACGTCTGGGTTTATCTTTTGATTTACCCAATGGACCTGTAATTGTGAACTCTGAAGCCCTGATTTAAGAATCAGCTCTTTAGGATAAGATTTAGGCGCATCTCTCATTTGCTTTGTAAGGTGAAAAGTTGAATTGCAAATCCCGTAATAGATTTACAAATCCTATAGCATCTGTGGAAATACTGCAAGAGACTTACAAGTTGTAACATAAATCTTGATTAATTTTTAGTTACACAAATCTAGACTCATTTCTAAGTTAAAATCTCTGTGATCCTGGCAGAGACCATTCTTGAATTTTAATGCCTTTCCTTTCCTTTGGGTCAAGTTGTTCTGCTTTGTTTCTCTAGGACTGATGCTTATTAAAATACGTTGTCAATTGCTTCTTCACTTCATAGATTAAAAAACCATTTAGACAGGAGTTGCCATCCACAGAAGCTGCAACAAAAACTGTTCCTTGATGGTTCTTTTGCAGCAGAAAAGGACAGCTGAAACTTCAGGGAAGTGCTGTGATTTTGTAGTGTTCCTCTCCTGGCTGAACACCTCACCACGGGTCAGCTTGTGAACAGATATCTTAATGCCTTGTCGTGCCTTAGGATGAAAAAGATCCTGTCTTTCATGTTTCATTGTTGTTTTCTTTGGTTTCGTTGTGTTTTGAACATTTGAACAGTGTGAACACCAGATTTACTGTGGGGTGGGTAGACTCTGGACCACATTGCACACACAGTTTCTTTCCCAGAGAAGGAACCCAAAAAGCTGCTCCTGAGCTCAGATGTTGGTCTGGGGGCTCTCCAGAGGTCCTTTCCAACCTGTGATTCTGTATCAGGGAACACAGTTTTGAATAAATCCAAGCTGAGAGCTGTTTTTTTGCTGACAAAGGTATTAAGATAAAGTAGCAGTGTAAGTGAGCTCTGGCAGGGTGCCCTAAAGAACCTGGGAACTGTGACACGAAGCCAGAAAGCCCCAGAGCTGTTGTACGTTGCATTTTTCTCCCTTACAGCCCAGCTGGTTAGTGCAGACTTTCCAACACTTGTGGGAAAGGTGTCTCTGTGAGTGAAAGGGAAACAAATCACTGGACTAAATATAAGAAGCACGGCCTGAACTACACAGTTTTTTTCCACAGTTAAATTCTGACCCAAAATGTTCATCAACAGAATGAGATGTTCATTTTAACTAAAACTCAGCTTTCTTTTTTTTTTTCTTTTTAATCAACTATTTTATTGTACTATGTGAATAGTTATTATCAGCCATTCTCTATGATTGATTTCCTGATTTTCACTCTTGATCCATAGTTTCAGGACTTCAGTATTTTTGAGGACAGAGAAGGAGGTGCTTTGTGGCATGCAGCCATTTAAATTAAAATAGGGGAGAACTTCTGAGACACCTGTTGTAATTAGCAGTGGAAGAAGTGACTGATTCACCCGATTTAACATGTCCATCTAATGCCATTACAACAATGACAAGTATTCATTCGTGCCCCAATCTAAAGGATAAGAACAGCAGTAATTGTCAGAATGGGAAGAGGCAGTGAATGTTTTGTGTGCTTTAACTTTAAAGAGAGAATTGGATGGATGAAATGTGGGTACTTATATTGTTACAGCCTGTACATTGCAGGCATTACAGAAGATTTTTCAGACGGTGCTGTGCAATGAGGAAGATGACAGGATCAAATCTAATTTTAGAGTTTTCATTAAGTAGCTCCTGACATGTGAGAAATACATTAGTTATCTGACATACTCTGCAACTCTTAATGATATTGGGTTTTTTCCCTGACTTTAAGGAATGGCCTTGGTAGTTCATAAGCAGTTTTTGAGAATGCTGAAGGAGAAATACCATCTGATTAGGGGTTGTATCCAGTGGTATTGAGAAATGATGACAACGAGAAAACACTGAAAGAAACCTTGAGGTCCAGTAGTGTTTCTGTTACCTGCTGCAACATCACAGAAATCTTAATGACTGTCTTGTGTGACAGAGTTCATGCTGAGCTGCAGGGAGGTTTTCTGGAAGGTAATTTACAGTGACCATCACCCTGTTCTGGGAGGTGCCACAGTCACTCTGTGGTGTTCAGAGTTAGTATCTCAACAGGAAGGAAAATTGTCTCCTCTGGAAGTTGTGCTTGCTTTGGTCATTTTGTTACTCAAGACTCTGGGCACAGGAAAGTTGCTCAGAGCCTTGGAAATTTTCACTTTCCCCTGTACTGCTCTGGCTGAGACAAATGCTCATGGTTAAAGTAGTTTCCTGACAGTCAGATTCATCACTTGGGTTTTCTGAAACGTGGCATAGATTGTGTACCAATGTGGATCAGCTCTGTCTGTCAGGATTGCAGATACACAGATGTTTGCAGCTGCTTTGCTTAAACTGGATCTGATCGTCCAGCAAAGTTGAACTGCTCATAGCTGAGCACTGATAACCCAATAACTGGATGTGATAAGAACGCAGGTTTCCTCATATTAATTGGTTTTTGCTTGCTAAATGTGCCTTTGCAATACCCAGATTCCCTGTCTTCCAGCAGGACTCCAGTCACCTACTGCTTGTTCACTGAAGAATTAAATAGCTGGAATTATTGTTCCTTAGTCTCTAAAAAAAAACAAACCACCACTTCTAGAGGCTAATGGATAACCTACAAAGCAAATTGATGTGCATTTTATACACAGCTTATCAGGAAGCTTTGCAAGTATAGAAAAAATCATATTTTGGACATTTATTGACTTTTTCATGTCATTTTTCTGACAAATTTACTGCTTAATTATTGGCTGTCACATGTTTAGAGAACAAGTGTTGAGATTTAGAATTCCTGAACAGAAGAGCTATCACTGCTCCTGTTTTATTTATGAGTTGCGCAGGGAAATGCACAGAGGCAAAATGTCCTTCCCAACCATAAAGTTAGTTGAAGAGACACAATTCCTGGATTCATTCCTTTTGCCCATTGGAATATGCTGCTTTTCTTTTCCACTCCTTTTGGTTTATTTGCTGCGTGAATGTAAAGACAGGAGTGCATTTTAGCAGGAATGCTTTTTTACTGTTAATGGAAATTACAATAATAATGCTTTATCTGATTAATTAAAGCAAATCTTAAACCAGATAATTTATCTTAAAATAAGGATTTTGAAAAGCTGTTTAGACACAATCCTGAGTAATGTGCTCTGGGGACCCTGCTTGAGGTTGGACCTCCAGTGGGGTCCTTTCCAATATCATGATTTCTGACATTCTTTGAAGGTAAATAAATTGTGAGAGATGTCCTCATGACACAGATATCATTGCGAATTTACTGGTTTTAGCTTACTAAAAATATTTATAAAGGAGAGAGATTTAATATTTTAGTAATTATTATAATAGAAATTGCCTCAAACTCAAACATGCCTTGTATCTGTCATTTGTAATGCTGAATTTAAACTCGTGTTGAAATTCTTATCCTAACAGGGGAAAAAAAAAAGAATAAAGCAGAGGGAATAAAAGAAACTAATGTTTAAATAAATACCCATAAAACATCCAGATACAGACCTGAGGCACTAATGTGTCCTGGACTAGATTTTGATGTGAGCATGTTTCTGTTCCAAATATGAAAACATGGATTTCCCTTTAGCTAAAAGCTGATGGATTTTTTCATTTATCCAGTCTTAAATAAAGTAGAAGAAAGAGTCTTTGGTCTTAAATTTAAGTGATGAAAGGAATGGGATTTTTTTAGCTTCTACTGAACTGCATTAGTAGAATTTACCAAGCAGTATTGTGTATGATTTAAGGCTTGAAGGAGCACTTTTGCAGCTGAATTACCTTTCTTGTTCCAACTGTAACTGTGCCCATACATTGCATTTCTGACTGGGTGTGGGTGCTAATTTGAATACTCCTGTCTGTGGTGATTTGAGTGTGAGACCAATTAGAAGGAAAAAGGGGTAATTAGCGCTCCAGTATGTTTAGGCAGTGTGTAGCAATCATCACCTACTTCTGTTTCAGGTTCTCCCTTCCTTGGTGCTGTCCTTTGTCTCAGATGTAGAAGTCACTTCTAGGGGGAGTGTACTGGATGGAATACATGTTGCAGCTTCTAATATTGCCTTCTGATATTGCCTTCCTAATACTGGTAGATAATGATGCTCCAATTGTTGTGGAGTGCTTCCTAAAAAATGCTGATGACTCTTCAGTCCATTGATCTGATTGAGGCTGGTGGCTGTGCAACATCTTGCATGTGCAATTTGCAAAAACTAAGCTTTATTCAGTAAATTGTCCTCAACGAGAGACTGTTAATGTTCTAATTGCAGAGAGTGACTTGCTCATCCAGAAAAGATGTTCAGTTCACAGGGCATCTCTGAAGTTGAGCTAAGGAGAGGAAGGAAATGCCTGACTCCTGTGGAAGGACAGCTTCAGTCGTTTCAAAAATGTCATGGCTGATAATATCAACTTCTAGGTTCCATTACTGGTGTGCTTTTTTATGCTTCCATCAGTCATTTTCTTTGAATTATCATCTAGTGTCTTTTATTTTTGTGTTGATAAGGAAAACAATAATGTTCCCACTGTTAAATGCTTGCTATAGATTACATCCTCCTCACCTTTTTTTTTTTTTTTTCCCAGTTCCTTTGTTACATTCTACCCAATGCTGGAATATTTAGTCTGGGGTCTTGCAATTGGAACAATAATCCAGCTGAGACTTTGTGTGCTTGAATAACTGAGCTGTGAATGTACCTCATGTAGGGTATTCGCACTGCTTATTGGAGATGAAAACTTATTTATGTGTATGTGAGGGTACAGCAGCCAATTTTGCTTAAAAAACAGGTTATATCTATGCTTGGATACTTCTTTTATTTTCATTATTACTATTTAAAAGATGCCCCTCAAAACCATGTCCATATATTTTTGGGTTTGCTTAGACTTAATAAAAGAGTAGAGCTAGTGGGTGTACTAGATCTACAGGATATTATTAATACTGGAAGTCCTAGATAATTACTGGAAAACTTGATAATTAATGAGTGCTTTCAAAAGCATGTGCAGTTCAGTCATGACAATGTTACAGCATGTCAGGGGCGTGTGTTTTTCATGTATTTGTACCAACACAGTATTGACAACTCCAGTTCTTTTCTTCCTCATTGCAATCTTTGTTGCCCTTTACTGCTTTGCTTGAAAGGCAACAAAATGGCTCCTTCAAATCTCTACATGGTTTATCTAGGAAACTAAATCAAAAGTATGTTAATTTTATGCTTACAAGTTTATTGCCTTCTGTTAAATTACCTTTTTTAGACAAAAATGTGTACTTTAGAAGGGCTGAGGTGTTCACCAGAAATCCTTTTAGTTGGTCTGATCCATTCCAGCCCTTATGCACTCGCTGAAAAACTGGGGTGCATTTTATAAAAGCCCAAATACTGAGTCTTATGCTCCGAATTGACATGAGATTATGTGTTCCTTCTTCCAAATCACAGCTGCAAAAAACTGTTTATGACGCATATAAAAAGCCCTTGCAAAGGTTGTTATGATATTTAATGAGAAACGAAAAGGGGTAACTTAGTCAACAAAGATTAATTTATGGAGTAAAAATTTCAGGAAGCACCTGTCATTTCTTTTTTAGGTTAAAAATAATGGACAGGTTCCTAGAACTGGAGATAGAGTCCAAACTTCTGGGTATTTTAATGTTTTTAGGCTTTTGCTGCTGACCTTAGAGTTAGAATTTTGTCGTACTTTTCCACCTCTGAGTTGCTGCAAGGCCAAGTTAATAGAGATAAAAAATGTCACATCTGTGTAGCTGGTGCAACAGTATTTCAGAAAATGATTTGAAGTTGGGTGTTTGGGAATTAATTCAATTTGCCAATGCATGTCCACACATCTTTCTCCACTGTCATTACCTCTGCTTATATTATTGTCTCTATTATCATACAGGGCCTGTCTTCCCTTTGGATTACATTCTCTTTCCTGTGAAGATTCAGTAAAATTCCACTAAAATACAGAGGGAGCTCATTCCTTTCCCCTTGAAGAAGTTGTTGATAGATGCATTGCAAAAGCTCTATTTGATTTTTGTTTTTTTTTAGTTTAATGCTCAGACACTATTTTGTTTACAGCTGACTGATTTTTGATGCACACCTATTTCACCATTAGCAGTGTAAAATATTGGGCACTGTATCCATCCATCCATCCCTCCATTCATCCATCCCTCCATCCATCATCCATCCCTCCATCCATCGGTTCGTCTATCCGTCCATCCATCCATCCATCCATCCATCCTTCCATCAATCCATCATCCATCCATCCATCCATCCATCCATCCATCCATCCATCCATCCATCCATCCATCCATCCATCCTTCCATCCATCCATTGGTCCATCCATCCCTCCATCCATCATTCTTCCATCCATTATCCCTCCATCCATCCATCCCTCCATTCATCCATCCCTCCATCCATCATCCATCCCTCCATCCATCGGTCCGTCCATCCGTCTGTCCATCCATCATCCATCCATCCATCCATCCTTCCATCCCTCCATCCATTATCCCTCCATCCCTCCATCCCTCCATCCATCCATCCCTCCATCCATCCATCCCTTGGTGGGTCTTGCAGTATTTATTCAGGAAGGGGCAGTAATCTCTTAGACCTGGCTAAACTCCTTTGGATCTCATCAGCAGCCAGCCTGCTGTCTAAATTAGCCTCCCTCTGAGTGAGCAAAATTTAAGCTGAATTTTGCCCTTCCTTATTCTGATTTCTTGTTTAAAACTTCTTCCTGTGGCCATTTGGAAGACATGAGGGAGAGAAGGCTCATTTTATTTAGCTTGTCATTATGACCATTCTGCTGTTTTTTGTCCATTGCTTGGTATTGATTGTAGACTAAACCCCACAGTTGTTTGAAAGAGAATCTTCAGCTGGGAATAGAAGAATTCTCTGTGGAACTGATCAGCTTTCCCTGATATTCCTACTACTGTGATCTGCTTTTATATTCAATGAATTATTTCTGTTTTGAAGAAATAATACTATTAATACTATCCTAGAGTATATTTATATACACATATTTATATATATGTATATATGTCTATTTATATATATATATATTTATTATGAATGAAATTATAATTTTTATATAGTTAAGTGTTTTTTCTAATGCAAGAGCAGTAATTATTTTGTTAATCTCAAGGTAAGTTGTGTTTTATACTTCTGCAGAAAATCTCTGTCAGTTGTTTTTGTAAATTGTGTGTTTTTATTTAGAAATGCTGAACTCAGGTGTTGGGGGAAAGGGAATATTATAGCTGGTAGTGGAGCCGTGCTGGTGCAAGATAAACTCAATCCCTTGCTTTAGGAAGGAGCAGCTTTAGAGATCCACATCTCACATTTTGGGCAGTGTTTGAACACCTTGCCATGGTCCTGTTAACCACTGGAACTGGTTTTTATCTGTAAATGATTCATTAAGAACCCTGCCTGTTTATGAGAAGGGTTGATATAGCTTCTGACCACATAAGGTATATAAGGTATTATGTATTATAATTGATGGTATTAGTCTATAATAATTTTGATGTATGAGGAACTTTATTCCATTTCTCCTTGGAATGAAGAAAAAATAGTTTTGCTACCAGCAGCATTTGATATTTTTTATTAATAATTAAGTGTATTAGTTAATAAGTGCATAATGAATGCTTCAGTGTCTTCTGAGCGTGTGAATTTTAGAACAAGTTGTCTGATGAAATTCTTCAAAAAACATCAAGCATCAAATGGTGTCTGTGTAAACATATATTTTATTCAAGTCCTTTATTTTTCAGTAACATTACTTGGGGAAAAAAAACACAGATTGGTAATTCATCCTAATAATGAGCACCTAATAATGAGCATAGATAACCGAGGAAAGTACTTTAGCATTGCACATTAGCACTTGATTGCTTGGAATCCTGCTTCAAAATCACACACAGATTTAGTGGGAGTAATACCAATATGTCACTATGCACAGTATTGCAAAACAACTAACGGCTCCAGCTTTACTCAGTGAACCTGCCATTTGAAAGCAACCTGAAAAGAAGTTGGGTTTTGGAAGTACCAAACATAATTGTAATATAATTCACTGGAGTTAATAATTTTCGAAGTATAGTGGAGTTTTTGCCCGAGTATCAACCACAGAGTAATTACCTACACACAGAGCACCACATAAAGATATTTAACTCAAGGTTTTTGAAATATGATTAGCAGCTCAGCATCATTTTCAGAAAATAATTTTTTTATATCCTTATTTCATTGAAGGTTAAAATACTTTTTGAAAATAAACATTCCTTGAAATATTTTAAGCTAAACAACATACTTTCTTTAAGTTGTGTTTTTTAGTATCTTGACCTGAGAGTGTTAATTTGAACATTTCTTCAGTAAGCCATAAGCAGGTTTGAAGTGACTGCAGTAAAATTTTGATAGTTTACAGTAATAAATGGTCTGATCCTGTGTCTGTGGACATACGTTCAGGTTATGTGGATCTTCTAACAAAAGATAGTACAGTAATACCTGGAAAAGGAGCATTTACTGTCTTACTGCATAATGGAATGTTTATGTTTGGGGTCAGATGCTCAGCAGGAGTTATCTTTGAAATTTATGTGCCATTGAGTCCTCCTGAAGTGAGCAAGGGACGATGAATTATTGAGAGACTTTGGGTTGAAACTCTGAGAGCCTGACAGCCTCTCAACAAGGGAGGGAGAACAGAGGAAAAAATCTTACTATGAGGTAAATTAGGAAAACGTTTCTTATGTGACACGTAAGGAACTGTAGCTATTACAAGGAGGTTATGTAATCTGATTTTTATTTATTTATTTTAAGAAAAGTTCCTTCTAAATTGAACACATGGCAAACAGGAAGGTGACTGTTACACAATTTAAGGTAGGCCTGGATGATTTGTCTTTGAAGTGAAATGAACTGGAAACTTGAACTGCTTTGGAAATCTTGAATTCCTTTTGTGCAGGTGCTCTACCATTGTAAAAGCTTTGACAACAATTTCTACCATCATTATTTGAATAAAATGCTTTTAAGAGAGCTTTTAGATTTGACTTTGAACTGGAAAAGGCATAAATATGTAGAAAAGTCTCTATTGTCAGTATGTTTTCTATTAGCCAGCCTGTCAAATAAGCTCGACACAACTCTGGGCTTTACTTAAAAACTCATTCATATGATTCTAAAGGGTAAAAATCCATTTATGCTAATACAGGCTCTAGCTGAAGGTCCATGGAATACAGGTCTCTCTCTTCCTGCAGTTCACTTCTACCCCATATTCACTAAAAGTGGCAGCTTCTCTGGCATTCCTGATTTCTTTATCTTGGTGTCCTAGACACCGTTACAGACACCTTCCAGAGCTTATGAATGAATACAGGGGAGCTGTGTGCTAATCCTTTGTGTTAAATGCTAAATGCAGAGTTCTGTGCAGGGCTGAATTCTCTAAGTGCTGGATTATTAGAGATGATAATGACACTGGAATACATTTGGGATTCTCCTTCAAGTTAACAGCCGTGGCAGGAGCAGGTCACGTGTGAATTGGGTTGGGTGCCAAGTTCCAGCTGTGCCTTCTGGTGATGTGGATCCATAGGTATCTTCTTGGCTTTGTTTTTAAAGTGTTATTTCCTTAAAATAGTCATTGGCATAAAATTATTGATCTGTGGATCACACACATGCTCTGAGATACTACAGAGATCCTTTGTGGTTTCAGATCCAGTGTTAACAGACATTTCTGTCTAGATCTCCTTCTCGACCACTTCCCTGAGATGTAATCCTTGGCCAATTTGATTTTCCCTGCATTTTGTATCACACTGACATCAGCCTTTCTGTTGATTCTGCTTGGTGTGTAGTTTAGCACATAGGAGGTAGTTCAATGACAACTGAATTTACTGGGAGCCTTTTGTGGGTTTAGTTATTTTATAAATCTGAATCCTGCATGTTTCTTACAGCCTGTAATAATACCACTTCCTAATAATGAACCTGAGCAGAGCAGTAAATAGATATATTGGTTTTTGTTGAACTGGGGACTTGCAAGGCTGGTTTACTGACTTAAGTCTCTTGGGGATTTTAAGGAAAATTGAAAAGTCTGTGGCTACTTTTTTTTTTTTTTTTTTTTTTTTTTTTTTTTTTTTTTTTTTTTTGTTACTTTATGTTCTTTAAGTCACTGTCATAATTATGGATAAGTCAATTAACAGTGCAATTCCAATCAAGTTACTCCAGCTTTGCTCTTAGCACACAAAGATTATTTGTTGGTAGCTGCCAAAAATTTTACTGTACTGGTATTGCTTTAGGGTTTGACTTCTATTATTATTGGTCTGGTGAGTTATAACTTATTATTACATTGAGGTAATTAGAGTAATTTTATCAATCTGTGATTTGACAAGAGACTTCACAGTTTAATGCCAAGTCCTTATCCCAGAAGAGGCAGTTTTACTTTTCACAAAGCCAACCTGTGACTTGGGTCCTTAACATAATATTGTGTATTATCCCTAATAAAACAAACAAACAAAAACCCCACAATTTTTAAAGAATTGCCAGAGCAGTGTGAAGAAGGATAATGCCACAATAGTACCTATAGTTAGTTTAATTTCTTCTTGCCATTTCAAGATACAAGTACACTGTTTATCAGAAATATTTCTGTGAAGTTTTAGGGCAGAATAATCTAATCAATTGTAATTGCAAGATTGACTTTGTACATAATCCACGCCAATTAATTGTGCCACCCAGCTGATAATTGATTCTAGAGTATGTACTGGAAATTCACTGGGTCTTGATTATCATTGGTTATCCTTGGTGCTTCTGAATGAATTTTCTAGTATTTTGCATTTTAAACAAATGCCTCCAGGTTATTAATTGTGGGTATGTTCCATATTGATTGGCTGCATGTGCCAACCTGTGGAATCCTCTGGTGTAGCTTTCACTGTTCTTTTTAAATTTATACAGACAGGAAGCACCACAGCTGGAAGTATCCTTAGTGTAAAACTTCATGGAGCAACACTTGAGCTAATGAGGGGTTTGTATTTATAGAAGTTGCTCTAAAGAGGCACTCAGAGTTTCAGAAATCAGTCTTAATTATTTCAGACTCTTGATTATTCAATGGACTATGTGCTTTTCTGATCTGAGGAAATTTCCAGCTGCCTGCTGCCAGCAATGATTCAGGTAGCTGGAAGTTAAAAGTGTCGAGCTATCTGATCATAATAAAAATAAATAATATATATTGATAAAAATAGGAATAGTTTCTGTTGCAGGGAACAGAGAGGTTTCTGGCAGGTTGTGCAAAAGGTGCCATCTGTGTATCTCAGTGTGCTCATGGTTAAGAAATGGGTTAGGGAAGATGCACTACAGACTTTCTTACCTTGCAGGAATTCTTCCACATCAGTTCTGTCCTTCAGGAGTTACCCTGAGTACAGAGTTAAATAAGAATTTCATTTTCTCCTTTGTCTCAGTGAATTCCCCTTGGAAAGACTTCAGGGGAAGCAGAACCTTTGTCTGCTGAGGTTCCTAATGCAAGTTCCGTGCACACTAAATGTGGCCAATACTTGTCATAAAAACCCCACAAATTTATTCCAAAACCTCTGAGAAACATTGCAAAAGATAAATTTTGAGAAGCTTTTGATCTAAGTGGAATGACTTTCTAATATCAACCCTTAGCATGAGATGTTTATCATTCCTATAGAATACATTTTTAGTTACAGCTTGAAAAATGTGATTCCATGCAGAGCCTAAAGAGCTCATCAATATAAAGGACTTCAAGGATTGGAAAAAAAAAAAACCCACAACGGTAACTGAGTTATATTGGTGGTTACTTACAGGGATTTGTGTTGTGTTGACTTTCTAGGAACAAGAGAAAATTGTTTCATTTTGTAATTCAGTAGCAGAATACAGGGAGCCAACACTTACTAGCACGTTTCCACGCCACTAGAAAAAGACAACCTTTCATAGAGGGAGCACACTCAAGTTAGAGGTTAACTAGCAAAATTTGAAATAGTTACTTACTTAGAGTAGGAGACAGGAAAGTATTGAATAAATTTAAAATAAAGTATAATTAAACCAATTAATCTAAGGCAATACCTTATTCTGCGCAATAAGCTCTGATGGGAAAATTATTGTTTAAACAAATTTGCATAGGTAAAAAAAAATCTAATTTTGTCATTAAATTATATAGGTTTATAGATACATGAAGTTTCATCAATACAGGTCTAATACTATCCAATTACACGTACAGCATTCTGTAAGGAAGATAAATAATAGCCTGTAGCAAATTCATATTAATATATTAAATAATTAGGGTGATTGATTGTTTCAGGTTTCCTTTTTCTGTGTTTTCTCTTAGCCCATTAACACTTTCCAAGAGTCAGTGCCATTTTTTCAACTCCTACTCATAAGTAGGATTGGATTTTTGTGAGAAATTAATCAAGTGAGGGGCTGGTTTTTTTTTAAAGAAGTACTTTCCTTCATGTCTGCGTTTTCTGTCAAATCAGTGCAAGCATCAGTCCTTTATACATATGTGTGTCTACTTCTTTAAATGTATTTATCATTTAAATGTATTTAAATATATTTATCATCCTCTCAGCATCTTCTTCTGGCTTCACTGAGCACGGGTGACTGTCAAGAAAGTAGTGAAATATCCTTCAAGTTCCCTCTCCGTGCTTCATTCTGAGCTACAATTTCAGTTCATTTTAGAGATAATAAGGACTCTGAATTGCTTAACCAGATTAAACTGAAATTGAAGAAAATTTAATTTTAGTTAAAATAGAGTTGTAGCAAAGCATGCTCATGCTTTTTCATGTAGTAAATTTTTGCTTGTTTCACAGCATTCAATACCTTTTCCACATAATTATTGCATTGCTTTTTGTGCAAAAGCCACAAATGAAGTAAAAGCAGAGTAAAAACCATCAACTCTACTTACAGCCTAAAACAGTATTTTTGCCCTCTGGTCTGAAATTACTTAAATATTAGACTTGTTTACTGCAGTTGAACTGCAGGTAGTGAAATTGGTAGCCTGATACTGTGTAAAGGGTACTTGAATTTTTGCTTTATAATGAGCAATGATGGACAACTGAACTGCAAAGCAATGATGGACAACTTCTGTCTCCCTGACTGGAGTGCCTTTGTGCACCACGTTTCAGAAGCAAGTGTTGACTGCATGGGAAAATCATGTTTGATCTTTGAGTGGCTTTAAATATTTGTTTCTGAGCAGAAAACAGACACTTGAGGGCAAATTGCAACTTTCTTACAACACTATTGACAGGAAATAGTTTATTATAAAGCTGCAAATGCTAGTTTGCAGTCTTGCATGAAATACAGTACCTGTGACAATAAAGAATGGTGCTACATGGTGTAGAGGCAATCACAACATGAATCATCTGTCACTTCAGCAAAACAGTGCCAATTGAATTTACAAATGTGGCATCTATTTATTTCTACCAGTACTGAGAAGGAGACGAAATGAAATGGAAGTGATGATTGCTTGTGACACGTTCCTTTTATGAAAATAGCTTTTTTAACTCATGTTGTTGCAACAGACCATGTGGGGTTTTTTTTTCTTTGTGTTTCTTTCAGTGAACCGTATTTCTGTGTATTTCTTGGGGCTTTTACCTGTCAATGTGATGGAGTTGTGAGCATCTACTACCTACAGTAGAGCTGTGGTGGTGGCTCACCTGCTTTTTATGTTTTTGAGTAACTTCAGGTAAAAAAAAAACCATGGAACTGAATTGTGACAGTAAAATAGAACCAGAACACAGACAACACTGAGGGCTAGATTCTCAAACATGTTTTGACACAAGTGCTGGATGAACTTCCCAGTAATGATGAAGTGATGTAGGAGGGTGGTGCTGTGCCTTTCTCATTGCAAAGAAAGCTTGGTGAGGTTTGTGTGGATGCAGCAGCACCTCAGAACTCTGCTGGAGGTGAGATTGGTGTGCCCAGGCTGTGCTGTCCATAAACACATCCCTGGAGCTGAGGGTTCTGTGGGTCCTGTGGCATGGGGTTGGTGTGTGTGTGTGTGAGCACATCCCTGTGCCTGCAGGCCACAACAGTCTGTGTAGGGTCTGTGCCATCACTCTGCCTTAGCTCACAGAGTCACAGAACCAGGTGGGCTTGGACTCCAGGATGGTGGAGTCCAACCTTTGAGCACTCACCGTGGCCATTCACCACCTTGTCAGCTGAACCAGGGCGCTGAAAGCTGTGTCCACTCAATTCCTGGACACCTCCAGGGGTGGTGACACCACCATCCCCATGGGCAGCCCCTTCCAGGGTCTGGCCACCCTTTCAGTGAAGAAATTCCTCCTGATGTCCAACTAATTTTCAAACCTGTGTGGGATGATTTTACCATAATATCCAGACACACACACACAAATTATGAGTCCCAAATACTTTGACAATTCAGGTCTGTTTCTGATCTGTTTCTACATCTAACTTCAGACATGTCAGGAGTATCCTTGATAGATGTGGATGCTGTGGATCTTTGCAACCTTCAGGTCCCATTCTTCAGACAGATGTAGTCCTTGGAGGTGTCAGAGGAGAATAAATTTTAATAGAAAGCTGTTGAAAGGGGGGATGTTTATTAGAACTGTCCACATTTATGAAGTTGTCAAGATACCACCACTGCAAATATCTGTGGCTTTGATGAATAAATGAAACAAGGAATGTTGTGCTTGTTGCTAACCTTTAGAATAAGCAGGTCTTCTTCTTGGCAGAGTTTTTGCACGTAGTTTGATTTATGTACCTTCCATGGACCTGTGTGGTTTTGAAGAAGAGCCAGGTCCTCTGCAGTTTCAGCTTGTGGAAACAATTTACTTGCTGCAAGCTCTTTGCTAGTACTTATTGTGTTTCAGTAGTGATGCCTTTTTTAACAGAGAGAATTGTATTCAGTGGTTTAGCTAAGGTGCAGTTGTTATGAAGAGCAAGATTTGCATAGGCATTTCTGACCTGGTAAATTTTATATTGTTCTGGGTGTCATTTAAATTTCATTAAACTTCAGGGTAACAGTCAAAATGAAACCATTGATTTCTTTTCCATCGCTCTTTTGGGATTCTTCTGACCTATGCTCTTTGTAGGAACAGGAAAAAAAATCGGGAATGGATTTCCTGCTTTGGCAGTGACCTGAGTGAGCTCTGCACATTTGACACTGTGGGGAGGAACAAAGGGTGGACCAGTGTCCTTCGAATCCTGTGGCAAGACCGGAGCTCGGAAGGGAATGTTCTTTGAGGGAGCTGTAGAGAGTCTGCCTTTTTATTCCTCTTAAAAAGGGAAGGGACTTCAGCTGAGTCAGGATAACTTGTTTGTGTTCATTATAAACAACGCTTTGGGCCTGCCTAGAGAGTGGGAAATATCTGTGGAACTTCCCTGAAAACATTTTGCTTCTGAAATGTGATATTTCTGCAAAATGATGCATGTAGAATAAGAAAAATTTAGAACATGAAGCCAATTTTTAAATATTTCTCTTTTGGTCTGTAAAGTTCCTTTTGTTTTCCATATTCATTTTTCATTGTTATAGCACTGTATTTTCTTCTTTGTCTTTCCAAGTTTTTTATTCTGTTACAGCTTTTGGTCTTTTATGGGTCATTCTCTGTTTAAAAACCTGAGATCCCAAACACCATTAACAGGTTCCTCCTGCATTTATATATATATATGAATATACGCTAACAAAAAATATTTATTTTCCCCAGAAAAAAACCTTGGTGACTCTTTTTAAAATTAATTTTAAGTAACAATTCAAACTACAATATGCTTATATTCTGATTATTTTTTCTAGCTATAATTTTCAATAATCTCCACTGTTTGTGGGAATATTGTTCTTACTACTTAATTTGAAAAATAATCCTAAGTAGCATTTTTAAAAAATATCTGTAGGTATATATCTTTACTGACTCACAATTTAAAACATGGCCCAAAATGCAATATTCTGAAATGATGCTGCTGCCCTGCCCTTCTTCAACAAGGAATTATTTTTTTCAAATGTTGCCTTATTTTCTATTTTTTAGAAATTTTCTTTGCTTCTGATTTTCTTGACTCAAACTGTCCTTGAATTTCAGTGAGTTTAACCTAAACGTTAACCAGCTCCTCAACTCCGTTATTTGAACAAAATGATTAATTTTTCATGCTCATCTCGGGTTACACGAGCTCGTTTGAGGATGCAAAGCTCCTTACAAGAGATGGTTCAGAAATCATTCAGGGCCAAGGACTCCATTTGGAGTTTGGGATGAATATTCACAGAAAACGTGCTGTTGTGCTCAAAATAAAACCCAGTTCTCCTGGGTGTTTGTAATCGCCTTCTGAAGCTGAATCCAGCAGCAGCACGAGTCAGCAGGAACATAATAAAACATTGCAAATACATGAGCGAGTTATTAAGTAAATTAAATGCCAGTGTTTGTATCTCGGAGGAGCGCTGCAAATAGATTCTGGTTTGTTTGTCTCTGTTCTGTAATCTGAGAAATAAACCAATGTGTGTCACAAGGATTTCCACAGAGTTAGGATTTTAGGGATTTCTGAACATAGCTCTTTCTCTTCTCTGTACTATCAACAGGATTAATGGGGGTCTTGAGAGCACCTGTATCTTCATTTCAAAAAACTGTCATTTGAGATTGATTTACCGGGATATTTCTTTTTCTTCGGTAATTTTAATCAAATTATTACTTGTACATGACCACATATATCTACTTTATCTGATTTTGAGTGCAAAAGATTATTAAAGATGAACTGAGGACTTGGAACACTCCCATTGCAATCTGGCTTTTTAAAACCACTGATTCTTCTCTGTATTTCTTTTGATTGGGTGAAAGCCCTTTAGAACAAGATAAAAGCAGATAGAGAGTAATTTTTTTTTTTTAATTTTTTGTATGCCTTTGATACGTATAGTCAGAATTTAATATGGAAATTAGTATCACTGCAGTTCCAATTGCATGCTCCACCAAAACAAAGCTAAATGATATTAACATACTTTGCATTGCTAGACATACATTATTAGTAGATTTATCTTCTTTTACAAATTTTTTGACATTAATATCATGCAAGTAAAATTAACACTGCAGGTTCCTTAAACTGCTAAAACAGCAGATGCATATTAATTATTTATCATTTTCAGCTAGAATATTAGAGGGTTTTTTTATGGTTTTCTTGAAGTATGCTATAATTCTTTTAAGAAAAACTCGAGAAAAATTATTACATAAAGATTTTTCAATTATTTTTAAAAATCTGTTATAAGCTTTAGTATTGACGTCCATGTCTAGGTGTCATTGAATGACTTTGGCTCCTGGAGGACATGGGTATCCCCTGGAATTGTGGCTTGGGAATAGAAGGCTTTGAGTTGGATTGGAGGAATCCCTGCCATGCCTTCCAAATCTTCATCCCAGCTAACCTCTTACTCTGCTCATTTATTTAAGGGCACTGATTTTTAAAGTGTGCTGATCTGGTTCATCATACAGCTCCTGAAATAACTGTGCTGGCACAACTAAACTGTGGTGAAGCTGAAATGTGGCTTTCAGTGGTTTCAAACAAACCTGGAGGAATGCATCAGAGGTGTTTATTACTTTAAGAAATGCATCCTCTACCACAGATAACATATGCAATTTTATTTCATGTCGTCCTCCAAATATGTACAGACAGCATGTGATTGTGAGTCACTGCGATGTTCACTACATGCTATAAACAAAATAATTGTCATCCTAAAGCTGTCACTTTTGGTGTTTTCTTGTGGATTTTCTATCTCCATTCCTCTCCTTGCAGAGTGCTACAGGGCTTTTATTATTTTTAATAACAATAAATCTCATTATTGTGAGTGAACAGGAATCTGTGCTTGTTCATAACGAGAACAAGGATGGTATATGTTACCTGATGTGTGTTCTGGCAGCTGCAAACCTATTTTGCATAAAACAAGACCCTTATTTTACTGTATTTAGTCTCCATCATCACTGGAGGAGAGGAAATCTGTATCAGTGTCTCATTTCCATGTTTATTTGTTCTATGGTGGCCATCACCAAGGTTTAGTTCATGAGGGAACCAGCTCCAAGACCAGCCTGTTAATGTGCCAGAAGTTCCTTATTTCTTGAAGTAATTATTGAAAAACATAATTCATGCAGGAGGTGCTGTGTGCCCTCTTTGCTGCTGTGACTCTGTGGTCCCACTCTACTGCAGGATATTCCTGCTTGGCTGCCTGCATCAGGAGGGAGAGAATTTTTATATTTTTTTTTTTTTCTCACCAATGGAACTGATAACAAATTCCATAATGTGCTTGGCACTTGAATTGAAAATGTTCTGTAATATATCAGTTTTAAAATCCACCTCTGCCAAGCTTAGTTCATCAGTTTGATTTGTGTTCCCTCCTGCACAGACACACACACACACACGAGCTTCCCTCCAGATTTCGGTTCAAGAACATCCTATAGCTGAGAGTCTGAGAAATATATTTTCTGGGAGCAACAAACAGGTACATTGCACACATAGGCTTACAGCTTTAGGGTTCCTGAAGTAGTTTTCCCTAAGATAAAGGTTTAAAAAAGAAAGTCTAAATACGTGTCTGATGTTTAATAATTTGGATTGTGCAGTAATTCTGATCAGAGCAATTGCTTCAAGTAGTTCTGCTGGATTCCAATGGATTAACACCTCTGCATACTTTAGGAAAGTAAAATATATCAATTATTATCCAGATTAGGATATGAATAAAGTGGTTGCATGGATATGAATAAAGCAGTTTGTGGTCAGCTTTTTACGTGGCTGATGGTTTGGAGGGTTTCCAATCTTTTCACCATTGATTATTTCCACACCCTTACAGTGGGTCGTACCTGTGATCTGGAATTTAATGACAGTAGGTGCTAATCAGATTTTCTGCTATCAAGAGCACCTCAAATAGAATCCAGAATTAACTACTAAAGTATTGAATATGCTGGTTTGAGTTCACTGTGGATGGCAAACAAAAAGTTGTGCAGAAACCTAAATTTATGATTCTTAGATTTTTAAAAATAAGCTTATTATTAAAGCGTCAAGAAAGATTTCTTTCTTTTTTTGGTCTTGTAACCCATAAGACATCCGTCAACTCTTTTAAATATCCACCACCACGGTGAAAGTATTGGGTAATGTTGTTATTTTTTGTCACATGGCCAACCCTGCTGTCTGTTGGTGGAGAGTTTCTTTCAGTTCAGTTGTGAGACTGGCATCTGCTATCACAAGAAAACCTGAGAATTTTCTTCTCCTTTCTCCCCTGTTACATTCCATTGTTAGTAGAACATAAAAAATTTGTTTTAGCTATTTGTAATATGTGGAAGAAATGCTCTTTCCTTTTTAAAACGTAGTGGTTGCACAATTGTAGGATACTTAAAAAAGAATAATTTTACTTCATGTCAATTGGCGTGGAAATGTTATGTAATGTTGCTCTATTTTGGCCATTTCTGTGTCATTTTAATTATCAGCCACTACAAGGAGTGGAAATGGGTATTCAAAATGGTAAGAGTATTTTGAGAAGTTGTTTGGTTTTCTTTTTGTTCTTGCCATTTTATTAAATATTCTCAGAAAGGAGCAGGGAAATTAACGAGATGGTTTTGCATCAGTGTGTCAAAGTGCTTTTGCTTTTACACAATACATGCGCTGCTTTTTATTTTGTGTATCTTAAAAAGAAACGAGAGTGACAGTGTTTTTAAAGTACATTAAGTAGGCATTAAGACAAGAGTGATTTGCAGGGAGAGAGAGGGGAGTGATGGATTTTTGTCTTTCATGGTGGTTAAGCACCTTTCCTTGTGAGGGAGGGAAAAAGATGACAGCAAATTGTGGAGGGTTTGGGATTTTTCTGTATTAACTATAGAATATTTAGGTTTATTTTATAAACAGAAATCTCTTTAAAGAGACAGCGTTGAGTAATACATACACAAATTTGCATCCACTCCATTGACAAAATGTGATGTAAACAGAATACAGTGAATATACTCTGTGAAGCAAACCAGTATTTTTCTAGGGTTCTGGAGTGGTTTTTTTTTTTTTTTTTTTTTTTGTACCAGGAGATGTATTATTATTATAATTATTTGGGTCGTTTATCACAGCTTACGTGGTATCTTCAGTTTTCTTTTAAACTTTTTGTTAACTCCTAAAGCCATGAGAATGTGATTTTTTGGGGGGAGTGTTTTTAAAGACTTCTTTTTAACTATCAGCAGTGCTAATACAAAACTGAAAAATGTTTTTTAACTCCTTTCTGAGAGCTCTCAGTGCCTTGTTTCTCTTCCAGGTGATGCTCAGTGCCTTTCAGCTGTGGATTTTCTGTGAATGGGCACAAACCTTGGGCAGGCAAAGCCATCTCCCTCACCCATGTCCCCAGTCATTGCGTGGTTCTGAGCATCCCCTGTCCATTTGTGGCCTTGCATCCTGAAATGCAAAAGCTGCCACACAGTGCTGCTGTGATTCATCATCTCACACTCCATTGCCTGTAAAGCTGCTTTGAAAGGCCTTTCTTGTGTTGTTAAAATCTCTGGTTGCAGAATTTCAAAGTTGGTTTTTTTGGCGTGTTTTTGGGGTTTTTTTGGGGTTTTTTTGTTTTTTTTTTTTTTTACAAAAGAGAAGCAAATGTTTTTCTCTCCCTCCACATTTCTACCAGTGGCTAGTGAAGCAAAGCACTTCAAAACTGGCATATGTTCCACACTGCAATTCTAGTGGATAATTCATAGAGAACTGAATAAAGACATAGCAGGAAACTGCTTGTTACCAATTCTGTTCTGCAGGCACCTGCTCTGGGTTCTGCTGCTCCTGGGTAACTTTTTTTTTTTTTCTGTGCCAGTTATTATTTTGCTTTTCTTTGCTGATATTTGAAAATCTGAAGTTATGGTCTTCTCTTTACCATTAATAAAATCCATTCTTACTTCCATTTTAAACATTTTGGAGAGTTCAACAGTATTTTTGTTAGAGGTAGAGGTCTCTGACTTTATATGCAGAAAAACCTTTGTGTGACTTTGGTGAGCAGTTGGGAAGTGCTTTTCCAGAATTTCCTGATCATAACCGCTTGCAGAACAGCACCAGTTTTTCTGGGTCAATATTCTGGCTGTATCCACTTCCAGCAAGAAATAACAGCTAAAATTAGTTTCTTTGTTCAAAGAGAAAATTGAGGAAGGCAAAAAATATGTCAGTGATTTTTGTGAGGTGTAGCACAGGTAGGTGCATTTTCTAGCAGAGGTTAAGTGGGATGTGTAGGCTTAATTGAAGGCTTTTTTTTTTTAGTTAAAAGAGTAAAAACATGGACATAGGACCATTATTGTAAGCTGCTGTGGCTGGAGATTCAATCAAGTAGCTGCTGGATAGCAAAATTATGGTGATTAGCAGTCGTGGTGTGAGTTCAGTACCCTTGCTGTTGCTGCTCAGCTCCTTTCAGCTTCTATCTTCGGTGAGATAAAAGCCAGAAAAACCACAGCTAACCTGTTTTTTCAGAGATATATAAACAGATAACTGTGACTGGCTGCAGGACAGCCAGTGGGGGCTAACAGCTGCTGAATGCACCAGCAAAGGTGGGGGAAAGCTGTGCACGAGTTCAAAGCACAAGTAACAGAAATGTCTGCGACATGTCAGTTTAAACATCTTTGGGTTTGTCATGCCTAATGCAGCATCAAGTGCTGACAAAGGGCAGTGCAGAATGTGCACTGGGAATGAATAATGGTAAGAATGTCCCTTCCACAGGAATGCATTGCACTCACTGTTCACTTCAGGCACTGGAGTGACAGAACCATCTCATTTGACCAAACACACACTATCCCATCTTTTATGCTCTAATTTATTCCCATCACGGGCTGTGAAGTCCTGCTTGGAGTGTCTCTTTTCAGCATAAAACTGTTTGTCAAATTTCTATTAAGCTTAAGGTGAAAAATTAATGAGCCATTCACTTCAGATATTTCAAAACTAATACTGCTGTATTATTAATGCAGCAGAAAGTCAAAGACCTGGGTACGTACAATTATGGCTCACTCTTCAGTCAGGCTACTTTTTTTTGTCTGTATTTTTGGGGAAACATCATTAAAACAGTGTTTTGGGTGATGGAAGGAATTATTTTGATGAATTCTGTCAGTAAACTTTTTAGGCAGTTTTAGTTGTTTACTTGTTAACTTTTTTTTGTTCTATCTGATCCTGGCAGAAGGTGCCTTGAATAAACAAGTAACAATGAAATACAATGTTCTGTTCAGTCTTCTTTGAAGCTGCAATTTAAACAAAAATTAACAGAAAGTTGATTCATATAACACAAACTTCTTAGAGAAATGCAAATAAAAGACTATTTTCATAATACTGAGGAAGCTGTGGGTGATGCGATATTTTTGGGCTACAGAAGTATGGCATTGTGACTAACGCTCTGATATTTCAGTCTTCAAAAAAATCACTGAAATTATGATAAAATTGTACTTTTGCTCGGAACTGAGTGAGGTGTGGTGCACAGGTATTACTGTGAAATTCAGGAATCTCAGAGCACGTTGTCAGTACCAGTAAGTGAAGTGATGGAGCACTGTGAAATGCTGGGTTACAAGAGTGTGTCCCACTGTGGAAACTGGTGCTCAAAGTTTATGTTTGCACTGAACAGAAAACATAAAACAGTCATGCAGAAATAGAAATTCAGCCTCGCTTTCTGTGCAGAAACTTTCTAAAGTTTTCCTTTTTATGTTCCTAAAATTAGCTTAATAATTGATTATTGTATTTTCCTCCTCGCTTTACTGTAAGCTCTCTAGAGACTTTCTGAAATTAATAGTGGTCCTAGGCCTGGCAGGGTTACATTGCTACACTTGCAGAGAAGAAGGAATTCTGCTTCTTGGAAGAGTTTCATGCTATAAAACTAAATTTCATTACAAGGAAAATGTCAAATTTAAATTATTCTTGAAGCATTTGTTGTTCCCACAGGTCCTGAAAGCGCTCTGTGCTCCAAAGGGTTTGGCATCCAGCAGGGAAAGTGCCAGCCAGAATCCCCAAGTTCTTTCAGTGTGTTGGTTTCTTTATGAAGTTACCCTGCTCTGTTTCACTGTCACTACAGCACCAAGCCCAGGAGTATTTAAAACCTGAATGGTGAGGGTTTAACTAGCAGCCCTGGAAATCTCTGGGTTTTTAAATGTGCACTGGAGAGATTGATCTTGAATGGTTCACTTCTGCAATCTGGTCAAGGTGCACATTGCTTCCCTCAGCCTCCTTAACAAGTGGCAATTAACAAATGCCTGGCAGAGGCAAAGGAAATCTGGCTTTTGGAGGGTTTTCTAAAGCATGTTTTAATATTAATTCCAATAGTGTTGTTTTGGGTTTTTTTTTCCTGTTAATAGTTCATCAAGTTTAGTTGCTAGAGAATTTTATAGTAATTAGGTTTGGAAAAGATGTCAAGAGGTCATCTAATGTAGCACCTTCCCTCAGGGAAGGCATCAGCCATATCTACATCATTCCTAACAGATGCTTGCTTACACATTTCTCTAAAAAGATTTCAGTTCAAAGAGATTTTATCACCTGCCTAGTCAAGTCTTTATGAATTCCTCCTATGAGAAAGTTTTTCTTCCAGATAAATCTGCCTAGATAACTTAAATCTGCCTTTCTATCTATTTTTTCCCTTTTTCTCCCATACTTCAAACTCCATCTTCTATTGTGAGATGATTCCTTTTTAAATATGGAGGGATTTCTCGTGTAAGTTGTTCTTGAAAGTGTGTCTTTCACAGGTTATTCAGGTATGAAGCTCAAGTTGTGAGCAACTGGAGAAAGGAGAGATTTTTTCTCGTCTGAAACGTTTTGAACTTCATTGCCCCTGTAATACAGTCTGCAGATTGACAAACACTGGACAGAAAATAATCTCTCCATTGCAGCTCTCTGATGGACTTTTTAGGACTCTTTTTGATTGCAGAAACAAACTCTCAAAGCTTGACCAAACTGATTTTGCTGTCAGTTTACTGAAGTGACAACTTCAAGAGATTTTGAACCCAGACCAACTTTGATGAGATAAAGGAGGGGTTTTTTAAAATTATATTTGGAACTTAAAAATTTGTCTGATTCTTTCAAACTGAACACTGATCACCTTGCCACTGGGTATTAAAGGTGGACAAAACATTTTGATTTTTTTCCATAATGAAATGATACAGCTTTGGTCAATTTTTACATTAGGAATAAAGGTATACTATAAAAAGGTTTCTAGGGGGAAAAAAAAGTGTCTATATATTTTTTTTCTTTATACTGTGGTTCAGTAACAGCAGTCCTGGTGGTGGTTTTATAGAAATTTATTTGAAACATGCTGCTGATTGCTCATAGCTTCCTCTCTCTGTGCCTGCAGTCACACGGGATTTAAAGGATGCTTTTGGGTAGTAAAGAACTGGATGTTGACAGGAAATATGGTGTTTGTTTCACAGAGGTCTCGGGGTGAGAGGCCTGGTATTCTGAATCTCTGCTGGAAGGTTTGGACATGATTCAGCAGGGGCAGGTGCACTGTCAGGCTTTGGGAGTGGTGCAGGTTGTGTTGGAGCTGTGTCCTGCCCCAGGCTATCAGCTCCCCTCCTTTTCTGGTGGGCTTTTTATCTGCCAGGAGTGTTCCTGCTTTCCATGGGAGGAGATCATCCCCAAATTAGGCCAGCTGAAATAGCTGAGAAAAACAGGGTTTTTTCTGAAGTGTTTCAGAGTATTTCCGTGTGCAAAGTAGGCTGGTTTTTTTCCCCCCCAGTTCTGTCAGTTGGTCTCCCAAAATATCTCATTATCTCGTCAGAAACCTTTCCAGCATCAAATGTTAGACAGATATGTGTGTGGAAACTCACATTTTTTCAGTTAAAGGGAGATTTTAATATTTGCATGAAACTGCTGATATTGAGAGGTTTGCACTGTGTCTGCCTTAAGATATTTCAGCTGTAAATGGAGTATTTTGATCCTTTCTGATCCATACCTTTCTCCACTCAATGTGTCTGTTTAGTACCTTCCTATTCCAAAACCTCCTTCAGCTCTTCAGTTTTTACTTGATTTTCAAAGTTATTGCTGATCACTATTTCTGCTTTTCAATGGCTCCTTTAACTACACACCAATCTAATTTGTTGTCTTTAGTTCACAGTCTCATATCTGCTCAGACTCTTTTAACGGTTTCTTTCTTATAGAACAATTGCCCATATACAATAATATGTACATGTAATTTTGTAGTACGTGTTCTTGAAGAAGTTTTTGGTTTTTGGTTTTGTTTTTTTTTTTTTTCAGTATTATAAGCCCAAAACAACAGCTGCTTATCTAAATCACTTGTTTTAAGCCGTGTGGTAGAGATTTGCATTTTTGTCTTCGATTTATGAAGGAGAGAAATCTAATTTTCATTTACTAAATTGCTCTTCCCTCTCTGTTGTTTAAGATGGAAGCTACAGGCAAAATCGACCGAACCTCACAACGCTGTTGGTACAACCAATTTCTGCAGTGCTCGCCAGAAAACTTCTTTCCCTGCCTGAGGACACTGCCCAGAAGGACAGGTGTACACCCCTCCAAGTGCCAGCTGCAGGTAAGGCTCTTCAGATGCACTTCACCTATGGAGTGTTCCTCCAAATCCCCTTCCTACAACTGGGCAACCAGGAGGTTTAGCTGCCTGTGGGTTTGTTTTGCTTAGATGCTTTCTAGAGGAGGCTGTGAACAGTCTAAAAATTATGCTCTTAAAATCTGATAGATGGAAGTTGTGGTGTTTGAAAAAAAAAAAAGGATGAAATAGTAGAAGGTATCGAGCACTAATTCTTAATATTGACTTAGAAGCTCCTCTGTGTAGATGCCATCAGTAGGGAGGGTTTGTTAGTGCTGATTGTTAGGCCTTGTTGTACTCCTAATAATTTTAACATTAAGGCATCAGTAATACGGTGTTACCCTGTGGGTTTGGTTTTCTTTTTCTGTTTCTGGAATAATAACATTTAAATTCTAAACGTGTCACTGTGTTCCTTAAGTTGTATATTCAATAGAATAAACAGTGTATTGTTACCTGAAGCTTCAGGCAGCTTTTTTCTCTGAGTTTCACCAGGAAAACAGGCATCATGACAAGAACAAAATACCTTGAGTAGAGCCAGATAAATGCATTCAGAGCATCTCCCTAGAAATAATGCCATTAGCAAAGTCACACAAATTATTGCCTGAAAAAACTGATTGCTGATATAGGAAAGGGGAAAAAAAAGTCAGACTGCAGTCTTCCAGCAAGTGCACAATGTTTCAGCAAAGGAACATCTCCCACAGAACGTTCTAGATGAGGCACATGTTTAAACAATAATTCTTCAGTAAACAGTCTTCAGTTTTGTTTTGTACCTGTCCATCTTTCACCAGAAAAAAAATGGTGTACTTCATTATAATGCCCATTTAAATGAATTGATTTGAAACCGTGATCTTGGAAAGGAGGAGGCAAATTAATTTGTATCCTGTGCTACACACAGTGATGATAACAGTAAAAACAAATTTTAAGGGCAACCAATGTACTTTCATGTGCTGTATCCCTTGTTTATTGCTTTTGGAAAGTTACTGTGGAGAAGGAGTGCAATACAACAAGTCATAAAAAAGGTTGATTAATTTTATGACTTGTGTTAGCTTTTGTAGTTATACATACTGAAAAGGAAGGCAGAAACACCTCATGCTTCATGGCTTAAGCTGTTGTGGTTAGGCAGGACAATTGTTCTCCGTGCATGGCTGAATAGATATTTTAAAAATGAACTTTTAATTTTAAAGATGATCGTCCCCACAACCAGTAGAAAAGGGGAAAAGGCCATTTTGGAAGGAACAAATGCTTAACCATTCCAGGTAGGATGCATGAAGCTTGTTAGTATTGCAGGAATTTTCAACAGCTGAGGTGCCTGGAGCAAAGCCTGATTTGGGCTGGAAAATGACACTCATTTTAGAAAGATAAAAGGCTGCACAATGTCTGTCTCTCAAAAAAGCTTTGTCTGGAGGCTGCAGGACAGAATCACCCCAAAGGGCAGCTTATTCTCCTTTTTCTGTGACAGGTGTGGCACGTCTGTTTTATTTCCCTTAGAAGACAGGAATTCCGTGAGAGGAGAATTCCTGAAAAGAAAGGATATTCCAAGCCAGCAGTCTAGTGAGAGCCAGTCCATGTCTGGTTTACTCTGGGTGAACACAACAGCTTGTGTCTGATTTCGTGTAAAGCTTCTGAACCACAGTAATCTATGGGTTTTTTTAAAAAAGTCTTAATTTTTTGAGAAAGTAGAGACTACAAGAAGCCTTGTATAGTTCTGTAACGTATTATGATGTATTTTTCTTTGAATGGTGAAGCTGTTGGTGTTCTGGAGCACAGAGTCTGCTGTCGTTCAGTAGCAGCCCTAATGGAAGAGATAAAAACTGGTCTTATGATAAGAAATGGTGTACAACTATTTAAGACCAGCAATAGCTGAAGAGATAATGCTGAGGACAGCAATGCATTTGAGAAGGGTGAAGGTTGAATTTGCAGTCTTCCTGTTGATTTGGAGAAGCTTAAGAGAGAGATTTCACTTCTGACGTAGGACTCATCACTTATCTGTCAAAAGAGGTGAATGAGCAATTCAGATGATTGGTTGGCTTAAAAATTGTTAGGATAAAATGATCATCATTCTCTCATCATTATGTTTCAAAAAGCTGAACAGCAGATTCATCAGTAATGATTAAACATTTATATATAGTTTTCTCACATTGCGGCTTTTTTTCCCTTAGCCTTGCAGTTTTCAAGAGCCAAAATGTGACAGAGGGGAGTGGGAGGATGGAGGCAAACATCCCACATGGATGGAGTGCTCAGGACCTACAAAGCAAATAGTGGGAACTGAAGTCAGCTGTTAATTTTGTGTCAGATGAAGTCAGTAATTGGATTTGTTTTTTTGTTTGGTGTGGTACGTTATTGTTAATTCTCATTAATCTGAAATTCTGTGCTCACATGAAATTTTTCCCAAAGACAGGCAATTAGAAGGAATTTCAGAGTGAACTTCCATAGAGCAACTGTAAACTTTTGAAGCTTTCTTTATTTTTTACAAAACCTCATCAGTATATTTGCTGGAACGTTGTGAAGGTTGTTGTAAAACTAAAGCACGCCTATAAACATAAATGCAGAAAGTCCTGCTGTGTACAGTGAACTGCCTTTGTTGTTGTTAAGTTTCCCATTATTTGGGAGATTGCAGTAATGTATGAATTACCCCTTTTCAATTAAAGTCTTGAGTATTTAATGTAAATCTATCTAATGGCAATTACTTTACAAAGAGTTTTTTGACACTAATGACCATATACTTTGGTTTGAATGGAGATCCTGGGAGGCTGATATTTAAACACGTTAGTGTTATGTGTGTAATTTTTCCCTTTGGCTTTAAGTGTCGCTTTTCATACTCAACCTGATTAATGTCTGAGAAGAGAGAAGATGAGAAAGATCCAGGATTTCAGTAGTGATCAGTCTCCAGGTGTTTGGGGCTGCTGTTCCAGTCTTCTCCACATTTGTGTTGCTGGTCACTCTTGGAGATCAGGACTAGATGGTCAGTCGGTGTGACCTGCTGTGGCTGGGCAATACCAGCTCAGATGGTAGGAAGTGTAATGCAAGTGATCTCACTTAAACTTAACATCCCATTTCTTACCACCTCCTAATGCCTTTTCCTGTGCAGTAGGTGTAATCTTTTTACACTCCATCTTCAGAAATTATAAAGCCAAAGCTTGAATAGTTGTAGGTAATCTGAATGATATCAAGCACTGTGCAAATAATAGAGCCAGGTATACAAAGACTCGCAGCATTCTGCTGCAGACAGTAAAATTACTCACATCAAAATGCTTTCCTAGGTAGAGCCTCTTGATCTTTTGTAACCTTTTTCTAGTCTACAAAATAGAGTCACTGATCAATAGTGAATCATCACAGTGACTGCAGTGCAGAGCTCTGTTGTAGGCTGCAAACAAATCTACCTCCTGTGACAAAATGGGTGAGTGGAACAGATAAACAGTGCTGACTGGTCCTGCAAAGGTTTGTAGCACAACACAATGAGACTTTATGAGACTTTGGACATCTGTTTGGTGTAGTTCCATGTGTCAGGTGTTCATTATACTGACTTTATAGTCAACTCTGATCACGTGAAATTTGAATCATTAATTATACGGAAGGAATGATGGGAAGAGTCTGTTGCTTTCCGTGTTATACGATTCCCATCCAAGATAAATAAAGTTCTCTGCCAAGTGCTGCACTAGTGCAAATCAAGCCTGTCTTCTCTTCAGTCAGAGGAAGGGCAAGGAGTGATAAAGGATATATATTTCCTCCTGTTAAACTACAGCCTTGTGATAATATTATATGGGTTTCTCCTTCATAGTTTGCTACCTGTCAGAGAAAATAAAGACTACCATATTTAATAAACTCTGGCTGGGCCATCTTACACTGTGATATCAATATGCAAACAATACCATAATTTCTGGGTATCTGGACTCTGCTAAACATGAATCCAAGGAAGCAAGTAGAGAGAGATGCCAGCAGATTGTGTGGCAGTGCATGTTACTGTATCTACCAAATCTGGAGGCATTGTACATAACAGTAAAAATATAACAAAGTTCTGCAGATGTCTCTTAGTGGCATTTGAAAGAAGAACGAGTTAAATAGGGAACTCTGATCTAATTCAGACATCCTGTATATGAAAATTCACAGACATTTATACCAATACTCTCAGATTTTCTTTTCATGATCACTTTAAATTCTGTTCCTTTTTTTAAACAGAAGTTCATGCGAAGAATTAAGCATGAACAGTGTGAAGCATTTTTAATATATCTTCCCTCTACTCCCACCTGAAGCCTTGAGAGTTTTTCTACCAGGATTGTAAATGATCAAGATACAGTTTCAGAATTCTGTTCTGTGCCAGTGTTTTCCCGTGTGATGCTTTGCTTTTGATCACTATAAAGCAGGTAAAGAATGAAAGTAGTGTGAGGTTATGGAATTCAACTATTCCATCTGAAGCGTTTTCAGCTCTCTTTGATGTTGACTGTGACACATTTATTCTGTATCACATTAGGCCATCCTAGTTTAGAGCCTCCTTAAAGGACTTTATTCTAGGCACTTCTTATTTCAAAAACTCTTCATCTGAAGAGTTTTATTTCTGGATTCCTCATTGTAGGTCAGAAAAGATGATCAAATACCAAGGAGTTTGTTCATTAAGCTCTTCATACTAAGATTAGGCTTGGAGAATCAAGATCTGTGAATATTTGTTCAAAAAGGAGAATATGCTGTCAGTAGGCCACTTAGTTGATTAATCAAATAGAAACGTACTAGAGAAAAAATTTAGGGATATCAGTTTTAGATGGTGTATTGTTTATACACTGAAAAAGTGAAGGTTTTTCATTGCAAGGACATCTGCCTAGGAGTTCTGACATGTTCCTGTGCAAATAGTTTTATACCTCAACAATACTGTACATTGCATAGATTCAGTATTGATGTTTGCATATGCAATTTTATAGTATCACACAGTATTTTTCTGAGATTGTATACGTTATTAAGTATATACTGTTGTATATTTATTCACTTTTCTCTGTGTACCTTGTTGCATGTAGTGTTTTTTGTAAGTCCTGCTGTTACATAAATATATGTGATGATTATATTTCTTCACTTAAAGTTCTCTTTGAACTTGAAAACTGAACGCAGCAAATAAAGTTTTCCACTCAAATTGACGTGATGAATTGAATTGTCAAGTGCAGTTTTATGCTGATTACTTCAGCTCAGTTAATGTCCCCTAAGTCACATGAGCATGGATGTTTGATGATGTTTGAAATCTCTAGTTCAGCTGTCATTTCAGACAGATTCATGTTTATTCAGGTGTTGATTTCAACAGGAACTATCTCAAAAACTGCATTACTCGAAGCTATTTAATATACTTTATTTCAGCAGTCTACTGAAATAACTTTGGGTTTATGATGCAGGAGTCATTCTGTTGAAATCCTTGAATTCAGATAATATTTGATTTTTCTATACTGCAGTTAAGTGGGCATGTAGAGAAATTTTTGTGAATAATTAGCAAAAATACTGTCAAATGAGTCCAATTTTCAAACCTGAGTCCCTAAAGATGCTTTTTAAAATCCAGTACTCAAATGCTCAGAGAAGTGTCTGTTGATAGGTGTTTAGCATGATCAGGATTCAAGAATTTTACCAACATGTTGGAAGATGAGGCTCAAGCTTATACTTCTCCATACATGAACTTGGGACAAAGTTAAAAGAAAAAGAAAAAAAGAAACAAGCCTAACTCATTCTTTTAACATAACTACTGCAAACAGAAGGTTTTTCACATCTAAAGTACTAAAATTGTCAATCAAATGAGAGGGAAAATAGTCATGGATTTCTAGAAATAACTACATAAATGTGAGAGGAGAAGGTAGTCATTTCATATGAGACCATTTAGGAAAGAAATAATCTACAAAACCCCAGTAAATATGTTTGTGCTCTTCTATTCCTGAAGTAGCTTTTAGCTTACATAAAGACAGAGGACCCTGAATAACGCTAAGCTTTCCAGAGAATTTAGGGGGGGGAAAAAAAGGGAGGAAGTTGTCAAGATCCTTAAAATACAGCATTAGGACAAGAGGTTTGTTGTCAGAACTGTTTAGAGGGGATTAAATTTTGCTTCTGCTGTGTACTCCAAAGAGTAGTTTCAGCCTTTTCATCTGGTGTTCTAAGCCTTTAAGCCCAAGTCACTTTAAGCTGACTACTGTGTTACATGACTATTAACTTGAGTATCTGATTTTGGAATATGGGCATTGCCAGAAGTTAATTTTCTGTGTCTTTATTGTCACTTGGAGACTGGATAGCTGATGTTGATTAAGGAAAAACAGTGAAGTCAGTTGTCTTCAAAAGGATTTATCTTCTTTTTTGTCTGAGAAGGAGCCTAAAGGAACAAACATCTAAAGTGTTGTAGGAAAAGGAAAGGAAATCGGTTTTGACTTTAAAATCTCTTTTTTTAAGAAGAGTAAATTGGCTCTGGGATGGTTGTAGGTGAGAAAAAGCAGCAAGAAGTAACTTGCATAGTTTAGATTAAATTTAAGCTGCTTAATCAACGTAGATGGCTTGAGCTGTTTTCACTTGTTGTAAAAGACCCTTTTGGAGTCCTTTGGACTATTTTTTAAAGAAATATATTTTTTTAAATTCTAAGATAGTATCTGTGGATTTATTGAACAAACATGATTCATTTGCAGGGCATTAATAAACCTTACAGTAACTTACATCAGAGGAGTAAAGCTGATAATGTGACAAATCAAAATATTAACATGCTGTGATTGATTGTTGCCAGGTCATGTGCCAGGGTTTATTTTTAATTAACTGCTTGGCTTGCATTTTCCTTACTGCTTTGTTCAAGCAAAACCAGAATTGTCATAGAGAAGACACATCTGCTGATAACAGGAGAGGTTTTGTCTGAATAAAAAATAGAGTAATTATTGCTAATTCATTTTTCAACAAACACTAGCAGTTGGCTTGCTTTGTTTGAATACCAATAAAGACTAGTGAATTAAAATACATTGTGTTTTATTTTAGACATTTTTAAAGTAAATTTACCATCTGAGCCAGCAAATAAACCCTGAAGGACAGCAATGCTGTGTTGGTTTTGTTTCACATGCTGCAGTGAACTCCCCACTCCCATATTCTGTGCATCTCAGGAAACAAAACCTGGGAAGAAACTTAGAAACAGATCCGTGGTGGGATAATAGCCTGGGGCACAGAGAGCAAAATGATCTGTGGAATATTTTAATTTTGGTGGAGCGTTCCTGGGTGGAGGAGACTCTCCCTGCAGGTCTGGGGGCAGGCGCTGGTTCTTCTCACACAGATGCTGCTTTTTAAATACAAGCAGTTTAAGACATTTTCGTTTCTCGGATAGAAGATGTGACCTTTCAGATGAGCTGGGTGTTAACACAGTCTGTTATCATGCAAATGGAACATTTGGAAGGTGTCAGCAGCTCCCCATGGTTGGTTATTTGATTTCCACTGTCACAAATTGCAGGAACTCAGGTGGTTGCTGTGTCCCACCTTCTTTTAATCTCCTTAAACTCAGGTATTTGCTCTGCTCTGGCTTTATTCTGGGCTGCAGTCTCGACTAGCATGGCAATACTGGCAAGTTCCTTACATTTTAGCAGCTTTTGAAATCGTTCTGCCTTTGTATTTGCACCATTTCCTCCTCTGATGCCAGCTAAGCCAAAAGCCCTGGCTCCTGTTGGCATCTGTTCACAGGAGCATCACCAAAGGCTCTGCTGGCAAAGCTCTGGGGAGATCTGACTGTTCCCTTCTGATTTAACACAGGGGCTTTTCTCCAGGAGAAAATGTAATATAAACCAGGTATAATTTTGTGAATGTTATTGATGGATTGACCTAGGTGAAGGATTAGGTGAGAAAAACCTATAAAGATTAAGGCCAATTTCGTTATCACAGAGTTATGTAAATCCTACTCTTTTAAATTTTCTTTTATGTTGTACTCTGGCAGCATTTATTGAGTGAATTCCATGATCTTTTAACTCAAGGAGTAGAGATCTCTTTTGAGATTCCATCTTTGAAGCATGCCGCTAAAATGGGACTAAGAAAATAATGTCATATTTCATGTTTTAATCTGTGGTTCCTATTCAGTTTGGGTTTTTTTTAACCTTATCATTTTAATTATTTTTTTTTTTTACTGTATATAGAATTTATATCTTTGGCTGGGTAAATAAGTTTAACATTTTCTCTTTGATTCATCTTTTAACAGGCAAAACAACAATCACTCTGAACATTCAGTCTGTCACAACTTACAAGACAATTTCTAATGTCATTGGATATCTAAAAGGAGCTGTATTTCCTGGTAAGTGTCCCTTTGCCAGTTGTGTTGATTATTTGTTTCATGATGGGTGAGAGTCATAGCTGGGATCAGGATCCTATTTTGTCAGATAATTCACTAATGCAGGGGAAAGAACAAGACTTTTTTGTGTTCATTTTGTGCTTTATGACAAGACAGAACATGAGGGTTAAACAGTGAATGAGCTGAAGGGGATATTGTAGTTACAAAAAGCTTTTTTTTTACGTAAGCAGCAGGTGTTGCACCTGGACCACAGAGAGTGTCAGTAGTTTGTACCAAAGTAATTGTGTTATGGTTTTAATTTTAATATGGTTTTAACGCTTGCTGCAGCCTTATTTTGTGTCTCAGTCATGCCTTAAGCTAGTTTTATACAATTCTGTGAATGATAATTAGTGTTCTCTATGTCAGATGATTGAACAATAGGACTGTAAGTGCAGCTGGGACATAAAGCACAACCCTCCTCTGTCCTTTGAGTCTGTACATAAATAATGTCATAATCAGGATATCATAGGATCATTTTGAGATTATTTTGTTAATTAATTTACCTAAAAGGCGAGGAGTTTCTGCAACATGAATGAATGCTGCTGCTGGTTACTGAAATGGTGCAAACAATTCCTAGTGAGCAGGTGATCATCCAAACATCATCACGCTTGCCTTAATACTTGTTTATTGGCTTATGAAGAAGAAAGAATGGAAATTTATTTACAGTCCCTTAGGAGGTGGGCCAATCATTTCATATTTAAAGTAATGGAATGAAGGAGGTGGAGAAAATTTTATTCCTGTTGGTGAAATAATGACTCACTTCTGTGCATGCAGAACTGTGTATTTCTCACCAGACTAGTTTTTGTTTAAAGCAACAGAGGAAACAATTAGCAAAGTGAACTTCATTTCTATGAAGGATTTAATTTTCTTCATGAATCTGAAGTTACCAGTCTGCTATTATTAATGTTTTGCAAATAGCTGTCATGGAGTTGGAAAGGCAGAAACTGCCATGTTTAGACATTCTGTCTTCTGAATTGTGAAACAGAGGCAAAAAAAAATAATAAAAACTGTGCTTCAGTTTCTGTTTAACAACTTTTTTATTTTATCTATACCTGAACATTTTGTCTTACTATTACGTTTGTAATCAGAAACTACTTTTTGGGAGGTTTGTCAATGTATGCTGGACTTCAGGAATCTAAGGATATATAAAAAGTGAAATCAGTAGCAGTTCCCAGATGGCAACAAGTCTGTCCCATGGATGTCTGGCTCAACAAGAGCCATAACAGCTGTCTTCCAGTATAGACACGAGTTAAATGTCTAATGCACTGCAATATTTTGTACAGAATCAATGTTAAACTTCTGTTTCTTTCTCTGCTCTGCCTGGTTGGCACTACACTCATCCCTCAGCTGCTTTGAATCTTGCTATTTTCATGGCATTGATTCTCTGTCGTTTTGATGGGGTTTTGCTCATTTCATATACATGAAATATTCGCCTTTATGTTCACACAAGTGCAGGAAGGGGGCAAAATTTATCTCTAGTGCTTAATGAAAGGCTGCAGAGCATCACCAAGGGTGGAATTTATTTCTTCTTGCCTAAAGACCACCTAACACACCCATACAGAGAAACACACCTCTGTGATGGTGACCTTAGCTGGCATTCGATCTGAGGAGTAAGAATGAACATCTGAAGTGTAACTAAGATGTTAAAATATTTAGGAGTAGATGAAATGTGATAGTTGGGAGCATTTTAAAACCCAAAAACCGTAATGCTGATTTTATAGCTCTGTTGGTCATGGTTGAAGATGGGATGTATAACAAGAAAAGACAGGATAGAGAGACTCTTTTTAATCATAAATCCTTGTTGTCCAGCCCATCACTTACCTGAACACTATCCTGTCTTATCTTCAAGGGTATCCGATGGGTATTTTTTTCTCTTTCTAGTTCATTCTCTTTTTTTTCCCCCTGTGATTCTGAGAAAGGCCAGCTGCTGCCTCTGCAAGCGTGACCATCCTTTCTCCTGTGCTTTTCCTGCACTCCTTTGCTTTAGGGTGTTGCCTCTGTTTGAGGGAGAGATGTGCAAAGATGAAGAATTTCAAAGGAGGCACCAGCTGTTATGTTTTGCCCCTGCTCATTCAGCTGGCATCTCCAGCAGTAAGTTGATGCTTGTGGCTTCTTCTCCATCAGAATATCCTGCATTATTTTAATGAAGTCTCTCTCCTCCCACGTAGTCTGTTCACAGGCTGAACAGAAATGATTACACAGGCAAGCACTGATCCTGTCTGATCCCCCTGTGCCAGAGGCACTTCCTTTAATGACCTAGAGGCATGTAAGGCTGTTCATTTTGGTTCCTAATTCCTGTCATTAAAAGAGTTGAAGATCCTATTTTTTTGCGTTGTCAGTGCAACCTATAATTAAGCCTTCATGGTGCAACGCACAAGTTGCAAAATTATGTGATTTAGATTTCGCTTTGTTGCATTAAATTATTATGTGAGTCTAGACTGACACTTGGCATATCTGTTTTTAGAAAGAAATTTTTGTTCCCATACCTACACACCCCTAAGCAGTTGATTGAAAATACTGTGTTACAGGTACATAACAGATCTTCTCTTTGTAAAGCATTTCAGATTCCTTATGAAACAACATGTTCAAATATTTTTTTGAACAGTGCTGGTAAAACTCCAGTTTGAATGAGAATGCTTTTATAATCAAATTAATATTGTTTCCAGGCAGCAATCACTGCAAAACATACCAAGTAGATGTTTTAATTTTATAAGCAAATACAAAATGTGGGCAACTATCTGTTGCTGCATTGTGATCAGCTGAGAGAAAGTGAATGAGTTCACTTGGTTAAAGAAAGAAAAAGAAAACTTTTGCACTCTTTGAAACCCAGATGACACTCAGGGATTGCTGTGGGTCTGGCATCACTCTTCTTCACTGTTGATAACTGTTCTGGTGTATATTGGAATCCTGAAATAGGGAGAGAACACCTTTAAAAGTCTAGATCTGGGCCAGAAGACTTTATAAAATATCAGAGCAAAACCAGTAAATAATCCTTCAAAGAGGGTTGTGAATTCCTCTCACACAGAAGGTCTGATAGTTTAACAGCTCATTCAGAATAACTCTGCTTCAGCTTCTTGACAGGCCTCAGTCACACCAGTCAGTCATGTCATTTCATAACATATCATCAGTTCTGGAGTAAAATAAGGGGTTTTTTATTCCTTGTGAGTGGTATTAGGGTTATATATAATGCCTTGAGAGATGAAGATTTAATTTTATTTCTCTGGAAAAAAAGTATATTTGTTTTTTGAGGTTTTATTTTGTGAGTAACCCGAGGCATATTCTCTGTTTCAGGTTAAGACTTTTTGCTTTTCATTCTATAAAATGCTTTCTTCCAGCATTAACACAGCTGCTAGGTGTGACTTACCATTTCTGTATCATTCATTATCTCTACCCCTCTGTCCTGTCTCCTCTCTAAACCTGCAGTCCAGGTATTTTAATGTCTCCTTCCAGGGAAGGCTAAGTCCTGATCTCTAACCTGCTTGCCAGCTGCTCCACTGCTGTTTCTGCCATGTCTTTTTTGAGGTAGGGTGGTGAGCACTGCACACAGTCTTGCAGGTGAGGGAGTACTAATATTTTGTTTATTTTCTTCATGTTTCCCATTGTACTGCCACACCTTTTTTTTTTTTTTTTTTTTAAATTTCAGTTCTGATGTGTAACGAAGAACATTTCCTACTTACTATTTTGTGTTTATTTTTCATAACCCTCTACTGTGAGCATGATTGTCTATATGACCTAGTCCTGGCTGTAAAAATGAACAGTATCAGATCTATAAGGAGAACAATAAGCAAACAAGGAAGGCAAGGGCATGGGGATTAATTTAGGAAGCTGTATACATATATTTGTTTACTAGTTCATTTTTAAGTAGTACTCAAAGTTTTATGTAAAATTGTTGTATGATTGTCTTGCACGTCATCATGCACATTTTTGTTGACAGCTTTGTGTTGCATTAATGACATCACACACTACTATCACAGTTCATTTGTAGGGTTGTTTGGAATTCTTTTAATCTGAGTACCCAGAAAACAAAAAGAGGTGGTTTGTTGTTTTGTTCTGGTTTTTTATTCCTCATTTCAGACAGATACATCATCGTTGGCAGCCAGCACGGCAGCCTGGAGGGTTATGGTGGGCAAGGCTGGGCCAGCAGCACTGCTGTCATCACTGCCCTGCTCCAAGCCCTGATGGCCAAGGTGAAGAGGGGCTGGAGGCCTGACAGGACCCTGCTCTTCTGCTCCTGGGGAGGAACAGCCTGGGGCAACGTGGGCTCCTACGAGTGGGCTGAGGTAAAGCTGCCTGGGGACAGCGCTCACTGCCACCAGGATCCCTTCTGCTGGAAGCCTGGGGACAGTGTGAGATTACCACATGGAAACTGGGGGTCATTCACTGGTCTCTGAGGTCTGACTGTGTTCATTCGTGTGCTAGGCAGCAAATCCAGGGAAAACATCTACCGAGGCTGTTCCTGGGGATAACGAGGTGGCGGGATGTTGCTGTGGCTGTGGAGGCTGCAAATACAGCACCTTTGGGAGCTCATTTCCCTCCCTAATTCAGCTCAGCATTGTGAAAGGGCATTGCTGGGGGTGGACAGAGGGAGGAAAATCTCAAAAAACGACACAGGCACAGGAAGAGCTTAGAGAGCTTTTTCACCTCCTTGAGGGTTTAGTGTTTAATCGCTTTTCATTGATAGGGTTAGTGTGGGGAGAGGTGAATCAAGAGAGAGAGAGGATTAAATATTAAATTAAAAATTAAATATAAACATTGATTAAATAAACCTCGCAGAGGCTCCATGGCTGGTGCTGATTCACTTCTCACAGGTTTGTGCTGAGGAGTTGGATACAATCCAAACCAGACAATTCCTTGGTCTCTTACTTTCAGCAAAATGGGAATCAGCTGGTTGAAATAAAATACCTCAGAAAGTATTGATGATCATACCTGGCTAAAAGAGACTTCAGGTCATAAATTAAAGGAGTTGGTACTCCTTTAGGCAGAGAATTTCATGGCTGCTTTTCCAACCCTAATGGTTCAATGAATTAAAACAGTAGATAAAATAAAGAGTTAATTGCTTTTTACCGTGTGTAAGAAGCAGCCAGCCCTCATTGGAATTTCATACTTCCAACACAATTATTCTTCAGAAACAAGAGGGGGTGAAAAAATCAAATTGAAAAGATCCAGGCTGGAAGCAAAATTTGTTTAGTTCCACTTCAAGTCAGCTTTGCATCAGATGTAATTGTGTTACACCCCTTCTGTTCAATATAAAGAGCCACTTCATGCAAAGAGGAACTCATTACTGAGAAGGCAAAGGGGATCCTTTTAAAAAAGAGATAATAATTGGAACAGTTTGTACATGCTATTTTTATAGTCTAAAAATAATAAAATGAAAACACTGGGAAAGTTATGCAATTCAGATCTGAATTTGGTCTCTAAATATGTGAGTCCATTTAACTGTTGATAATGATTGCTTTTGAAGTTTGTCTTCTGTCAGGCATAAGTTTTAAATGCCATCATGTTGTTTCTCAGTGTGTAACGCTTCCATTTTTGGCCTTACAAGTGTAGTAATTTTTAATTTCTTGCAGACCTGTTTGCATTTTCCTTAGATGATGTGTAAAATGGAATTATAACTTCTGCTACATAGAGAAACAGCACTAAGATATCCTTTGAAGTTCATGAGAGCATATTGTAAGAAGCAGTAGTTAACTAATACTTGAGGAATCACAGAGGATGGAAATGAAGGGTGCAGTTTTCCCCTGGAAGCAGCAAAAAGAACAAGACCAGCCTTAATTATAATGGTGCACAGTAGTAACCATTTTTCTGCTTGTGTTGCAGGATCTCAGGAGCATTCTTCACAGAAATGTTGTGGCCTACGTCAGCCTCCATAACCCAGTCACAGGCAACTCAACTTTACACCCCGTTGCATCCCCTTCTCTTCAGCAGCTGGCAGCAGAGGTTAGAAATAAAATATTTGTTTTCATGTCTGGTTTTTGAGGTTTTGAGGTTATATGGTTAATCTGCTATATATCATTAGACAGCAATAGGTGGTTATTTTTTTGGAGAATTTTAACCTCACCAATACACATGAGCTGATTTTTGTGATTGTTTTGTTTTAAGTCAGCAGGTTAAATTTTATTTTTAAAAAATAATAGATTAAGGGATTGGAAGGGATAACTTGTTTACCCTGTTTGTTAGACAAAGTCTGGCCATACTTGCATGCCCTGCAGCTTTTTTTACCTTTTGGCAGCTTTAAAGTAACATATTTGTTATTCTTCAGCACAGAGCACATTTTTCTCATCCTAATCAGGTCTTTCCAGACTGTTTCTCAATTTGCATTTAAACCTGTATATTTACCAGATGTAACATGACACACAGGAAGAGTGTTGCTCCTGCCATAATAAATACTGTCTAAAGTGAGTATGTCAGGTTCAGTGCTCAGCTGTGCCTGTGCAGCTCATCTGGAGTCAGATATTCCACGGGTGCACTGGAGTAAGGGCACGTAGGCCTTAAACTAATGACCCTGTTGCTGTTCCTGAGGTTTCTGAATTTACTGCAATATTTTACATGAATGGAAAATAGTGCGAGGCACATTCTAAATGACAAAACCAGTTTGAAGTGATGTGCACAAAATGGAGTTCAATTTCACTTTCATAAATTACGCTTTTTAGGGGGTTTTTTTCTGTAAGTTTGCCAAATGAATACTTATTCTGATGTGTCTTTGACTTGCCTCTGAAGCATTTGGTAATAAACACTCCTCAGAGCTGCATCTTGGATTAAATGCAGTTTAAGACTGACCTGGCTTGGCAATTGTTCAACTAAGTTAGTGAAATGATATCAGTAAATTGCTTCTTAGCAATGTCTTAACCATTTTTCCTGTTCAGTGTTTAAGTGGTAATTTGCTCATGGAAAGAATCTGATTTATTCTGTGTAAGTATTATGAAAAATGTGATGCAACATCGTTTCGGAGGAAAAAAAGCTTCCATTTGTGGAGAATTATTTATAATGTTATATGTTATAGTCTCCAGGTATTCTAGATGTGTCAATTCAAATTTTATTATCAGTTTTAGCTGTTGTATTTGCAAGAAATACTCTCTTGAAAAGTTGCTAGCCTTTTGCTAACCTAGTGGTGTTGATAGTTCTATCTCCATTAAAACAAGTATTTGCCATTTAAGGGAGTGAGTTTATTACATTAGGTCCTTGAGCTATTTTTTTTTTCTCATTTTATTTCTTTGACTCCACAACACGATCCATGGCAGTGATCTGAAAACTAAATTGTCTGGAGCTTTGCAGCAGTCTCTTTATTATCTCTTTGTTATTTTATTAAGACTCAATTCTTTCATCCTAATAAATGCCATATTAGTATGAGTGTTACATTCATGCCCTCTGTTTTGAAGAGGAAGCAAACTTCTGCTTTATACTGTGGTGCTAAATAATATTTTATAATTCTTGCAATAGCAGTGGTGTTCTGTTCAGCAGTATGGAAAGAGCCCCTCTCAGCAGCCTTGCCTTTCACCTGTTAATTAGTAAAATGTGACTAGAAAATCCTTTCCTTTTTTTTTTTAAGTCCCAGTAACCACCTTCCACCTCACTTCTGATTCTTTAATTTTGAGAGGGCAGCCCTTCTGCATGTTTATCCCAAAGCCCCATTTAAAAACTAAAGGATAAAATGCCTGTGAGCATTTAATCTGTATGGCTATCTTTTCTGTAGGATATTATTATTTGTAATTAATATAACTGTCAGAGAGTTTATGACATTAAAAAAAGATTTCTAGGAATTATTGCTTCCAAATGCTGGCTAGATTCCTGGATTGGTGTCAAATGTATTGACAGTGATGGAACAGCCCAGCACAGATCCTCCCTTGTTCCCAGGGGTGCTCACAATTTGCCATGTGTCCAGAAGATTTTCTCTGGAAGACTGATCTGCTTGTAAAGAATATTGATATTACTTCCAGTACTTGCCAGGAAGACAATGTAATTACAGATTACCTGTAAGTTGTGACAGTGCAAATGGGGTGAGGTGTGACTTTTTGGAGCTCACCTCATCTTGAAGAAATTGTGAGCCTGTTCACGTGAGATTCTTGCTAGCAGGTGCAGGTTGCAAAGGAGAGCTTAAAAAATCCAATGGGAGAAAAGGATCATTTTAATTTGTGTGAGCGCTGGGTATAGGTTAGAACAAAAAGAGAAGGTGAAACAGGAATTTAGAGTTAATGATATCAGTCCATTTTAAAATTAAAAGATTGATTAGGCTGTCCGGCTTGCTTAGATAAAATTCCATAATTTGTGAATACATGGAAGATCCTGCTCTGTGCCTTTGGATTCAGTGGTAGAACTCATAATTTAATTCCATTTTTCCACAACAAAAGAAGCTGTCATGCATTATTTTTCCTTCTACTGCTAAATAGTGCTGTAGCATTGTTTGGAGGTAAGGGAGACTGAAATCTCACCATTTTCTGTGCTTTGTTCAGTGCTCACTGTAGTGCTAAAGTTGTGTGTGAAAGAGAGGGAGAATGTATTCCTAGGGAAAATTAATACATGCTAGAAAAGCCTACAGAGTGTAAGTGTTAGAATTCTAGGGATAACAATGAGCTTGTCCTGTGAAAGAGAACTCGAGTAATAATCACACCAAGTGCAGAGCACTCTGTGGATGCTGCAAGGAACATAATTTAAAGAGAACTGTGGGGAAACAGCAAACTAAGAGGGGCCAATGCACACAGCAGTGTTTGCTTTCAGTGCTGGTTTTTTGTGGGTTTTTTTTCCCCCTAAAATAAAATTGTGAACAGTTGCTAATCACTGCAGCTTCCACAGTATTTTTTTCCCCCTTAATTTCTGGGAAAAGTAGGGAAGAAGTTTCATCTGAAATGTTGTTTGTATGGATATTCTAAACTCAATAATGAAAAGAAGAATCAGGAAACTTAATAACTTGTCTGCTACGTGAGGTCTGGCAATCAGAGAATAGAATGAGTGCTTGGCTAATTAACAGAGACCATGTTTCTTAAAGAATTTTATTTTATAAAGGGATTATATCTTCATATTAGTTGAAGGTTTCAAAAGGCAGCTACATAAGCAGTCTGGAAATAATAATTTTATATGCCTGTCTGTGGGATTCTGGTTGAAACACCAAATTACTCGAAGAAGCGAATTTAAATATTTGGATTAATTAAGCAAAGAGGAACTCAAACAGTTCTGAGACCTTGACATATTTAATTCAAATCTTTTTTATATAACTAATTAGTGTCCACATTAACAAGAGGGAAGAACTGCCAAGTTATATTTTTGTCTACTGTTATTTTGTACAGAAAATGATGGTTAATTCGCCTGCTCAGTTGGTGAATCACCATTTGTTGGCAGAGTGTCACTGGTAAATTGGGTTTGTTCAAGGCTGGGATTCATTCTCTGTAAATAAGGCCCTTAATGATTTCTCCTAAAATGGACATGTCACAAAGGAAAAAAAAAAGTTATTATGAAACATAAATTCATTGCTGTTGTCTTTTAACTGATTGTGTGACCATCAGGCTCCAGGTCTGCTGTTACTGCTGAGCCCAACAAAACTCACTGCTCCTGTCTCCCAAGGAAAAGAGTGATTTAGAGGTATTGATGAACAAGTTGATCATTAAAAATGACTGTGCCAAGTATTGTTCCATGCTATTTATCAGTATTTGTTTCCACTAATGGAGTGAAAGGTATAAAGCACCTCTGCGTTTAAAGGTGGTGTTATTGACAGAAACCTCTTTTATTCCTTATGAAGTAAAGCCAAAGATAAACTTCTGCATAGGTGTTACTATCATTATTATTTCTTGATTTTTAAAGGAAAAAAATCTTATAATAATGTCAGCATCAATTCTCTTCTTCCAGCTTCTGTGTGTTTCTTAATTTTTTATACTGTCAGCATTAATAGTGGATCTTCTAGTGTCATTTATCAGTAGTTGTAAATAAGAAAAAACATGGTTATTTGAATTGCTTATTCTATAGCTTATAACAGAAGACTATTGCTTCCCCATGAGCTTTCAGCCTTTACTTATTATCACTTTTACTGTTAGATTTGATTTTATATTTGTGTTGGGAACAAAAGAAAATCTCTTGAGAATCAGAAGTTTATGCTGGGGATATTTAATGGTGGATTTTATTTGCAGGAGGGTTTTTTTTGTATCTTCTAACTACTTTTTCCTTTTACTTTGTCCACTGTTACATATTTTTTCATTCTTCTTCCAAACTGAATTATTTTAATACATAAATGCTGATTCAGCCAGTGAGTAATTTAACTTACTCATATATTTTGATGGTATAAAAAATCCTATTGTTGTTAAATGTGGAGAAAAGAGTTTGTTAGCAAGACATAATGTAATAATGAACCAATTTTCCTGCTGTGATCTTATTGGAGATCTGGTACAATTCCCTTGTTCCTGATGACTCAACCTTTCTGCTTCCATGTCCTTCCCTGTATTTATGTAGATTTCCAACAGAGGTATAAATGGTGTATATTTTCAGAAAAGTTTTCTTTTTTTGAAATGTAAATGTCTACTTTGATAGCTGTTGTGAATAAACTGAATAAATCTGAACCTTTTAGTGTAGTGCTGGAGTAGGGAAGTAATTCCCTTTCTGCTGCAAAAATGGGTTTGGTTCAAGGTTTCTACTGTCCAATCTAGTAAATATTGTCTCATATAATGAGCGGTACTGTGAAGGGGAATTTTTTTCCTTTCCAGACACTTTAGCCAGACTACAGTATTAGAAAAATTAACTTCACTTCTGTCTAAATATTCCTTTGTTTAATTTCATCTTGATTATTTCCCTTCAGAACTGACTTTTTAATGATAATAGAAAGATGTTTTCTTAGTGATAGAATACCTTTCATCTAGAGAGTTTAAAATGTAAACTTTTAGTTCTTACAAAAGAAGAGAGATTGAGAGCTCTGGATATTTTCAAGTTTCTACGTAAACAGAAACCATTGAAAAGTTTCTCTTGATGTTTCATTATTATTAACTGTGTTGTTGGATGAAATTTAATTGACTCAATAGATATAGGCTGTACTACACAAACAGCCCATGGGAAAGAAATGCTCATGGAAAAATTAGGTATATTGTCAAATAACCAGAAAGAAAAAAAGCACCTTTAAATCAGAATTGATGAGAAATTAGTGTAAACTGAAATGAGACTTACGTCTGTGTAATGTTCTTTGGTCCACAACAGCTGCAGCTGCGTGTCACAGAAAAAGAATCAAAATGTTATGCAGCACAATTTACACTTTAGTTTGCAGATTCTTGTTGGGTAAGAAAAGCGCCTGGACAGTGAAAATCAGACTATTTGTTATAAATAAAAAGGTTTTCAGTAATGCCATATATATTTAACCTTGACGAAAGTATCACTATGGCCTTTCTGAGCGTGCTGAACCTCACGTCCTCCAGAGAAGGTTTCAGGAGCTCTTTGACACACTTCTACTCCCTCTGTCTCAGTGTGCCTTGGAGCTGGGATTGATGCTCCTTGGACAAGCATGAAGATGTGTGTTTTTAAATTAGGTACCTCTCTCTTATGGTGTAAAATTGTCAGCTGTTTCATAGAGTGCTGAGCAGATCACAGGAGGCAGAGGAGTGGGAAGAACTGAAGATTTGTAGGAAGCTAGGAAGGTGTGGCGTTGTGGGGGGAAATTTTGGTTTGGAAGGGGGTTTTTTTGTTGTTGTTTGGGGTTTTTTAGGTTTAGTTTGGGTGTTTTTTTCCAGGAAGAGTAGAAGTACCTCTGTAGAATGGTAAGCCAGTAACTGAGGTGGAAATGTTGACCTGAGCCCTAGTGGGTGCAGGAAGAGTCTGGAATTCCTGCTCATGCTGGGAGATTTTCAAGTTGGAAGTTCTCCTTCAGCATGGACTCTGGTCATGCTTGGAGGACCCTTACATGTCCTCTAGGGTTCAGGTTTAAAAGTCAACTCAAAATTATGCTGATTGGCATATTTTTGTTACATAAATTTGTCCCTCCTTTAATTTCAGTGCTGTCGCAGTAACAGTTCTTACCTATGAAAATAAAAGCTTGATTGCTTTGAGGCTGTTAATTGAACTTCTGTGTCTCTTGTTTAGGCATACCTATATAAAAAATACTCGGATTTGGGAAGGAAAAAGAAAAGAAATCCCCAGACAGCTCACCTGGTTAATGTCAGTCATCAAAAGGAAAAAAAAATCTTAAAAGTTTGTTAGGCATATTTATTGGCAAGAAGTTAGAATTCCTTTGATGAATTCTTTGAAACCAGGTGTGAGGAAAATCATTCCAAATCCATTTAAAACTGTGACAGTTTGAATAATCAGAAGCATAAACTTGAGCTCTTCTCAGGTTTGACTGGTTTGTTCAATCTTCATCTGTTTACCACGAGCAGATTCTGCTGATGGTGTCTTGTCTAGTGTAAAAAAAACCTGTCCAGAGCTGGAAGGGAGATTCTTGAGACACCAAAAGAGGGAATGTGAAATTTCAAAAGCAATTTCAAGCCAATTGAATATGTGAGGAAAAAATACCTGTATTTTCCAAATTATTCCTGAGGTTTTAAGTAGTAGTGTAGTTGAGATGCATTTTTATTTATTGAGTCAAAGAGCCACAATTCCCACAGTATTCCTCCTGTCTTGAAGTGCACACAGAATGGAGATTCACTGAATAGAACAGAGAAAATTTTACAGCAGATAATCTCAGATGTCAGGAGAAGCCAAAATTCAAGAAATAGTTTTCTTGGAGGTTCTGCAAAAAGCTTTTTTTCAGCAGCTAAAGGTCACACAGCTCCAACCTTTGTCTCCTGACAGAGCATTGAAAGGGATTTCAAAACCTGCTTTGTTGCCTTCTATTTTAACACTTGAAATGCTTTAAGTTTTCTGTCAAAAGGAGGTTTAGGAGAGCTGCAAACTTCTCTGCTTTGTAACACATCATCCTTGTCTTGATTAGATAATTATTGTACAATTACTTAAAAAAAGCTCAATGTACTACCTTCAACGGGTAATTCAGCACTAGAAGGAAGACTTCTAAAAATGGACACAAAAAAAATCAATTTGGGATCTAGCTTCCTCTCAGTTTTAACATGTTCATTTTTTAAATTTTAACCTAAGAATGATCGTCTTTAGTTTTAGTTGTATATGTTTTCAAAAAGCTGCACATCCAGTTCTAATTTATTGCTGTTGGGTTTTTTTCCCATGGGCTTTTGAGCACTGCTAGGAAACTTGTGTTCTGTGTCTGAACGGAAAAGGAGAACAATATTTAATATTAAGATAAATAAACAGCTCATGGGTTTGTGAGAATATAGATGTAGGTGATCTTCCTGATTTTTCATACATTACCAGTGTCTGTGACAGGCAAGGAAGAGATTTCAGTTTCTGCAGTTCTGGCTAAGTAAAAGTTTCAAACTTACCTACTAATTCTGCAATTTGAAATCCACAAATGTGTCCAAATATTTGTGGAAAAGTTACCCCTAGTTTATTCACATTTTCTACTACTGCTAATTATTTAATAAATACCTGAAATGTCAGTAATACTCAAAAGCTTTTATTGAGTTACATTTTAGTGTAAGTTTGTCTCAAGAAATGGACAAGTGACCAGTATATTTTTAAAATCTTGTAAATTTAACAAATTCCCATGTCATGCTTTTATTAAAAAAAGAAATGGAAATTCAGTAGAAATGTTGGAATTTAGGCTACTAGACAACATTTAAAAAATTAAAACAGAAACACTTGAGCTTGTTTTTTCATTTCAAGTTGGAATGACGATGAAGGGAATGATCATTATAACTCTGAAAAATGAATCTGTAGTCTAGCAAGTAATAATTTATGAACGAAAGAGAATATAATGTTATATGGTATAGGCTGACTTGGTAGGTAGAGTACATCAACTCTGTAGCTGTATGATTTTTAAATTTCTGTCTTTCATGCTAATTACAAAACATATTTGCTTTTAAATCTATTTTTAAAAACAAAACTTCTCTTGTGTGCTGTATTTTATTTCTTGCATTTTGTGTGTTGCGTTTGGCCTGCTTATCAAGCTTTGTGTAATGATTAGATTTTTATTTTGAAACAATTAGCAGTAGATATTTGCAGCTGTCAGTCAAAATATTTAATTAACTCCAAACGCCACAAAAGTATCATAAATCTTATTTACAGAATAGATTCAAGTAGGCTTCTAAAACAGTTGCCTGTGCAGCTAAAATGGAACTGAATGCTCAGAATCAAGGGTGCTTTGGAACCAATTATTTTGGATGGTGTTATATTATATTATATTATATTATATTATATCATATTATATCATATTATATCATATTATATCATATTATATCATATTATATTATATTATATTTCTTTGGAGCGCTGGAAAATTGGAGCAGATGGCAAAAAAAATCACATAAAATCTTTTTTCCCTGTAAATTAATGGATCATTGTTATAAATGAAAAAATGGGCAGTTTGCTTGGTTTGGGTTTTTGATTGTTTTTTTGGGTTTGGTGGGGTTTTTTTTTAATAAAGGAATTGAGAATTTTATTTCACAGATAGGAAATATAGGAGATGTGATGAGGTAGAACATGCATCCAAATGTGTATTTGGAATGTGTAAAGCATCTTTGATGACAGAAAAACCAAACTTACAAGGGCTTCAAGCAATCATTTGATCCAGCTCCTTGTTCTACTGCAAAAATAAGTTTCTCTGATGTGTTTCAGCTTCCAGTCTACAAGATTATAGAACTTACTCAGATGATCTGTGCTTGACTTCTATCATGGTGCTTCTAGCACAATAATTTGGAATTATTTTTCTCATTTATTGAAGCCACCACAGTTAAAGAGCAATGTTTGTTTTCCCGTTTTTTCCATGAGTGATCTTTATTCTCCCTGCAGTCACCTTTTTACCATTTGAACAAAAGCTGTCGTTACACACAGAACAAAATTGCACACTTTGTGCACTGAATATCAGCTTCAGAGAACTGATACATCTTCCTCAAAGTTAATGTGAGATTTGGTGTTTTGAATTAACTGATGTGTCTCAGACAAGCCAAGGGAAGTGGATTTTGGATTAGTTTTTACCATTTGACTGACGTTTTTCAGATTAACTAATAGGAAATCACAAAAATGGGAGAAGACAATATTGGTAATTCTCTCTGTCTTGCTACGTAAATATTAAATTTTTAAATATGCACAAAATCTATAATTGGAAGTTAATAAGGAGCTATGGCATCCTGTCAGGGAAGTGAAGAAAAATCTTGAATTAATTGTGCTGTAAAATTTTGAGATGCCATAAGGCAACAGAGCCCAGGTACCCAAAGTGATATCCAGGGTATCTGAGCCAAAATTACCTCTGGGCTCTGAAATGTGTGAAATGTGCTTGGCCAAGAGTGTTCCAGAAGGGAAAAGAGAGATAACGTTGAATCAGCTCTACAAAGGAGAATTGCAATGACCTCTGTAACTGTAGATTGATTAATATTGATAATAACTCCAGATAAAATGAAGTGATAATTGATTTAAACGGGATTTAGATGGAGGGTAATTAAGGCCAGTCAGATTTTTTTTTTTTTCACAGATCACATTGCTGTGTCATAAAAATAATTTTTAATGTTTTGAAGGAATTTCATGTTTATTTTGTAAAGATAGCAGCACATACTTTTATGTAACATCTTAATGGTACTCTGGAAATCCGTATAAAAACAGTGGTTTAGGATAGTTATTAATCATGGATTTCCAGTTTGCACAAACTGACTGATAAATTTCCAGAGGTGTTACATGTCCATGGAGTACCAGCTTGGAATGGAGCTTTTTCTACCAACATTTTTCAGACAGAAGCACTAAATTCAGTGCTAGTCAACACCTTCATTATTTATTGGATAGAAAATTGCCACTCACATGAAAACAACTGATCTCAGTATAAGAATATTCTCTTTTTTTAAAAAAAAGAGAAGGATAATGTTTAATTTGGCTTCAGACCCACAACTCTCAGTTGTGGCAGAAAGGATGTTACTAAACACATCTGAGTCCTTACATGTGATTTCTCATATAAATACCAGCCATGCACAATGAAACAACCAGGGCAATGAAAATCATGTTCTGGAGCTTCCAGGCTGTTTATAATTTGAAAATACGTGTCTGTGTGCGTGTGTTTGTGCAAATGCACACTTGATTTTGTATCCGTGAATAAAGCTCCTGAGCTTAGGAGAACTATTAACTATTCCCAGCCATACAATTATTTGCATACACAATTGTAGTAGTGAGGCCAGAGATACAAACTGTGGCAGGTGGAGTGCACAGAGGAAGATTTAATATTGAAGAAAAAATGAGCTCATGTTTATGGGATTCAATAGCTTTAGTCCATTAAAATATATTGGGTTGTGAAGTAAATTTTTTCCACACTGCTGACTGGAATCCACACCTTTGAAAATTCATGTAGATGCTGTATTATTTAGTATTCTCAGAAATATATATATAAATATATATATATATGTGGCATTCATTAGTCTTCCTTACCAGAGTAAATAGCTTTAGAATGCACTTTACTGGATTTGTCAATTTGTTTTCTCAATTTGTGCAGTGCAAACATTTCTCCCTTACAGACTGTGTGTGTATTGTTTCAGAAAGTTCAATTTTATTGCCTCAAAATTAACTTTTAAAGATCAGAATTTGGAGGATGAAACCTGAATGTAATTATAGATATTTTTCTTAGATTATATTGTGCAGTAATTAGAAGGTATCAGTTGTCTGTATTGTAGAACTCTGCTAATCAGTTCTGAAATAAAATACATTATCCTTCCTGTGATTTGCTTGCTAACTGTGAAAAAGCAATGACATATCCCTGAAACCTTATAATTAAAACTCCTCATTTTCTTAACAAAGTTTAAACGGTTTTTTAAAAATTCTCTGGTACTTGACAGTACATAGAAATTAAAATATCCCTGTTCAATGCTATACTTAGGTTTTGGAACAATCTCAGATAATAATATTAATTTTCAGAGCACAAAGACACATCATTTAGATGTATGATGACTTTTGGGTAATAGCTGCCTACTGTGTGTTTCATTGAAAATTTTTTAAAAGTTCCTTGGACTTTTAACCAGATCCTGGTTAAAAACATATTTTTTTCAAGTAGCTGAAGTTCTTCTCCCAAGCCGTAATATTTCATAGCTCTTGAAACCAAGGTCAAGTGAACTTCTGTGGAAACCAGAAAGAAAAAGTCATTTGACCATATGGCTTTCCCTTCTCTAGGTTTTTCTCTTCTCCTTTCCTCCCTGCTGTTGTTTTCCTGTACAGAGACAATACCAAGGATGCTTTCTTGTGGTTTAAGTAGATAAAAGTTGGAAGAATCCAGTCAGGAAAAGAGTATTATGGTACCCCACTGCTGTAAAAATAAAATCATTTGGCATCTTATGGATGATTTAATTTGTCTTGCAGTGGAGCCTGGAGACGTGCATTTGTGGTGCTGACACACTTTAATAAATCTGCTTTGTGATTATCTTCCTGAGAAATTCAATTTCTATAGATACTTGATATCTTAAGTGCAAATGCTGTTATTATACCGTTTGCTCAATTCCCATTGAAGTCCAGAAGAGGGTTTTTATATGAAAAATATGATGGTGGTTTATTGACCTTCGTGGTCTGTATGGAGTGGTGGGAGTCACTTTCCATTTCAAAGATTGAAAACCAGGTTTTGTGTGTGGCTTGAAGGGGGTGATTTGTTCATGCATAGTTGCTATTGAGAAGTTTCACGGTCAGAGGCAGGTTTCAGGGCAAGGTAAAGCTTTGTCTGCAGTAAATTCCTTTGGCCTCGTTCCAGGCTGGTGCCATGAGGGAATATTTGCCATAGTGTTCCAGTGTGTCAGGAGAGTTTTTCCAAATAATTACTGATTTTTGGTGTTCTGTGCCATAAAATTTTCTTCCTTTGTACCTATTGCGACTGAAATTCAGTCTTTGATTACAGTAATGAAGTCAGAGATTTTGATGGCAAATTTCTCCCCCAGTTTAAAAATCCCGACTGTTGCACTGGCTATACCACGGTTGTTTATATCTGTGTCCCCTCTTACCTGGGTATTGTGGTGTTGGGGTCTGTTCTGCCTCTGTGTGCATTGTTAGAGGTGTGCAGGATGATCCCATAGGATTCTTAGAGCCCTTAAAAGAGCTGCTGGAGTGTTGGATATTGGGAATGGGTGGGGAGGAGGAGGCAATATGAGGCGTGTAATATGTTCACTTGTAGGACAAGGATCAATGATTTTCCTGTATTTTTTCCTAGTGATTTTCCTAGTGAAACTCATGAGGGCTGTCTGCTGAGCTGATGTGCACGTTGGCAAGGGGTGGTGCTGGGGAAGGAGTGCTGGCAAACATTTCTGGCAGAAGTGCCACACATCCTGAGTTCTGTGTAGCTCAGAAAGTGTGACACAGGAATGCTGATAGCCGGGGAAATGTAAATTAGATACAAACTGTAGTCAATTAGAGTAGTTACAAACTGTGGTACCCATGTTACACCCAACTGTGGGCCTAGTTTCTGACATTGGGTGCTGCCATACAAGCACAGATTTTGCTCTGTGTGAGGTGTGGTTTGAGTTTGTTTTGTTTTCCAGGAGAAGGCTGGAGTTCTGGGGCAGTTTGAGCCATTTGGTTCCCTAAATGAGAGCCATGGCTCCTGCTGGTGTGTGCTGTGCATGCTGAGGGGGGTGGTGTTGGTCATTAAAAACCCCATAAATTCACTTTGCTGGTTTGCTTTACCAGGTGAGCCTTAATTCACTTTTACTGGAAAGTATCTCATGGAAGTTTCCCTCCCAATTTTTCTCTTTGTGCTGAGGTGTTGGAGACCAATGAGCAAAATGATGCTGCATATTCACCTGACATCCAACCTCCCCATGAGTGACCTGTTTGGGATACTTAGGAGATCCTGAAATATAACTTTTATATATTTAGAGTGGAGTGGAGTGGAATGGAGTGGAATGGAGTGGAGTGGAGCGGAATGGAATGGAATGGAATGGAATGGAATGGAATGGAATGGAATGGAATGGAATGGAATAGAATAGAATAGAATAGAATAGAATAGAATAGAATAGAATAGAATAGAATAGAATAGAATAGAATAGAATAGAATAGAATAGAATAGAATAGAATAATTCCCTTCAAAGAATGGAGGGAGTGTACATATCTGTCCCCTTCAGAGTGATAAGTAACATCATCTTTTTTTTCTCCTGTGGGGTGTGGAGAGACAAGGCTGTAATCTCACTGGCATGGGTTATTTAATATCCATTTGGAGGGTTTGAATGATGAGTCCCAAAAATGAGAAGCACAGCAGAACCTGATCATCACAAAGTTAGACTACACCAAAGTGGGTTCACACAGTATTTCTGTTTCCCCGTTTTGCAGAATGAGAATGCCTTCAGGCATTTAAAATGGTTTACAAGCCACGGCTTGGAGTACAAAATATCAGCCTTATGAAAATGAGGCCTTGTTGTCAAATACTTTTACCCACTTAAGCAGTGCTTTTATATTAGCAACAAACAATGGCACAAAACATTTGGGGAAGTCCTGCAGTTCTTATCAAGACCCAGATTATTAGTGTTTTATACTAGACCCAAGTAATTTGCATTTTATTAAACCTGGGTTTCACAGTTTCTCAGTATATATGTGACAAGTAACACTGACCAGTGTTCCTGCCACTGAATAACAGCAAGAAAAAGCTTGAGCACTTAAAGTCCAGGAGAGTTCTACTTTTTACTTTATCAAAAACCAGATTGACTGCATTCTTTAATTACAAGTTCAGCCATTGCATGCTCAAAAGTCATTAATATTCTAAACTAGATCAAAAAGCATTATCTCTAAAGGAAAAAAAAGCATCCACAATTTTGAGTGTTGGGTATGGAGACAGGTTCCCTCTTAAAATAATATTTTCTGGGTAATAAGAGTACAATTTTAAGCAGTTTCCTGAAATTTACCCTCCATAAGTGTAACTCACTGAATAGTAAGGGTGAGCCTGTGCTCATGGAAATTCAGTCTTTAAAGTCACTTTACCCAAAGTGTTGAAGAGTTTGCCTTTTCCTGCGCTGATGAAAAAATATGGAAGAAGTTCTAATGCAATATTTTCTGGGGCGAGTGCAGACTTTGGAAAAACACAGCTACCAAAGGTGTGTGCAACAGTTTCCCTATATATATATATATATTTTTTTTTAATTTTTATTACTCTATGTTTTTAAGGTACTGAGATACCTGGAACTGCTGCTGGCATTCCCATTGCAGTCTTGGCACTTACATAATTCATGCTATGGAATTTTAGCTTTAAATATTTGATTGCTCTGAAATTCACTTATCAAATGGGAACATACTTGCTTGATTTTTACCTTCCTTAAAAAAAGCCATTAAAATTCCTAGCAGTTTGTACTGAATGTTGGCTACAGGTACATCTGACTCAATGAGGCATGGGACTTCAATTTTGTTATAGGAAGGATAAATGTAATTCTGAGTCATGTAACAGGCATCAGGAATCAGAGAAAGACTGTCAGTAGATAAAGTTAAATGTAGAAAAAGTGCAGGATAGAAAATTAAATTTGCACTATATAATTTTTTACTACCCTGCCTTTGTGTTTTCAACCAGTTTGATGTAAATTTTGCATCTAAAATGTGATTTAGTCCTGTGAGGTGGCATTTATTATAAGGACTTTATGCTGATGGTCATGTTTTTTTTTAAAAAATAAGACAAATATTTAAAAGTATGCAAATACTGCTTAACTGAATCCAAAGCCTTGAACAAGAATTACAGGATTAAGTTTGTCTCATGCTTTCTAGCTGTAAACAAAATAAAAAATAACTCCAGTTTGCAAAGTAGTACCACTTATAACAATGTATTTAAATATTTTGTTCCAACATAGCTATTTTTCCATGCTTTGTTTTATAACCACTGGTATTGTAATTTCCCATTTTTTTAAGAAGTCGCCATTAAAATGCAGAAATTCCTTTGAAAGGTAGAATTGTAGTTTTGTTTTTGGCACCTTGTGTTGCTTAGGTAAACTGTCTTTTCCTAGGTTCAGTAGAAATCTAAATACAATATCAAAGCTGAGACTTGGCTAGTCTTGGTTTACCCTGACCTTTTGAAAGTATTTTGTTTGTCACCATTTTCTGTTTCTTCTTCCCCTCTGGGTGAAAAAGGCCTTCTCTGTCATGCAGAACACCTGCAGGCTTTCTGAAAGAACAATTAATTTAAGGCCATGAGGTTTATCTAAAAGGCAGGTTTCATTCTTGTGAAAATGCAGTTCTACCTTCCTGCATAGCCTAGAAAACTGTTTACTCTTGGGATTTCCAGTGTGCTGCTTTTGTGTGTGAAAACACAGAATTCTTTGATTTGTGGGGAAATTGGAAGTGTCTGATGGTGATCCCTGGGGTTGTAGGGATCTGTCTGGGAATCTCCTGCACTGCCCATGAGCATCAGAGGGGTTCAGATGGTGCTGGATTCCTTGTCCCTGATGACTTTCCATAAACACAGTTCTTGAGGGATTTGTTTTTCCCTGCTGACAAGTTCCTCTCCATGGAATATGTGTGTGTGTGTGTGCAAGGAGCAGCTCTCACATCACTGTGCTGGTCCTGAAGAACCCAAAATAGGGGCAGTTTCTGAGACTAAAATTTCTTTTTTCTGTGACTGATTCTATAGTGCTACAGAATTTCACCAGAGTCTTCATGTTGCCCTTAAAGGTCATTAAACAGTGTTAAGAGTTTGGATAATTTCAGTAAGGCTTCATAGATGTTTAAATGAAAATATGTATAAGCGAGGAGGAAAAACTGCAAAGAAACTAAGGAACCAACATTTTATTCATTTTTAATTAATTACTTCAGTCTTAGTATAATATTAATTAAATGCAGCAAGTTAGTCAATCTACCTCATAAGATTTCTTGGTGCAGCTTTAATCAGCTAATCAAATGATTGCATTGTATAAATAGGCAAATACATCACATCAGTGGTGTGTAACATTCAGGCTATTTAAACCACAACTACTCTCCCTCTATAGCATATTAATTATCACCAGCATATTTAGATTTTCTTTTCTTACACAGAGGAAAAGTGAGTGAATATAGTGTGGAATTGTTTTTATGCACATACTCGAATCACGTCAGTTTAATAAGGCTCAAAATCGGGGAAATGCTGTGCCTTTTTATGTAGTTGTTTTGCTCTGTGATATTGGGCAATACAGAAATAAAATGTTAGGTATCTTGTTTGCCTTTTGCTGGTTTGAAAAGCACTCTGAGGTCTATAGGGCAAAATGCCATATTAAATCTCCCTAATGATTTCATGAAGAGCTGAATTGCTCTAATAGCAATCTGTATAATCAATCAAAAAGGAGCAGAACAGGATGTTGATAGCCATACCTGATAGTCATCTGGGAGAAAACACAGAGGTATGCTTGCCATAGAACTAATGCAATTCCTGGGAACTCCATGGGGTTTTTTTAAATAGCATTTGGCAGCCATCTATTAACATTTTTTTTTAAGAACCAACAAGCCTTCTGCCTCTAATGATCTGTTTGCCAGAGTGTAGCAGGTGTTTACAGATGAGAGACACAGACCTGTAAGTTCTTTGCTGTGCAGCTTCTCTGGCCTTTGCTACCTGTTGCTGTTTATTTACATATTTACAGTAATAAAGAGGCTGATCTCTTGCTTTCTGCATTTTTTACAAGGTCTGTGATGAATTAAATAAGTTCAGTAGCTCTTTCTTTAGACAATTTCACTTCATCTAGATGGTCTCTTATACCTCAGGTCCCAAACTGCAGCAGTCCCTGACACAGGTGGTGATTCAGCTCAGAAATAAAGATTGATTATTCATGAAGAATAATCTTCCTTGTTGTAGTTCTGAAGCTGGGATCACTGACATGATTTAACAGTAACTGTTCATTTTTTACTTGCCCTGTTGAAAGCTCCTTAGATATTTTAATCCATTTTCAAATGGCGGTAATTTTTTAAGTTAAGCTGGAGTCAAGCAAAGAGAAGTAGTAACCAGAACTAACTAATGAGATCTGCAATGGAGTCCCACTTGATTATACTTCTGATGTGTGAGGGCTTTTTTAGGACATTAACTCAAATTAAACATATATGTGGCCATATGGTACTCTTAATTTTCTCAAATTTGTGACATAAACCTATAAGATGGTGCTAAAGCCCGAAATGAGCTCCAGAGAAGTGAAATTCTTTCATTATGAGAAGAGTGTGACAGGAAGCACTCCTTGGGGCTTGGTTTGCCTCCAGCCTGAAGGAAGGGCTTGACTGACACAGAGGAGCCCAGCCTGAGCAGCTGAGTGCTCTGAACACAGCCAGCCTGTGGTTTTCCTGTGAGGTTAACCAGCTGAAAAAATGTAGTTTGACTACTCTACAACTTAGTTGTGTGTTGCTAATAGTTTATTCTAGACACATTTTTAGAGGTTTCTTTTTTTTAAGATTAATTTTATTAGTTTTATTAATTGTAGAACATTTAAGTCTATTAGTCTGGGGAGACGTTTCATTTCTTTAATGAATGCAAAATACACTATATGAGCTTAGCAGTTGTTACCAGGGATTGAAGAATGCTGGTGTTGTGGAGTCTGCATAACAATAAAAACAGATTGGAGGAGCATCTTGCATATAAAGCATTTTCCTGTATTGGTGCTGGGTTAAATATTTATTGTTTTGCTCATGTGTCAGAACAGTGCAAGTGGAATAAAGCAGTTAAACTCTTAAAATGCTGTACTATTGAACTGAACATTGCTGTCATAAAAATATTAATCCTATATCGTCAAGGATGGTGATAAAACCCCCCAAACCACCATATTTTATAGTCCTCTTACCCAAAGCTGTAAACATTTCATATATAAACTTTCATGCATAAGAAAAACTAAATTTCATGGTTGCTGTAGGAAAACTTCTCTTCAGCTCCTGGTAGGCTGGTAGGAATGGGGGTTGGTGGATATTCAGAATTAACTGTCAAAAGCTGTATTTCACAATTTCACATCATTCAGTGGGCCCTTAAACATTAAAGGAAGAACAGGCTACTCATCATTTATTTATGAAACTTGACCAACTGTGGTGGGCAGAATAAAATGAGGAGAGCTTGATCTCTGCTGCAGTGTAGGACACTGGATGATCCTTAAATGTTTTGTGATTCCTGGAATGAGCAATGGATCTTGTACACAGGTATATGCATGGATATAACATGAATGACAAACAAATAAATATGGTTTTTTACCTGGATGTGTGCCATGCAGTGGGTTTGAGTGGGAGAGACTGTAGGAGATACAAGTGTGTTATTAAAAACACCTTTTCCAATGGATTTGTTGTTTGGGTTTCAGCAATTTTCAATAGAACTGTTTGCACAGACTTGAACAACTGTGAATGTATGTAAGAATGGCAGGAGCAGAAATGCTTAACAGATTAAAAAAAAAAAAGGAGTAATACAACCACCTTTCAGAATTAGTTATGAAATGGAAGCTATTTCTTGAAGGTATTTTAAAATAGTTTTCTGTGAGACTCTGCAGCCTTTATTTAAACTGTGTAATACACAATTGCATTCTTCACAGCACTGAATTGAAACAGTGAAGCAATAATTATGCTAATTTTGAAATGGGAAAACACCAAGATTTGTCTCTGTCTGACATTTCCCTGATAACCTCGGAGACTTTAATACACAGAATTTGCTGTATTTTTGTGTTAAAGTAGAACCAATCTTGGGCTATTCTTTTAGAAAGCCTGCAATTTTGTAGGTAAAGGTGAGGAAGTTATGTTGTACTATATAAACTGTTAGCTGAATGCAAATAATCTCCAGTACTTCAATTTCCTAATATTCTTGAAAAGAAACCTAAGTAGCTTATTTGCTATAATAGATGTTGAAAGCCTTCACGCCTACTGTTTATTAAATGTTTAATTACCTGATAGATTTAAAAGCTACACAAGTATGTAGCACTCAGACTGGGCTTGATTTCCAGTTTCCATATTTATTACAGTTCTGTTGCTAAGATTTCACCATTAAATACTTACGTGAAAGAAATACAAAGATTTCACTGACTAGAATTGTTTTAAGAAGCCTGCATAGGAAATGTGTATTACTTACACAGAAGATGTGTATTATGTATCTTTAGCCTTTTAATTCTGTTTTTTTCTTAAGCCCTGCTTTGCAATTGTGGGAAATTCTTTACATTGCCAGCATTTCACAGACATATTATGGATTGAATATGATAATTTCATTCAGCTTTTTGTTGTTGCAGAGCATGCTGCTAACTGAATAAAAACCCGATTCCTTAGAGGCCATTAAAGATCTCAAAATCTTCCAAAAAGGCTTTCTAGTCTTCTGGCCAGCATGAGACACTCCATGTGCCTTAATTCTTCTCTTGCCTCTCCTGCCACCTCAGTTAGATAAGAATTTCCTTGTCCTCTGAAAGACTCAGCCATGTTGCAGCAAAACTCCACTCTCTGCCCTGTTGACGATGCTTCAACCCAAAGAACACTGTTTAAATGAGATATTACTACAAGTCTTCAAGAATCTGACTGCAAATAATTAACTAGAGCTTTGATTTGTGGGTTTGTTTTGTTTTTTTTCAGAGCCAGAGCTTCAACTGTGTGGAAGAGGCTAAATGTCCAGCATCCAATGTGAGTTCTGTGCAGATGCAGGGAGACTCAGATTATTTCATCAACCACCTCGGAGTTCCTGCCACGCAGTTTTCCTATCAGGACAGCAAAGCATCAGAGGTATGACTAAAAGTGAAAATAGCAGGAAGATAGAATTATGTTTTCTCACGTTATATCCTGTTGTAGTGGAAATTTGTCTCCTCTAAGTGCATTTTTTTAGGTCTTCAGAGGATTACCACAGAGCTTCAAAGTGACTGGTTTTGTAGGGCGATGGTATTCAAAGAAACAGATACACATTGAAGGATGTTATGTTAAAAACTGTTAATATTGCTGATAGTTTTATAGGCTACGTGTTATCTAACCCAACTTCTCAGACTGTTTTCAACATAGAGAAAACAGGTATCAATGTGTATTTTTTTACTGCACAGTAGGATGTGACAATCTTCAAAATGAACTCTGTATCCGTTTTCATACCGTGAGAAAAATCAGATTCTCTAGGATAAACATTGCTGGTAAAGATCTGTATGCTTGGTTGGAGTCTTCCAGACACCACATTTTATTTCAGTTCATTATCCTCTGCAGGCTAAGTGGAAGGAAGAGGCATTTTATGCTGTTTTGAGTCCAGGTTGGAATTGGACACAAATAAATTGTTAGGAGGGTTTGTCCTTCCTCCACTTTCACTGTTGTAGGTTGTTTGCAGCTGAACACCTCAAACTCACCCTCAGTTGGTGAGCTGAGGATCAGGAAGCCTGGCATTAGCTCTTTCAAGACACAATAGGCAGGGGAAGAGGTGTGTGTTTCCATGCAAATGTAATGATGCACTGACTTCATTTCTCTTCTTTCTTCTCTCCGCTGTGCTCATCTGCTCTGGACACATCTTTCCAAGCTGAGGAGCAAAGCTGGGGCTGGGTTTGAGCTGGGATGTTTCCTGACACTGCATGCTAATGGGCTTTTCTTTCACATGCTCAAAACAAAGCAGGGATCTGCCAGATAAGGAGCGTTGCTGTCGTGTTGTGTAGATTAAAATAGATTAAGTCAAGAATTTATATAAATAAGGAGACTTCTGTTTCTTAACATCATGGCACCTATCGGGCAAAGTTTTCTGTTTCAGATGAAACACAAGGTAAAAGGCTGTAAGGAACATCTGAAGGCAGAAGATGTGTGAGTGCAATGTTTGTGGAAGGCTTGTGGTCCTGAGGAATGTTTTGTTGTCACTTAGCAGCTGTTACACATAGATTTCAATCAAGATCTGTGCATTTACAATCTCTAGAGCATGAGAAAGAATCTGCAAAGTTCAGTATATCAAGATAGTAAGTATTTCCCAGCAACATTTACAATATAAACACTGAAGGTTCCCTTGGCTATTGTCTACTTTAATCCAAAGTTATTCTTCATGTTCAGTTAACCTTGTAAATGTGCATTTTTGTCTCTCAGAATGACTCATCAATTTAATTAACATCATAAAAGACAATATTTCTGCAGTTGCTTAAACATGACACTCTAAATTTGGTTCTTTGTTAAAAACTCAGCTTTTGTCCTTCTTGAAAAATAATTTCCTGGAAATGAATTTGGAAAGTGTAATCTGCAGTCTTGAAGTAGACATACTGCACTTCTCAGACTGTGTGAGACCTTGACCCCATGAGATCTGTTTTATGTGGGAAATAAATCTGCTTGGCAAAATGTGTAAATTTCTCTTGGCAGGAGGATAGAATTTTTCCCTAAAAGTGAAGTTACATAGAATGATTAAATTTAGATTATTTGCCATATCTTGGTTATTTATTGTATGGGTTGTTAATAGTCCTCCAGAAGATAAGCTCATTGGCTCTCCTATGTTCTATCAAACAAACAATCTGTTTATCCTTTACTGTTTATTGCCTTTGTTTATTGTGGATTCTGTTTATTGACAGATATTATAAGGCAGACAAATTACTCTGTGTTGACAGCCCTATCAATAAACACTGTAGGAATTGCTGTTAGGCAGGTTAGGGGCTGATAAAAATCTCTTGGTTTGCAGGGAGGGATTTTTGCTAGTTTGTTTCCATCCAGCTTTTTTAACTACACCTCAGCTTTGTCAGCTTTGAAACAAGATTTGGGCAGACAGGTTCAGAAATGGACTGGTTTGATGTGCATTTGTGGGCTATCATTTTGCCAGGTGGGTTTCCTCTTGTCTCCCTTTCACTGCTGTGTCCTGCTCAGGAATCACTCTTCTTTGGAATGTGCATCAGCTGTTTATTTTATCCACCTGTCAGCCAGCAGCCTGCAGTATCAGGTAAAACTGGTGTAAGAGTTAAAAAGCCCAAGCCTTGTGCTTGTATTCTTTCCTCCAGAGCAGCAGCTCCAGGTCAGCTTTAGAAATGCATTTCTTACACAGCCAGAGCGATGCCAGTCCACAGAGGGGAGGTTATAAAAGCCTTTCATTGACAGCTACCTGAGGAGTAAATACGAGGAAATAAAAGTTGTAAGAGGAAACATTCAGGCCAGAAGAGTAAGTAAAACTGTCTGGCTTGGAATTACGTAATACAGTGAAACCACAGCCTCGGGGAGGTTAAATCTGCCTGGCAAATGGTCGGGTCTGTGAGCCAGTGAAGTGCATTCTGAGAGTTCAGCCACTGCTGTAACAGTGCACTGGGTGAAATGAGGCTCATTTATTCAGCAGAAATAACGGAGAAAACATGCAGAATTTTAGTCTCAAAGTAAGTAAACTTGCAAGAATTTCTCAAGTAGGAAAAAACAGCACATTGCCCAATTTCCAAGGATTCTCTTGCAGTTGCTGGAGAAAGCCGCCTTCTCCTCCTTACCTCTGGTGCACTGGCTTTTTCCTCCACAGGAGGGTCAAATCCTGATTTGTAATGTGTTAGGTGACAAGCTGATCAGATTTTCCTAATATTGCTGATTATTTTGATTTCAGGAGAACTTATGCTGTTCAAAATAATGATTAGTGTGCGTCCAAGTGACTGTGTAGAGTCTCCAGTGAGAAACCCTAATGTTGATTTCAAAACAGTTTTCTCTGCTACTGAAAGCCATGATTAGTCTATTAGCCCTCACCTCAGCAGAGAACAGTGTTAGGAACATATTCTGTTAGCTTTACAGCAACAAGGAAGAGTAGCATAAACTAAGAGAGCTGTTAAATCAAAGATTTGTCTTAGTCACTCTCTGTGCTACATAAAAGCTGGATATCAGTCAAATAACTTGATTGTATGGGCATTAGTACATCAGAAATAATAACATGGAACAGGTGAGTACATTCTGATTTTTTTTTTCTCCATGTGTGGACTATTTCTGTGCTGTTGAAAATGTTAGTCCTTTTCGTATAACAGTGTATTTTCAAACCCAAAAATGGTGTAGCAGGTAGAATACATACATGTCCTCCATAATGATAGAAACTATATGCATGTAACAGACTTAAGTGCCTTTTTCATCACAACTCTGCTTGGTGTCTTAGATATAAATTTCTCACCTGTGGTGTTTTAATTTTGTTAACAAAATAATCTTTTTTTACATGACTGAAGCTCAGCTCTTGGTTACCTGATTGTAAATTAGAAATAACTCTGAAAACACTGGCTATGGTGGTGTATGATCTCAAGGATTTGCACTCAGTTTCTATTTGGATTCATGACAGTTCTCATCTTTTAATGGCTATACATGGATTTTGTGCCTGTGTAATAGAAAATCCTGCCCGATAGGATTATAACTTATAACTTATAACTCACCTTATTTCTTATACTTCTCTCTCTTATTTCCTTAAGATTTGCGTTGTTTTTCTTCTTGTGTGAGCATCATCTCTGTAATTTTGTGTTTAATTTTCCTCTTGATGGAGCACCTTAAAGTGTGGTTTGCTCTGCTGGACTCAACATTCTGATGGCCTTTTGTCTTTCATGAAAGGGGACAGGGAAAAGTAGTTTTTAAGAGATCTGTGTTTGGATGGTACTGGGTTTCTTCCCTGAAAGGAGGAAGGAAAAAGGAAGGAAAAAGGTCCAACCCCTTAGTTACAAGTTAATTTCTTTTGATGACTTCTTTCCTAGCACAGTTTAAAGCATAGCTGCTGAAATGCTGGAGCACAGGTAATCACAGAGACTGAGAAAAAGAGCCTTGCTGTGGCTGCCTAATGTTTGGATGGTAGAGGAAATATAAACTGGGTTTTCCATGGTCAGAGATTTTGTTTGTTCCTTCAGCATTGTAATTCAAACATCATTGAACTCTTCAGCATTTTGAGCACCACCACTTGCAAACTTGAGCTGGTACAGGTGTATTTTGAGCTTATTTCAAGATGGAAATTAATTGACTGTTACCATCCATTTCTGTGTCATTGCAGTCAACAGTTTCATGAGGAATCCATTTTTAAATTATAGTTGGATGATTTCCCATATTATCTGCATACTATTCATCCTCCTCAGTGCATCCTGTTACAGAATGATTTCTATCAGATAACACAGAGTCTGTGATAATGTGGTAGGTTACATCAACATTAGCATTATCACTTTGTTGGGGAAAAAACCTGCTGCACATGCACATTATTTAAAAAAAAATGAACAAACTCTTTTTTTTTGTTGTTGTTGTTACTGTTGTTATTTATTGATGGACACATAATCATCATGAAACATTTCCTAGTAGATGCCCACGTTTGGGTATGCAGGACTCACAGAACATTTACTTTTACACCTAGATCATAAAAGTTGTTTTCCATGTCTTCACTCAAACTTAAGTACAGGCAAGAAGTATAAAAATTACCTGTCACATTATTCACAGGCTAGACCAAGGTAGTGTAATACCATGGACCACTAAGCTAATTTAGAAGAAAAATGAAAAGAGGTTTCTTTATAGAAGGCATTTGTATGTAATATATGTAGAAGAGTTTAGAATTTTGACAGTTTGAGATTGTATCCTCTTTAGAGGGAATGCATAATGATTTTTATTTCTGTTGAAATATGCATAACTTTCTGAAGGTAACTTTCAACTTTCATTAGGGCCCTTAAAAGTGATTTTCGCCCACACTGGTGTAAAACAGAGGGCACTAAATCTTAACTCTTCAGTGTATGTGGCTTCTCAGTTGTTTTTACCATCAGCCTCTGCATCCTCCCTCCCACCCTGTCCTGCCCTCTTTTTTTGCTTTTTATCACTTTGGGGAAACTTACAGCAGTGTCTTGATTTCAGTATTTACATGCTTAGACTGACACATCATGCACTTCTCTCAAAAGAACTCCAAAGCTTTCCAAGGTTTCTTTGTTACGAGAAAAGAAACAGAGGAACTGTCCTTGATGGAGAGAACTTAGGGTCTAATTTACAGAAAAATATCTCCCGTGTTGCAAGCTGCTGTTGTCTCTTTGATGTGCTTTTGTTGGTGTAGAGGGAGGGCTTAGGCAGCTTGGAATGCTCCTCAGTGCATCTGCCTTGTATCTCTTCTAAAATGAACAGGAAACTGATGTTTGAACCCCCAAACATGTTCTGTTTTTAAATGCATCTGTATGTATATAATCAACGGGACTTTGTGGAAAGAAACAAAATCTGTGGTACAGTTTCATCTCCACAAATACAACCTTGTGCACCTTGAAAGCAAACCTGAGTAGTCTCTGCTTTACTGAGACCTGGTTTTGTATCAGTAATGTAATCACTGCTCAAACAGTTCCACTGCATAAAGTCAACCTCCTTTTATGTTCTGAAGTTCAGGAGCTCTATGTTCTTAATGTAATTATCTTACCATCTGGAATCACAGCATTCATCTCATTGCTGCTCCATAGCCAGATGATTTTCTCCTTTACTTCTGGTGTGTCCTCCAGTCCCTTTCCAGCCAGGAAAGAGTTAGTACAGCCTTGTACATATTCTTGAGATTTCTGACCGACTGCCTGGATTATCTACAGCTGACCAGGCCCTTCTTGTAAATGTTCTGCTGTTTATCTTACATTATTATTTATGTCCCCCTTGATTAAGTGTCACCCAGTACCAATTAGTTTATCAGAGCCAAGTGTATTTATCAGGCAATTCCATTAGAAGCATCACAGCATCATTTTCTTGGAGGGGTCAGGGTGGACCATATGCAAAGACACGATGTGCTTAATTCAGCCTTAGCTGCTCAGCAGAGAATTTCAGGGCCTGTGGCATTTGTGTGAACACCCTTGGAAGAGATTTAGCACTGGTTGTCTGAGTCTGTAATTCCAGGGGGATTCTTACCCCGAACAGAAGCCATGTTTCTCCTCTTGCATCTAGACTAGGAGGGAGTTTGCATAATGGCAGTGTGTTGCTGCGATTCAGTAGCTTTTCCATCTCAAAATGCAGCTCTGCATGGCTCCCCTCATTCCCTGTTTTACTTCTCTGTTCTCCCTGATACATGTTAAATTTTTTAAGGAAATAACACAGCTGGTAGTTGCCCATGGGGAGTTACTGGAGATGTTTCATGCCTGTATGAAAGAATCAAAGTACCAGTGTGCTTAGTATACCAGAAAGCCTTTGCAAAGGAACAAATGTGTATCAGCTTCAGGACGGTTCCTTGGGAACCCAGGATTCCCTTTTCTCAGCTGCCTCTGGAGAGTTTGATGCTGTTGGAGTTGCTGCTGAGAGAGTTTATTATCTGTGAACTTCATGGGCAGCAAGGTGTAGCAGTGGGAGTTGGTTGTGTCAAGGTGAAGGGAGAGGTTTCGTTTGTGTTTGTGGACCAGCAGTGAACTGCCAGTGTGTAACAAGGAATAATTCCAGGAGTCCCCAGCAGGTTGCCTGTGGGTCCAAACCACAGCTGCCTCTCTCACTCATGGACTGTGCTGTCTTTATCATAGCTGTGCTTTTCTATATTCAGATTGATTTTTTTTCCTGACCTGTGTGGTTTTTTTCTGTCTCTAGCATAAATGAGTGTTTTCTAATTTCTCAGGTCAGTCAGGGGTTAGTGTAGTGCTCACCAATAATTCATTAATTCATTAGTCCATCTGTTCATTTGGATGCTAATTGAGTTGAATTTGGTAGTGAGAGCGTGGTGAAATTGTTAAGGTTAATGACTCGGTGTTCTACAAGACAAAATGTATTTGATGTTCAATTGATTGCTTGAGTTGTTTTATTGAATAATATGAATATTTAGCTACTTAATTTCATGGAAGACCATCTTTGTTATTGCACTAATGCTAGTGAAACTGATGACGTCCTCATCAGTTTGGGTGCATTACTCTGCTCCAAAAATTTCTGTCTGGCCTGACAAATCCTCATGCTTTGATGTCCCAAACGTCACACAGTGCATCCAGAAGGGCAGAAAGCTTTATGTAAACTTGCCTTATGGTATCAAAATCACACAGCTCCTTCAGCATTCATTCACACTGCATGAGTACATGTTGTTTCTGTGAGCTCTGTCCTTGCAGATTCTCTCAGAGGCTCCTCAGTGTCTTGGGATCGGCTGAGGATTGTTGGGAGTCAGTGGAAGGAAGACAGCCTGGGAGTTCACAGGATCAATGGGATACGGGAAAATGTGAAAAATTTGTTTAGACACCAATTAATTGCTTTTGTTTGGGGCATCTAGTCACTGAAAATATGTATTATCTAAGGACAGATGTCACTGAAGTTTCTGTTCTTCCTGGAGAATTAAATGGCCAGTTGCATTCATGGTAATGTTTTACCACTGTCCTTCTCAGTGGCCTCATTCAACTAACCAACTAAAAATCTTCCTGTAGAATATCTGGAATAAGTATCAGAACTTGCTTTGTACCAGTAGATATTAGTAGTGTGCCACTCAGTTTTGTCTTTTGGGAGGGAAAATCAAGATCACTGAACAACCAAAGAGCTGTGGTTTGGGTCAGTGATGCATTCTCGCTGATAAAATTTGCAATATTTGGTATATCTTACCATGGACACTGAAGGTTAATAAGTCTTCTGATAAATGAATATTGTCTTGAAGACATTGTTATTCTTAGCAAAAGACAATTTTTATTCTTGCTGCGAGGTGGTGATCCTCCCACCTACACAACATCTGTCTACTCTCTAACATTAGCTTTCTTCATTCAGTGTATTAATTTTTTTTTTTTTTTAGCACTAAAAAGGGGGAAAAAGGAAGCATTGAATCAGTGAAACAAAAGCATTGATAATATTTGATTGTGAAAGACATTGTACTGGGATTCATGACTTACAGCAGCAGCACATTGTTAGGGTGATCTTCCTGGAACTTCATGTTTCTGCAGAATTTGAATGCTCATTGATCATAAAATGTTACAAAATGTTCTTTCAACCTTCAGACAACACATCCAAGAAAAGCTGTTCTCTCTGAGATGTACTGAATCTTACTGAGCCTCCTGTTTCTGAGTTCTGAAACTTTGGGAAGATCCTCTGTCAGGTTCCAGATTTCTGACTTGGGCCACTCCTACCTAAACTGCTGATTCTGCTTTCAGTGTAAAAAGCACCAAGGGAAAATTGCAGAGGAATAAAGCCAGGCAAGGATCCTGACATCCTAAAAGTTGCTTTCTTTGTGCTGCAGTCTGTGAATTTATAGCTTTACAGTGATTATTTCAATTCACTTACTAACATAAGGAAGAAAACATTAAATTAAAAGAGATGAGAGAAATGTGCTTATATTCTTTTCCTTATGACTGTTGGCTGAGGTTTTTCTGGCTGCAGTTGAGTTGAATAATAAAATAACTTGTGCAGCAGTGATTCCAATTCTGCCTCTCCTGTATTCTGTGAAGTCTTGTTTGGCAGGCCTTGCTCATTTTGTCCAGCATTGCAAGGTCACTGCACATCTTTACCAGAATATTCACACACAAAATAGATGTGCTTTGGTTTATTTTTCTAAAAGTTCTTCAGTAAAGTGAAATGGTGAAAATACAGAAGAAAAGACTCCTATCAGAAACTCCTTCTGGCAAGCCCATTTCCAGAGTAGGGACATTCTCAGTTTGAAGATGTGTTAAGCTGTGGCAATTGCAGAGTTTTTCTTTATAAAAATAATTTTAAATTACCTATTTTATGTCTTTTGCATCAGTGAAACAAACTTTTACATCATTTTATAATCCGTTGTGGATTTGGGAGGTGATATTTAATTAGCTATCTAGGGCATTTGCTAGGAAGGGTAAAGCCAGCCTGCTACTGAGATGGAGAGGCAGGAGATCTCTTCTGCAATATATTTGCAGCCCTGTGGGCCTTTCTTGGTGAGAAATCCTATATGCCTGTTACTATTTCATCAATTCAATTTAACCCACCCTTCAGAGAAGCACACTTTGGCCTCAGTCTGTTCTATTCTACATAATCCACTTTTGCAGTAAATCTGCCTCAGTCTGCAGTACCCTCCCAAAGTAAAAGTAGTCCAGATAGCTGATGATAAACCGTATTTTGTTCTGTGAGATCCCTTTTCCATTAGCCTCTCTGATCTTTCTTACAGTCAAACTCATCCTTCTAGGTGGTAAAAAAAAAAGGGAAAGAGATGTCCCTTTAGCCCAGGTGAGGTGAAACAACTTTTTCACAAAGAAATGCACTTGTATATTTTCTGCCAGGACACCAATTGCTCGACTTAGGGAAAAGGGAAACAGGAATTCGTGAGAGCCTGGGGTGCAGATTTCAGAGGGGTTTTGTTCTCCTCACTGCTCTCTCTCTCTCTATCTTTTCTCCTGACAGGGCTTTCTCCATCACACTGTGACAGTGTTTTGGCACTGGTGTTGAATCTGGATGCAGACAAGTCCTGATGCAGTTGTGAGGCCTCTGGGTCCCTGGGTGATAGTTTTGGGCACTTGCACAAGTTCAGAGTGTGCCTTATGTGACTTCAGCCTCCCAGCTGAACCTGTGCTCAGGCTGATTCTGAAGATGTGCAGTGGTCTGCTTTGTGTTTCAGTGGCCAGACACTGCCCATTTGTGTGTATCCCTCAGTTCTCTGCAATTCTACTTTCTGAGCTGTTGTACTGCAAAAAGGCAGAAAGGCTGAAGCAGGTTAATAGCTGAGGGAGCACACATGGCAGGCATTTATATTGGACAGGTTACACAGCATAGTGTCAGTCCTCATGCAGCAAAAGCAACCCCCAAATTCTCACTTTCTGGACATTTTTCCTTGGTCTGTATGAAGAAAATAAACATTTTTCTCTTGGCTTCCATCCTTCTTTTGTGTATTTGCCTTGCAGGCTTTAGCAGTGTAAGATTAGCACATTTATACCTCTTGCCTACCTGTACAAATTTCAGAAGGATTTCTGCTCTCACTTGCCTCCTTCTCTCTTTGTGCCTTTCCTGGGGCCTTCTTTTGTCTCCTGTGCAATATAAAATTAGTGCCATGAATATTGTGACGTGCTGAAGGGCAGTGCTGGCCTGAGTATGGACAGTTCTGACAGGTGTTAAAAAGGGTAAAGTCAAACTGGATAAAGAACTTTAGTCCAAAGGTTGGTTTTTTTTTCAGATTGAGCATCTTTATTGCTGAGTGGAGCAACTTCCCCTGGCTGTTACTTTCAAAACAAACAACAAAAAATCCTCCCCTCACCCCCTCCATTCCCCCCTGCCAAAAAAAATATTAGTTCTAGAGATATTTGTGTGTTATTCACCAAGCTAAGAAGAGAAGGAGGTCTTCTTGTAAAAACTGGGGAACATTCCACAGGCAAGAAGAATCTGTTCAGGTGTGGAATGAGAACATAATAAGGAATTATTACTTACATAATTTGAGTACATAAGTTCACAATTTCTCTAACTGATAATTTTACTATTTCTCAAGTAATAGTCAGGAAAACAGAATCTCTTGTGGATTCAGCATTGTCCTGGCCTAGCAAAAAAAAAAAAAAAATCATATGTATTTACAGAAATAATTCCAGTTCTAAGACAGTATATGGCAAAATTTGATATTTTTTAAACTTTTTTTATTTTATGACAGCAAAATAAATCTCTAAAGCCTGTCTTGGTATTTATTGTTTTACATTAAAGCACCAAAAGTGCTGTGGGATTTTACTCATGATTTAAATTGCATTGGTTGGAAGTCGGCATATAAATTGAAGGCATGTTATAAGACAGCCCACAAGGGATGGCAAATTTAGTACCTTTAGAAGGTGAAACATTTTGTTCACTTAATTAGTTGAGGAAGGATAAGTTAAGTTAGAAAAATGAGTCTAGAAAACCAGAAGTGAATTTTAGTGCAATGTCCATCATAAATAAGCAAGAGTAAGCCAGATTTGGGGTTTTAAGAGATTTTTGCTTGCATTTTCGATCTCCATTTAATTGATTCATAAATCAATTAATTACTGTCACAAGACCCGAGGGCAGCAGGAAATTGGGTTCAAATTAAAAAGAAAAGGAGGCAATTTGTTTTAAGATTGAAAGTTGAATGTTCAATCGAAGTTTAATCAGAAGTGACCCATTATTTGAAAAGTGGAACATCAATGTCGTTCTAATTTCACAGAATGCTTCATTAAATGAGTATTGAAAAGACCAGGTTAACTGATCATTCCAAAAGGAGCACAAGACAAAGGGTTGATTTGGAGGCTCACTTCCCACATATATGTTATACTTGTTCATTTCTCTTCTGAAGAGCTCATAGAGATGCCAAATAATTTTGTTGGGAATTCAAGCGGATCATTTGGGTGATCCTTTGTAGACTGTAAAGTTCATTTGTTAAAAACATAACTTCATATCAGAAGAGAAAATGTTCTTAATCCATTTGGAGAGCCACGAACTTAAAGAAAAATCAACAGAACGCGATGAAAAGCAAAGGAGAACATTTTCAAAGCAGTTGGAAGTTGGGCCTCCTAAATTTCAGGATGTGATCCGACCTTGAAAAGGTTTTTCTATAATTTGATGCCATCTCCAGAGCATTCACAAGGCACTGAAGACTGCCTTCTGTATAAGGTGGAGATGGTGCTAAAGCCTGGCTGGGGCAGAGGTGATGATTTGTGTTTAGGATAACAACAACTGCAGCTGCAGCTCCCACTGTGGCTGAAAAGCAGAAAGGAATAATACAGTTGGTTTTAATGGTTTTGGGTTAGCAAGTTTTCCTTTTGATGTGCATTTACGAGAAGTTTGCTGTTCAAAAAAAGCCAAAATACAACACTCACTGGTTGTGAGCTTGGTGAGAGAACGACAGAGAAGTGTGATTCAGTTTCCAGCTCGTGGAAGGTGTTGCTCTTGCTGTTGAATGCTGAGAGGTGCTCTTGGAACATCACCTGGACTCGCCTCTCTGCCCTGTGCTCCCTGGGATAAAGAGTGGGCCTCTGTTAGTTGGAAAGCTCACACAGCTTTCTCTGGTGAGCATAATGCTTGGAAAACAACAGAAGGCAAAAGGAGCGAAGTTGGCTTTTCTAGCACTTCTCTATGGAGTAGGCAATTATGACTGTTATTATTCATTTTCTTTTAAACATTTTCTTTTACAAGTGCGCAGCAAGATGATTTCAGATGTCAGCAAGTTATTTCAAACAGCAGTCCTTTTCAAGATCTTTTCAAACAGGGTCCTGATTCCTTCATGAGCGAAACCACCCGTCACTCGTGATGTCCACGTTGTTCTGATCCATTTGCTGGTGGTTGCCTGTGTGTGTTGGGTTCTCCCAAAGGCAGAGGTGCTGGTTTTCCTGGGTCTGGAGTGGGGTGGGAGAGAAGCCAGGTGAGCAGTGCCTCCCTGCTTCCCAGGCAGCTGATCCACTACACTTTAGACTCCAAAAAAAGAGCACATTTGTCTAGATGGAGCAATGATCTGACCTCGTGTAGCAAATCTAATTTGGTGGTCGCTCCCTGCACTGACTGTCAGTGAGACACTCGAGAGTGAATATAAATAATGTAACTCTCTTTAGGTTATTGATTGCATTTCTGTGACTGATGATGAGCAGCATCAGCACCACCACAGCAGGATGAGGGTGTTCCTCAGCAGCCCCCCAGCCAAGTGACAGAGCTCTGTAAAAGGCTGTGCAGACTTGAAACAAAGATGAATAGTTAGGAATTAATGCTGAAGTATGTATTTTATCTTCGTAATAAATGACTTTGTGCATCTTCTCCCTGAGAACTAAAAAAAAAAAATCTGGAAGGAAAAAATTACTTCACTTATTTTTGTGATGTTTCTGTGACAAGTTATGCAACACACAAGTGCATCACTGAACACAAAAATTTATATGATGGAGTGCTAATTATATATATACATCTACATATATATATATATTTTTAAGAAAGTGGTGGGAGTTTGCTACCAGAAATAATCTCCTAGAAATGCATGGTAATACTGATAGAATATTGACCATGAAAACATTAATTTATAAAAAAATTAACAAACAGATTTACCAGCAATGTAATGTAATTCCTGTTTTAAGCATCTTGGCACCTTTGAGGCTTAGAGGTTTTTGTTAATAATGTTTTGCCTTTTTTTCCAGTTAGTTCCTTGGTATTGTTTTTTTGTTTCCTTGTGACAACAAATATGCAAATAATGTGTTGGTTTTTTACAGTACAAGAAGAGATGAGCATTCTGTACAAACAATGTGTTAGATTGTCTGGTGTTAAAAGAATGGTCAATCTAAAGTGTGTAATTTTAGGGAATTGACAAAAATCCCTTATTATGTAGATGGTATTACTGGATAGAAAAGTAGGATGGCTGCAGAAGATAAAAGAGTGTTCCTTGATTATTGTGGCTACATTTCTTCTGAAGACTTAAATCATAATGTAGTTAATAAAATGTCTGATTGCTGCTTAGCTCAGAATAAAGCTGTGTGGATTTTTTTTTTCTCTCCCTGTAGGCAAAATTTTTAGCTGCTTTGGGAAGCATAATTACAGAGACAACTGCCATTCCAGAAATAAAGTCATAAGACTCAGGGGGTTTTTGCCTTTTTGGGGGCTTGGAATCAGTTTATGAGATTAATGAAGTAAATTTTGTAAACATCAAAATTCAGGAAATATTTGAAGGATTTTTTTCAATCCATCAACAAAATTCAATAACCAGGTGAAGGAGGAAATCAGTGTGGAATCCTAAAAAGCCCCTTATTCTTTCTCACAGAACTCCAGCTTTCTCTCTGAAGCTCTCTATCCTGTACATGCAACAAAAACTGAGGAGCTGGATCCCTCCTTCAGCCTGCACGAGACCATTGCAAAGGTAAGAGAAACGGAGATCTCTTTTATACACACTTTCCTCTTGAATTTGCTAATAATTTTTAATTACAGTCCATTGTTTTTCCTATTAATCCTTTGAATATAGTTAAAAATTGTGGAGTTTTCACTGGGATCAACATCAGGCATGTTCTTTACATTGGTCAACTTGTGTGATCAAAGCAGTTTCACATGCAAATGCTCCTTTTTGTGTGGTCCAGTTGTGTTTTGCATGCTTCCCATTAAAGTTCCTGGTGTGGGAGCAGGGCACTGTGCCCCAGCTGATGGCAGGAGACAGCAAATCTGCTGCTGTGGGTTTTGTCAGGGGGGAGGACACTCTGAGGGCACCTTCACACACAAAGTCTTGGCTTTGTCACTGTCACTGGGGTGTTCCCAAGGACCTGTCCTGGATTCTGGGGAGTTCCCTGCAGAGGGAATGCTCCCAGAGCTGATGTTCTGACTCCCCTCCCCTGCTCCAGTGGAATCCTCCCTCTGTGTTAATTATTTCACAATTTCTCCTTGCTCCCAAGTGCTGCTGCCTCTGTCAGCTCAGCACTGCTTCTGCAAAGGGGCAAATCACAACTTGATGGGTTCACACACTCCCAGCAGCTTCTATAAACCACAGTGGAGCAGCCTCACAGTTTCCTTTTTCTTTTTCCTTTATTCAAAGCTGCTTCTTTGGCAAAAGCAGCTGCTGTTGAATCATTTCTTCTGGTCACAACAAAAGTGAATTCACAAAGATCATCCACGTGTATATTTAACATGTAGGTGGCTCAGCATCTCTGGCAAAACAGACACTGAATGGTCTTGGGGTTGTGGAGGGGTTTCTTTATATTTGTTTGTTTGCAGTTATTACCTGTTTGCTTGGTTATTTTTTTTAAAAAAAGGGCACAAAATCCTAGACATGATTTTAAAGCCTGTCAGAATGTGATATTTAAGGAGCAAGCACCAACAAGAGTCTTCTCTGAAGCTCTTTTAATGGAATTAATGTCTTTAAACCATCCTTGATAGCAAAGTGGCTGAAAAGATTCATCAAATCTCTTTCCAGACTCTGAGGGAAATGGTTGTGTGATTATTTACTGCATAGTTAATTTGTGATTTACTAAAATAGTGTGTGATGAACCACATGTAATCTGGATAATCTGTAATTTCGTATTTGCTCTATAATGTTGAACAATGCAGAAAAATATTTATTAGATACTTGACTTGAGTTATTTTGATTCTGTTTAAGTAATTACATATTATTTTAAATAGTGTCATTGAGCTTTACAATTTTCTTTGATAAAACTTGATGGAGATTGCACTAGGATATGACTGGATTTTCATAGGAAGATTATAAAGATGAATACTATGTGCAGCAGTGGAGTGACATCCTGAGCATTTCAGGGAAATGCTGTAATTTAGTTAGTTAACTAAGTACTATTAATGCTGTTCCTTAGTCTGAAATCTCCATATTTTCGTTGTGGTAAATGAGACCAAGTTATTTTTTTTTAAAGATTATAAAACTCTTGTTTTATAATAAATTACTCATTTAAAAAGCAAACAAAACAAAACAAAAAACCAAACAAACACAACCAAAAAAAGAAAACCCCAACAAAAACTCAAACAAACAAAACTCACCAAAACCAGTAAAACAAGCAAACCAAAAATAACCCACCAAAATACCCAAACCAAGACTAGTGAGAAATTGTCTTGTAGTTAGAATTTCCAGTCCCCAGCTAGAAATTAATGCTCCTCAGGTACTCCTTTGGGTACCTGCCAAAGGACTGTTCATACACCCCACTGCAATTGCAAGTAAAGCAGGTGTCATACCTGCTTCAGAAATTTTATCCTTTAGTTTCAAAAGACTTGTCACACAAAACTGGTTTTTTGGATTTAGAGAAATTAAATATTCAAATATAGTAAGTTCAGCATTTGGTAATTTTAATTGGCTTTTTTTTTTCTCAGAAATGGTTTATGAAAACATTTGAAACTATAACTTCTTATTCTTATTTTTCACTGCAGATCACTCACAGTCTGCTTTGCTTGTATGGCCACTCAGGCTGATGGAAAAGCTTGTTTTGATTTGAAACCCTTCCTCTCCATTAGGGAAATAGGATTTTAGTGTTTTCTTAGGTTTTATCCTTGTATATGGCTTAATACTAAATAACAGTGTAAAAGTTTCAACGGAGTATTTTCCATGAGTTTTGGTTATCATAATCAGCTAACTGTGCCTTGTGCTCTCTGACCTCAGTGGGTGCCCTAATTTCGTGGACACTTTGAAAAGGAGGAGATTGCTGAATGTGGCAAGAAAAAATGAATGAGAGATATTAATTGATGTTAATTGATCAATCTGTAATCTGAGTGCTTGGACAATCTCATTTGTCAGAACAATTAATATTCAGATCTTGGCACTGAAAAGGTGGATTCAGGGTGGATTGCTGTGGGAACCATGCTGATCTGAAGCATTCAAAGAGAAATCTGTAAGCTTCCTGGTGGCAAAGAGCTAAAGCATTCAGTAGTGTGATGCAGCACAAAACTTGGTAGTATCTAGAGATTTACAGGCCTTGTAATTTCAATATATTAATGCATATTATATCAAGTATTATAATGGAGGACTGTGTGGCAGAAAAGGGATTTTCCCACCTGACCAGAAGTCAGATAAAACTGCTTTTTTTGATCAAATGCACACTCAGAAAAGTACGTGCTATTGTTTAATAAACTTCGTCACTGTTACTCAGCACAGTATTTCATGGTAACCAGTCAATTCAGCGATTAACCAGATTGAAAACAATTTTATGTCCCCTGTGTGCTCACTAGAGCATCCTCATAAGAATGTTGATGCAGCTCTGAGAGTTTGAATGCCAGACCCCTGACAGTGGATGCCACTGGAGCCACTTACCCAGGACCAGCCATGAAATAATCTCATGTTGAATTTTACTCTGTCAGGCACCAAAGTCATGAAAGGCACGCCAGAAGTGACATAATTGGTTTTATGATGAGTTGTGGGTGCTGACAGATAACTCTTGAGAAAATTATTAGTGAACCTGAATTATTCTACACTCCAATTATGGAATTGCATAAAGCAGAACTACTCTAATGCAATTAACTTCTGAACATTAAACAAAACAGCAAGAGGGAGGAGTGTTTCCATTTCTAGAGAAAATAAGGGGAGGTTTGTGTAACATACTGTGATATTTCCATTTTTTTAAAAAATATAAACACTTCCAAGGAGATGACAGACAGGTTCTCTTCCTGAAGCAAAGGGAATGAGAAGTATGCAAATGGAACGAAGAGACTGCTGGACTGCTGGTAAATGAAATTCACATTTTGACCACAGATAAGGTGCAGCACAGGATTGTTGACTTGAGGCATTTTCTAACAGGATCGTACAGTTCTGTTCCTCTGAAGCATGGAAGGGATATTTATTCCCATTTACCTGTTGTTTTGTCCCATTGATTCTCTAATGTAGGGGGCACTCATTCAGATTGGCAGTGCACTGATGTCCATAACCTTGGTAGTTCCTTTCTCTGTAATCTCTCTAAAACTGAAAATCTGTGGTTTGGTGCATGGTACCTCTGCCAAGTATTTTAATCTTCCTGCATGGTGTTTTTTGTTGGGTTTGTTTTGTTGGTCTTGTTTTGTTTTGTTTTGTTTTGTTTTGTTTTGGTGGGAGGAGGGTGTTTGGTGTTTGATTTGTTGGTTTTTAGGGTTTTTTTGCATGCCAAGATAATGCAACATATCTAAATTAACATGAAGGTCTCAAACTCTTAAAATCCCAAATACTTTTGGGATTTTGCAGATTTCGAGTCAGCAGAGCAGTACTATGAACAGAATGTCTGTGTGGCAGAGTTTTATCTTTATACATTAACAGTGATTTATTCCTGGTGTAGATATTTCAGGAGACTACATTCATATTCCTGTGTTATTCCTACTGTATTGTGCCCTTTTGGGAATAAAATCATTCTTGGAAAAGCTCTGTGGCATTGTGCCCAGGAATGCCAACAGTTACATCTGTACATTCTATTGAGGTATTTTCTGTTTTCATTTAGAAGTTACTTCTGTGTAGAGATAGAGGACTTGGCAGAATCGTTTGAGCAGCAGAGACACAGTACTACTCCAGTCAGAATTATAGCACCTAAAGTGTTAAAGAGCTTGTTTGATGTGGGCAGAACTCACCTGAAATATTGAGCAAACAGAAGTCTGCTGCCCCTGAAAATGTCTCATACCCCAGCCCAGAAAAGCCTTTGTCCTTGCCCAGGCAGATCTATGGCATCCTTCCCCCTCGTCACCGTGGAGTGCTAGCTGGAAATTCTTCCTATATGATTTCCATCATGAAAATGTGGCACTTTGGAGTGTCAATTTTCACAGGTAATTTCTCCAGTTAGCTTTCTTCAGTGATGTATTCTGTTGGATGTAATTTTTAAAATCCCTGCCTTCAGCCGCGTGTGCCAGACTTTCCTGTCGTCTCTTGGTCTCTGCATCAAAGGCACGACTCCTGCACAGACCAACAGAGCTCTCCTGTCTTTTTGGAGGTGAATTGTCTTATGGTTTTGTTCTTTCAAAATGAATTATCCAAGCGTCCAGTTAAGAAGCAGGGGTATGGACTGAATGAGGTTAATAAAGCAGGAGAACAGGTCTCGTGAATGACGTGAGGACCACGGTGGGGGCCTGATCAATATCCGTATTTCAGTCTGCTCTTGCTACTGAATTTTTAGATGTGGAGTTTGACCTTGTGGTGCATCTACCAGAAATGTCTGGGAGTACCATTACTGTGCTCTGTCACACATGAAAACATGTTTTTTGGGCTGAGAAACTGCACTATGACTTGGGCATCTCAATTTTTCTCTTTGTCCTCCCACAGCTAGCAGCAATTCATGTGTTTTTCAGAGCTCTCATTTGCTCCAAGGTGATGGAGCAGCATAGGTGCAGTGTAATGTGCCAGTGGCTGTAGGCACTCCCTAATTTAAATAATTTGCTTTTTTTTCCTGACCAACATCTCAAATCCTAGCTCTGAGAATCTTACTGGTATTTATGGTTGGATGGTATTTGAGCTGTTTAAAGCACAACTCTATTGTCTGTGGTGACACTGTGAATACAAACAACCCAAACTTGGTGTTTTCCTGCAGAGCAGCACAGGCACCAGTATTTCACAGGAATGGTTTGATTTAGCACATATTCTCTTAAGCACACAAGTGAGACTCTTTGTTTTACCTTTAGCCTTCGTGCATGAAAGAACATATAATCCAGTTCAAGCAGAGGGTAAATACAAACCTGCTGAAAACTCCCTTCTACCAGTGTGTATTTTATTCTGTGGCTATTGTCAGCAGCAATAAAAACAAGAACAAATCTGGTGATATAACCTGGCACAGTAACTTCAGGGATGTTCTATTAATTGTGGTGAATAGGGAAGTAAACAACATTCAAGGGGGAAAAAAAAAAAAGAAAAAAGCTATCTGGGGATTTTCTCAGCATTAGATGTGAGAGAGGTGGCTTTGCTGCTAAAGACATGAGGTTTTCTGACAGACAGTCATACTGTGTTTGGCCAGACAGCATATTCTCTATCTGCTCCAGCATATTTAGGGGAGATATGCTTGGAATTTCTCAGTAGCTCTTTGTTCCTAAAAGCAAGTAGCCTCAAGGACTCTCGCACTTTATACTTGAACTCTGATGGATAAAGACTAGGTAATAAAAATAAGCTGAAATTGCAGAACCTCTGGTAAAAAATTGATGAACCAGCTGTACCATCCAACACAGCTCAACTTGGTTAAATCAGGTATTAAAAAACAGGTCTATTCCCCTACCCTCTGAAATTGTCCATATCTTTTCTGCTGATATGCTAATATGCTTCCTTCAAAATGGAAGAATGATTACAGAACAAAACTAATTACATTTCCTCCTGTGAAATATATTTGTGAGGTTGTGGGAAGATGTCAAGGCTCCAGTATTACAAGATTGTTTCTGGGCTTTTTTTCTATTGTTTATTAGTCACTGGAATGTAATTTCAGCTTAGATGACTCTGACAACTATGAAAATACCAAAACAACCAGGAACTGTGGTTTCAATGAACAAGAGAAAAATCAACAAAAACCCATTGGTAGCATGGCTTGTGCAGAAACCATCCCCATGGATTGTCCGTGAACATTCTTAACTGTTCAGTTCTCTGACTAAAAACAGAGAATTACTTCTATATTCCTTAAGTATTTTTGATGTTGCAATAAAACTCTGTGTTCTTTAAGAAGATTATCATTGGCTTCTGTCAGAATGTGTCTTAACCAGCTTGGTCTTTGAAACCATTAGTTCCTGAAGTTCTCCTTTAGACCAGAATTGTACTGGGGTACTCTCAGTATTTGTCTGCCAACTGTCAGTAAAAAGGAAGAAAAATCATCATTTTTCAAACCAGAGTTGGAATTTAAGTAAAGGAAGCAATTTTTTCAGCTCCATCTGATCTAATCAAACCATAGGATAAACACTTAAGCTGATACATAATGAATCATCCTAAATCTTAGGATAGAAAGCCAAGATTGATGTTGTTTGTACATCTCATGGAACACACTTTTTACTGCAAATTTCAGCAATCTGAATAAGCAAAAGAAGATAGGTAAGAGTGAGAGGAAACATTGTTTAATCCCTATTTTATATACGAGAAAATGAAATGCCATGAATCAAAAATGTTATTTACAGTAACCAAGTAACCACTTCCTCACCTGAATACAGAATGAACTTTTAAAAACTGATTTGTTTGAAGCTGTAGACAAAGACTGGAATATTTCAAAGCTGGAGCTACGTTTCTGAAGGTGCAATACAAGAAATATTTGGGATTTGCTGAAATTTCAGCTACTGGGTGTGACCAGCTGAACTTCTTTTTCTGTCCTGAGGCCATGTGAGTGCCTGTGTTTGTTTGTTAGCTAGTTAGTTAGTTAGTTAGTTAGTTAGGGACTTACCTGCCTTGGAAAGAAGTTACATTTTCCACAGCAATTCTTTCCCTTGCTGTGCCTTGTTTTAGTTTACATCTGACTGCTGCTCTCTCAGCAAAGATGTCTGTGACAGGTGTTTTTATTTTGGTGGGAAGTTTTGCCTGCTGGTTGATGATCACGGCTGTACAGAGAAGCCACTTTATATTTATTGCACAAGTCAAATGATTGTTTTCAGTTTGTCCAATAGTGGCTTTTTACTACGTCATGAGAAAAATTTATTGTGCATCCTTTGCTATTATTTCAAAAGTGTAAGTCTGCTGTGAGGGATGTCAAACAATTGGACAAGTGCATCCATTTTCGAAGGAAATTCAACACATGTGTTTATGGAATCATAGAATAATTTGATTTGTATTCAACCACTGAAATCCAACAACTTTAAATCTGAACAAATCTAAAAAAACAAATCTGAAGCTTGCTTCTCTAATAGGTAGGAATATGCCTGGGGCTATTTGAATATTCCCCTGTTTCCCACTATCCTGTTCTTCACACACTTAGTTACAGAATTTATCAGACTCTAATTTTATTAATCCATTCTTTAGCATCAGTACTACCCTAGGCATTTGTTACTGGCACACGTGTACTGGAATTGGTGGCTTTACAAGGAAGATGAATTTTTCTTTAAAGAAGATGCCAACATTCTAGAGGAATAGTTCCTCTGGGTACTCTAAAAGTACCTTGTCTGTTGTAGCAGCTCTCTGTAGGAGCTCTTTTCTGTCTACAGATCTTTTGACAAAGATGTCAAATCAGACAGTTCTTTCCCCAGTGCATGCCTCTTAAAACATGAAGTTTCTACTAACAGTAACGTAGTAATGCTTTTTTTTTTTCTTTCATTTTTTTCTTTTTTTTTCCCTTTTTTTTTTTTTTTTTCATTTAGACTATTCCAATTTACATTTGAGTGAATATGACATAAAGTCAGTGGAACTTTAGTATATGCTCAAGTGACAAGGGATGGAAATAGCTGCTTTTGTACTAAGAGTTAATTAGCTGGTTTTGCAAACAAATTGCAGAAAGATCTGGGGAAATACAGCAGCTAAAGTGAATGTTTCTTTATTTTTATTAATTTTTAGAGCATACTTGTAACTTCCTTTGGTGTACAGTGTATTCTAGATGTGTTTTTCTTTGTATTGTTCTGTTACATAGCTATGATGATATTGCAGATGCTGAAGTCTACAGATACTGAATTTTGTTTCATGAGCTCGCTCCTGAATTCAAAACCAAGTTTTTAAGGCTTTGGGTTGTCTTAAGGAATTTTGAAATGGCACATTTCCTTAGGAGACTTAGCCCAATCCATAGTGGTTAAAACCATGTCTTTAAATGTGGACACCTGTTTTGGTGCCAGAGTGATGGCTGAACTTTTCTGCTGCCATGCTCCTGATACTGAGCATTTATTGGGATTGTAGCCATCCAGAGGAGGAAGGATAAGACTGAAATTAAACCTCTAGACAATGCATAAGAAGTGTGTGTCCTGGGGAAAAGCTCCTGAGAACCAACATACTCCATCTGAGGGATGGGATGCCTGGAGGAACCTAGAAGTATAAATTAAGCACAAACTAATGTCTGCCCTTATTTAAATTTAGCTCTTAAATCCTGGTCAAGAGCCAAAAGAAACAGCTGAAACTTCAGATTTCAGTGTGCAGCACCATGAAATTCTCTACTTGCATTTTACACTGTGTGGCACTGGCAGGAGTGGCTGGGCCTGGTTCAGAACTCTGCTCTTTGATGCCTTCATTGCAGATGTGCTGTGAAAATCTGATCCCACTGGCAGATAATCTTTATTCGAAATTCTTATTCTGAATGGTTTTTTTAACTGGTTGTGTGTGACAAGCCTGATGTATTCTCAGTGATAAAAAAATCCTCAAGATGCTTTTGTAACATAATCCTGTGCATGAAATTGTGCTCTGCCCTTGTCCTTTTTTTTCTTATATTTTGTCTTCTAATATGTTGATATGCAGACAGTTCAACTGGGTATAACTAAAAAATAAAATTACATGTTTCTAAATAGATCTCCTGAAATGAAAGATTGCAAAATTAGCATGAAGACTGTCTTTTCAAATACAACTGGACAACATGAAGAAATGTTGTCAAGTGTAGAAGCTGTGAGACAAAACCAGTGTATACTTAAAAAATTTATGATGAATCAAAAAACAATGTAAATGAAGGTATTACAAAATCCCAGCAAGAACATCTTGTTTGTAGAGCTTTTTTTGTTACAAGTGTAGTCAATAAGAGACTATTCCCAGTTTGCTGAGACACTCAAGGATTAAACAGCCAGCATTACACTAATTAATGTTAGTTTCAGAGCAGATGATGAGCCTTGAACTAGAATTATAAAACTGAAAGTGTTTTTCAGAGAACTGTGGGCTGAAGACCGTGTATCAGAAAGGGTGGGGATGGTTAAACTGTGTTTTCTTATTTCAGCAGGGACAAGGAAAGAGATTATCCTGCAATAACATCAGGGCTGGGTTTTCTGATTCAGCAGCTTTGGGAAGAGAAAGGCTCTGCTGAGCAGTAGGGAATTGTCTGTCTCCATTTCACCTTTGTGAGCCTGAGCCCACATTTCAGTTTGCTGTTGGCAAAGCCCTGCAATCTCTGCCCCAGACAGAAGGTGTTAACAGCAATGAAAGAATTCAGGCACCTGATGTAGGAGAGCAGCACCCACCTTCTTGAGTCCATTCCTGCTGAAGGTCCCTGGGGGACTGGAGGATTCCAGAGTCACAGAGTATTCCCACCTGGAAAACCAGGAGGGGCACAGGCAAATAAACCAGACTCCCCCTGAGCAGGGTCAGTTTGGCCTTCAGGACTCACATGCTCAAGTACAATCCCATTTTCCATTTGAGTCCAACAGAAGAGATTCAAGCCTGTGTGTTGATGTTAATGAGATTGAATTAACCAACAGGAGTGATCACCCCACCCACCAGCAGTTCCTTGGGCCAGGGGCTGGGTTTTGTCTGTAGCAAACCAACCATAAAACCAAAGCAATATAAAAGATATACCTTCCCACAGTGGAAATGGTATTTCTATTTCATAAGCAGAGATCATACGCCGGCTATGAAGCTATTTTTTATTTTAATACCTTCTTGTAAAACTAATGGATAGGAGTTTCATAAATTGCAGCCTAATTCCAACCGTGCACATATAATATTGATTTTAAAAGGTACAGCATCTGTATCATCTACTAAAATAATTCCAGTTCAAAATTTAAACTAACATTACAAAGTACTGAATTTCGACCTAAATGTTCCAGGACAAGAATCCAGTAGCCAATAAATGAAAAGCAACATTTCAGAAGGGTAGAAGGGAAGAAGGATAGAAGTTGTTCTAGGGTAATGGAATAGGATATTCTAGTATGCTGCAGCCTTTTCCTCATCTAAAATTGATATGACCGTAGAAATAAATGGAAATTTCTTCAAAATCAGGTTATCAATAAAACTGTATGTCCTGAGTGGTGCTTACTTTAAGAAGCCATTCATAAAAAAAGTAGTTTTATCTTAGTTATGTGATAATTCTTCAGTCTCAGAGAGTGCTTGTCTTTCCCTTAGATGAAAGAATGGCCCATTTATTTTGCTGCTGAGATGTATCACTGATGGGTGTACATGGATACTGGATGATATTCTGAGACGGTGCCAAAGTTCCACTTAATCTGTTCTAAATTATCACAGACCAGCAGCAAAGTAATCTCACATCAGATGTGATCCACCTACTCTTGGGTGACTTCTTCTTTAGAACAATCAAACTCCAAATGGATAACATTTATTTTCTTGGCAAAACAGTTCAAAGTCCTAAGTGGCCAAATAAATAGCAACACATTTGCATCTGACTGGTTTTTTTTTTTTTTATTTATTCAAAGCAGTTAATTGGTGAAGTTATTCTTCTACTGGCTTATTCCAGCTGTGTATACACACAGACTTAATGTAATTGAAATACTTGGAAAAAGATACTACTAAAGATTATCTACTCTGTGATATTTTCTATGTTCTTATGAGATATGTTAAATGTAACACAGGTTTTATTATTATTAATTAAGAGAGTACTGGCAGTTGTAGACTCTGGCAAACTGGCAGACTTTTAATCACAGCTTTGCAAAACATCCAAAGCAACAAAAAATTCACCGTCTTCTTCTCAAATTAGTTTATTTTTGCAACATATCATGATTCTAAGGGATGTATTGCCATTTTTTAAAGAACAGCTTTTAAAACACGGAAGTGAAAATAGCGTGATTTTTAATTTTTTTTAATTTCCTCTCTAGGGTGTTTACTTGAGATACCATTTTGAGGAATCTATTTTTGATAGCATTGTGGCATCGGACAAGGCACCAGCATTTCTTAATCATTCAGATTTCCGCTTCTTAAAAACTAGTGATTAGTGCCCTCTGTTAGGTAAATGCACCTGACAGAAACAGATGAGCCCAAAAACTCCATTACAGCCCTGTACTTCAGTGAGGTTCACTCTGCCTTCACCCAGTACAGGAGCCAATGGCTGATGTCAAGGGCTCATATAAAAATTATTTGTCAGTTTTTTAGCTGCTCATGAAGTGTTTGAGTCTGTAAGTGCGGATGCACCCTCAGATATTCAGGTACAAACTGAGAGGCAGCAGCTGCAGATCCAACTCTTCATATTTCAGAATTAAGTATCTATTTTTGGCTTTGTGAATGCCAGACCTGTTGGGAATTCAATTATAAACCATATTCTGGATCCTGTTGGTAATCTCCCAGCTCTGTGCTGTGCTTGAGACAGGAATTCAGTCCCAAGGCTTAAAAGGATGCAGAGGAGCACTCTGCAGACAAAAGGCTAAATACTTGGATTTATGCAGCTGAAAGACTTGATTAGACTCAGCGGAATAAGTGCTTGGCTACAGAAGTTTTAAGTGTCATTAAAAAGCAAAATTGATTGAATCAACATGGAGAAAAAGTTCCTTTTTCTTGTCTTTATTTTCACTTCAAATAAGGAGAGTATTGCCTTGGATGGGTAGAGCCTGGGGCTCAGCACATTGTGTCCTTTGATTTTTGGGTGCTGCTCTGTCATGAGATGATTTGGCAAATGAGTTTTTAATAGAAAGCCTGTATGTAATATAAGGAATTATATAAATAGTATTTATGTGAAGCAATTTCTGTAAGTGCTTAAAGAAAACGTAGCAACTTTCACTGTTTCATATCTTATTTTTAATATAATTTATTGACCTTCCCATGGAGGAACATTTTTGGAATTTAAGTTGTCAGTTCAACTTTTTTCCTGCTTTTCAGAAGTGTCTCAGGAACCTGAGTAAACAATTCTTAAAATAACAAGGACTACTCTCTTCCACCTGTCTCTGCTTCATCACTTCTGTTTCCTTGCCTCTTGCCTTCCTGTCACCTGTATCCCATCAAATCCCGAGCTGAGTGCCAGGTTTTAACACCTGCTGTTGGAATTGGATTTTCCGAAGGCTTTGGAGCTAATGTAATAATTAAGCTCATCAGACATCTCCATCAGTTGAACGTTGCTTACCCTGTGGTTTCCCAGTCCCCCTGAGCCAATCTGGATTCTGCCACGGAGTGAGCAGGCTTGGGTTCTGTCTGACAGAACAGCAATCATTTGGGTTTGCTGTTGGTTTTGCTCTAGGCTTTGTTTTGTTTTCAGCTCTCAGATCTGATTTGCCACGCGGGCTTTGGTGCCTGTGGAAAGATGTCAGTGAAAAGTGCACGTGGAACGTGGCACAGGGGTTATTTATTCCTGTCACAGCATCATTCCTGTTGGGCTCTGCAATCTGAACTGAAAGGGTGTTAAAGCTGGCCTGAGGACGATCAGTTCTTTGCACGCCAGTTCTGTGGCAAGTTGATTCCTAGATCTGCTTAAAATGCATGCCTTAAATGTAGATAGTCCTCTCTGCATCTGCTGTTGATGGTATTCCAATAGAATAGTAGAAAAATCGTGGCTAAACATGCCATATAATGACAAATTGCTGTTTTTACAAATAAACCTCAACAACCGAGGAGTTTTGTGGATGGAATATGATTTATTTTGAACTTTGAAGGAGAACATGAGAAACAGATTACAGAGCCTTTTATGAAACTCATTATTACATCTGGACTTCAAGAACTCACTGTAGAAATTCTGATTGGAATTTATAGAACATGATTAAGAGTTAATGTGTAAGGGCTGTGTGTGTAATTTTAAATTCTGATGCTAACATCTGAGCCCCAAAACTGTGATTTAGAACTAAATCTATTGCTTGTACTGGCAAAGTGCAAGGGAAAAATCAAAAACTAATCAAAACTTTATTTATGTTTTATTGGTAAGATCTACATATCTGTTATGGTTTGTATAAATCTGTTGTGGGGTTTGTAAATACACTTTCATATTAGTGAATCCATTTGGACAATATTTGCTGAAAACCTAAGGGACATGCATTACTTGGCATTTAGGGAAGTATATGCTTCAGTGAAATTCCTAAAAATGCTTTCCTCTTTTAGTTCTGGCAATCTTTATGATGAGTTATTGAACACTGAGCTCTATGAAAGCAGATTTGCATCTCCCAGTTTTATTAGGGAACCACTGTTTTTATTTACCACTGATAAACTGGTTCCATAATGCAGCTTTAGTGTTGCTCAGTACTTAAAGACAAACTAGTTGCTGTGCTGTATGTTTAAGAAAGCTCCTTTTCAGAGTTAAATCAAACACAAATCTAGCCAAGCCTGACTTGTGGCATTTAGTTTGCTGTTTAGTTACTCAGACTCCAATGTTTTTGTTGTGTGCTTCTCAATTTTTGCAAACTGTGTGACTTGCCACAAGCTGTAGTTAAATAATCACAGTTTATGTAATTGGGGAAATAAATGAAAGACAGATTAATACGGTTTTTTCCCTTTTTTTTTACCAGAAAGCAGTGTGTTCAAGAGTGTGTGGTTTTGGTTAGAACGGCACTGCCAGAAGGTGATTTTCCATAGCCAGGTGATGAGGTACAGAGAAGAGATTGTGTTATGCAGCCATCTAAAGGTTTTTGCTTTACCGTTCTGGGTGTTGAAGGCAAGGATTGCCACCAGGAGGACAGAGCTGGTGGAAGGGCTGGAACACAGGTCCTGTGAGGAGCAGCTGAGGGCTTTGGGGTTGCCTTATTGGGAGAAAAGGAGCCTGAAGGATACCTGCAGTGACCACAGGACCTGTGGGGATGGTGCTGAGCTGTGCCAGAGGAGGTTTAGTCTGGATATTAGAAAGCATTTCTTTACCAAGAGGGTGGTCAGACATTGCAACAGGTTTCCTAGAGGGATGCTCACTCCCCCAATCCTGTCAGTGCTTCAAAGGCATCTCTACAATGCCCTTAACAACATTCTGCAGTAACCTGGTCAGCCCTGAGTTGGCCAGGCAGTCACACCTTCTAGGTCCTTTCCAGTGAAACAGTCAATTCCATTCTGTTCTCTGTGCATGCCTTCTGCTAGCCTTTTTCTTTAGCACCATTCGTGAGCCTGGAAAGGTTTGAAAATGAGTTTTACACCAGCTCTGTGAAGTCTCATGATTTATAATCTGGTTACCCAGCACACAGAACATGCTTTTAATGATTGGCTCTAGAAATTCACCAGCTCCAGACATCAGCAGTAAGCAGATTATACAAAGCAAAAGGGTCGAACTCCTAGTGAGAAAAGCATTTTGGATATCTGCTTCATCACTAGCTTTTGTTTGAAATGGCAGCAAAGTGAAATGCTGTTAGTTTGCCATGTCAGAGGTCACATTGCATGAGGTGAAAGCACAGTACACAGTTCCTGGGAATTTCTGCATTCCTCTTCAGCTAGTTCATGGGAACTTCCTTGGGGAAGAAAGAGCCGTGATCCTACAGCACTGCTCTGTCCTCAATCAACACTTTCATCTTGGCATAAAAACTAATAATTCATGCAGTCCCCACTATTAACAGTTGCCATTCCTAACAGCTCCATTGGAATATAAAAAGCACAACAGGATAATGAATAAGAGATTATAAAATTATGTGAGCACATCAAGGCAGGTCTGTCTGTTGGAATCGAAGATCTGATATGAGGAGCTGTTTAGCAACTGTTGCAAATGCAATAAAAACAGAGCTGCATGAAAGAACATGAATTACAGGAGTGTGTCTTTGCTACATGACTGGAAAGGAAGGATTAAATTTGAATTTAAATGAGCACAGCCTGCAGAGTATCCTGAGTTGAATCACGAGAGTTTTGGAATTAATAATTTTCACACAGCCAAGAAATGTTTTAAGATTGAATATCTGGTCTCCCTGGCCAGTTCTAATTTGAATACTATTTATCTTTTGTGAAACTGTGATGCTAGAAAAAGTACTTCTCAGCTAGGAAAAGAGCACATAATGAGAAATACATGATGGAATCATTGACTGAACCCCTCTCTACAGCACAGTTTGATTTTGGGGTAATTGCAAGGTGAGGTTGGGTCTTTACATAAATACCATCTCTTCTAAAAGTGGTGAAGAAAATGGGACCACAGAAAGATTCTGTCTCTATTGACATGAGCAATATTCTTCTGAACTTGGAGTTCCAGCCAGTGCATTGCTTTTGATTGACATATCTAAGAGAAATTTTAAGCTTTTTTCTTCCTTTTTTCTTAAGATAAACTGAACAAACTTGCAGCTGACAAGATCTCGTATGAGATCCTAATGAGGCAAAGAGAATGAAACATTTCTTTTTATGCTGAAGTGCCAAAACTGTAATGACATTGTATCATGGCTTCCAAAAAAAAAAATACAAAGATAAAAAATCTTACTTGTAACTCAATAGATATTTTGCATAATGTAGTGGACTGAATGCTGAATGTTGAGGAAACGAGTTAATCAAAACTCTTCTGTCTCATCTCTTTTTCTTCTTTTTCCACATGAGGTTGGGAATCTTCCACTGTGTTCCCGTTCTCTTGCAGGAAGAAAATCTCTGTCCACAGTAAAATCTCATAGCAGAGGGGAGAAACAATGATTTGGCAGTATGGAGCTATTTCTAATTGTGTTCTAAGTAACAATTACTTTTCCCAGATAAAGTATGCTATACATACTTTTTTCAAGTTCTTATCTAAACCAGCCTGTCTCGGAAAATTTGTGTTCTAAATTCCTCATTTATATCACTTCATTTAAAAATGAGCCTTGTCCTAAATTAGTAAGTTATTTGCTGTTCCAAACAGCACTACTGTATCAGTGAAACCCAAAAAAAAAAAAAAAAAAAAAAAAAAACAGATAAATGTGAAAAAAGCTAAGTTGTCCAAATACAAAGTAAATTTTGCTGAAGTAGCAAATTCTAAAAAAAATAAATAAATAGAATTAGGAATTTTACTTACTTCAAAACTTCAAATCTCTGAAGCATGCAAGTTTTCTGCTCTTGGTGCCTCTACAGCCACCATTTTCCCAGGCCAGAGTGCAGGAGAGTGAAGGCTTTGATGAAGGTGCTTGGCTGGTGCCCTTCAGCCCCATAAATGTCCTGCTGGCAGATGTTTCCTGTGAGGGGAAGGCCTTGGCTTTGCTCTTACCCAGCACTCATGTCCTGACAAGAGAAATCGATTTCTTGCCTGAGAAAAGGGGTTGTTAGATTGGCAGGAGCACCCAAATTCTGGCAGGTTTTGCATAGTTGTGTTGTGATTACGTAACAGAAGACAGTGGCTACGTGAGCATGTTTTTAAAAGCTGAGCTCTAGTTCCAAAATAAGGAGATATAAATCTGTGTCCCATTTAATATCCTATGCATTCAGCCTGCCCGGAAACAGGTGATATGTTGTTAATGATCTACTTTCCATCGTCCATTTCTGTGCACACTAAATTGTTGATACGTTTTCCTGGTGGACTTTTAAAAACGGAGATCAACACTTGCAAATTTATACAAAGTTTTTAAAGTAGCAAGCCCTTAGAAAATACTACAGTGCATGAAGTTGTTTCCCAATATATTCTAAATTGGATCAAAAACCAAAACAAGGAAGTGAGAGTCTTGGTGAGAAGCCCAAGAAACGGAAGCATGTGGGTTTGATCAGTACGTTCAATTTTTTTCTCTTTTCCCCCTGCTTATAGTTCAGCTATGTACTTTTCTTCTGTTCTATCATTTGGAGGAGAGAAAAGGAAGCAGAAATGATAACAAGAATTTCATGCTTTTTCAGTAAATTGGGCTCTCAGTTGTCTTGCTTCTGTAGAGATTTTTTTATCCAATAGCCTAGTCCTGGGTTAGGTTAATTTTGCTACACAGTAAGAAACTATAAAATAAACCCAGTGGGCATACAGTTGGGTGGGGTTTGGTTTTTTGCTCTTTTTTAGATGCCATCAAGAAACATTTTTTTAAGCCCCTTGTAGTCTCTTCATATTCTATCATGTTCATTGTGTCACTGCTGGAAGAAGGATGATTCTATTTGCTGCTTGTGTTTTCTTTGCCTTAGTTACTAGTAAGACTTACATCTAAATTAAAGATCATTATGAACATACATGAAATAAAAAACTTGCACTGAATCAGTGGAGAATGAATACTACCTTAGTGTATCTCTCAGAAAAGCTGTGACATATGCTGCTGAAATATGTTTCATTTAATTAAAAACCTTCAAGTTTTGTGCATTTCTGCCTGAATTGCTTCACTGATGCAGATCATAGAAGTAGAGCTGGTCTTGTGGGAATACTGTAGGAACAACAAAAAACTACTCCTTTGCCTTAAAATACGCTTTGCCATGACTTTCTAGTATCTCATTGAAAGCTATTTATATCCTCATGGCTTTTATCATATTTAAGAAAATGGGATTTTAGTGGAACAGATTGGAGCTTTAGAGCTTTTATAAGGAAAGGACGTAACTGGCCAAATCAACACTGTCCCAGTCCTCACTGCTGCTGTCCAGCATTAGTCTACAAACCTGGGCAGTGATCAAGTGTAACTTTGCTTTGTAACATCCTAAACATACCAGGAAAGGCAATTCACTATTACACGTGAATTAGACTGAAATTGCTGTACTTATTACTGAATCTCCAAATTTATGTGTGGGGAATCAGCACTTCAGATATTGTAACTTGGTTGTACTGCCTGTCTTTTTTATTTGCTTACCTACAGCATCTCATGCTGGCTGTAAATGTTCTGTGACACTGCAAAACATCTCCACTGTCAGGCCAAGAGTTGGGCTCCTTGGTTGTGCCTAAGGGTGCTTTATAAATGGAACCCTCAAGAAGATGCTAGTGAGCATTTTCCATATTCTTATTCCCCTTTATTTCCTCCTACTTTCATATTGTCAAGTGTAATCAGTTAAAGGTGTGTAAATTGCTTTCAGAGGGTTGAAATATATAATACCTTGCATAATCACGTTTGTCTTCAGTACATTACTTGCAAGTTGTGTTCCAGACCCTCAGATATTCTCACCTTAATTTTTAAACAGCAACTTCAAAGGGACCTAACACATAAAGAATTCCCTCTAAAATAACCCTTCACTGTGAAAGATTGTTTTAATTTAATTTCTCTGTAAAAAGCTTAAGGTGGAAATTTAATTTCTCTGTAAACAGTTTAAGGGGTAAGTTTGCTTTTTCTTTTCTGTTTGGGGTATGTTTGTCCATAGTCTTTTTCAGGTAGTCCATGCATTTCTGTTGGAGGCTCTTGGCAGGGTATTAACCCGAGGAGAACTCTAAGAGCTCAGGTTTTCCTCCATCAGAACACAGGTCTTGTCTGTCACTCATAGGAGAAATATGGAAGCAGTCATGAAAAACTGGAAAGAAAACAGAAAGAAATATAGTCATTTGATTTACAGGCTGACACTTGTTATTTTCATGAGGAGGCAAAGAAAACAGTGGATTTCCAAAGGCTGTAAGAGTTGAAGAGAGTACTTTTTAAAAATTTCTTTTCTCAGCTGGGACAGTTCTCTAAATTTTCATAGAAACTATATTAAACATGTCCTTGTTATTAAGCTATTTCTACCAATTTTTAGTTTTATTTGAACTTGTGAAGCAATACAACCTTTATGGAGGGGAAGCTAACCAATGTTTGCTACTTACACAAGGAAATGTTTTTTCTAACCATTGAGCCTTGTTCATTTATTGACATTGAATTAAGCCTTGTTCATTCATTGAAATCTTTCTTGATTAGAAGAAGAAAAAAATATAGTGACCATTCATTCTTCTTACTCTTTGCATGAGCATTTCAGAGCTACTTGAGCTTAAGCTAAGCAACTCATTAGCAAAGTACTATGAACTTCTAATTTTTGCATGTATGGTTTTCCTGTATTTTCTGAAAAACAGAACAAATCATTGGGGAGTATATATACTCTGGAAAAATCCTGCAGTTCCCTGTGATCCATAATTGTGTTTCTTGGACTGTTTTTACCATAATTTCCTGAGTTGGAGTGGATTTTCAAGCTTCCATTCTTGTAGGGCTAGGTAGGTGATAAAATCATTGAAGCATGGCTTTGACAATGAGCAACTAATAACTTTAGTGTCTGTTCCAATAATCTGAGTTTTCAAAGTGTCTCAAAAGGCAGCCTAGGAATCTCTCTTTTAGTGTCCATGTAGGCAATACTTAAGATGATCTTGACCCACGTGGTTTTCATAGGAAGATTTTTAATGTTAAGAAAGGAGCTCTTTCTCATTTTCAGTTTGGTTGGTTTAGTCCACTGATTTGTGTTGCTTTTCTTGCTAGGTAGGCTTAGTGGTTTTAATTCAAAGAAAGTAATGAAGAGGAAAATGCAAAACACATCCTTTACACTGTTAAACAACCACAGTAATATGTTTGGAGAATGTATTGAGCTGCCTAATCCAAAGCTCATGGAAACTGAATGCAGATTGATAGCTGTGGGATGTAATTAGGCTTTGCTGACTTTTTTTAAAACCCTTGTGTATTAAATAAGATCACTTTTCCTGAGAAGCAGATAGTTAGGGAAGGGATGACAGTACCACAACTAAGAGCCAAGGTTGCCTGGTGTCCACTCACATCTTTGAGCCAATAGTTGCTTTTGAAAAGTTATTTCAAAGCTCAGCATCCATTTTCAGAGAGACTGGTGGCAGATAAGCAGTGTGGGATCTTGCTCACTCCATCCCTTTTAGTTACCAGCTTTAGTTAAGTACCTGCCAGCTGACCTGGGCTGGGGGGGACACCTACTCCAGTTAATATCCTCAGCAATTCAAGAGGATTCTTTTTAGCAGACTAAAACCCAAAATTAGTTCTAGATTTTTTAGGTGGTTTGTTGTTGTTGTTGTTGTTTTTGCCACATCAAGTTTTGGTCACACTGAGCATTAAGACACAGGACTGTGGTAAGAGTTCTGCTGCTCTCAGTGTTTAGAATGATGCTTGTAGGTAGTTCAGATGACTACACATAGATTTTTTTTTTATTTGCATTTGTCTAGACTTTGTGACATGCTGCTGACTTTCTTTCCTCTCAAATGTGAATTCAGAATGAAAATAAAATACCATGGATGAGATACTCTGAACCATTATGATAACTTATGCTAATTGAAGTTAGATTTCAGGATTTATGAATTATCTCTGCTCATTAGATTAAACTAAAGAACTTTGAGGTCATTTAGTCCATTTGTGCTGGTACAATATACTCACTTCCTTTCTTCCCAGGTTGTATTTAACTACAAAGAGAAAAGTCTTATGCTGCTTTATTTGATGAACTGTTCCACAATCCAAAACGACTTCTCACAAAGTTTTTTTCCTTCTCTTCTTCAATTGAAATAGTTTTCCCTTAATTACATCACTTTTGGTTGTTTCTTTTAATTTTTACTCGGAAACTTGAATTTCCTGTAACTACTGTGTTCTTAATTTCTTTGGTAAAAGAATCCTTTATTTTACGATCAAAGAATTCTGATATACATTAGCACTTTAATTATAAGCTGCAGAATGATAACTGAATGAATAGGGTGAAGGCTTTTTTAGACTAGCAGGGCTGACAATTAAAAAGGCATTTGCATGACTTGCAGCGTAGCCTATTATTTTTTTGTTAAATATGGCTATTATTGTAAATGAAGATTAATAATCACTAATAGCTACTGGGCTCTTTTAGTGTAATATTCTGCACAAATAAACCCTTCAGCTTAGATGGTTCTGGTGCCCTCCTTCATATCCCCTCATTTGCAGATGTCAGTTGTTACTTAAGCAGAGTAAGCAGAAAATTAACTCTGTCTTCAGTCAAGTTTAACCTCTGTCTCAGGGACAGAGGGGGATTTTGTGCAGAGAATTGCTGGAGGACTGGAGGTAAAATAAATACTAACAAATCAGCATAATATAGTGGTCTAATCTAATACTGTGTCTGGAGTCTGCTGTTCTCAGAATGGAAAATTTAAACATTTGGGAATGGACAGACACAAGGATGCCTCCAGACTCCCTTGGGACAGCCCTGACTGACCCTCAGTGCTTAAAACTGCGAGATATAGAGTAACTTCCAGTTTTCCTGTTTCAAATATCTTTCAAATATCTTTAGTATTTATAAAGTGAAATGGAGTTTAAATGTTTCTAGGAAACTTGGAATTTGTTACTTGTTACCCTCTCATTTTACCTAATGAGTGAATTCTAAAATCTGTCATTTTCTAAAATCTGTCTATAAGTGAAAACTGTTGTTTTTCTTTAATCCCAGTGTCAAACATGCATTCTGATCAGTTCTTCATTCCAGAAATGTCCCATATAATTCTTTTTGGATGAAGCTTGGATGATTATAGTGTTTGTTAGGGTTCAGAATCTGGCAGCATTATCCTATACCCAAAAAGATCAGAACAGTTCCTGGAAGGCTTTTGAGTTTTTCTGAAAATACGAGCGAAAAACTTAGAAATGTGTTTTGTGTTTTTGATGTATGATGTAGACATAGTGCAATATCTTCTAGAAATTTCACTCTGATATCAAAATTCTTTTGAAGATTATTTTTATTGAGTTTAAAGCTATTCAGAGTACATCAAATGCCTTTCTACTGGCTGGGGGAGGGGGAGTTCTCAGAGTCTCGAAAGTCTTAATTTATTTTTAAGTACAAAAATTAATATTATCTGTAATTGCATCTGTCTTCAGTTTTAATGTATGGAAGAGTTTTGAAAAGAGTTTTTCTCTGATCTATGAATTGAAGTGCACTTTACAGACGTGCATGCTTATATCACTTTGGATGTTCCCACTAATTTATTTGTTCACTCTGGGTCAGTGCCATATTCCACTTTTTCACTTTGGGGGACAATTTATTCGAAATTTTATATAATATGGGGGAATTATGTTGAGTGTACACTCATTACATAGTATGCTAAAGGACATTTTAGGATTCTGGTACATTTTCGTTCTGTAGAATTTCTTTAATTCCATCCTTTTCTCTCTGGTCTTATGATCAAACCACTTCTCTGCATCGTAATTGTCTCTTGTCTTGACATTTTGCCTTGCAAGTCTTTTTTCCTCCTGTAATCCATCTATAGTGTTATGTCCAAATGATGTTCCTCAGCTGTCCTTTTAATCTTGCCTTCTCCTCTTTCAGACATTGCCCAGGCTCCTGTTGATGTTGTGCAGCAAATTCCAACTTGGTTTTTTTCTAAACAGTTCACTTTTCTCAGACTCCCATCCCTTTCACTCTCCAGACTCCTCAACTACTTCCTTTCCATCTTACCTTTCACTAAAGTGATCACATCTTCATCCTTGTTGTCCTTATATTTGGAAGAGCAAGTAGTAACATTTCCTGCAGTATTGTAAGATCATATTCTTTTAAAATGTGCTTCTCTGTGCAATATTTGCTGTTTCCATCAGATCATGCTGCCTTTGCCCCTTTAATACAGAGCCCACCTATAGATACAGTGGAATGAAATCATGATTTAAAGGTTTTAGTAACAGGTGTATGATTTTAGACCCAGATGTGCTAATAAATCTCAATTTTACCTTCAGATACTTTGAGCTTTACAGCGAGGGTTCTTTATCAATTTTAAGGGCCAGTCTATGATCTGAATTTTCTTTTTCTGTTTTGTATAAATATTCTGTAATGGGAAAAATGATTTATTATGTCTTTAATCAATGTTTTTCAGGGACAAGTTAGATGAGGAGAGTTTCTTTTTCAGGTAAAAAGGCAGTCTCAGGAACATGCTAAGTAATTATAAAATACCTCAGTAAGTTCATCAAACTGACCTGGGATTTCCTAAGACTCAAAGAGTTTGTCAGACTTGGCATTTCCCCCAGGCCTGAGGGGAGGTTGCTCAGGCCCAAACACATTCATCTTTAATTAATGTTTTCTTTTTAAAATAAAACAAGCAAGATACCCCGCCTTTATTTGTGAAGTTATACTAAACAGTATAACTCCAGATATTGCAGATCTCCTTTTGAGGTTTGAATTTCAAATCATTACTGTAAGTCAACTGATTGCTTCTTATTTTAGTTACACTGAAGATTGAATGTTCCGATATGAAAAACAGTGGGGAAAAATCACAGAAATTCCGCCTTTGAATTCTGATACTAGTTAGAAGCTTAAATACTTTTCTGGCGTGGTAAATCCTGTGCAAGTAAATCCAGGAGCAGAATCTAACCCTTGGAAGGAAATTGAGCGTCGTTGTGTAAGTTGCAGCAAATGTTGGTGTCTGGGGGATAGCCCCAGTGAATTCTCCCCTGAGGTGGAATGTGCCTTTTAATGGTGATGGATCTCTCCATGAGCCCTGTTCTGCAGGGTGATGTATTTCCAGCTTCCCTGGGATGCTCAGCACTGTGGTTCACTGGTGTCTGTCCCCCAGGGCCAGTCTGTCGTGTTTAATGAACTGTCAGCGCTCCAATCCTGACTGATTGGACTGACCTAAGAGGGAAAATCTGTTCTACCTTGGCATCAAGAGGTGGCAGGAGAGAAAAGAGCAATATTTTCTCTATGTAACTATTAAATATCCCAGCTTTTCTGAGTTTGAGAGGATAGGGAGACTTCAATATGTATTGTCATTATTCTTTCCGTAATGTTTATTCTGTTGAGTTTGCTGAATTGACTGTCCAAGTTTGACAAGTTCCTCAAGGAACTATTTCCTTAATCCATTGTGGATGGTTTTCCTCAGGTGTTTCAACTCTTAAATTCAGTTTCTTTCTTTCATTGTGCCTGGTTCTCCCTAAATTCTGTCTAAAGACTGGCTGCTGTCTGGCATATATTCTTCTTTCAGTATGGCCACTTAGAAGACATAAATGCAAATAAAATTGGGGCTAAAGAGAGTGTGGTTTGAGGCTCCTCTAATAGCATTTTCTCATCCTCGTCTCACAATCTCCATAGTCAGGTCTAACTCATTTTGAAGGTCATGCAAATGCAGTGTTTAAGGATGGTGGTATATTAATGCATCTCAGTGTCCTGATATCGTGATCATTAATGTTGAAAAAGTGTATAAATGAAATTGAGATAGATGAGGAAAAGTAGGGAAAAAATGTATTGTCACAATAATGGAAGAAAAATAATAATGAACATCAAGGAGAATGACTGTTCGGTGCTGAAGCAGATTATATGCATTATTTTAATTAAGAGTGCTTAATAGTACATATGGTTTCCCTTGAATAATAATTGCATGCTGATGAAGTATGATTAGAGACTTTTTATTTGGAGTTCAATTAAACCCATTTCTGTAAAAGGAGAGTGATTAAAAAGATGATATCAAGGTCTAAACTGAAGGCTGTGGTTGAAGCTCCCTATTTCAGATTTCTTTATTATTACACCCCTCTGATGACTATTATCGAGTTTTTAACAATGCCACAAGTTTCAGACCGAGTCCTGTACATGCAGCAGAAGAAGTGGCTTCCCAGATCAAATAGAAACTGGGGAAGCACTTGGATGTCCTTGAATGTGTGATCCTGGGATTGCTTCCAGTCCAGGAAGACTCTTGGTTCACGCATGTACCTTGAAGCGTGTGAGGAGATATTCTGATTAATTAGGGCTGTAAGGCAACATACAGTTCTCTGGGCTGATCTGTTTCTGCAGAGTGCTTGTGAAACCTGGGTGATTAAATGCAGACTTGGACTGCTGCTTTTTTTATCTGTAAGTCATTACTGTCTGCCTTGGAAGGCTCCGAGACCAGCAGGGCCCAGCCAACTGTCTGGCAACTGTTAACAAAATTATCAATTATCTTGTTGAGTCCCATCATCTTGTGCTTCGATTACCCTGTGAGTAAGGAGGGCTGGTTGTGCCAACATCCTGATTGGTGTCCTAAGCACACAAATAAGGCAGGGAAAGGGAATGGCACTCATTAACTGGGAGCAAACACAGGGAAGGCTGTTTTCTGGTAGCATGGGAGGTCGTGATGTCCAGGATCTTAATCACAGCCTGGTTTGTGTTTTCATACCAGTCCACAAGAATCTGCACTGATGCCTCTTGTCTGTTATTCTGAGAGGATTTTACTTTTTTTGCTTCAAACTTTCCTTTATAACAAGGAAAAAAATGCAGTTTTTTGTGCTTAAGCATGTGCACTGATAGCTAGCTGCATGTTTTACCCTGCAGTTGTCCTTATTATGCATGCAAATAAAGAAAAGCAAGCTATCTAGTTTTGGTTTAAGATGGTTAACATCTGTCCAAGATGCCATTTCTCTACATGATCATTGTCATTGGAGATCTTCCACTCTGATCTGTGGAGATGAATTTTGCTTCATATTTCATTACATATTTCTCTTTGTACCAGAACAACAGCTGAATGTGTTTCCTCAGGACTGCCTGTAGCCACCTCCAGGCAGCTACAATTGCTTCTCTAAAAGGGACCCAGCACTGCTTCCCTCTCCTCCTCCACACCAAAAGAGGGGCAGAAAATGAAAGAATCTAGGAGGTAATTTCCTGTGCAGTCACGGTATCTGGGTTTATGAGAATGCTGTGTACAGGTCATTCTGCTTTAAAACAAACTTTTCAGTATTTGTCACCCTCCGAGTCTGCAGCTGGTAACCAGAGCAACCTGGTTTTAACACTGGAGCTAAAAAAGGTTTAACACTAGAGCAAATTTTTTAAATTCTCTTTAAGAAATCCAGCATGAGGGTTTGTAAAGATGTAAAGATCTGTATTGTCATGGTGTGTCCTCCTCAGCCAGAACTGAAGAATTGCAAAGACCATTCTGCAATCCTTTTGCATGCTCATGGCCACGCACACTGGGGATGAGTCTAACTCTTTCTCCTAAGGTTTTAGTCTAGTGGCCCTTCTAGAAGTCAATTCAACACTGTCTTTGCGTTCAGATACCAGGAGAATTTGACATGCATAAATATGAAATAGATGATTAGAAAACCATCTCGAGATTATTGCTGCTCACACTGATGTGCTCCATAGTTGACTTGGTGGCTTGCTGTGAGCAGTGACCCTGTGCAGACAGAAGGTGCCTCTGCCTCAGCTCCAGACAACCTGGGCTGAGCACAGGTTTGTGTGCACAGTGCCAAGCCCAGCCCAATAAAGCCATTGTCTTGGGAGTGAGTTAATCATCCCTCTTCTCTGCCCCTGGGGTAACAAAAGCAGAACTGCCAAAAACGGGCCAGGCTCTGACTGTGTGAGGAGCAGCATGATGTGGATGGAAGGTAGGAGTGGGAAGAAACTCTGGGTAATACCAAGGAGTTATAATCCAGAGCATGGGAATCATTCCTCACCATAATTTAGTGCAATTTAAATTATTTTTTTAAATTCAATCATATAAAATCCTGTGTTGGAAGGGCTCTACAAGGATCATTGAAGTCCAGCCCCTGGGACAGCCCCATCAATCACACCATGATATTAGAAAATTCACATAAATGCATTTAGATACACACACACACAAAAATCTCCATATATTTATAATCTGAAAAGCAGTAATTTCTACGTGCACACAAAAAGCAAAGCAGAGATAAGTAGGAGTTTCTTTTTTGTGCAAGAAACTGAAAGTAGTGGGATGGAGGACCACTCCCAGCTGTGAATGAAATCCATACAAAATGTACTTTCACTGCTCTAAGTACTGTGTGTTACTAAATTGGCCAACAAATTAGATTTTAAGCAAATTAATCACTTAAGAGGATACTTTTGACCTTAATTTATCAGCGCCTCAGAACCTCATCATGAATCATGTAAAAAACATAGTGTATTCATGTAAATAGAGATGTGTATTCCAGAGGCAGCCCAAGCTACCATAATTCTGGATTATCTTAATAAGTAATTTTGGGGAATCCTCGTGCTCTGTGCCACCCTAATACAAACAGTCAAGTGCTGCTTCCTGTGCACAGGATACCTGAAAAGGGAGAAAATCCATGTTTTATTCACAATCACTTTTATTTCCCAATCAATATTTTCTGTGCTAAGAGTAAATAAAACAATATTAAATTATTTGGGGGCAGGCGGGGGGGGGGTGTTGAAATAAATTATTTAATATTTGTGAGGCCGCACACTTTTCTTGTTCAGAAATAGGTATTTCTTAGGAATTTCTGTGCTCTGGTTCACCTACTGCAGCACAGACTCTCCACAGTCCTTTCTCAGAGAGCCCTCTACTGTCCTAAAATCCAGCATGTTCCATTCAGTGTCTGATACCCCAAAATGCCATTTGATCTGTGGTGTGAATACATGCCCTAGTGCCAAGGCAGATTTCAATAAGGGGAAAAAAAAAAGACCAAAAAAGACCCCAAACAAACAAAAAACTCACCCCCATACACATGGTATTCCTGAATATTTAAGAAATTTGAATTTTGGAAGTTTGACATCTTTAATGCAAAACATGTTTGTGGCCAGACTTCTCTTTCTTTGCCTGATCATGGGAATGTGGTTTTCAGAAAGATAGAGGGTCAAAGAACTGTTTTCTCATGTTCCTGCCTCTGATTTTTCTTGTGTGAATCAGTTAACTTTTCTGGAAGGTGATGGATATCAAAAACCTGCTGTGTAGACTGATTCCACAGGAAATTTTTCTGCAGTAAATTGAGATCCCACTATTAAAAATGCTCATTAATTTATCATGAGTCTCACGACTGCTGCCATTCATCTGGTAACACTAGGTGCTGAAATTGTTATTGCCAGGGAATCACAGATTTCATTTAAATTGACTCAACTTCTCGTGTTTAATTAAAGAAGTCTGATAACATTAAGGAAGTTGAGTGGATATGGGGAACAGAAGAAAGCATCTTCATGAAATTTGCCTGTATTAATAAAAACATCTCTTCAATTTTGGTGTGGGGAGAAGGTGAGGAAGGCTGATTTTTTTAACATTTGAGATTACTAAAACTGTGGTTCTGAGGGGGGATGTTAATATATGCAGATATTCATTCCTTCCTTACATGGGTGTGGAGGCTGAAGCTGTTGTTTATAATTGGTTTAATGTCAGAAGTTCTCAGCAGGTCACTCTGCTCATCAGTATGTGTGGGAAGAGAGACCCTTGATGCAAAAGAACTCTTCAAACCTGAGATTAGACAGTGCAATAACCAGTCCCGAAAGTTAAACCTTTCCTCTCACCTTAGGGAAGGGAAAAGAGGGAAAAAAAATGTGTTATTTTCAACACAGTGTTATTGATCCCCCTAAATAGCACGGAATTTTGCCATCTTCTTTCCTCATCCATGAACCCCAGGGGTAATGTGTGCAGGGAGAGGTGCCAGGTGTGAGGGCAAACATGACTAAAAAAAAAATAAAATAATGCTGCTCTCAAAGGAAGTTGAGGCTCAGAGCTGCTCAGTGCCCAGGATTGTCTGGGGCAGTCTTAGGGACAGGGGGATGGAGATGAGAATCTGCACAGGTCCACCACACAGCTATGTTGTATTACCTCTCCTCTCACGCGGTTTGTCCTGCTTTTGGTGATGCTTTTGTGTGTGCTGGTTTCCTCTGGAAGTGCACAGATGCCAGTAAAGTGTTGTTAACATGCGTGGAATAAAATTTTAAAAGTGCGTTGCAGAGGCGTAGGGCTTGAAATTCAAAAGAGTTGCGCCTGCAAAACTCAGGTTACAAGTAGCTGAGCCTAATTCTTCCCAGCAGGTAAAGCTGGAGTGTGGCACTGCTGAAGACAGTGTTTACAGAAGGATAAACATAGCAGTTTACCTGATTTTTTAAATTGTGTTGTTTGTAACTTGGCATATGAGGACATCTGAGATGTCTGTTTAGATTTTTAACACTCTTAACGTAACTAAAAATGTCCTAAAGGCTCAGCACTTCCACCCACTGAGGTTTGCAAGGCACAGGCTGGCACAGTTTCAAATCTCACTAAACAAAAAACACCAAAGAAAACCTCCAAGACTGGCGTGTAAACTTGTGTGTTAAAGAAACTGCCTGCACACTGCGTGCTGATGCTTATTCCAGCAGATTGATCTCTCTCACACCTAATATTTTCATCTCTTCATATCCACTAAATGTGTTTTAATTTTATTCATCTTGCAAGCTTCTGCTGCTGGGGCAGAGTGGAGGATGGGGTGGCTGTGCCTGCCTTGGTGGTAAAACCAGACAGCTCTTGAGGCATTGTCCCTGCAAGGCAGGCTCAGTAACAGGGTGTCCCCAAAGCAAAACTGGGTCTGTGTAAGAGCCTTTCACATTTATCTAGCCTGGGCTTAAAGGATTCATATTAAAAAAAAAAAAATTAAATTTGTATGCCAGTAGACATGCTTTATGTTGCTAGTAGGCAGCTTGGATGTTTGAGGAGGAAAGTTGTCTTGAGCACTGAGTTTAACTCCCTGAGAAAAGAGCTGTGACATACAAAGAAACCCAACCAAAGCCCAACCAAAGCTGTGATGAATCCCCCCGCCCAAACTCCATTTTATTACATTTCCTTATTTGCATTGTAAAACTGCTAAAATGGTACAGTATATTTATAATTTATATAAAAGAACATATTGTGTGTGTTTAATCCAGGTATTTTTTTATGTCACAGACCTTGAGAAAGTGTTGTGGATCCACCTGATGTTCCTGAAAAATTGGCTTTTATACTCAAATTAGGCTCACAGATAAGTAGAATTGCAAGAAAACATAGTTCCTGAAGGAATAGTTTGTAAAACTCAGGAAAAGAACCTACAACAACATCATTTGGAAATATCACGTGATACTGAATCATCCAATCAGCCTTAAAACCAGCATTCTTTTGAACTTTGTAGTTTTTCTTTTTGTATTTCGGGATCTACACAGTGTCAGAGAAGTAAAGGCAGGGACAGCAGTTATTTCCTTCCTGCAGAGATGTTTATGCCTTAAGGTAAAAGACGTTGAAATAATGTTACTTTGGTATAAACCTGTTTTAAATATTCAGATTTGTTTTGCAGTGTGCATAGAAAATCACGGAATGGTTTGAGTTGGAAGGGGTCTTGAAATTCATCTTTGATCTTTGCCATGGGCAGAGACACCTTTCATTCTCCCAGGTTACTCCAAGCCAAATCCAACCTGCCTTGGACACTGCCAGGGATGGAGCTTCTCTGGCAACCTGTGCCAGGGCCTCACCACTCTCAGAGAGAACAAATACAGTATAACTCTACAATTATTGTTATGTTTTATATTAATACTTATCTTTAAAGTAATTGGAAGTTCATCAAATAAATTTCCATTTAGCAAAAAGCACCTTTTCCACAGCCAAGTGCACTGGAAGTGTTAGTCATTATTTTTTTTTTTCTTTTTAAAATAAGAAAATCATTTTGGGATGAATTAGCATTTGAACTCTTAAGATATTTTCATAGACTTGATAATTGTATAAATGTTCCATCAATTATTGTGTGTATTGTGTGTGTGTGTTATGTATAAATGCTATTTGAGAAGTTGTCATTAGTGTTTTAACCACTTCAGTAGAGGAACAGAATCAGTCATGCTGCTTTAGCTTTTCACTTCATGAGAAAATCGTTGTCTTTACTCTTTGCCAAATTATTCTTGCATTTAATAATTCAGTATTCAGTCTGATGCATTTTTCACCTGGGAAATGGGGGCCGAAGCCTGTCTTTATTTTCCATGTATATTCAGTGTTGCGCTCAGGGGAATGGTATATCCAAAAATAAGACTATAAATAAGAAATCAGTAGCCTTTCCTGTCTTGCTGCTTTATGTGGGTTTGATATATGCTTCTGCAGCATTATTACTTACTCTGTTCAGATCAATGCTCTGAGCTTTCCTTTACATGATTGATTTCTTCCAGATTAGCCCACGAAGTACGTGATTTAATAAACACCACTGCTACCTGTTTGCTAACACACAGATGTCTGCAGCGTTAGACAGAGACTATAAAATTTATAAAAGTGCTTCAGTCATAAGTTTTGGATGGTATCGCTTTATTTAAGTAGTGGGAAAGAAAACAGATTTGGTCTGCTGTAGTTGAAAGCAAACTAAAGTGCCTTGGAAGAAACAGTAATAAGGCAAGATTTTTTTAAAAAAGGAAGCCAGATTCTGGAGGAGATAATGATAAAAAGGAAAGTTGCTTTGTAGGGTATTGTCCTCTTTAAATGCTCCTTTCCTGCTTCACAAAAGAAGCATTTTTTCCTTGTTTTTGTGTTCTTAAATGTTGTGGTAACATTGTAAAGTATGAGCAACAAAGTATAATTGTTGATGTCCCTTCCTAAAATACCTATGAATATGAATTTTTCACCATTTAGTGAAAGTTTTAGCAGAAATGGGCCATCAAGGAAGAATGTAAGTGTTTGATGTGCTCTAGTGCTGTCCTGGGGTCCAGTGGGTGTGGGGTCCGTGTGGAATACCAGGTGGAATTTTTATTAGGATGATATTTCAGTGTCACTGTTGCTTTTTTCTGGCAACTCACAGGGAACTCCTGTTGGGGGCAGTGTATCTTGCAAGAGTTCCCTGCAGGACATGGAAGGATTTTGTGCGGCATTTGGATATTTAGGACCAGATTTTTTACAGCTGTTTATGGCTGGATTATATGGACCTGGTTTAGGTACAGTCTCTTGCCCTAACAGTTTCATTTTATTCTGTTTCCATTACACCTCTCAGGTATCTCTGAGACCATTGTTTTTTAGTGCTTTCCAGACACTTCTTGTGTATAATCACTGATAGATAATGTAATAGCTTTTGAGCATTGGTGGCCTGAGGAATTGGGAAGTTTCTTCATAAGAAGTTACTGTGTAATATTTTATTACACAGTTGTATACTGTGTAATATTTTAATACAGCTGTCCAGACATAGTGTTTTTTATCTTTGAGTTCGCTCTTAGTTCTTTGTTATTCCTGGTAATGGCATAACATTATTCCTCCTCATAATTTCTCTGTCTATATAAGGTAGGGTTTTGTTTTTTTCCTTCATGCCTTCTGTGATCCTGCTTTCTCTAGAGGTGAATATCTATAGGGTCCCAGCCCACCTGTGCTCAGGTGTGGGCTGATAGCACAGCGTGTTCCCTCAGTCTCTGAACCCAAACCAGTCTGTGGCCAGGTCATTTCTTTGTCCCTTCTGAGAAATGTTGTGAGCTTCTATTAATCTTTCTCCAGGAAACTTGTATTTCTGATATTACCCTGCTTTCATCCACTTTCCTGGGAGATGGTTTTCCTTTTCAATTGCTCTGCTATTGTTTTTAATATTACTGAGGCTTGTTGTCTTTTCCTGCTACTTCCTATTGTAAAATTAAAATGCTACTTTTAGCACAGGAACGATCATATTGCTTTTGAAGGATAGATATTATTCTTGCTCTCCCAACACCATGGGAAGAATTGTACAATACGATTCTATTCAGTCCACATTTTTATCAACACGGTCACCATCACCTGCAGCCATCATTCCATTTTAGAGCACAGCCTTACAGGTATTTTTTTTCCCTTTTTGCAATATCAAGATATGAAGAAGATGAATGAAAGTCTCTTGCATGTTTTTGTCAGTGTGTTTTTATAGCTCCCATGAACAGTGATGGACTTGGCAGCCTGGAGACTGAAATCCTCTGTTTAATCACAGCTAGGTGTAGTTCAGCAGGAAGATGTATTTCCACACACAGCCCCTGTAGCATGTCTAAGCCTCCAGCTGGAGAACTGACCTTCTGTAAGCAGGAAAAAGCTCTCAGGCCACTCAGCCCCTGCCTTATCTGTGAACTGTTCAAAAGGCAGTGTTCATGCCATTGAGGTTTAGTGACAGGTGCTGACGTCTGGTCTGGCGTGGGCTGAGAGTTCTCTCTGGGGAATTTCTTTCCCTGAGTCCCTAAGAGAAAAGCAGTGTTCTGTCCAGTCTGGAAGTTGTACATCTGAGTGCATCGAGTTGTCACATAGCACTTCAAAAGGCAGTGGGTTTGCAGGTCAGCTTGCATTTAGCCCCAGGCTTGATCTTCTGATCATTAATGTCTGTGGTGCTTTATTTTAGTTGTGAAGACTCTCAAAATCTGATAGCTAAGACCAGAGAACTAAGTAAAACCGTAAACTTCAGTCCCATGTTTAGAGTCTTGAGATATTTTATGTGAAAACTAAGCAAAGAGGTCCTTCAGAGAATCCTGCAGCACGCTGCATCCTGAGGAGACACATAGCACAGAGTTAATGTGTGTGGTCGTAAATTATATGTTCTGAACATTTTATAATATCGTGTAGAAAGGGTCATGTTCCTTTTCATTAATATGTGCTTGTGGGGTTTTAATCACATTTCCCTGAAAATCCAATGTAATGAAAACATGTGCTGTTCCAAAAGAAGTGCTGGCTATTAAATCTGCTGGAAATAATTTGGCTGGGTTTGGGGTGTTTTTGTATTTTTCAGCTGACAGGACAAGTGACTTTGCAGATTGCCTCTGATCCAGTTTTGCCATTTAATGCCCTCGACGTCGCCTTGGAAGTCCAGAACAGTCTGAAAGGTAATTTTCATTAGAGGAATATTGTTATCCATTAATACAGGGGAGGAAAAAGAACCTTCTAATCCCTAATACATATTTTCAATGTTTGAATAACTGCTAGTGATTTTACTAGTTAAATAGGGTCATTATATAATGCTGAATAAAATGCAGGTTTTGTTGATAAAGAAAGCCATAAAGTTTTTAGATTTTTTCTGATGTTACTTTGTCAATTAAGCAATACAGGTTACCTGTAGTGTCCTAAGGCCTTTGAAAAATATTTCTGTTTACAGGTCTATGAAACTCTCAGGGTAATCTGTTAAATAGAGAAGTGAGTTCTATAAAATCACACCCAAACTTCACATATCCTTCAGCAGACTGTGAGATCGTATCTCAAACGTAAAGACTTTTTGCAATCTTGAGGTGCCACCCCTGCACTTCATTCATTGCCTACACTACAAAGAACCACTTTTCTGTAACACATACTCCTAGAAGTATGATACCTTTTCTTTAATCTTTGCCATCCATCATTCTGAAGACGTAGGAGTCAGTAGGCAAGTATTGGTCTGGAATCAGTGGGCATCTAAAGAGACAAGTAATTTTAGCTCTGTTGTGCCACATAAACATTGGTTTAGTTCAGCCTAAACACAGCAGGGGATGATCATCAAATGAAAAGTGTGGCTCAGCTGGTATTCCTTCAACTGAACATGAGATATCTTCTATTGTTCTTCTTCTTTCTTTATTTTGAGTAACAGGAAACATTGATTTAAACTGACTTTTTTTTTTTCCTCTAACTTCAGTTACATCATTTATCTCCACCACTTCAGGGGAGAGAAAATTATTTCCTAGGTTGTAGGGCCAGCAGGGTGAATTTTTTTTCCAGCTGTTCACTTTGGAGTTTTGTTTAATGATTTTTCTCATGGCTTTCATGTCTTGTCTCTCTCTGACCTGTATAAAAGAACAGTTTATTTTCATTTTGCAAAATATTAAGGCAATGGTCCTTTTTCAGTTATTTAAATGAGACGTTGTACTTTTAAATGAGACGTGGCTCATGGGTTTATTCATTCTTTTAAAAGATTTTATGTTGTCCAAACTTCCCAGTTCCAAGTTGGAATGTCTTAGTAAGCCGTTTCCTTCTCCAGCTCAATGCAAACTGTAAATGTGGTAAAGGTGAAGGTAAATCAGCATGACATGTAAAATATTTGTTCATTAGGCTTAATTTTGTGCCTCTGGGATCTGGTTCAGCCAATTCCTTGAACACAGATTTTATTGCCCTTTCTCACATGCTTCGAGTTAAATTTTGTGTAAATATTTGACTCACTGTTTGCAATCTCCTGGATGTACTCCTGAAAGGTTGTGTATACCTTGATGCTTGTTAATACTGCATTTATTTACATTTCTAAAGGATTTAACACTGCAATGTGGTGGGTGTCTGTACAATTAGCTCTACTAAATTCCCTGGGATATTATTCAGCACTTCACAGACCATTTCTTCCATTCAGGATGGTGTGGATGGCAAGTTTCTGGGCTGTTCCTCAGAAAGATGGGCAGAGGCTGTTCAGGGACCTGTGTTCTCTCCCCTTGCACACACCAGAACTCTTGGAAACAAACCACTGCTTTTGGGTTTGTCTGAAAAGAAGGGTTGGGGCTGGAGAGATTTCTTTTTCTGCCTCTGCTGATGGTCTGATGTTTAACAGGAAACCTTGTGGTCATAAATGATGGGAGATGGGGGTTCTAAGACTGAAATCCAGGTCCCCAGGGCTAGTCAGGCTGTTGCCTGTCTATTCACAGATGTGATATTTTAGACAAATTCAGAAATAAGTGACTGCTTAGAATATTCTCTGTAGCTACACCTTGCAGTTGTGTGGGATTTGTGCTTTCCATACATTTGAAATCAAGACTCATTTTAACTTGAATCAAATACAAGAATATCTTGCTAGACCTTGTATCCTATGACAATCCAATTTATCTCTTGAGCCAGGGTGCAGACAAGGTGTCAAATCTGGGGTGTGAATGATACACGTAGTGCTTTTAAGCATTCCTGTGTTGTATATTTATGCAAGTAAAAATGTGCAGTCATTTGTATGGAAGCGTTTTGTATGTATACAAGCATTTTTATGCAGAACACATTTGTATTTTCTGCTGAAAGCTCTTAGCACGGTTCTCCTTGTAGCCTGTCTGTAAAATCTAGTGTATGTTACAGCAAGTTTCAGGGGCTGATGATGGAGATTCTCAGGTGTCTCATCAGGATTAAAAACATTTCTGCACCTTTGCACCTCACTGTCCCAGCAAGAACAAGTTCAGCCACCCAGTTTTCAAAACTAGACTCAGCCAGGTTGGTGGTGTCCCTCACTTGGGAGCTGTAGGAGCTGATGTCATTTATTACTGGCAGTCACTCAGGCTCATGCAAACCTTGCAGAATCGGTGTGGCTGTGCAGCACCAGGCAGGTGAGGTGAGATCCCCACTTGTGGCTGTCAGCACAGGGCTGCTGGAGCAAATTCTACCCATCTCTGGTAGGCACTGGCTGGGAGGGAGAGGCTTTTGGAGACAAATTAAGGGTGAATGAGATTTTTCTGGTTTTCCAGAAGTGCAGGAGTCATGATTTAAAGCTCTTTGGCTGAGGCAGTGTCAGCTGTGTGTGGCTCCCCATCAGTTAGGCCCTTTCTCCTCCCCAGAATGGATGTTTTACAGATGTTGCAGCAGGTGAAGTACTTGGGGTGATAATAGTACGGCAGCACTAGCAGAGGTTTAAAATAATCTGGTTTGCAATAAGTCGTTCCCAGGGAAGTCTGTGTGACTTTCCACAGCCCTGTCTCTACCCATACATTTCAAAATATCAGGCTAAACTCTCTGTCCTTAGAAAAATCAATAGAGAAACATATCTCTCTCATTTAGTTGATGGCTGCATGCTCATTGCCTACAGCTATCTGCTGCTCTTCATCTTGGCATTGTTTTACCTGCTTCACTGTGTTTCCCTGATCATTTTGGGTGCTTTTCAGAGTTACTCTCTCCTCCTGTCTGTAATGTTCAGAAAATTTCCCTCTTTACTGTTCCCACCCTTTATTCTTGACTGCAACAGAGGTGAAAAACACAACAAATCTGTATCTAAGACAGAAATATCTCTTTTGTCATGAGACGCTGAGCTTCTTGTCTTCAGTATCCATTCAAGGTTATTATGTATTAGTACCTTTCTTCAGCCTTTAAAAACAGTGGTGGAAAAACACATTTTCCATGGACAAATGCTCGGTTCTGAAGGGCAAGGATGAGCATCTATTCTGTGTTAGCAGGCCGTAAGTTTCAGCAGCTCTGTACAAAGTCATTGATAACTTCAGAGAATTGTAGAATAGTTTGTGCTGGAAAGGACGTTTAAAGGTCATCTAGTCCAATGCAGTGAGCAGGGAAATCTTTCAGTAGATCTTTCAGATGATGCTCAGAGCCTCACCCAGCCTGGCACTGAATGTTTGTATCCACCACCTCCCTGGGCAACCCAGTGTTCCAGCATCGTAAAAAATCTCTTATTTACACCTAGACTAAGTCTAATCTTTTGGTGTAAACCCTCACTCCTTGTCCTATTTCAAAAGTTTGTCCCAAATTTTATCATAAAAGCCCCCTTTCAGTATTGAAAGAGCACAATAAAGTCTCCCTGGAGACTGCTCTTCTCCAGGTTCCTGTATTGACACACACATAGTCACAACATTCCTCTTTAACATAACTTCTTTAAAAAGAGACTTGGAGCAACACCAGATTATTTTACTTGGGCCATAGCAGTCATGGCAGCAAAATTGAAGCTGATGGCAACATATTCTTTGCACTAAGGCTGTCTATGGATTTGTGTTTCTGCCCCTTTAGGGTGCTTCCTACAAAGCTTTCCCATTCAGATTTTCTACTGCCAGGTCTGCTTATCCTATTTTGCAGAGCATGAAAAATTTTCATAGTGAATAATACAGCAGCAAATCATAGTTGATTCAGAATTTGCAAGCTAATCAAAACCTGAAGCAATTTCCCTTCTCTCTTACATGGAAACACATGTTCACATATATGGTAAGCAATTATCACGCCTTAAAATGCTGATTTGTCTGTGCTCCCTTTCCTATAAGTACTTGTAGGCAGGTACTTTAATAACAGAGGGCACAAACACAGTTTTAAAATGTTAAATCTCTAGCTGTGCTTTTCATAAGAGCAATCAGTTACACAGGGAAAGGCTATTGTATTTGATGTCTGTAAAAATATCTGTGTGGTGTAACTTGTTTCTGAATAGGATCCAGTTACATTTAGCAAATGCAATGAAATTCAGCAGTGTAATTCCCTGATCAAGAGTGCACATGCTCTTGAGTCACTTTCCTGTATTTGCAATTTTATTTTTACAGCAACTAAACAACTAGCTTAGATGATTCATCATGATTCACACTGGAGACAAAAGGACAAAGAATACAAAATATAATAACGTGGCATTGTTTTCTCTTCAACGAGGTAACACTTGTGCTTGATTTTCTCTGTAAAAGCATCACAAGGTGCTTAAGACATTATTAGTTAATGCAGGGTTTTCTTGAGGAATCATTTGCCCTTCCATTCACATCTCCTCAGCCTGAGAAAAGCATAAATGGTTTGAACTGCACTTGGTGGTGCAGTTCAGTGTGTTGTGATGCCTGTTCCGTCCTTATTTGGCTGAGGTAACACTGCCCATATTGCAGGTTTTGTACTGAAGCATTAAAAAAGGGCCTTGGCGTGCGTTTTCTAGCAAGTGCTGGTTTAGAGGGTAAAACAAAGAGTTGATTTAGGAGCTGTGGAGGAAAAGTGAGAGCATTTACAGGATTTTTTGTGTTTAAAAAGGTGGCCTGGTTGGCTTCATTTGCAAATACAGAAAGATGGACTTTCCCTTTATCTCACGTATCCTATTGAAAAGGCAAAGTTGACATTTGCAATTGTTTATATAAGATTGAGAATAAAAACTGTAAAAGTTTTATGTTACTCGGAATACGAAGTGCTTTGCTGAAACCAAGGATTCTCTCTAACAGAGTGAGTTTAAACATTTCCATATGGACACAAGTCCCAGCTGGGTAAGGTATGCACATTGCCTGCATTATATACATGGGAATGGGAACTTCTTCAGCTGAACAGGATGTTTGCCAGAGATTTGAAAATTGAGGATAGTGATATTTTGCAAATATCTTAAATGTAGCAAGCTTATATGCTTGAAGAATATTTTTCTGAGGCATCAACATAACTTGATCACAATTTCAATTACTGCAGACTCTGAGAGATACCAACCCTTTATATCAAGATACCAGCACTCCTATTATCCATCCTACTTAGGGAAAGGTGCATTGGTCAAGTGTCATTAGCAAAGGAACCTTGTCCCAAACCAGGGCAGACATAAACCATCTTCTCTCACTCCTGTTCCCCCTGGGAGCTTCTGTTCATTATTGAAATTCATCTTGATATCTCAGGAAATCTGACAGTTTCTCTCACACCAGCATCTTGTCTCTCCATGTGTTCTGGATCGTTTTGTGTTTTGCTGGATTGGAATGTGCTAGTCAGCTGAATGACAGGAGTGTATGGGATCTATGAACTCCTTTTCCTTTGCTGGAATGTATCCAATAGCAAATCTCTTTTTACATATGAGAGGGAGAATACGTTATATTCAGGCATTTCCTTGGATTTCTTAGTTAGACCTGTTTGCATTTCCATTCCTATTATGTGCTCACCTTTCAGACTCCAGCCGTGAATAATCTAAGAAATGGGTTGGTGTTTGTCCTGATTTTAACTAGAATAGAGTTAATTTTCTTCCTAGTAAGATTTTGGATTTAGAATGAGATGAAAGTTGGTAACTCCCTGATGTTTCAGTTGTTGCTGAGTAGTGTTCTCACCCTGAGGACTTTAAAGTTTCCCGTGTTTTACCAGAGAGGAGTTAAAGGAAGCTGGGAGGGAGCATGACCAGGACAGCTGACCTGAACTGGCCAAAGGGGTGTTTCATACCAGAGAACATCATGCTCACTTTAAAACGAGGTGGCCAAGGAGGCTGATTGCTGCTGGGGCCATGCTGAACATGGTCAGCCAAATAAAATCACTCATCTGTCTTGGGTTTTAGGTCTCTCTTTTGGTTTTCTCCCTTTTCGATGCTATATTATTACTGGTTTTATTATGATCATCATCATTATATCTCAATTCTTAAACTCTTCTAATCTCAACCCACTGGTTTTAATTTTTTGTTTCTTCTCTTCCTTCCATCAGGGAATTCAGTGGCTATGAGTGAGCAGCTCATGGTACTTCCTTGCCAGCTGAGGTTAAACCATGTCAGTGTTCCCCAGTTACTATTTGTGATTTTTCCATGTGTATCTTAGACAAGGAAGTTGAAAATTCATTGAACTTGAGTCCTGAACCACTTTCTTGTCTTAATTACCTCAGTCACTAAGGTGCAGAACTCCCTGAGGTTTGCATGTTCCTGCAGAGGTGAGACAGCTCCTAGGGCTGCGTGGTTTATGTTGATTAAGGCTTTATTTGAAAGATCTAAGGACAGTTGGATTTCTTGTCAATAGGCAAAGTGAATCTTCGGCCTTAAAAAAATTTCTGCATCCTGGAAATGTTTGTGCTGACTGATACTGCTTTTGACTTTCTATCAGGTTCAGGCTCTGCTTTCTCTCTCCATGGCTAACAAAGCAATAGTTAACACTCCAAGTTTTAAAAGTTTTGAAAATATTGACTGGATTAGAATATGCATTAGGATATCAATTAAAGTTGGCTCATTGGCATATGACTTAAGTGATTAAGAGGAACAATTTCACATACCCTCCACAATTGCTGTTAACCTCTAAGATTCTAAAGTGTTGAATCAAATTCAATTAAACTGTGCATTTTACAATATTCTATAGAGCAGTCATTATGGAATCCAAGCACGGGCTTTCAGGCTCAAGAGCAACACCATCAAATGGCACTGAATAAATTCATTCTCAGAAGGAAATGTTGTAGTTTTGATTTATAACCATTGCTTCCTGCATGCCTGTTTTTCCAATGCTAGATTTCATGCTGTACCCCAAAAATCATTGCTCACAGCTTATGAGATCTTAAAGCACCAGAGCCCAAATTGATCTTTGAGAAGCAGATCGGAGGCTACACGGAGTGATCTATGGCTTCCCTTGACCCGCTCCGTGCTGCTCACGGGGGAAGAAGAGCCTCAGCTTTTAATTGGGCTATTAATTTTGGCTCGGAAGCAAGAGCAGTGAGTGGTGTGTGAATCCCTGGTGACTGTCCTGCTGTCCCTGTTCCAGGTGATGAGGCAGGCCTCCCCCAGCTGCTGGCAGTGGCAGCACGTCTGAGGGACACGGCGGAGCTGCTGCAGTCGGACGAGATGCGCCCGGCCAACGACCCCGCGGAGAGAGCCCCTGTCAGGGTCAGGATGCTCAATGATGTGCTGCAGGGCTTGGAGAAAAGCTTCCTGGTTCATCAGGCTCCTCCAGGGCTTTACAGGTATGGCACACGGTGTTCCACGCCTTCTGTGGCTGAGCCGAAATGGTGTTCGCCAATGCTTGGTTTGCAGAACTGTCTTTAATTAGAAAAACTTCAGTGAGTACCCAAAATAAAAGCGCTTTTTTTTTTTTTTTTCCCCATCACATCCTTTCTGCAGAAAACATTTAATTCATTACGATGCAGGGGGTCATTAGAATGCAGCACTGTAGCACTTCTGTCCTGACATTGCTGCTAACAAGACGTACGGTGCGATGGCAGCCCAGGCAGCGTGGCAGAAACACGTGTCAGGTGGTACAGGAAGCTTTCAGAAGAAGAGGAAAATATTTTGAAGTCTTATCGCTGCTTGACAAGCTCCACCTATATTTTATTTAAAACTTTGTACAGTTCATTGAAGATTCGGAATTGTACAAGGTACTCAGTGGCATTATTTAACATATTTAATTATATAGCAGCGTTCCTGGATGCATTTCAGCGAGTTAAAGGCAGTACACTCCAGCTAATGAGGAGGCCTGAGACAGTCACTGTTCATAACATCTCGTCTCTGCTTGGAATTATTCTCTGATATGTGTTGAGCTGCACTACCCAGGTTGGTTTTAAGATGTCGTAGTCATCCCATCTTTTACTTTCTAAGAAGTCTGCAGGTCTCTGTCTCTCACCAGCCCCAACTAAAGCAGCAAAACTGTGCTTTGATTTCTCTTGATGGGAAAAATTATCCAGTGTCTCACATAAGTGAACGTGTGAAGTGGACATCAAACAGACTCGTGGTAGAGGTGGGGAAGGAAAGCAGAAAGCTCCAGCCACAGGAGGGATTCTTCCAGTTATTGGCAATGGTGTAAAACAAATACAGTCATCTTTTAACAAAAGCAAAGGGGAGGGAAAAAAAAAAAGCAAGGTAGTTATGAGTAACTCAAAAGTGTCAGTGAATAAAAGGCCTACGGCTGTAATAAAGAAAACAGAATAATTACATTTGAGGAGGGGCCAATTTACTCTGACTGGATTTATAACATAAAGAAATAAGCCAAAATGGGATTAGATAAAGTCTAGTATTGCAGGTTTAGCAGTGCTGTCTGAATTGGAATGGTGTTGCAAAGGAACCATAAAACTGTTTAATGATAATGTAATATGTATGTGTTGCATTACAACAGTAACATTCAACATTGTTGGATCTGGGCCAGTTCTTTATTTGTAAAAATAAATTATATCAAAACTTAAGATTATAAGGAGAGGGGTTTTGAGGTCTCCTAATATTTCAGTTCTGGCAGTGCTTGCATTATTGTTTGTTATTTGCCAAAATGCAATTACTAGATATGCAAACATAATGTAACAAATTTTTCACCTGCTCTCCACAGTATTTAGTACAGAGCAAAAGTACTTTCACACTGGCAGAGTACACACTGTGGAAGTGAAAATGTTGTACTTGTTGCCCTCTAATTTAATTAAATTTGATACAAGATATAACAGTGCAAGATTCCAAAGTCTGGGAGAAAACATTGGCTTTGACTTTACTCTGAATAATTTTACCTGACATCATCTGGAATATACAACAGTAAAGGACACCTTGTGAATAATCATTTAGTTGTTCATTTAAAAAGAATGCAACCTTTGTACGGTGCCAAGGTGTGTAATTGTTACCTTTAATGGTAAATCTACACAGATAAACAGAATCAAGGACACTGCTAGATTGCTACTGTCCTTTGCTGCCATTTATAATCTGAAGTATGTTTGCTTAATTAAAAAAAATTAAAAGCATCTAACTGTAAGTCTTGTTTAGATTATTTTTCATTTTTTTAGGGATTGAAAGTCCTATTAGTTGATGAAGTTATGTGAATGTGTTTTGTGTTCTGAAGCTATAAATATGCCCTGAGAACACTAGAAATGCTTGAAAAACCTGATGCACTTTTTTTTTTTTTTTTTTTTTTGCTTGTAAAACTTTTAAGCTTATTCTTTTTTGTCATTTGGTAAAGAAAACAAACAAAAAAATCAGTCTCACAGCCAGGACCTTGTATGCCATGTTTCATCCCAGTCAGAAGATTGATAGGCAAGTTATAAACCCCTGAAATAGTGGTTTATAATGGAAATGCTGGCAGCCCTTTAACTGCAGCAGCACAAGCAGTACAGCAATAAATACTGTGCTTCATCTGTAAACAGAAATTTAGGATGCAGTTTGCAGCCTTGACCTTCAGGCTCCAACTGTGTTTAGATCATTAAGATTCCATAAATACTGTAATTTACAGCCTTCTGAAGGAAGAATTTGTGTGCACAGTAAAGGACGTATTCTTCATGAAAAAATGATTGCTTCCTGTATACCCATTTGGACTCATATTCTCAACCTCAATCAAAGCACTTGACAAATTTGCTGAAGTTTTAGGCATCATTTTTAGCCTTGTGTTTGTCCTAATTCACAGCTCTCTGGTTCTATGCTATGTTTTCTGTCCTAGAACTTGAATTAAAAAGAAAGGTGGATTTTTTTTTATTGCAGGAATGTTGCCACCTTCCTGTGCTTCTCCACTACAGGGGAACTGATACATCTTTTATATAATTTTTTTTCTATAGTTCCCACACACATTCCCATAACTATAGTCTCTTACTGTGTATTTAAAAAAATAAATGCCTCATTCCAGTCAATGTCATAGGGGAATATCTGGGCATAAATGATGCATTATGCATCTACAATGAGTAATATAATCAAATGTACTGGCAGAATTCAAATTACAGATTTTTTTTTAATAATTGGTTTAGGATATTTGACTAAATTTAAGTAATCATGACTGATATTGGCAGGTTGTTCAATACAATGAATGCTATAGTTTTGATGCTAATCCCTCTTCCCTGAACTTCCTGACATTGAACTGCAAATTTGACAACAGCACATGTTCCCCATGATCTCTATTTCCAGCTGAGCTGGAAATACACAAGTACAGCTTTAATCAGGGTATTTTAGTCTTATCCAGAAATTTAGGCAGAATGAAAAATAATAGGTTGAGGAATATCCTGCTTTGCAAAAGTTACCCTGGGACTTGATTTGTGGTTAGGAGAAAATTGCTGAGTTTTATTGTACCTGAAATATTTCTTTGATTCCCAATGGTAACCCTGGGTAGATTTTCTATTTCCAGAATATGTCTAGGAATAAAATAAGATTGCTGTTGGCATTTTTCATTTCTCTCTCTTTGTTTCTCATAGCATAATCATAATGCTGATAATTATTTGGATTTATAATTTGTCATTTTTTTAATGGAATAATCAGTAGAAATCCATTTGTTCCTTAGCTTTAGCCATCTCTTGCTTTCCACTCTGGCAATGCACATTTGTGTGGAACATTTCTGTGTGTTTTCTGATGGTCACATTTTGCTACTAAAGGTAATAATCATAGATTACACAGCAGTGGCACCTGCAAGGTTAATGTAAGAACAGAGGCTTTGTTACTACAGGAAAGGGGGAAAAAAATTCAAGCATATTGTCCTCTCCATGAGATGTTCAGCCTCACCAGAGCCATAAAAAGATACCATAAATATGTTATCTTTTTGCATGCTTTTCCCCCTACAGAAATACCAACCTGACACTGACACCAATGTCAGGGATAGCAGGACAGTGTGGATCTTCCTGGTGCTCACTTCATAAATCCTGACTTCAAATCTTGGGCTTGCCTAGGCTCAGTGAGAGGGTTCTCACTGTTCCTTGGGTGTTTTGTTGTACTTTTTGCATTTGCTGATCCGTCTGTCAGGTCTGTGTGTGCACTCCTTAGGTGCTCACAGAGAGCCTCTCCCTGTGTTGAAAGGCAGAGCTCTTCAGTGCACAAGAATATTGAAAAAAAAAATAAATAAAAGAGTTAGTAGAGTAAATTTCATGGAGTATCAGGCATGGCACACTCAGTGCAGAGAGATCTCAGTCTCAATGGAAGTGTCACATTTCTTCAGGTCCAGGTCTCATTATCAGATATGGTGGATGCTGTTGATACCAGATGGATCCAGTAGTAAGTTTGCAGAATTTCCTAGAATCAGTACTTAAAATTAAAGCCAAAAAGAGGTGTACAAGGGCTCAGGTTGTCATTTCTGCTCCAGTCAGGTGCATTTTTTTCTTAATGGACCCTTTTCTAAGGCTCCATTATGTCCTGACTGACAGTTCTTTCAACAGTTTTATAAAAAAATCAAAGTCAACTTGTGTAAAATCTTTCTTTTAGAAGTTTTATCTTAGCATGGCAAGTTTATCCTCTCCATTAAGGCTGTATTCGTCTGCCATCACTATTTATGGAATTGTTACAGGGGTGATTGTGCTTTGTCTAATAGATGTAATTGAGTGAATTGAGTAGTAAGTAGGTGAAAAGCAAGGATTTTGAAAGCAATCTGTGTCTTCAGCAAAGACCTCCAGCAGTTTTTATTGCTCATTTGTACCAGTTAAACCTCTTCATTTTGCTTCTTTTCATCACGGATATCCAAGTGTGACATTAACACTTCATTGGGCTAAAGAATTACAACAAATGGCTGCATTTTAATGCACAGAACAAAACACTGGCAGTAAGCAAAGATAAATTGTGCACCCTGAATCTGACATAATGAAATGAAAGAACAATCAAAAGGTATTTTTAGTACCATTCAAAAAAGGCAAATGTGGTCGCGGCTGAATTCGTGCCACTCAAGTGTGTCCTGTTCACCAGAACAAATATTTTCCTTTCAGATTGAGATTTGTTATGTGCATTCCTGACATGTGTATTCAGTGTGTATATTCTACAGGGTTTATTTCTGCTTTGCTGGTAAACTGCAGCAGATTCTCAGGTTTCAAAACACACGTGGCCTAAGAGTCAAGTTTCTAGAGACATGTTCAGTAGGAAAATTAAAGACTTTATTATATCTCCATGTGTAAACAAGCTGCTCACTGGATTTACGGAGGACAAGCATTAAAGATGCAAATATCCTGCTAATCTTGAAACAGGAACGTGGGTAAACATGGAGTGCGATGTCACCTGTAAAATAAAACAAAACCCTAGCCCAGAGTTTCTACTGAAGACAGTAGTTCTGTCTCATTGTATAAACTCTGGAGATTTGTTGTTTTTTTTCATTTTGAATTCTTCATTTATGACTTCAAGTAGAAAACGTTCCTGTCTCCTTTGTAGTGATGTCTGAGATGTTTTTTGACCGACCTGAACCAAATGCGTGGAGTATTTTTATTGTTCTGCCTTGTATTATGTGGAGCAGAGTGATTTGATACGGTGTCGATGATCCTTAGTGGGGGAAATGCTGAAATAATTCATCTTTCACTGGCAGCAGTAGATAATGTTCTGTCTCTATTATCTGCCATGTGCAATTTGTAAATACAATGCTAGAATTATGCTGGGGGAGAAGGAAAGAATTGTGTGCTGGTTGTAGAATAGCGTACCTCAGATTTTGCCATTCAGTCAGAATAAATGAATTTTTGTCTTCCGACACAGCAATTATTTCCCACTGACTTTTGACCCCCACATTTTGCATTTTTCAAAACTTGCAACTCCTTTTCTTCTATGATTTTTTTCATGGCTTGTAAATGGAGTTATGAACAGTGGCATTACTTGTTTCCCTGTCTAATCCTTCTCTGGTGCTTCTCAGTTCTGCAGTTGTTGTTCAGCTCCCTTCTCTCTGATAAGCATTTGCCCAAATGTAATTTTTTACACTCAAAATGCCTCCTTCCTTTTCTTCTGCCTTACTCCTTTGAACTTTACAGTGTTTGAGCAGTGTGATTGTGGCTTTTGGAACTGTAAGTATGAAGCAGCACGTTTATCCTGGCACACACCAGTAGCATTTACTAGGCTGATAATGTTCTTACAGATTCCTGCCATGGTTGTTATTTTTCCCATCACTGATAATGATGCTGAATTATGCCCTTTCTTAATGCTGAGGAGATGCAATAAAGTGAGTGATAGTCACTCTCAAAACACCTGATCCATCTGAGTGGCAATTGAGATGGTTTTTTTTTTTCCTTTGGAATCACCGATACATGTAATGGCCATGAATTAATGACTGTATTTGTTGTCTTGTAAATTTTTACTATTTAAAGAGCATTTGCTGCATAAATACTACTGAATTAGCCATCTGCAGAGCTGTAATTATGGCAGACTTTAAAGCTTATTTAAACGGGGAACATGAAAATCTTTTCATTACACCTGCAAAAGCAGAAAACCTCTGTAATCAGGGATTATGTCATGGCTTGAAAACAGATTTCTCACTTCCCTGATATGAGGGGAAACCTGGTTTTACGTATATTCATTTATTTTTCCTCTATGTTCTTCGCATGAATTTTCTCCCATCTTTTTAATTAGGTTGATTTGTATACTTGCAGAGTTCTCTCTGTACAATACGTCAGACCCATTGTGTTTGTGATCCAGTAAATATTATTATATTGTAATCTAACCCAGCATTAAATATCTTGAAGACAAAAACATGTTGTCCAGGAAATAATATTCCTCGTGCTTCCCACAAATGCGCATGGTCTTGGCCTTGGAAAAAAAATAAAAAAATAAAAAAAAAATTGGATTTTTTTCTGGTAAAATGACATTTATTTTTTATGTGTGCCCTTAGTGGATGTTTTAGCCCATCTCACAGCGGTTGTTCTGCTGAGTGTAAAAGCCCTGTCACAGCTGTTGTGTGAGCTCAGTGCAGAGCTCTCCTGCCAACCTCCAGCAGGTCTTGTGGTTAGGATGCAGCTCCACTCTGTGTCCCTTGCTGGCAGATCTTGCTTGGTCTGCACTTATGGTGCTAAATAGGGCAAGAATATTTAGTCCCAGAAAAAAAAACCAAAAGTCTACTGTGATCTCAGGAAGCTGTACAAAGTATTAGATTCTGAATCATTTATTAAATATGACAGAAACTTAATGTTTTATACGTTATTTTATCTTTATTATAAACAGTAGGACTGGTTACATTTTTTAGGTCCAAGAAATATATGAATCCACGTTTCTGATGATGATGGATGAGAACCACTTGTGTATGGTTGAAATATTAGCCAAGAACACTTCTTGAATATGGTACAAAAATAAATGGAATTCATTGGGATAATAGTTAATATGCAACATTCCCCCATCAACATATTACCCAGTCAATAGAGCTTAGAAATGTGTTGATGAGATCATTAACAGGAAAATTACCTTAACTGGGACTTAAAAGTAGTGTTAATTTTGTGTGTGTACCTGCCACTGAAGGTAATAATGATGTAACTTCAGGCATCTCTTTAAAGATGTATTATGAGATAATCTTCTATCCCTCATTAAATCTTATGATAATGACCTGTGGTAATGGTCTCATGTGACGTGGCACGGAGTTATTTAGGGTGATAAACCCAGTCAGGATCAGAACTGGAGATCAAGGTCAAGCCAGTTTCCTGCATTAAGCACTGGACACTGTGTGCTGCTTTGTTTAGGAATGGGATTCCTCCTTAGGAAGAGGATGTTTTCTATGATTTCTAAATAAAAAGCCCTATGAAGCCATCAGAACATCAGCTGTGAGCCATTTGGAAATACTTTTATTAATTCACTTCCCTCAAGTTCTTCAAAATAGTAGCACATCTGCTTTGAATTCGAGTGTTCCAGACTGAGACATCCTTAAAAGACAGATAGTTTCCTCCAAATTATCCACACAAGCATATGTTTCTTTCACTTGAAAAGCAAGTGTAGCATAAATCATTCAAAGAACAACATGCTTACATTTGTTACCAACAGCTACATTATTCGAAATTTAACAAAGAATATTTCATACCAGTTGCTGCCAGCAAATAACATTTTAAAATACAGCTACATCAATTTTGTTCAGTGCATCATCACTCTTTTAAGTATAAATGTAAGTCCTTGTTCTGAGGAACCACAGAAAAGCTACTGGTGGATTTTCCAGGAATTTTTACATCTCCAGGGAGTATACATCATTCTCTCAGCAGCTGCATGCTGGGATTGGAAGCTCTGTGGCAAAGACTCTGATAGTGGGTTCTATGGCTTCTTCAGGAATTTCTACATAAAGCTGCTTAATTAATTTCTGTAAAACCCTAGAAAAAATAATGCCTAATTAGAGGACTGCTGTTGAGTAGTGATGAATAGTGACTTGCTACTTCTGAACAGCAAATGCATCCTATTTTATTTTTTGATTTCACTTACTGTGAAGTAATTCTCTACTGTTGAAGCTGTAGATTGCAATCTCCTTACCTACTGATCTTGTTTACTCGAAGGCAAGAAAGAAATCAGATCCTAAACTCAGCAAATATTCACCAGGACAAAACTGTGAGTGCATGGTAATGTTGATGTTCAGCACTGGCAAAAAGATACTTCTTTGCAGCTTGATTTTGCTCAGACTCAGTCTTTAAGCTGGTCAGACTTTTTAGCCCCATTATTCTTATTTGAAGCTGTTCCAGAACATCAGTGCTCTTATGATCTGCTGCTTGCCTCAAGGCGCCAACTTCCATTTGTTCATGGCTATTATATATTATTACACTAGACATTGTTTGCTATCAGAAGTCACAAAAATTAGGAAGTGATGTAATTACTGTTTATTTAACATAAGTAACAAAGTTTGGCTACAGGTTCTCATAGATTCAGTATTTCGTTTTTTCTTCAGCCATTGCAGAACACTGTCCTATTATCAGAAAATCAAGCTCATCATTATTAGCTTTACTTTATGTCAATCTCGTCTGTTGGCTGAAAATATTTAACTATCAAAAGAATTCTTTCCTTGTACATCTTTCAGAACAGGAATGAAAGTGGATATTTTCTGTGAATGTTGAGTTTTGGTCGTAAAAAAGTCCTCAAGCAACCTTTCTTGGCTTAAATTCTTTAATAGACTTTTTGCTTTCTTGTTAGGATTCTGGATGCTCCTACATGTGCTTTGGAATCTGGGACTGGTGCACTCAAGGCCCTCACAAAGATTTCAAGTGTCCAAGCTGAAGTTTAGGCCAGAGTTAGAGTTAGGTTAGACATTAGTGATCCTTAAGTGAGAGATTAGTGTTTTTCAGGACAGTGCATCCCTTACCTTTAAAATACTGTAATCAAAGAGAACTGTAGGGAAATAAAAGATAATGTATCTTGTAACCCACTACTCTTCCAGTTTGGCTTCTCTTTTTTCCTTTGTTTATTTGGCAGGCAGTCAAGCCAAGACACCTCACAGAGCTGCCAAAATCAGGATTAATTTTTTAAAGAAGCCCCATTTTGAACTGACCTCTCAGAAATGTACTCAAACTCAAAATGGAATAATTACCTCCTTGTGGTCCCATGTCCCAGCAGGATCCTGTCCATGCACACTTACCACAACCTCCCTTTGCTATAATTGACTCAATTAGAGGTGTCCCAATGCCTGTCTTTTATGCAAGATAAATTTCTATCTAGCAGGGAGAGAGTTTATCTGGTTTACCACTGTCATATAACAATGCCTTTGAAATGCCTTTCAGTTGGTTAGATACCAATTTGTGATTGATATCTCGATTACCTGCAGCTTATCAACTGCTGATAACATGCAAATACATCCCTTTCAGGCAGACACTCTGAGTGTAGATGATTTTGAATCTATCACTTTCTGGAATATGTATTGGTAGAACCATTTGCAGCCTGTAAATGAAGGCACGGAGGCTCTTTGGAAAAGGAGAGGATACGTAGGACACAAAAGTCAGGAATAACATATTCCAAACAGAGGATCCTTAAAGGTGTCCTGCTGGGTTTGTGGGGACTTTGGGCAGTGAAAGAATGGTTTTACAGCTGAGTTGCCCTGAGTGGTTGGGTGCCACATCCCCAGTTTCCCTCTGTGTGTGTGTTGTTCCATCCCATGGCCCCAGAGCCGGCGACTCCCAGCGCTCAGTCCCGCAGGGAACAAACATTGTTGGAAAACAAAACAAAAAAAGGGGTTCTTCTGGATCAGCTCTAATGACATGTAATGCCACTTCACCAGGGCAAATATTTCCTCCTGATAAAAGCTAATCTTACATGGCCAGCAGCTATAATTTTATAATTATAAACCTTCTGCCACAATGCTGCTGGGAAATAAAATAGGTAAGATAACGAAACTGCGTGTGGGTGTCAGGAAGGTTTAAAAAGTAAGAGAAGAAAGGAGAAGAACCATTGGAGATCAAAGGATAAGGATCCCAGAGGAAAGAAGGAAACTTCCTGCATGCTCATTGCAAAATTTTCTGAGGTGCAAACTTGTGTACATAAACCAATATAAATCTCCTAGTGCTGTTTCCTGAGAAGATTTTGTAATATTTTTATGTCCTACAATGAATAACCACTGTATGGAACTGGAAGTCCTGACATGTAAATATTGTTATTAGAGTGCATTTACTTATTTACTGAAGTAATCATATTTTATGTCTTACAAACATGACTGAAAATAGACTCCTAAATATAAGAAAAGTTCATTCAAAATGTAATAGTATCAGGGGAAAGGGAAATTCAGAGAATCCTTGTTCTGGTGTGCCTTTTTTTTTTTTTTTTTTTCCCTTGGAGAGTACAAGAAAAAACAATTCAGGGAATTATAAAATTGAGTTTGTGAGGATGCTAAAGTCATAGCACATTGTGTTAAAACTGGAATAGACAGAGGCTGCCCTCAGCATTTATCTCTAAACAATTTTACTGTGATTCCACAGAGAAAACCTGCACTCATTTTCATGTGGGACACCAGACTTACCATCATGTCCTAATGATTTAATAATTACTTTTCAAAATCTCAAACGTGGGCTGTTAGATGGGAGTCTGTTTGTAAGTGCTTGAATAATTCATCTTGTGTTGTACGCTACCTGCAGACAAAATTTTCTTGTAAGCTAAAAAATCGTTTTTCGTGACAAGAATAATGAGGTAATCCTGTTTCATCTTGTACTGTCCAGTTGCTCTAATGTTGAAGTTGTGTTGAATTAATCTATTTCCAGTGTGATCTCTCATTCAAGAATTTGTCAAATTCCTTCTGGTCTGGTGGGTGTGACAGTAGCTCCTTATTTGTGGTTATGTAGAACAGGGTGTAGTGGCATTATTTTGACCAGGAATTTTTCTAGGCCTGCCAAGGACTTATAAAAGTTATAGGAGATGTTCTGTTTATACTTTCTTTCCTTTGCTAAGGCTGTTTGTTTTGTTTTTTCTCTTTTTTCTCTTTCTCTGGTACTGCCTGGAGTTATTAATTAGGTTTCCCACCTCAGTGATACACTTTTCAGGTCACTGGGATGTGTCACAGTAACAAGCCCATTAGGATGAATGATGTGTGTTGTAATTTCATCAGTGTCATCAATAATGTGTTGCAGTTTTCTGTTTAGGAGTGTCTTTTTGTTTTGTGGGGGTCAAGCTGACTGTGTGAATTATATTTAGAAGATAAAACAGTTAAAGATGAAGGTAGATACTTAAGCAATTAGGCCAGAGGCTGGAATTGTTGTTTTAAGGGTGTAGGCTACAAAACCAATTTGTGTTCAGGAATGTTTAAATAATTGAATTTCACAGTGTACATTAAAGTCTCCTGCTATCATTCTGCATGTTGTGGGCACATGGTGATACCTTGTGTCAATGAAATGGCTGGGGTTTATTTTTCAGTCCCTGTGTAATCTTTAATGAAAACACTTTTCTGACTTGTAAAGGCTTGGAAGTAATAAACTGAACTGACCATTTTTTTCATTTGATGAAGCTTCAACAGAGATAAGAAGTAAACTTGTATAAATTGACTCTCATGAACATGCATAAAGAGAGAAATCATTTTATGCAACAGAGGGGTGGCATGGCTTGCCAAGCAAAGATAAGTAATTGGAAAATACAAGATCCCAGTGAGAACTCCTAGCAGAAAATTTGAAAAAATCCAGATGCTGTATTATGTTACTTATTATTATTTGCATACATAAAAATATAAATGAGATTCTGTCATACTATGTAATCAGCTATTCTGAAGTCCTGTTATTTTTTTCAGAAGTTAAGATATTATTTTAAAATTAAGACAGCAGACTGCTTGTCTCATTCATCAAACAGCTAAGCTCTCTTCAGACACTAATTTGCCCTGCATTCAGGTGGGGTGCACTAGCAGTACTTGCTTTCACTGGGATCACATGCCTGTGCATTTACTGTGGAACCACCAGTGATTCCAAAATCACAGCAGCAGATTTAAACTGTATTCAACACCCTTATTAGGGTCAGGATAAACCATCTTTTTTAGCTTGTGTGGCTTGTTCAGAGCACATCTGATGATGGGACGTGAGGTCTGTTCCTGTCCACCACCAGCATTGTCTCAGCAGCCCCCAAATGTTCAAACCATCCTCTATCTAGAGTCATTTCTGGCAGGCTAAGGCAGTGTTGCTTTGCTGTGGTTGCTGTCTTAGGATGTTTTTATGCGTTGACCTAAAGGAATAGATCCTAACACAGCTCAGGGCACCAGTGTTGAAGGCATTTGGAATTCCACCTCAGTCGAACTCTCCGAGCCACCAGCAAGCAGATCTCTCCTGAGGGTAGAAAGAAATGTGATTATCTCTAGCACTGGCCTTGCTGTTGGAGGTGTTTGAGGGGCTGTGAGCAGGCTCCTTTCTCCCTGTGAACTACAGGAACTATAGAGGAGAGTTCTTCAAAAGACTGGTTCTGCTTGCACTGATCTCAGCAGGAGTCCCTGAACTCAGGCAGCAAAATCAATCCCTGCTTTGAAAAATGCAGTATTTCCTGTAGCACAGCCTGTCCTTAAAACTCAACCAACCAACCAAGAGTTTATCTGGTTCTCAGCATGCCCAGTTTTCATTTGCTGTATCATAGAGACTGCTTTGGGACAGTCCACAAGACAACTTGAGTCTCCTTGGAGTATGAGCTGCACCATGGTTAGGGAACAGGGAGTTGTCCTGTGGCTGCTGCAGTGCCAGCTGAGGAAGTTATTGCCACATCTGCCTGTTCCTGCCCTCTTGGTGGGGCTTTCTGTCCCCACCGGGCTGTTCTTGCAGATACTCCTAACCTGTTTCTGTCTGAATGGCCTCTGTCAGTGATGATCTATTGTTTAAACTGTCTTTGTGCTGCAGTGTGAGATTCAAACCCTCTCCCCCCTCTGTTTAGATCTCCAGTGCATTGCATTGCATACCTCTTGAACTGTCTGGATATATTGCTGTCAGGGGATGGAAAACTCATCATTCCTTCTGCACGCTGCTGGGTTTGGCTGTATACCCAATATTGGGGGATAAAAACACAGACTGAAGAATTGCTGTATGAGGACAGGAGTTATTTCATATCTTGGTAAAAAAAAAAAAAGCCTCTCATTCAAAACGTTTTTTAAAGCTGAAGAACGTGGCCAAAGATTGTGGGTGTTGTGTGGTGTCATTCCTTGGGCTGCTTTGTTCCCTTTGTTCCCTTTGTTACCTTTCCCTGAGGCAGAGTTGCAGTTAGGTGATTCATACAATGATAAGATGCACTTTTGTCTTCATCTATCTTCCGTAAATAAACTTGGCGGTTTTAGTACTCACTTGGAGTTGCCATTTGGCCTGGTCTCCCCTGCATTAGGGTAGTAACAAGGTGTGGGAGCTGTCCTGTTCCTTGCTGGGGTCTCCAAGAAACAGCCTCTCCCCTGCCCTGAACACCTGAACTGTGTTTAAGGATAAGGTCCTGCACCAAATCACTGCAGCTTTCCCGTTTCAAATTTCATTCACTTCTGTTTGCAATCAAAGCAGCTCCTGGGTGGAGATTTATGATATTTATGTGCTCTTCTAATTAGTATAATGATTACACCTGTTTTTGGATAACATTTATAGCCTGCTTCAGAGAGTCCCATTAAAATCCCTGACTAGCTTTGAATTCTGAGCCTTCCACGCCTCATACAGGAACATTTCCAAGGGATCACACAATATTCTTGCATCTGTTTTTCTACAAACTGTTAAAATTTTTTTGCAGATATTACTGGAAAACACAGATTTTGTTTCACATGGGTTTATCTGTGTGTGATGTTTCTTTCCTCTAGTATGGGACATTAAAGATGGGTTACTCTTGTTCTGAAACCACAAAGGATTATTGATGAAATAGTCTCTTCTGAAGGCAAGGAGAGTTTTCTTTGGCTTCAATGCAGCTGGAATTTCACCTCTGAAGTGTGAAATAAATAACGGGAGCAGAGAGGAAAAACAAAACCAAACCTATGCTGAGGGGTCACAGCAATAACCAAACTCCTTTTAAAGGGCAATAAATGGAATTCATATGAGACACAAAATCCTTTGTGAGGGGTGTGATAGATGTAGGCTCATGCTTTTGAATAAAATCTTGATTGGTCAAAGAGGAATGTGAGATTTGTTAGATGGATTTAGTAACTGCTCCAGTGTAAGTGCACGTAGTTCAGTGAATAGATTCAGTTTATAGGGGCATAATAAAAACACATTTGTCTCTCAATCTGCCATGGGTCAGCTTTACTGTGCATAATACGTATCATCTGTAAGCTGTGGCTGATACTTGCAGGGTTTCTTGATGGCATCTGATGGATTGTTTCTGAGTCAAAATTTTCCCATTCTCTCCATTGTTCTCTTTCAGAAATATTCTTTACAGACTGGATGACAGGACCAGCCAGTTTTCAGTACTGCTGGAGGCACTGGAGCACTGCAAACTACATCAGTCAAATGAGACCGTTCAAGCAGCCTTGTCAGAGGTGCTGAGCAGCATCAATTCAGCTCAGGTTTACTTCAAAGCAGGACTTGATGTGTTTGAGACTACCTTAGCTGGAAAGAAATGAGAGGATTCTTTGCATTCTAAGACATTTGTTTACAACTCGCTAAACAAGAGTTCAGCTGGGACCAGAATTGCTCTGAGGATCAAACCTTGCCCAGCCTTTCCTTCAGCTGGCGCTTAAAGGTACTGCAACACGTGGTTTAAGAAATGTAAAACAGTATTTTGCACTGTTCACAGTATATCTCAAATGTCTGTTCCTGAATGTATAAAACCTAAAGAGAGGGAATAACACTTCAGAGGTGACTTGTGGAAGGACATCTGCTGTATTTTTGTATGTAAAGTATGTTTTTATGACCAAGAGCTCAGTCTTGCGAAGTACCAAGCACATCCTGCCGTGTGCTGAAGCCCTGGTTCTGAGACACCCCAGATGTGCACCCAGGGGAGATTTCCTCTGTCAGAAACATCTGACTCAAGTTTCTTAATGCCTTCAGCGAGCTCACCTTCTTCCTTACTCCATTCAGAGTGAGTAGTTGAAGGATGTGGTGTTTCCATGGGTATCCAGCACCGGAGTGGAAGTGCACAGAGCACCTTTACGGGTGCAATCCAACACCTTTACTCCTGTGGAACAATAAATACCTCAGTTCTGAGAATACAGATAAACTTTGATTCTTCCATTTCTGTATGAAAATAAACAGTTGTTTTCTCTAATGCTTCCTGGAGAGGAAATTTTTTGTGATTATTTCAAATTATTTGAAAAGTGTGAATCGGTAATTACACTCGCACCAAAATGCTTTGAATGTTTGTGCTAAATGAAATAACTGCTTGGTCTTTCTAAGGCTACAGGCCTTACAAATTTTCACCAAACATTCCCAAAACATCCAACTTCGAGGTCTGTAAGTAGAAGCAAGACCTCCAAATCCTGGGAAAGGCTTTGGGATTCCATCCCTCTTCGCCACAAGCTATTCCAGGCTGGATCATTCTATCAGGCCTGGCGTATAGAACCTGGATCATGGTCAAAAAAGCACAAGGAAAACATACATTCATTCTCTGCTGTAGAACCAGGAATTCAAGTGTGGAGGCACAAGCTGGTGAAGCATATTGCAGAGCTAAAATGCAAATCTGTTTTTTCCATTGGTAGAAGGCTCTAATCACACCATTGCCTCTTGGCCAAAGTAATCTGTGAGTGAAAGGATCAGGAGCTTCAGTGTCCTCTGAGGGGATGCTATATACATTTGAGAACTGCAGGTCTTAATAATATAAAGAGTTAAAATTGTTAAGCCCTATTATGGGTTTTACAGTCTCAAATGATTCTAGGTTTGGAGCTTAAATAATTAATTTTATATATATACCTTAGAATTTAAATATAATTTATTTGCTGGAAATGTTAAATGTATTGTTGTTACTCAGTTTGCCATGTAAACATTACAGGAACATTTCAGGTTGCAATAAAAATGGGAAAAGTGTCTGTATTAATGTTTAAAAATTGCCTTCAGGAAAATTTCTGAGTGCACAATTTGGTGACAAACTTTTTAAAGTTGACATCGGAAGAAATGAGCTGTTTACAGATCTGCGTTTCTGTTTCCCAAGTCCTTAGCAAAGGGCTCTCTCCATGCAGTGGCCCAGGACTGGGTACACTCAGCTGTGCTGTTGCTGCTTTTCCTCACAAGTTATGATTTGCATAGGGGGGAAAAGCCCCCCGGGCCTGACCAGAGGCTGAGCTGTGCCATGTTACAGCAGCCTCAACAGTGGGAATTTGTTCATCACCACTCAGTGGGACTGCATGGACTCAGACATCATTATCTCCCTGCTTTCCGTGGCATCTGATCAGCAAAAGTTGATGGAGTTTCTTGTGTTAATGCTGGCACCAGTTCTGTTTAGTCCAGAGAGATTTTGCCTTCTGGAGAGTAACGTTGTTTGTGATGTAGGTTCACCCCCTTGTTTGGATAGTTTTTATTGCTGTAAGCTTTAACTGGTTGGAATATCCACATTTGGATGGTGTGTTTATTTTGGGCACTTGGGATGTACTGTGTATAATGCTACACTTGAATTGTGTTACTGGCAGGGACCACTCTTCTAACAGTTCACTGAGTGACATGATTTCTCTGGAGTGCTGCCTCACTGTGGAACTTTCAGTGGTATTAAATGATAAAGGGTCAGGTGCCATTAGGAGGCCAAAAAGAGACATTAACACCTTTGTTAACTCTACCAGGTGAATTTAATAACTGCTTCCTCACCCTTAGAATGTTCCACCAAACCCACCTCTAATGCAACCAAAGTGTACTCAGCAAAATCAGTGAACTCTGGTGGGAGCAACATCCCTCATGGTTGATTTCTCAACCCCGTAATTCCAAAATAAAATATTAATCTTGTTTTCTCACTGATGTCCTTCTGTAGCCAGTTCTAAAATAGCAGACTCCAAAGTACTCCACTAGAAAAGCAACTGCTGTTGTAAATGTCTGCCTATTCTAGAGACAATCAGATGTTCTTGTTGGTGAGATGAATCAGATGATTGTAGGCTCTTATTTCAATGTTCGGATCTTACATATAAGTGAGTGCTCAGTGATAATATTTGTGCCATTATAGCTTTTAAAAAAAAAGCACTTTTGAGCCATACTCTTCCATTGATTTTTTAAATCCTACCTATTGATTTCAAGGAATTTATAGCAAGTTAAGGTCCTAAGTACCTGGTGTGCTTCTAACATAGAGTTTTTGCCCAACCAGCTGTGGAACATCAGCTAAAGGAAGGTGTTAGTAAATCATAGCAGCTTACCCAGATTGACTTCATTCCTGGGTTGTGCTGGAATAAACAGAGTGCCATTAAAGGCAGAAGTGTGTTTGCAAATTGCCTGAATGATTCTAAAAATGGGTTAGCTTTTCAGAAGCATCAATTGCCAGAGACAGTGTAACAAATGCATTGATTGCTACTTAATCTGGAGTCATGCTCACAGTGACCAGAAAATCCCTGCAGCCTGCAATATTTGTGTGTTGAGACAGCTGATAATAAAAAGCCAATAAGGCTTTATTAGTATGTATTTTAAAGAGTCCATAAAAAAGCTAAAGTACAATCAAGTCAGATGAATAGAAAGTACATGGGAGCTGGATTTTGAGTACTAACCTTAAAAAAGGCAGTGAATTGTTTTTATCATCCAAAAGAAATAGTACCTGTGCGAACATGCAAACACACAAATGCCTTTTATCTTCAAAAGGTTGTGCAAACTTTAATTTACTTGCAGTGATATGATACATCTACATTAACACAGATGTCAATAATTACACGAGAAACTGAGCAAACACTTTGCACTGTCTCACCTTTTAGGAAAGTATTTCAGTCTCGGGATGTGAAAGGAGGCACTGCAGCTGACCTCAGTTCTTGCTACAGTAGGTGAGGAAAGGTTAAATCTCGGGTATTACTGAGGGAACCACTGGAGGTCATCTATTCCAGCCTCCCTGCTCCAGCAGGGTCAGCTAAAAGCAGCTGCCAGGAAGGGCTGTGTTCAGTTTATTGTGGAATCCTTTCAGGGATGGGGATTCCTCAGCTCTCTGGGCAATCTGTGCCAGTGCATGGTCACCCTCACAGGACAAGTGTTTCATTGCTCCATGGAAACAGCTCCTCCAAATTTCTCCCTCTGTTTCTGAGTCGTTAAATCATTGTGATTCGTTTAATTGCAAACATTCAAAAGGTAACCATCATTTCATTTAGGGAAAACTCTCTGACACCATCCCTAGGATTTCACAGGTATGGTGTGCTGGAAAGTTTGTATGAGGAGATTTGTTCTTGAAGCCATAAAGTTGGTTTTTTTAAAGACATAGAAACTAATGTCCTTATCTTTTGAGGTCTTTTGTACAGTCCCTGTCCCCAGTCATGGGATTTCTCTATACTTCAGGAGGCCTATGGAGAACAAAAGATGCCTTAGAAAATGCAGGGAGGGAAATCACCCATCAGCACGTGTGTAGCTATAAATGCATCGACTTTTTACCAAGTCTTTTTAAGTTTACCCAAACTTTGGGGGCTCACTGTGGCTTGTGTTGAGTGGAGGAGGAAGGCAAGGTAATTGTATGGCTCATTCTGACTTTTAAAAGCTGTTAGATGCTACAGAAATGTCTGGTCTGTCCCTGGCAGGCCCTGCTGTCTGTGCCACTCAGGGGTGGGCACCTCTGTCTCAGTGAACAAATTCACTGTGAGAGATGTTCTTTCCCTTTGCCACTCATGTAACATGTTACCCGTGTCACACCAGTCCCAGGAACATGAGTGATAGGAAACAAATCTCATTTCAAGGTGCTTGGGACCTGAGTTTGGAAAACAGCCTTGTTACAGCACTGTTAGTGTTCAAAAGAAAGTAGGGTGGCGTTTTTTGGAGCTCTGAACCTATGGAATTTGAGGTAGGGTCACCAGTAGCAGAAGTAAATGTCTCAAATATAGAATACAAACATATTTGTGGTCTATTACATGTTATAATAATGATAAAGAGTTCTTGGATACCAATATAGTGGCAGTTTGGGGTGGCTTTAACCACCTAGATGGTTTTTCTCCCTCTAACACCATCTTCTCCAATCCTCTGCATTCACCTTCTCTCACATTCTCCTTGCAATGTGATGATTTTTTCCATCCCTCACCACCTTTTTCTCAGCCATTCCCACTGGTTTTCTATCTCCATTCTACTTCCTTATCACTTCTTAAGCTCCCCTTTAATTTGCCAACCACCAAGCTAATCCCTCTCTTTTCTCTCTCTGATCTCAGTCATGCCTTTTGTTCCCCTTTCAGTTCTCAGCTCACCTCCCTCGAGTTTAAATTATTATTCCTGGTACAGCTGACCATAATAAAGAGCTCAGAGTGGTGGAAAAGTCCTTCTCAGATCCAGATGGATAAAGTAAGGAGACATCACCTGTTAAATTCAAAGTATTCACTTCTGAGTACATGCAAGCAGCAGGTTTTCAGTTATAAGCTTCAGTGAATGGAAACAGATTTTTTTCCTATCTTCTGTCTCTCTAATGTCTGGACCAGGAAATTCCCTCAGAAGTAACAGTGTAGAAAGGTGATAATCTTGAAAGTTTTGAAATAAACTTTTGAAGTTTGTTTGAATCCAGTTCTGAAGTTGGATGAATAAGAAATTACAGGCAAAGAATCAGAATTGGTACTACCTGTCTACAAAATACAACAGGCACTATCTAAGCATGGAATTTCTCTTTCCTTGCAGGAGCCATCCAGCATTCTCTATATGTTGGCTGTATACCAAACCTATGTGTGTAATTATGCTGTCCTACAGTGTTTTACATTATTAAGGATGACAGGGACTAAAGCCACATGCACAAACCTGTACTTGAACAGGCACATTTGAGCCCAGGAAGTGCCTAAGAATAATGAATACTCATAGGAAGCAAAGGCTTTAAAAATATCTAAATTAGACTGTGTTTGCTAAAGCTATGGTGCTGTTAAGCCTTTGGTTTTTTTCCTAATTATAATCCCACTGCTGCTGGTTATTTCTACTATTGCTCATACACACTTGTCATAGGTGGAGAAAATGTACACCTGCGTGGATTTGCAAAAAAAAAAATGTTGCCCCTCAGTTTTACTGACCTTACTGGATTGTTTTTTTCAACAGGGTTGAGTTTACCATAATTACTTACCAGGGCACTATTCCACAGAAGCAAGGTCAGCAGAATGTGGCCTCTATTCATGGAATTTCCCACAAGATTTGATATCATAAAATGAATTGTTTCTGTTTAGTCTATTTTCTTCAATCTCTCAATGCAAATTATTACTAGCATTTTTTATTTTAATTTTTTTTTAATTGGGAAGAGTCTCTTGGTCAACGTTAAGTAAGCCCAGAGGGCAGAATATGAATGTGTAGGTACAAGTGATATAATCTAGAATTAACTTTAAACCTGTGACGAATGTTGGATTAATGCAGACGTGCTTTTATAAACTTCACAGGTTGGAATTGATACAAGGGCTTAATTTAAGAAAATTTAATCAGAATAGAGGTGTGAAACAGCAATTTTGCTGTGTAAATGTACTATATGCTTCCTCATCTGCCTAATCCATTTGGTTAAAAAAATCAATAGGGTTTTATTTAAGCTGCTCCTCTCTGATTTATTTTCCAAAAAGCCTTTGAAAATGAAGTCTTTGTCTTTCTTTCTCTTTTAAATGTGTGCTGCCTTTAATGTTTATGGATCGATTCTCAAGTGTCCAGACAGTGTAACTCCACCTTGTCTGATCACTCTTGGATTATTTGATAGGATTGAGTGGGATTTCAAAGCATGTTCTTTGGAAGAAGGTTCTTTACTGACTGTTACTATATATGATATTAAATACTAGAGGGGCTGCCTTTACCATGCAGTGCTGTAGGTGTGTAATTGAGGATTGCTTTGAGGTACTCATTTAAGGGATTTTTTTTTTTTCAGTCGTTTTGCAGAGAGCTGTTAATTTTTCTCCCATTTGAGGCTGTGCTCCCCTGACCATGCTGGTGACAGAGCAATGCAGTACCCAGTGTTCTTGGCACAAGGTATATGGCATGTTGAGGGTTTGTCTGAGCTCTCAGTGCATTTCCAGTTTTTAATTAATGTCCCTTTGCTTAGCCCCACTTTGCTTTTGTGTAGGACAATCCTGATGCCAGTGTGAGTGACCCCAAGGAGGGGTGGATGGGTCTGACTTTTTGGTGAAACAGAAGTTGCTGATGCCCCTATCCTTTAAAAAAGTAAATAAAATACTTGGCAAGGACTTCCCAAACATTTGGTATTTTCAGCCCGTACACTGAGGATTTTGAAATAGTTTTGGATACTGCTTGTGTTTTCTTCCATGCAGTCTCATTTCATGTTCTCAGCAGCTGAAACACCTTGTAGTGTATGAATCCACCAGAGGGGAAATAAGGAGATCCTTAATATTTTATACTCAGAGCAAATAAGATGAACACAAATTCCCTGTGTTTTCCATTTGCAGTTTGCATGAGTTAATGTGCAAGATACTCGTATCACACATACTGTGATTTGGTATTCTGAGACAAATAGAAAATGAATGTGATTCCCTATTCAGAGGAACTATATTGAATTCAGGGTGCGTTTCACATCCAACCACCTTAACTTGTGCTTGCTCACAGTGTATGCAAGCAGTTAAGGCACTTGAAACAGATACTTCTGGGGGTTTCAGCAAAGTGTGGAAAATAACATTCTTCTGTGTCAGGGCAGATTTTATCATTGCATCCATCCCCGAGTGTGTGTGAATGAATTGTGTGTCCTCATTGCTGAACCTGTGAGATTAATGCTCAAAGTGCTGTTATCAGTGTCCATGCTCAATGCAAACTGAGGATTTTTTTAGTCAGTAGCACCTTGCAGAGTTTACCCACTCAGATGGAATATGCAAGTATTTCTTTCTGCCTTTTGTATGCAAAAGAGCAGCTGTCAAGTTGTGTTACCTTTATCAAGCCTTGACACAGAATTTGAGACGCCTGAGTGGTGACTCTGTCATTCCATCTACTTCTACATTTTCACCTCATAAAATCACATTGCCAAAAATGGTAGGTAATCAATGCAGAATATTAAGTAACTACTACTTTTTTAACCATGAAATAATATAAACTTGATTCAGTGATTTCTGGAAACCAATAAATATCATGTTATGTGGAAATGTGCAATGAAAGGTTGATTTTTACAACACTTTATAGAATGTTGAGTCTGAATAAAACAGCTTATTTGAAAAATTAGTTTACTTTGTATCAATTTGTATTTTTATAGCATAGTGCAATAAAAAGAGAACGCTGGCCATTAATGTAAGTAGATTCCACGTAGTTTGATTAAGAAGCACATTTTATTTGTTTGTGCTCTGAATATGATTTTTGGAGTTTGTGAGAGTGTTTGTACAGAAGTCACTGTGGGCTGGAATTCAGTAAGAGGCATTTTGTGAAAGCAGAGTGAGTTAGACAATTTTTTGTTAGACAGCTTTTTCCCATGGTTATATTGTTGCCAGAAATCAAACTGGAATATCAAGATGTGTATAATGTACATTGCATTGAATGGCTTGGAATTCTATTCATTTGCTTTTTTGTTTGCTTTTCTTTCTTATTTATAATTGGTTCTGCCAGTAAGCTGTAGCATATGCCTCTCAAGCTGCTGATTCAGTAATGGGGATCCCAGGGCATTAAAGCATAATGGGAAGAAGGAAAAAGGCAAGGAAGGAAAAAAAAATAACTAGACAGAACCTCAGAAGCTGGGATGGGATCATTTACTGGCAGGTAAATTTTGAATTATCCACATTTTTAGGTGCTGGTATATAGAAATGCCAGATACTCAGATAATTGGTCTTTCAGGGAAGGAATTGTCCCTGTATTTTTTTTTGAGAACATAGGTTTTGAAAACTTGTCAGAGACTTTGGGTCAAACACACAGTATTCAGGATGAGACTCCTAAAATATATACAAGAAAGGTACTGAACAGCCTCTGTTATCTGAAGAAAGAAATCAGTCCATTCTGAAAATCCTGATTATGTATAATATTCAGATTATATGAAATTGAAATGATAAGATTTTTCCTGTAGTTCAGAGGCCTAGAGATTATAAGGTGAGTTTTAGCTCAGGAAAATATTAATTTCATTTTTTGCTTATTTTATGTGAGAACTTGGAGGCTTTTGTGTGCTTACAGTGAACTTGAGAGGTGTAATAAAATAGTGCCATTGTAAAAGAATGTGTATTTCCAAATTTTATTTCCCATTTGTGTAGGGTTTTGGTTTTGAAACTGCTTTCAGTTCACCATATTGAAAGGACAAGTTAAAGGAATGCCTTGTTAATATGGCTAGATAGTTAACCTCATTTGATAAATTAACTCCCTATAAAGTGCAGCTCTGACTGGAATATCTCATGTAATATTAAAGACTAATTTGTGAAAAATATTCCTTCAGGATATGTTTCCTTTAGGCCATGTAGACCTGTGCCATGAAAATAAAAGCCACCTATATATCAACAATTTTAGGTAAGTCCCTGATTTTCAGTTCCTGCTGATAGATCTGTGTAAGTCAATACTAATGAAAAATGGCAGTGAAACAAAATGTTTTTTTGCTAGGTACTAATATCTTCCTCTCTGCCTCTGATTAAGAGATGGGACCATTACCCTCTCACCAAGGACATATCTGAGTAGGATTTTTTTAAAAAAATATGTTTAACACCTAAGTATTCCAAATAGTCTTGGTATTCCCAAGTAGGGCTTGGTGTAGAACAGAAAATTTCCCAAGAGAATGGAGCTATATATCCAATCTTTTTCACTGATTTCTTTAACCTTCAGATTGCCATGGCATTAGGAAATATATTTCTCATCCAGTCGTAGCACAGAGATCCGTGTGGGATTCAGGTATGTAGCATCATGTAATTATGAAGGCATTTGCTTTTTTACATGAAGTGCAGGTTTGGTAACAGGAGAGTGAAGTCATGAATAATTTGATGCTGTCACAGTGAAGTGTTTCTGCACCTGGCTGATGAGCACTAAGGGAATAGAAACAGATTCTGGCCAGGTTCTGGTGGGACCAGCAGTGGGTTGGAAGTCCCAAGTGCCAGAATTGGGTGGGCACTGGGAGAGGCAGTGTTGGTGGGGCAGTCCTGATGCACCAGGAAGTGTAGGATGGAGGATTGGTTCTCTCCCAGACAGGAGAACAGGATGGAGGATTGGTTCTCTCTTCCCAAAGAGGAGAACAGGATGGAGGATTGGTTCTCTCTTCCCAAAGAGGAGAACAGGATGGAGGATTGGTTCTCTCTTCCCAAAGAGGAGAACAGGATGGAGGATTGGTTCTCTCCAAGGCAGGAGAACAGAATGGAGGATTGGTTCTCTCTTCCCAAAGAGGAGAGCAGGATGGAGGATTGGCTCTCTCCCAGCCAACTCTGGTGCCTGTTTGCCCAGCTCTGAATCTGCTCTGAGTGCACTGCAGACCAGCTCCAGCAGTTCATGCCATCAGATAAGAGAGGCACTGGGAGGCACGTGGATTTGGGGGTATTTTGTGGAAGCTGGATCACCATTTCCTTCCAAAAGGTGAGAGCAGGAACGGATGCTCCCAGGTAAGCTGGGTGTAAATACCTGAACTTAAAATGCCTTGAAGCCTTTGTTGATGCAGATGCCCGAAGGCACCAAGGCCAGGTACAGTACAGTGACCTTGAGGAGTCCAGTGAGCTCATTTCTCCCCAGCCCAGTGTCTGTGTGCTGCTGGGGCTGCTCGGGGTGCAGAGGCTCGTGTTGCACACCAGATCACTCCTTTGGGGCTGTCAGCTCACGTCAGGGGAAGGGCTGATCACTGCCTGGAGCTCAGCTCACACAAAGGGGAGCGTTCCTGGCACTGCTTGACTATCTCACTTGGAGAGGACTCCAGTAAGGTTTCTACTCACTGCCTCCAACTCCTCTCCTGTATTTGAGTGAGGTCAGTGCTGTGCCAGAGCGGAATTACCCCATTGGGCCCAGGGTTAATTTTCCTGCCCAAAAAAGAATGCACATCAGAACTAATGCCACGCCAATGCCTATTTCCTTTGAACATCTGTTGCTTTAACAGCAAAGATTGAACTTAAAATTGGACTGCTGCCTTGCACAGTTACCTGCTTTCCCTTTGTATATTATAAATCAGTTTCATACGGTGTCCTGTGTCCCCTAGCTCTGATGGGAGAGGAAGATGATGAGCACAGTGCCCCATCAGAACTGTCTATCTTCTTCATGAGGGGGAAAGAACAGGCAGAAATGAGTTATGAAAGCTGAAAATACAGCAATATAAAATATAAAACAGCAGAAGTGTTCATGTGGTTATGTTATTTGAAGTGAAAGTTTAGGAACTAGTATCTGGAGTGAAAGAAAGTGGATAAATATGTCAATATTGAAGAGTAAAAGTGAGTGAGAAAAGCTTTTGCTTTGCTAGTATAAAGCTATGGAGATTGTTACATAGCACACAGGGAGAAGCTTAGGTTTAAAAACTGCTCTCAGTCCAAGCTGCATGGGTATGTGCAGGTTGTAATGTGAGAGAAGGTCACTGCCCTGTGACTGTTAAGGCACTGAAATGTATAATATCCATCAGAAATGAGCTGTTATATTCCAGACTGGAATAGGGCATCCAGAGAAAAAAGGACAAAAAAAACCCAAGATTGCCATCTGCATCTACCACAAACAAGTTGACATTTCTAATGTAATTCTGTGTTTTTCCTCTGAATAATGAGAGGAAATCAGTGCAGGAATTCATAGGGGTAGGTTTGTCTCCAGCTGGGGTCACAGGCAGCTGTTTGTCAGTGTGGGACTGCTGTGAAAGATGGTCAAATTATGTTTCAACATATGTCATATGTCACTGCTTTTCCTGAAGTGAAACATCACTGCTTTAACTGAGATGAAGATGCAGGAGTGTGCTGGGAGACCTTGATGTGCAGGTGTTACTTACACAGCGAGTGTGAAAAATTAGAGAATACCCCCACGCATGAAGTTCACTTTTTCAAATTCTGGGAGGTTGACCCTCTAATGAGCACTGACTGAGTTCACTTTCAGGACTGTGCCATTCATAAAGCACTTGTCATGCTCTCCTAGCACCACATAATCAGGGCCCTGTGAGTGAGCAATAGCCTCGTGTTCATAGCAAGGAAATTTATTACCCTGTATGTAAAATGACAACTTCATTATCATTCGCTGTTATAAAATAGCAGGGAAAGTAGCAGTTGAAATAAAAAGGCATCTTTTAAAATAATTCTTTTTGCAGTAAGAAAATCCAATACATAAATTCGTGGCATGTAACATTTTTATTAAATTACGAAGAATTTACCTTGATGTTCCATGGCACACTGAACTGATGCTTCGTTCTTAGATTTAGTGGTAACAATTTGCAGTGACTGGTTACAACATCGTGGGGGTGTTTTTTAAACCAGCTTTGTACCTCCCAACTGTACATTTTTAAATGGGCAGAATTCTGCCTCACTTACTTTGCTGGCCACCCAAGGAATTGGTTCTAGGCTGTCCAATTTGATGCAGCTTTGTAAACTGACTGCAGGTACTTATTTCTGGTCAAAATACAGTGCAAAATATTTGACAGATGATTAATTTCTCCTGTTTTTTGCTCTTACTTCCATGAGGCCTTCACCATCCATGTGCAATTACAAACTGGACAGGATAAGACAAACCCTTTCTTGTCAGAATAATTACATTTACCCAACTTTTCTGTCATCCATTAGCATTTCTGAGAAAAAAAGCCTTTTCAGAATACATTAATTTGCTTCAGATTGCATGTGCTGATGCCTGTCACTTTATCATTGTATAATAAATGTAAATAAATGACTGACCATGATGGGGAACTCACTAAGTGAACATAGAACAGGTGACATCATCAGGTGTGATCCTGGTGTGGTTGGAAGCTCCTCCCCAGTACTGCTGCTGTAGGAATTAGTGATGATAACTGGGAAGGAGAGTTAAGTATGTAGGGAAAGAGAAAGCACAAACCATCAGATTTACAGAGCAAGGATGGGAACAGCAGCAAGCTCAGAGGGCTAATGGAACACTTGTTTCCATCATAATATTTTAGTAGGTTTTTTAATGGCTTTTGTGCACCAGTTTCTTTGCAGAGAGTTATGGCCAGGCCTCAGCCAACACACTCCAGGGAGCTCCAGCCCAGCCCACGTAAGGAACTATTTCCAAGTTTGTAATTACTTTAATAAAATCTCTTAAGAGGGGGCATTGGCTACTGCTGCAATGCAATCCTTTTCGGAGGAACACGTCACGGAAGGTGTTTTGTCATTCCAACACTGTTAGGAATTAGGAATCCATAATGAGTAATCAATATAATGAAGGCTGAGGCAGAAAGTTGTTCTGAACCCGTAGGTAAATTATGGGGGAAAAGCTCACTGTTGTAAATTTTCCATGGGATAAATTGCTGTGTTGTGTGATGGCCCTGGGGGCTCTCAGCTGGCCAGTGTCACAGCACCTTACGACCTAAAGAGGTTTTCTGTTTTCCTCTGCTGCAGACAGTGGGACTAAAGCAAAGGGAGATTGCTGAGAAAGAGAAATGCAGGGATGCTTGGGGGCTCCTGCACTCCAGCAGAGAGCTGTGACTGCTGGACTCTCTTTCTTATGCCTTTGTCAAAGACAGAGATGTTTTGCCAAGATAGATTTCTCTAGTCAGAGAACAGTTTTATACTGGAGGGTTTTTCATGTTGGGTTTTTTTTTTTTCCAAGAGGATGTAAAAGGACTTAAGAATTTTCTCCCTGACCAATTGTATGACACTTTGGATAAATCTTTATATGCAATAATACTCAAGGACCTAAGTAATACATCATATTTGATCTGACCCGGCATAAATCATTTATTCATGATATATCATTCATAACTTGATTCATTGACTCATCTTTAGACAAGACAAGGTCAGTAGAAAAAAAAAATGATTAAGCTTTTTTGCCTGCAGGAGGAAGAAGCTTGAACAACAAATTCATCTTCACATCTGACCTCATGAAACTTGACAGAGAAGATTTTAAAAATAGAAGTAGACTTAAAAAGCCAAGTTTTACTTCCAATTACACTAGTTTAAAGTCACAGTCACTCCACTTACAATAGAGCAAATGGAAAAGGCTCTACAAGTCAGCAGAATGACTGGAGTTTGTCAGGGATGAATTTGACTCTGAAAGAGGGCACTTGGACTTCTAAAGCTGAAAATCATGTGCCTGAATATTTTAATGGATCAAAGATGTCAAGTCAGACTCTGTGCCCACTCATATCATTATAAATCTGGTAAGATGGTCTGAAATTTCAGATCAGTCAGACCCCCTGGCAGGCTGAACTACACAGATTCCTTGATTTACAGTTAATGTTTTTGCCTGTGTTACCATCAGAATTTCATTTCCGTGTACCTCTTCCTTCCTGAAGTGTCCTTGAGGGCAGCACCTTTAGGACAGGTTACTGTCTTGTTAAATAGCACAAAAGGCAAGAGTTTTTCATCTCCCAGCTGGGTATCCATGGTCCCAGCAGCATCTGACCCTTGCCAAGCCTTTCCTCATAAAAGGGAACAAAATCTCCCCCGTGTTCTGCTGCAGCCCTGGCAATGTTTGTTGTGGAGTAACAACTATAAGAGGAAATACTTCCCCACTCCAGGTAAGGTAAAGCAGATCCTTCAGATTAATTTAATTTTTTCCATGTGCTTAAGTGTCCTCAGGACATAGCATCATTCAAATAAGTGTCTATGCCTTTATTTTTAAATTAAGCCAACTAAAGCAATTTGTCAGAATTGGTCTTGATTCCATTTGGTAGAATTTTCAGCTCTGCAGTTCTCAGGGTGATTGAGGGCCTTTATCAACACGTGAAACTGAAAAACATGCAGGGTGCTAACACAATGAAACCTTTGGAATTCTATTTGTTTTTAAGTAACATAGAGGGAACTGCTTAATAGTGAAAGTTGCTGAAATCAGCATTTTATGCATCAATGAACCTGCACACATATGCAAGCAAAAGACAATTATACTTTAGAAAAGAAATAGACTTTAAGGTAGCAGGCAGGGGATTGTTCACAGAGGGGTTTGGTGAGGCTTCACTTTGGCTTTGGCTTTTGAGATTTCAGACATTTTATTGCAGAGTAGCCCACCAAATGCTATGGTTATGAGTGGGAGCTGCAGACTCTTTGAGCAATGTGTTTCCCCTACATATCAATCTAGAAAATTGTGCTGAATAACCTAGAGCTGTTTGCACATCTCCAGTGCTCAGCAGCCTTTAAAATGTCTCATTTTTTGCTCTCTGATTGTGCTTTAGACAATAGCATAAATCAGAAATACATTAGCTCAAAGCATGTGGTGCTGTTTTCTTATATCACAGTTCTTAAAAAGAACACCAGCTGTATTTTCTTATAGGAATGAACATTCTAATCAATTTAATAGTTTTAAAGATAAATTCAGCCTGCTGACTAATATAAGTACCACACACAGACACACAAAAACACTGTATTTCTGTTCCATTTAGATTCTTCTGCCCTGCCAATCATGATTTCCTCTACACACAATGACCCTAAAGGAAGAGAAGGACAGTGGCTCCCAGTATTAACACAGTCATTTAGCAATTCCTAAAGAATGTGGGATAAGAGAGCAACACACTGGTTCTGCCACAGCAGGAAATAGCCAGCAGGACTCACTGGTGGAGAGAAAGCAGTTTGTCTGAAGCCTGGAGCCTTAGATTGGAGTGCTCTGTGTCTTCCTGCATGACTGCCCCTTTGTATAGATCCTAAACTTACCCTGAATTCTGCTTTGTTTTAATCAGGAGAGACAAATAAATTGCTCAAAGTTAGGCTGTTTGTTTTTCTGTGTGGTAACTCGTTATGCATAGATTTCTCTTCTGGTGTCATTGAAATTCCTGCAGAAGATTCCTAATTGCTTCCAAGGACACTGTGGGACTGACACTGTTCCAGTGACACCTTCCCTTGTTTCTTTTCTCTTTCTCCCCCATTCAAATGAAGTGTTACACTGGTATTATCCAGTTTGAATGAAATTCCTGATAAAACTCCATTGGGTTTTCCTGAATAAAACATTTCTGTAATGTTGTCTGGTTAAACTTTATTATCTTGTGATTATTTTCTCTAGCCTAAAGCCTTTCCTTGCGGTATTCTTTACATCAATGCCTGGGAATGTCTTGGTGAACCAAGGCTGTATTACGAGAGCAAATGTGTGTTTTCGTTCCAGTTCATTCATATTTTATCCATTGCAGAATATTCCTCTTGTGCTCTCTTTCTTCCTGATAAAAATATTTCGCCGACTAACTAAAATGAGTTAATTTGTGCTGTTTTTAACACTGGGATTTTTGACCAAAGCTGTGTTTGCTTAGAATTGAAGACACTATGCATCCTAAAAAATTACCCTTTAACTTGATACATTTTCTTACATGGACATGCTTAGCTATATATTTACTTTATCTCTTTATCAAAAAAAGATTTTAATTCAAGCAAATGCCTGTGCTGATAACCCCAGACCAGAGGTGCATGATGGTTCAAATTCAGGTCTTTTCTATTGCATTTGAGACATAGAGGAAATCAGTTTTACAGGTCAGTATTAAATATATATATAATTTATATATAAATTTATATATAAACCCTACACCAAGCACATGAGTTAATTGATTTGGGTTTAAAAAAAAAATAAAGAAAAGAATTGTTATTGATTCCCTCTTCCATATTGCATCTTTTGAATGAGTAGAAGCCTGCTGTAAAGATGGGAATATATCAATCACCATGTCTGGCTCTATTTCCCAATTGCTGTTAAGAACAAAAACTATTAATACTAAAACATGGTGCTCAACGAATAAGGTCAAATTCATTCTGCAGCTATAGTGACAATATAATTAATGAGAGATCTGTATATAGCAAGAAAGGAGAATATTGACCTATTAATACACATTTAAAATCAAAGACAATTTATCTCCTGGCGATTCTAGCACGTGTTGAATGTTACAAGATTTTTTTTTCCCTCTAAATGAAGGACAGAAAAGCCATTTAAGAAATAAAAGTGGTTGAATCTATCAATGATACTTGAAAGTCTGAAACTTGAGCAGCATCATATATCAAAGCAGAACAGGAAGAGCACAGAGGGATAATATCTGGAGCAGCTGGAAGGCTGCAGAGATCTGTTCAGAATTTCAGGTTGGGTAAGTGCTTTATCCTATGCAGTAAGTATTATTTTTCCAATGTATGTAGGGGGAAATTAAGCATTAATGCAACGCCCAGAGCTGTTCATGAGAATTCAGGAAAAAAAAAAACAAACCTTTCAAGATCTACAGTCCACTGTTGTATTCAGCAGAAAACTGCTTTTCTGCATGAGCCAGGGTGGCCTGTGGAAGGTGAAGAAACTCTTTAAAGCAGCAGGAAGGTGCCTGCTGTGCTCTGCCCTCAAAGGCCCAAAACAATCCTGGTCCACTCTGGGAATGCTCACAGTTTTTGTTGGTTCTTCCACAGGGAAACTATGGCATTTTTGCTGAGCTGAGGTTCCTCTGCCATGCTCGCCGTGGTTGTATTTCTCTGCCCTGCAGGTGAAAGTGTGAGCTCTTACAATTCCTTTACTGTTTTGCTTGGCATAAATGTTTGGGTTTTACATTTTTTTGTCCTAGTTGACTTGGAGCTCTTGCTACAAGTGGAAAGGAAATAATTTTCTATACAAGTTATGGATTATCTTCATTAATCACAGAATCAAATCATTTCACATCCAGTCATTTCCTGGACACTTCCAGAGGTGGTGGCTCCACCACCTCCCTGTATTCTGAAGGTATCACATTTTTCAGCTTTTCTCCCAAAAGGTTATAGACTCATATCCATACTGTGGCAAATAAAATAGAGCAAAGTCTCCAGTGCCTACCTCAGAGTTTTTATCATATTGTTCCCTGTGGTAAGTTCAATAACTCTAACAAAACCTCTGTCTGTTTTTAAGAATTCTTCTGTGCAATCTCTAACTCAAATAAATAAGTAGAAGATCTCTCATGTTGTACCAGCAAAAAGAATATCACATAACTAAAATACTTGTATTCTGCTAAAGCTATGTTGCCACTGTTTGGGGAAGAATGTTTGTAATTTTCTGACATTGTTTATTGAAATTATTTAGGAAATATATCAATGTTTTTTATTGTAAAGACATCAGTCTTAAAGGTCTCTAAATTTGGTGTTTTCAAGAACTCTTCAGTCACCTGCAGGGGATCCAGTTGATAACAAATAAGGCATTTTTGTATTTCTTAAACCATGCTGTGAGTATATACAGGCAAGAACTTTTTGCAATCCATAATCACAAATATAAGTAGAAACACTGGAAATTTGTTTTGGTCTAGCTCAGATAAAATGAAGAGGGAAATTAATAGCTTGGATAAATTACTTCACCGTTTTTGATAAGTAATCAAAAATTATAATTCTCTCTGTGCTTAATTTCATATTGAAATTTCTTTGTCGCATTAAATATTTTCTGATGTCACAAGAATAGAGGTGTCAGTGAATGTGCGTAGGAAATAAAACATCAGCTGACTTGGGATGAGTTCAGTCATCCAAATTCCAGGAAAGAACTGGCTGATGGTGCTTAATTGGAGCTGCTTCCCATGACAAATGTGTACATATAGTCCATATAAAGTTTTTAAGTTTTCCATATCTTTTTTCCCATGAAAGTCATTAAAAGGTATAAATGCAAGTTGTTGTTTGTTTTTTGGTTGGGGCTTTAACTATAATATTAATGTAGTATTAAATTTAATGTAAGATTAAAAATTAGAAACCAGTTTCTCCACTAGGTACTAGAGAAGGCAGAACATTGAGGTGAGAGAAGAAATAAAATAAAATAGCTTTGTTTGGTTTGGGTTTTTGTTGCTGATGTTTCTGATTGTTTTCATACAATGTATCTAATTTAGCCAGCATAGCTTGCTCTCTGGGTTGATCATTACAGAAAAATAGATAAGTACTGCAAAAGTTATATATTTATATGTAAAACATGATTTGTTTTATGGAAAATCTATAAAATACTACAGCTCTGTCTGAAATTAACCCAGATTCTTAACATATTGAGTGCGCTCTCTCTACTTAAAGCAGGTATAAATTCAAAGTTAAATTGCCATAGTTTTTTTGTGTTTAATATAGCTTTCTCAGTTTTGACCAGCCTTCAATTAATAGCAAAATGGAGAGAAAATGTGAATTCCCATTAGACAAAACCCAATGCTCTTTCCAGGTTTGGTGCAGACAGTGTAGTGATGATGAAACATATCTCCCCTCTATCCTTAGAAATTATCACTCCTTGGTTTCCATCTTTCTGCTGGAACAGTGGCCTTGAAATACATTCATTCTGTTCCCAAGCATTAAATTTATTTTTAGCAAGTTTATTATATAGTGCTGACATTTCTGTTGTTGGCAAAATACTTGTGTGACATTTTAAAGCCACATTTTTTTTCCAAACTGAATAATGACCTATAAGATCTGCACAAAAAAAAAAAAAAAAAAAAAGAATCAGATCCTTTCAATATTTGTGTTATTTCTAGGAAGAAGCAAAGTTGAAAGCTTTCAAAACATGGCTTCAATCTGGATTTCTCCTCCAAAAGTCTGGCTGAATTAAATATTAAGTGGTCTTTGCCCAATGAATTGAGTTCTTGATATAAAGCTGTTAGAAAGATCTGCTCAGTGCCACGCCCTGATTTAGGTGGCTGATGTCAGGATGGTGCAGGCAAAAGCACCTTGTTATGCTTCTCTCTAGGCATAATTTGAGTAAAAAAATGAGAATTTAAACTCTGCAAATTAAATGGAAATTGCGAATCTAAATAGTTTCACTGGCTGTGAAAGTTCCTGACTAAACAAACAGAAGATCTCAGTTTTCTAAAGGGGGTCAAGATAATCTCAGATTAAAAATATTATTTAGTTGCATGCATGAATACATAATTTTATGTTGTGTGAGGGAAGATGGGAAAAGCAATATCTGTGTGAGAAACTAAGTCCAGTAATTAGCTTTCTTTCCATTTGGCAACAAATAGCTGTGCAGTAATATCAGAAGAACATTACTGAAACTAATTTTCAGTAATGCGACTCCTTGATATTACAAATGCATGAAACCCATTAAATAAAGTTAATTGAATTTTAAAAGGCCACTTACAGCTCACACATCAGGTAGTTTTCTGTACCGCATCATCAGAAATATTTCTTTGTGAGTGAAAAGCACAAACAAAGAACAAAAGAAGAACAAAAACAGAGCAACAAAACCAAAACAACTTCCCCCTCTGCCCTAGACTGATTATATTTTACTCCCAAATATCCTGCCCTCCACGTGCTGGCACTTGTTGGACAAGTCTGTTTCTAACCCCAGGTACTCAATGAAGTGGCATTTCATGAGAGTGCAGGAGAAAAGGACTCCCATGTCAAAGAAGCAGATCTGAAAAAAAACCAAAAAAACCAAAAAAACACACCCAAATCTCATTGTCTGTGCAATGTCAAGAAGAAATTAGAGAGGGATGAAACAAAACCTGATGAGAGGAAGTCAAACTGTGACCTCACCCTGCAGGTAGATGTGAAGACAGTCGAAATTCTACACTAGAGCAGTTGGCTAGTGAGGATTAGGAGCAGCCTTGGAGCTGCTGTTCTGCACAGGGAGGAATTTAGCAGATATTTGTGCAGAGCAGGGATTTACAGAAGAGCCACCCACTTGCCCAGTGGAAGGGAACGTTGAAAAGCTGGTCTGAGCTGTTCCAGCTCACCTGGCCAGTGGGAGAATCATAAAGCCTTAAAACACTCTGAGTTGGAAGGGATGCACAAGGATCATCAGAGTCCAACTCCAGGCCCATGGACAGCCCCAAGAACCCCACAATCTGCCCTTGTGAGAAGAGGGGAAACCTTCCTTTTGCCCTAGGGAAAGGCCAGCTCATCACTGGTGCCTTTGTTATCAATTCTTGCCCAGGCTCCTGCCTCAGCTGTCAGTCTCCACAGTGCCCGTGGGTTTCAGGAGCTGGGTCAGCTCTGTCACAAACCCACATAACCCACACAATTTAACCCCAATAGCTGGTTTTCTCAGGAAATGCTTTGGGAGCCACACACCAGTAAAAGATGCAATCACTCTTGGGCTGCAAAGGAGATGAGAAAAATTAATAATCAAAGCTGCATAATGAGCAGAATGGCAGCTTATTTATGGAGGGTGCATTTTCATCTCCAGCAAGTGAGGAAGAAATGACTTCTGAGAATATAAATGAGGAAAATAAAATACCTCAAGATCTTTGGGAGGAAATTTTGACTTATCAGATAATGAGCTCGCTTTTAGTGATGAGAATGATAATGATTCCATTACTAATACTGATAACAATAACAATGGCTGTGCTCAAGCTTAGCAACATCAAATGGTTTGCATCTGGTAAAAGAAGAAATTGTTAATATAAAAATAAGAAAGACATGAAAAGATGTATTTTTTTTGAAGCAGCATAGACACAAAGCCTAACAATGATATTAAATTATACAAAAAAAATAAAATTTGTTGTTGTTATTATTATTATTTGCAGAAACTAGAATAAAATTGTCAAGTTTGGGAAACTTGAGCTCAAGCCCATCCTACTCCCATCCTGGAGACTGAGTGCCATGATAAATAGTCAGATGGCCAGGAGGATTATTAGATGGGCCAGGTTTCAATAGCCTCATCACTTGGGGCTGTCTGGAGGAGGGTAAAAGAAAACAAACCAACAAAAAGCCCCAAAACACAGACTAAAGACTCTGTTCTTAGTTTTCTAGTGCTGAGAACTTTCTGCTTCTTGCAGATGATCCAGTGACAGATACTGCAGCCCAGTCAGATTGAAGTGTGACCTCCTTTCCCTTGATAGCAACAGAGCTTTCTCATAGGCACCAATAGGCATTGGAATGAAACCAAAATTGTCAAGAAGATTGATAATGACTGAAGTAATTGAGTTAGTTGATTATCAAATATACAACTAAAACTGTTCCATAAATCACGAACTGCCAGATTGAGCCTCAAGGGAAGGTTCTACAGAGTCAACATGAGAAGTTATGTTGATACAGAGAATATTATCATCTGCTGACATTTACCTTCCATGCCTTTATCTAAAACCATGCCTCTATTAATTCATGATCTGCGATAAGTGAAATGTACATCAGAGGACTACAGTAGGTAATAAACCCTGCATTGTAATTTCCAGCCAAGGTAGTCAAAGCTACAGTTTTAATGAAGTTCCTCTTGGAACTCTGCAGGGAGGGAGTTAGAGATTCCAGTGGCCTTTAATGACAGCACTTCCTCTGCTGATCAGAGAACCCCACCTCATGCCTTGCTTGTAGTTCTCACCAGTAGCATTCAGAGAAGAGATGAATTGAGTTAAACACGGGCTAAGAAGAGTGTTAATTCCCTGGAATCTTCAGCTCTGCCCTCTGTCACCATGGCTGCAAGAGTGCCTTGCACATTATGTGAGTGCTGTGCTACTTATTGAGGGAATTTGGTCCTTAGTGAGCAGCTCCCAGGCAAGTCAGGGTTGGCTGGTGAAATAACACAAGTATAGACAATTTTTTTAAAATGAAAAGAGCCCAACCAAACCACAAACCAGGTCAATTTTCTTCTAATCTTTCTCCTCGTTAGTTCATCCTGGCAGACTGAAAGCAAATTTTAAAAAAAGAGACCAAGGCATGGCAGAAAAGTGGTATTTTCTGTGCACTGAGTGTTTTCAGCTGCTCTCAAGACATGCTTTGTGTCAATTGTACTTAATACTATACAGCTGTTCTAAGTGGTAGACTATTAAAAACCTCTCTGATTTCTCTTTGTTGTAGTTCCAAGATTTCCTGTCCTAAAGGAAATTGGTTTGGATGCAAATGTGGAAAAAGTAGTCTAACAGTTCAAAGGATTTTTTTTCCAGAAAAGTAGTCACACTTTTGCAGTAGAATTTTTTGTGAGTGGAAATAAAAGTTTTCCTTCTTTTAGTTAAAATATTGGATGGATTCATTATCAGCCAGTGGGAGAGGGTTAGTTGTTACCGTGAGCTTGTCTACCTGGCTCAAAGTGATGGCTGAGTCTCATCCAGCCTTTCCTTCACAGTCACAGCACCAGGACACTCTCACTGCACCTCTGCTCCTGGGGTTTTTGGGGCTGCATTGGCCTTGAGCTGTGGTCAAACATCCAGCCCTCTCCCTCCTCAGCAGGATGAGGTGGAATCACAGAATATCCTGAGCTGGAAGGGGCCCACGAGGATCAAGTGTGCTTCTGGCTCTGCAGAGAACCACCCTGAGAATCACTCACAGCCCCAAGAATAACTCAGAACCCTGTGCCTGAGAGCCTTGTCCAAACATTCCTTGGACTCTGCCAGGCTTGGGGCTGTGACCACCTCCGTGGGGATCCTGTTCAGTGTCCAGCCACCCTCTGGGTGAAAAACCTTTTCCAAAAATCCACCCTGAACCTCCCCTGACTCAGCTCCATGCCATTCCCTCAGGTCCTGTCACTGTCACCATAGAGCAGAGATCAGTGCCTGTCCCTCCTCCTCCTCCCCTCGTGAGGAAGCTGCTGACTCCAATGAGGTTTCTCCTCATCACAAGGAAAATGAGGTGAAAAATTTGTGTGTCAGGATAAAGACAGGGAAATCACCTTACTATGATTGTCCCACACAAAACAGACTCAACTTGGTGAAAATTAATATATTACCAATTAAAATAGAAATGGATAGAGAGAGACAATGACAAAAATTGAAGCAACACCTTCCTCTCACCCCTTATTTTGCAGACTCAACTCCCACCTCCCATCCTGGACACGGTGAGTGGGGAATGGGCTGAACTCTGACTCACTGAGTGCTCAGTGGGACCAGAGCTTTGAGAAATACACAGTAAGTCTTACAGTTGTTGTATTTCACACTTTCTTTCTCTTTCTGTGGTTCCTAAATGAGCTCTAATTTTGATCACAGTCTCTTTAGCTGGGAGTGGATCTTCTAAAGAGTGTCTGTGTGGGTTGATTTCCATACACAAGGGCAAATGGTTTTTCCTAATTCCACCTGTAAATGGAGAAAGAAAGGATTGGCCAACATATTACAAAGAGACCGTGACTACATGAAATATATAAGAAAGCTTTTAAAAACTTACACAGATTAATAGCTTGTATAAATTTAAGCAAGGCAGTACCAAATGCAGCCATGATTTATCAACATTTAATTGTGAGACGGCTAAGCCATAAGTGATCAATAACAACAGACAATTAGGAAACTGAGGTAATTAAGAGACTGGCAGTGGATGGCTCTAATAGCCTCAAGAGAGAACCCTAATGATGATGATGGTGATGGGCAGCTGGAGCAAACTGCTCAGCATCCAGCCACAGCAATGTGAAAGGCACAGTGAGGAGCATTCCCAAACCCCTGGGCTGTCCCAGGTCCTGCTGTTGGTCCTTGGTGTCCACACTCACAGCTCAGGGCTCCAGACTCACATCTCACTGCTCCTGGAGGAGGTATTGCTTCCATGGCCTTGTTTCCTACCAGCCAGGGGCTTCAATGCTGCTCTGCTTCTGCTGGTCCCACCTTGGTGTTTTTCTGAGTTTTCCTTCATCCCCTCAAGCGTCCATAACCTCTGGTTTTCCCTTCCCTGCTTCCTCAGTTTCCCAGGCTGACAGCTCACTCTTTGTGCTGAGTCACTTTCCCACGACAGAGGTTTTTTTGGTTTCTTTGGGAAACTCCTTTCCTGAAACCAACTCCCATATTTTCCCTTTTCAGTATTCCGTATTGACATTTGAATTCCATATTCCAAAGGCAATGTTCCTTTCAAACAGTTCCTCTCCCCCCCATTCTGCAGCTGTCCTAACGATGCTGTTCCTGCATTATTTTTCCTATGTGCTATTTATTGTGTTAAATCAGCCATTTGTTAGTTCAGCAGTTCTGCTGCAGTTTGTAGATATTCCCGGGCCTTGAAATTATGCAAAATCAGCTTTTTGGTTAGTTCCTATCTCACCACAAGTAATGCCAAATGTATTTTCACAAGGTTGGCAAAAACTACGCCAAGGCCCATCTTGTCTTTAATGATCCCCTCTCTGCTGCTCTGGGACAATATTATGTTAAGGCCTATCCAGCTCATTGGTTCCCTTCACCTGAAATAGCAAATTAGGAGGGAGTCCATCAGCCTGGCTTGGCTCACTATTTCCCTTCCTCTGCTATGGAGAAAAGGCATCAATGTTGTATTTTGGATTTCCCCTTACATCCCCTCCATCAGGAGAGCACTTAAAGAGAACTCACTGGCAAATTCCTCAATTTGAGAAATCATTTTAGCCTTATTGATCAACAGAAAATTAGCTGTGTAGCTTGGAAATTGTTCTTTATCCTTCTGATATCATTTTTGTTTGTTTGTTTTCCCTGGAAATACGTTAGTTTTAGAATACTTTTTCAAACAAATGGCAAAAAATCATGCCTGTACCCACAGTGTCTGATTCTGCTGCACACACAGTTCTGACCTGGTACAATGGAATATTTAGATGGGCAAACAATTGAAATGCACTTTATGTTCTAGCTGATGCAGTTACCTCTTGAGATACTCAGAGGGAAAAAAAAAGCTGTAAAAAAGCCAGATACCAATTCATCTGTAACTGATGACTTTGAGAACTTTGCAATTTTTGTAAAGGATGTTGCCATTGGTGGGCACAGCACATGCATGTAAATTTACTGCTGTTATGGTCTTGCCATTCTTGCCAATGAAATGGCAAGCTTAGTATTAAAAACAATACATTACTGGTTTTGTGATACATTTTATTAAATAAACACGCAGTCAAGGTGGCCAAAGTAGCTGCAATTTTAAGCAGAATCTGATTTTTGTTTGTCTTTAAAAGCCCTTGGAATACTTTATGACCATCCAGTAGAGGGTTTTTCAGAACAAGGCCCTGGGGAAGAATGGCACATCCTTCCTTGTTGTACACTTTACTATTCTTGTAATGAAGCTGTTCTACCAAGCTCATGGCTACCAAAATGATTTCTAGACTTATCATAGAAACGGCAATAAACTAGTTCATACTTTGCAGTTTGAGATAGTTAACTTGCTCAGAACACATTTTATTATGAGGAAAGCATAGCCTGGACAATTTATGGATTAATAACAACTGAAAAAAGTTGGTTATGGTTTAAGTGAAGAATGTGAAGGAGTAGCACACTTTTACTATGAGGTGGGAAATAAGATATTTGTGGAGAAACTGTGTATGTGCACCAAATATTAAATTTTGAGGCATTGCTTTATTTTAACATTTTAACAGGCCTATTTTAACATTAAGCATAAACTAGGGCAGGTTGTTTCAAGAAATTTATTATCTACTTTGAAAGATACTGGACAATCTAAATCTCGCTTATATGGCTTAGTGAAATCCTGCTTCATTTTAGATACCATTTAAAATACCCAGTGAGTAATCTGTAATAAATAAGTGTGTGGGGAGTAAAACCAATTCCTGACTGGTACCTTGGGAGCACCCCATGGGTTTTGCCACTGCAGATGTGATCCTGCTCTGTTCTCTAGTGAAATCTCTGATTAAGTTCCCTATCAAAGACTGGATCAATAAATCAAAATCACGTCGTGCCTACAAGATCTATTTTCCTGAAAATGCTGCAGGATTAAAATGATCAGATTATAAAACACCCGGGTGTTGTGTGGACTTGTGGATGATACTCCTTTATCAGCAGCAGAAGTCACCAGCTTTAGCAGGAGGACACCTGTGGCTCTTACATACATCAGTTAGGTCTGGTTCCAAAACTGTGCCGTGGGAACAGCTCCAAGAGAAACAAAATGAGGTGTTTGTGTGCCCCTGGGTGAAGGGTAGATGTCCTTGGTCCTCCTGACTCGTGACTTGTAAGGGTGGATTGATGGGGTTTCTTTCTGACAGACAGACACAGCAGCCCAAAATGACACCAGGTGCTCTGGGGATGTTCCCTGGGCCAATCTGGGTCAGGGATCTGCTGCTTCCCTGTGCTGGTAGAAACTGGGGAATTACTGCTAATTAGAATTAATACAGTTCACATAGGTAGCCTGTTTTTTTCTTAAAGTGTTATGACGGATTTGTTGTTCTTGGATCTCTCGGTGAAATGCATTTGGCAGAAAGACATTTGAACCTGCAGATATGTCTATAATTATTGTGGGCCCCTATATATTTATATATATATGCATTATATAGATATCAATATTTATATGCAAACATGCACATCAAATGCTTTTATTTTGTGATTCTTGTTTTCATGAGTAAGGCAGACCTTGAAAAAGCCTGTGAAACCTTTTGAAGTGTTTTTAGGAAGTTTCCAACTAATTTATTACAGATTCTTTCATAAATTTACATTTTAACATCCCATTAAAGCCTAATTATTTGGAAACAACCAAAGAAGAAAACCTAGATTTAAAAACAAGGAACATTTACAGCTCTGATATAAAATGTTTGCTATTTTTATATAGTTATTTACAACTGTGTTGTGGCTGAATTAATGAGTTAATTTATTACCTGTATATGAGTGTTTACTGTTGGTGTCATTATCATGAAACTGTAATTTTAATTAATTCCTTGACAGTGTGTCTGTGATTTCTGTGTGGAACATTAAATGTCAGATTGGTTTTCTTTGTTGCCTCATTTGTAAGTATTAAAGTATTTATGTACAGTACAAAGAAATTAGTAACAATTACTGTAAGAGATCTATTGCTAAATGAAAGCAGACTGCAAAAAAACCACTCTGTTGAAGTTTAGAGGACTTTAGATTGTTTACAAGTTAGATTGAGCACAAAACGTGTTCAAATGCAAAAAAATAATAATCCATGTATCATTGCTGCATGTGTGTCTGTGTGTGTGCCAATTTAATGATTTCTCTCTGATTTTTGAAGAGCACATTATAAAAGGATCCTTTTTAGAGTGACACTGAGGCAGAGGTGGGCAGCTGCAGTCACATCATTGGTGATTAAGTGATTTTGTATGTTGCTTTTATTTATACTTAGATTAGTGAGAATCAACTCTTCTGACTGAGTTTATCAGGAGTTCTCACTTTCTAATTATTTTCAGGGTAAAAATATTTTGGGATTCTCAAACCTGAGCATATCAATCAGAATTATTATTATTATTATTTATTTGTTTGTTTGCATTTTAAGTACGTATTCTGGCAGCAAAGGAAGTTCCGTATAGCTGGATAATTTCTGGACTAGCCCTGAAAGTCCAGATACTGCCCCATACTTTCCCAGCAGCAGGAGCAGTGGTAATAGTGGCAGTATGGCTCTGGAACTTTGGTTTTCCTCTTAACTTTGTGCTAATTCTCACTGTAAATCTGGTTAGCCACTTCTGTGTCCAAGTACCATCAGTGCACATAAGAAAGGTGTGCCATGCAAGATGAATGTTTTCTGGGGGAAAAAAAAGTCTATTTCAATTTTTTTTTCTGTTAGAAATAGACTGCAATAGGGTTTAGGCAAAACTTCTACTTTTTTCAACTTTGTAATTATGCTTCCCATTCCACAAGCAAGTTTTGAAATGACTGGATGCTGAAATTCTGCAGAACTGCTAAGCTGTGGGCAGTTACTACAGTGTGTGGGCTGAAATCCTTGTGAAGCCCCTTCCCCTTTTTGTACTGCCCCAGAATAGAACTTTGCAGCCAAAGCTGTTAGATATACTGAAGATATTATAGCAGAACTCACTTTTTGAGGTTGTTGAAGGCATGGGCACAAACCGCAAGGGCAAAGCTAAATCCAATTTTTAGGTAGAGAACAAGGAATAGGAAACTTCTAATTTTTATTCAGAGTGGTCATCCTTATTTGATTGATTATTCTAACTATATACTTTGTTTATTATTCCAATTAGAATATTGTATTCCTACCACCAGTTGAAATTTAAAATAATAAATATGAAATACAGGTTGGGGAAGGCCATTTAATTAACACAAGAAACGGAAAACATAGATGCTAAGAAATAGGATCTATGTTTTCAATTTTAAATAAGGTTTATGTTAAACCTTAACATAATTAAAATAGGCTAAATCTTTTAATCTCTACGTCTACTTTTCATTTACACATATGTCAATAAACAATCCAGGAGGTGCCAATGACTTTATGTAATGCTGATTGCAAAAGAAAACCTTATTTCTAACAGCAGAAAAATCCACCCACATGGAATCTTTTGAGTGGTCCAGAGAAGTATCTTCTCTATTAATGAAGCTTATTTGCATGGTAAACTTGCTTATTTTGTGTTTTCCTGCTTTGGTGTCATCTCAGCCTTTCATTTGTAGATTAAACTGGCAACTGAACATGGAGGGGTTTTATATAAGCCTTTTTTTTAATTATTTTTTTTAGTTATGATATTTTTTTGATCCAGGAGCATTACAGATCAAGATGCTGATCTTTTATGAAGTTACCATTCTGATGTTGGTATTATATTACAGTACATGGCTGAAAAGAGGCCAACGTTAAAGGGAATAATAAGAAATTTCTTTGGCTTCAGATATCTTCTAAAAATAATGCAGTGGTATAATTAACTAAAAAATAACCATGAATTAATGCAGATCTAAGTGAAGAGTGTTGAGTCCACAAAGCTGCCATGCAGTTACTGCAAGAGATGATTGCACACACTGAAGTATTTATTCAATTTTTCAAAACTTTTTTATGAAATCTGAGCCACAGCTCTTTCAGGACTCGCTTATCAAGTAGCAAGTTTAATCTGCCTGGGTGTACAAATCCTCACATTGGAGCTTCCATAAATTAAGACTGGTTTGACCTGGAGCACAACATTATGGTATTTCTCAGCTCCCCTCCAGGGCAGGGAACCTCTGTTCTGTGCACAGGGACTGCAGATGAAAGACAGATCTGCCCTGAAGGGCTTCCAGCCTAAATAGACCTGACAAATAATAGGAGGAAAGAGCTGTTATTCATATTCTCTTCTTACACCTGGAAAACTGATTCACAGGAGATGCTATGAAAAGCCCATAAAAGTCAGGAGAAGGCTCCCAGTGACTTCAGAGGATCTATGATGTTATACCAGCCAAGCACTTAGGGACATACCTAAATGATTGTCTCACTCTGAGGCCTGTTCCACACCAGGTCTGCAGAACAGGCTGGAAACTGTATTTCTGGTGCCAGTGCTGGATGAATTACCCACAAATGCTGTAATTTTGCCAAACAGTAAATCTATTTATGGAGGCTATTCAGTCTTTCAGCAGTTAGACAATCCCATATGTATGGGAACATGCACCTTGCATTTCAGCTACAGCCCCCAGATCTGATTTGTAGCCCACGAAAATCAATTCAGTACTTCAGCAGACTTTGCCTGGTGACCCCGGGGAATTTTAATCATTGATACAAGAATTCCAAAATTGATCTAATGTTTAAGAAAGAATTTCTTCCCTGCTACCAGAGAAAATACTGGGTTTCTATCATCCTCAGGAATGTCTCACTCATTCTCTCTGACTAATACACAGTAAAGTAGGTCATAATCTGGGGCATCTGAAATATCAGTGCTAGTGAGCCTTGCATGCAGCAGCCAAGGGCAAGTTTCTCCCTCCTCAGTGCACTTGAGATCTCCCTTGCAGGGTCTGTGTTCAGGCTCCTCATGGATGGCAGCAGGAGCCCAGCCTGAGCTGGGGTACAGACTGCAAGGAGGGAAATGGAAAATCATCTGGGGAGTGGGAAAGAAGCACCAATAAAATTGAGGGGGTACCAAGCCATTAAAGAGAGGCTGGCCTGTTCCTGCATGCTACAACATTGAACTCGTGTTCTGTTATGATGGGACTTATTAGCATCACTAAAAGTCATTAATTATGCAAGGAGACAGAGCTCATGCCACGCATAACCACACACACAACATCCTCCTTGTCCCAAAATGTTTACCACCTGGTATTTTCATTTGGCCAGATGAGGATGGTCTGGAGTAGACAATTGTGTTTCCAAGGCACCAGTCAGATTTGTGGTTTTGGCTAGAGATACCTCTAGGAATGAGGAAGGAAAGGAAATCGAGGTCAAGACACCTTGTCATCCTCACAGGGCAAGGGCATAGCAGATGATTTGGCAGCCTTGGTGACTGAACAGGGGGAAGAAAAGGGAGAATAATGAAAACCAAGCCAGGGCCACCGGCTCAGATGTATTCAGAGCACTCTGCTCTGTTAAAAATAATTTAGTTGGAAAAAGTGTTGGAAAAAGAGCTACATGGCGGACAATGGAGGGGAGAAAAAGTGCCCTTGCACTTGATCAACCACAAAAGTTCTGTGACAGCTTCACCACCAAGCTGAGAAGATTTAACATTGAAATAACTCCCCTGTCCTTCAAAAATCTTCCATGTCTCCAAAATATGAATTGTGTAGGGAAAAAAATTAATTTAATACGAACTATTTACTAAAGTTAGCAGCAAATATTTAACTAACCACGCAAGGCAGGAAATTGCAAATTAAAACTGTATCTCTGGACTGTATCTTAGGACTCTCTCTATTGTGTTAGATCCCAAGTGACACCAAACCTGAGTGGTCTGCAGCTGTGGGTGCAGTCAGAGCTGCAATGTGTAAGCATGGCTTACAGTCTCAGCCAGGACCTGGACTAGGAAAGGACTATTGAGGATTTTTAGGACTCTTGGGATTGAAGGACTATTGGGATATTGAGGATGGTTGGAACTGAAGCGGATCCTTACTGTTATTATTGTAATATTAAGTGGTTTTGCTCAATTTTCAAATTCTAAGGAAATATTGTCTCCTTGGATGTCCAGCAAATCTTTAAGAAAAGCTTCATCTTGCATGTGATGCTCATGACTAAACACTGCAAATTTTATTTACTTAAAATTTGGTTTTTTTGTTGGAGACAGAGCAGTGGCAATGCATAGGTAAGCATTTTTCAGTTTTACAGCAGGTAAATAAGAATCTCTAATCCTCTTTTGAAAGAAGCATTCCTGTTCTCCATTTTTTTACATCATGGCAATCTGCCAGTTTTGTCTCAGTTCGTACTGGGTGTTTCTCTGCACCCTGACTGCTGGAGTTGGTCAGAACACCTGCAGCCAAAAGCTCTGCTAACTTGTCTTGGCAGCTGTGGTTTGTAGCCCTGTTCCTGGCATGGTTGCTCATTTTGCTATGTCTTTGAAGTTAACTTAGGCTTGCTGTTAAAACAAATGTGTGATTTTCCCTTTCCGGAACACTTTGTTTTCTCACTGACTGACACAAATCTCCCTTAGTTGTCAATGTTCATTAAAAATCCTTGTCTCTTATTCTGGACTTGGATAAACATTAGTGAGTTCCAGGTTCTTTTGCTTTCCTGCAGTTTAAGCAATTCTCAAAGCAGGCCATAATGTTCAGTGTCAATGATGAACCTTTTGCTCTTCCCTCCCTGAGGAAGAGCTGGATGAAAGTCCTGTGAACTTGCCTTGATTTTTATGGGTGCTGCTGGTGATTAGGGAATCATTTGAACAGAATGATGAATTTGCTGAATTTGAACAGAAAATGCCTCAGTTCTTACCTGTTGTGTGTCTGGTAGGATGTAATCTCTGGGAACCAGATAGAAAAGTCCTAAAAGGTTTGAATATTACTCAGTACAGTCTCCAAAACTATCCGAGCACATCTGCATTGCAAACAGCCATGGATAACCATCCCTGTTAATAATGTGGAATATCTGGCTGCTGAAGAAAATGCAGCAGAGGCTAGAATCTTGGAATCCTACCAGTTTAGAGAGTTTCCCCCTGCTTTCTACGGGGCAAAAAATCCATCTGTAAAGATGGAAGAAAATAATACTTTCTATTGACATTGAGATTAGATTAGTAAGAACAGGAAAATAAAGACTGACATCTTTGGGTATTAGGATGTTCGTGGATTTACAGGAGAGCTGTGTATTTCATGCCGAGGAGTTCTGGTACAGAATAAGCCTTGTGATGCCCCAGAGGATCCGCAGGGGTGGGGATGCAGCTCCCGAGGGAGGATGGAAGCTGTGTGGTTTCTCCTGGGAGGCTGCACAGCCCCTGGGAGTGTGCAGTAACTCCCGAGGAGTGTGCAATAACCAACAGTGCCATCTTGTGAGCAAAGCCCACCCCTGCACGTCCAGAAGGGAGTTCTGCAGCAATAAAACACCCATTTCTATGCTGGTGCCTTTCAGGGGTGTCCGGACCTTTTTGAGCAGTTACCTGTTCAAAACTCCAGGATCAGGGGTTGTCTCCTTACATGAACAGACTCCCGTGCTGGCCAAATCCCCTGATCTTGTAGGCAGCGCCATCTGGTAGTTTATCCTGTAAATCAATATCTGCTATCAAATACAGTTGTGCACAGCAGTATCTTACCTCCTTGCATCTCCTGTGACCTTTCTTCTCCGCTTTCTTATTGTCATTCAACGAGTAGGAGCATGCAAATCCACCATGAAAGGCATTTTAGCAAATAATAGTCAATCCTACTTTATAAAGAATGATTTATGGTATTATTTCTGTTACTCGTTATTGGCTCCATTCCTTGAGATGATGAAGGACCTATCTTTATTAACCTCAGCTGGCTGAAAACATTTCATCTATGAGTTTTTCTGAGGAAATGCATCTCGGTAGCTCATGATGGAAGGCATCTGTGCTGACCCATCAGCGCTGCTGTGACTTTCAATATATTATACTTAATAACAGATAAACATCCTTAGCCAGAAACAGAATCCTGCACTGCAGCTTGATTACATCTGCAAAGAACAGTGATTGCCCTGACTATTTGAATACAAAAACAGTGAGTGATGGCAAGTAAACACAATCTGTTTAAAGCCCCACTGGTGAAATATTCTCAATGCTCAGACCAAGGGTTTGTCATTTTTCCAAGGTGCTCCCCTCAGTCACTGGAGCAGTTTTCCCAAATCTGGGTGTGGAGATGGTGAATACAGAGGCAGTTTCCTCTGGAAACTGAACTTTCAAAGTAAAAGTGGGGCAAAAATGGCCTCATAAAAGATTGCTGGAACAATAGAGTCAAGAGGAACAGCCGCTGTGGATTTCTTCATGCCAAGGCTGGATGCTGCCTGGAAGAGAATGTTTGGACAAATGTAACTATTGTGCTCAAGCAGAATGATTGTGAATAAAATAACTACCCTGATGCATTGCTGTTATTTGATTTTAAACCCATTTTAAAGAACTAATTGATACCATTAAACTTATTTTTAGGGGAAAATCCTTAATTGTGAACAAAGGTAGTATAAAATTTATTAAAAGACGGAAGCCTTTGATGACAAATTCATTTCTACCTTTGTTCCATTAGTAGCCTCTGTGTTTTGAGGGCCTCTGTGAGTCTCACTGGTATTGATTTGATGCTCTGGGTCTGCAACAGGTCAGATGAGATGGATCTCTTGTAGATATCACCTGGGAGGCCACAGCTTGTAGAGTGCAGGTAGCAGCCTTCAACTTCAAAGGCTTACTAGAATTTTAATGGGTAGATATTACAATAACAGGTTTTTGTGGGATAGCCAGAGTCCTCCTCCTTACAAGGCCAATTAATTAAAAGGAAAGTAGTAAGAGAAAAAAAACCAAACCAACCCTCCCCAAAAAACCTAACCCAAATCAAACCAAACCAAAAGAACCTATTCAATTATTTCAGATGCCTCCTCTATTTTTCTTGTGACCAGTATACTGTTACATTACTGTTGTGTTCTGGTGTAGAAAGCAAAGAATTTTCTTTGTTGGAGCATAATTGATTTATATACAAACACATACATATACAGTATATATTGCTGATGCAATATCCAAAGGGAAAGAAAGTAGCAAAACAGACATTTTGGTTTGTTTGTTGTCAGGAAATGTCATGATTCATCTTTCATGAGCATCTGCAAATATGCATCTGCCAAATCTATTTTACTAAAAGCTTGTTCTCAGCCAAACATATTCTCACCCCAAGAGTACAACATTTTTGATTGACAAGTAGAAAAGGACTAATGATTATTTGAATGTCTCTACACATTCCCACACTCTCATTTTCTGCTGCACAATAGGAACAAGGACCATGATTCACTCTCACAGTCACATGGTAGGAATAACTTTATTGTTTTTCCAGTTCTGTACACAGCCTTTTGAAGTGACACAGGGGGAACAAACAAGGCCTGGCAGGATGAAGCTAACCTCAGTGGTTAGCTTTGCTTAAAAATTTAGTTAGTTCCTAGCAGTAATTCCAGAGCATTGCATTCTAATCTGCATGAGGTACTACTAATGAAATTAATTTTATGGAAGTTGGTGTCACTCTTGCTCTGCTATGGCAGTCCGAGAGTTAGAACTGTGGTAATTATCAGGGATCATCAGGCAACAGTTTCCTGTCTCTCTTTGATTTCATTCAGCTCTTGCTCTCACGCCTAGAGAACAAAATTTCCATTATAGATGTGCAATGAAATTGCAACCAATGTTTTAACAGGCTGAACGCAAAAATTGCACTGGGGCATTAAACTAAAGTTTGATGTCTTCTAATAAAGATATACTTTGGTATTCTGTGACTACTCTTCAGTTTGAGACTAAGTATTGCAAAGCACATGAAGTTGCTACTGAGCTTCTGACAGTTCTGAGCCACTCTGTTGGTTTTCATTAGGAGCAGGGCAGAGAAGGGAGAGGAACTGTTCTTATTTATTTTGGCAAATGGAGTTGTCAACATCTTCTGGAATCAGCAAGCAGCAAGCACAAACTGAGGACATTAAACTTCATTTAAGATGACTGAAATAACTTTTGTCCCACGATTAGGATTAAAGCTCAGGTGTTTTAACATGCAGTGCTTCTCTCCAATCTGGAACTCCAGGTCATTTCAATATAGAAATGAAACCGTGCCTTCCAAATTGCAACTAAATGTGGATGACATGAATCATAGTTTCCCATGAGGATTATTTTGGGGTACTGTGAATTATAAAGCACAGAAAGATCACCAATTATTTCCAAGTATCATTTTGTAGTATGAGAAATTAGACTAAAAAAAAAAAAAAAAGCTGTGTTCCAACAGTATTTGTTGATTTTTGCTCCCTCATCCTTAGCGGTGAATTGACAGCATTTCATTAGTTTATATTGTGTCTCCTTCATCAACAGCCCCATTTCTAACTTAATCTGCTTTTTGCCAGAGAAAAAAACTTGACTAACCTCATCTTGTTTAATGTTTAATTGTATTTTTATGTTTTCTCTAAAAGTAGCAAAGCTATCGGTAAAACGTTTTGGGGTGTGTAAATTCCCTGTTGCTGTCCTCCAAAGCCATTTAGATGGACTGTCCCCTTTTTACTCTTTTTTTTTTTTTTTATTTTTTGGGCGGAGGAGTTTAATTCATGTAGTCTAAAAATAAAAAAGATCAGAACAAAAAACCCGACAGAACTCTGAGTGGTTCATTTGTTTTCTAATGTGGGGTGAATTTCTGAATGTGCTTTCTGTGCTGCAAATGCAAATACCTGTTTTGGCTAACTCCCCCCATCCTGCTGCCCAGCCCTCTGGGGTGCAGATTACAGACATGGTCTCCTGTATAAAAAAGGATAAGTGAGTTAATAAAAAATAAAGTACGTAGGAGGCCAGAGTAAATGGAGCATATAATTTTTTCATGAACTGGTCTCTTAAGTTTCATTTTGCAAGGCGTCGTGATTTCCTACATATTTATGAAAATATGAAAGAGTGAGCTCGATGCTTAACGTGCAATCTACTTAGCAATTTTAAGTAAGGCTGTGTCTTGCTTTCCCTGTCAGAAAACCCAGAATCTTCTGCAGGCACCACCACAAATGATAGCAAGCTCTGTTATGAGTTTCTGCAACACTGCAAACCCTCCTCCAGAAATACTCACAGAACAAGTCTCCGTGCCAGTTTGTGCTGTTTGGTAACTCGAAAGCAAAAACATTGTCAAGCCGATTCTCGGGGATGGAATGTGATCCTTCAAGAGTAAAAGTTGCTTAAGATTGATATCACTGTACACAGGATGAACATATAAAATAAAGTGCAAATCTTCAGAGAGACGGGTGAATACAAACTTTTGAAAAACTTATGAGATAGAAGAGGATTTTTTTTTCCCTAACACCCAAATGGTGTTTTCAATCTTGAAAGCAGTTTATAAAGATAATTAGGCATAAATGTCCCCATTTCACAGCTGTGCAAACAGAGGGAAACAGTTCTGTAACCTACTTACCAAAATCTTACAGAGGTAAGCAAATCTTGAGCCACCAGATTGCAAGCACTGGTTCGTTAACATTGCTTTTTTGTGCCTGCTTCTTTGTAGCAAAAGTAATTAATATTGATATATCAAAGCAGCAATAGTAGACCTAGATCTCGAGCTTGTAAGACAACCTGTTTCATTTCTGTGTCAAGTTTCGTTTCTTTGATAAGACATCAGCTTCAGAACAACTCAATATATTTCAGTTCCGTGCCTCATTGCAGGCTTTGAATACTACTCAAATTTCCATTTTCGTGGGAAATGAAGGGAGTTGTGAAGCAAGAGGCAGCACTGTGAGAGCATCAGACCCAGGAATGGTGCAAGGAACCATCCAGGAAGGCATTCAGGAAAGGTGCTTGTAAACACACAGGCTCTGCAGTTTTCTAAGTACACAGCATATAGGCTCCTGCTTTAGCAACATCTCCATGACAACTGCTTTATAATTCATCCCACATAATATATAACTTTGCTGTTTAAAAAAAAAAAAAAAAAAAAAAGGCTCTGCCAACATGCTAACCAGGCCACGTTCTTGAAAATTAAATGAACCTGAATGATTTTTTAGCAATCAATTAACCATTAAATGAAGCTTAAGGGACATTAGACAGTAAGAATGACAGTATTTATGGTTTTGATGTGATCATGAAATCTCATTCTTTGCTTCTCCACCATTCTCACCATTTCAAATCCCTATAATTGACACTGATGCAACATTTCAGTCAATAGCTATAAAAGGGAATGAGGAGCACGAAATGGCTCTTTGGCATTTAATGAGTAAATACAATCCCACTGAGCTTAGTATTGCAGAATTTTTTGCTAATCAGTCTTTTTTTTTAACTGAAGGAGTTCAACTGTTTCAGGCATATCAACAGGTTTGGGGGTTGGCAAACAATAGAATGATAGCAAAGATAATGGGAAAAATGTGTTCTAATGCAGTCCAGAGAATTAAAACTATTAAAATCCTTTCCCAGTTATTGCTTCAATGCCAAGGAAACCAATCAAACAAAAGTGCTGCTGTAAGATTAATAGACATTCTGAAAGGTGTGGAATGCAGTGCAAGTTGAGTTCTGTAAATTTACCAAGACAAGAGAGGTGTAGATAAATTGTGAGAGGGAGAAAGATACCAAGTTTTTACTGGCTATATTCTTCTTTAGGAGGCAGAAGATGGAAACAAGGGTGACAGGGAAAAGCATGTTTTTTGTTCAATGGATTTTGAGCATCCTATTAATTTTTCTGCTTTAATTAACATCTTGTTTTAAACTGGTAATTTTATTTGAAACATCAAGTCTAAGAAATGCAGGGGTGGAGGCCTTGACTCTTTCACAGCACAGAAAAGGAGATATGAACCCATCATAAGACTGCCCTCTTGCTTTTATGCTGAGCTTTATATTTGGAATTGTGTGTTATAATGCAGAGAATACGTATCAATTTCAGAACTGAGGAACAGAAACTGCAGAAGATATCAATAGGAAGGAGTTATCAAATGAAGAATGACTTTTGTTGGGTTATAAAATTCGGTTAAAGGAGCACCAAGGTGAAGAAACATATTCTGGAATGAGAAACACAAGTCCAAAATACAAGGATCTCCTCATGAGACAAGTTACTGACTTAAGTTTACAGGTTTTAGCTATCAAAAAGACAAGCTTAACTCCCCAGTGAGACCTAATTCAGAAAAAATTACTTTACTGGCCGACTGACAGCAGCTGTGCAGAGCTAATCCCAAAGCAGGGTGCTCTTAAATCAGAAACACATGGTGATTTTGACTTTTCTCTGGGTATCTTTCTTTACCGTATTTCCTTCAGTGGATGAGAGGAGAATTGAACTCAAACTTCCAGCAAGAGTTCAAAACAGCACTGATGTTTCACCCTTTTTTGCAAGGTTCCAGGTATGAAGTTTTGAGGTTTTTTTGAGATTTATGTGACTCTGGAGGAGAATTTACATTGCTTGGTTTACAGACAGGTGGAATTTTGGTTTGAAAATAGAGGAACTGAGGCAATTCTTTATTTCATCCGTTCAGGGGTATATACTAATGTACATTGTGGGGTTTTATTTGTATTGACTGTCATGTTCCTCAGTTACTGGGGCCTGTGCTTCTGCAGAACACTCAGAATTTAACAGCGGGGGAGTGGAAGAAGGGGAACATCTTGTACAGCATAAGGACAGTTTAATTTTCCACAGCTAAGAATGATAAAAAACTCCCAGTAGAGTAGAGCTGCATTTTTCTTTTAAAGAACAACAACAAAAAAATTAAGCTACTCTTGGTAAATTCTGCAAGGCCCCTAGTCAAACTTCTGCTTTCTGTTTTAGCAGCAGGTCACATTAAAAATGTTTGAATAAGGACTGAAGGAGGCAGTGGCACACAAATATTGATGCCAATGATCAGTTTGTTGTTGCCTGTTCCAGCCAGAGTAGCTGAGGATCTGGGCTCAATGAGGTTGGCCCTTCAGAGAGGAAACTTCTCAGTAACAGCCTCAGGAAATTGCGAATTAGGGAACTCTTTTCTCGTTCAGTTATGCTGACCGCTTAAAAATATTTATTTATTTTTTTTTTTCTGACCATGTCATTCCATCTTTCACTGATTCCCCTAACCCTGTGTGTTTATCCCTTTCCTTCTGTCTGCAATCCATATGGTTCTGGAATATCTCTTCCCTGGTAGATGCAGTATTTGCTCTGTTAATTCTCCCTTTTCTCTCTCTCTTTGAAGACCTTCTGCTGTGCTGAACCATCTTCCTACATCCCTGTCTTCAACCTTCATCCTCCTCTTCGACCTCTAGGCTGTGCTGCTGAACATGCTGACATTTGGGCCTTGTACAATGCTAAGAATATCGGTGTTTAACAAATATCAGGATGAGAAATGCACAGTTGCTACAAGAGAAATAAATACCTCAGGAAAAATCGAGATACTGCTGCTTCTGCACCAGCCACTGGCTGCACTGACTGTAAAATGTAACTGAGAGCTAAATTGTCAGTTTTGGTGTGTGCTAAAGAAACCAAGCAATGTCACACACGCAGATGTTTACTTTCCATTATCCTGGCAACCTCCAGTATATAGATCCTTGTGGTGCAATGTAAACTCCTTTCAAGATGACATTTAAGAGGAATTTAATCTGTATAGAGCACTAACAAACTGAAGCACAGTGGATTTATTCATTTAAGAGAATTATTCATTTAATTTTTGCCATTTAGTATTTATATTCATTTACCATTCATTTATTCCCTACATTTTTATTCATTTATTCATTTATCAAATATTCATTTTAATGGTTTTCATTATCACTATAGTAACTGTAGGGACAGATTTGCAATAATTTTATTCCTTAAATAGGTTTAGTCTTGGAAAATCTACAAAACAGGGTAAGGCCACTTGCTCATCAGGTTCATTCCCTTCTCTCAGAAGCGTTTATCCCTTTACTCCCCTTGTTTCTTTACAGTTCTCCCTAATTTCTCTTAAATCCCTTTCTATGTTTTATGACAACAGCTCAATTTAGTGATATTGGACCAAATGTTTGACTGATGTGAAGTGCTGAAATCTGAGTGTGTTACTCAGTGCTTTGGATAGTGATTTAGTTTCCTTGTTTCTCCATATATTTTTCTTTTATTTTCCCTGTAGAGAATGGGTTTTCCTCCAAAATTCACCTCTTATTCCCTTCTAATGCCAGTTCCATTTCTATGTAAATGAGACCCCTGCAAGCCAGGGAACAATGACCTTCTAAGCAACAAGTGTTTTGAGCTACAGCAGAAGAAAATCTAAACCTCTGAGAATATTGGCTTCTGTGTATGAATTTCCATTGCAGCACTGAGAATTCATGTCTTTTGTTTAAAATATATATATATACATATATATATTCTCTAATGTGAAAACAGTGGATGAGTAATACCTTTCAACTGCACTAAGCATTAGATTGTGCTGCTGATGAAAGCAAGGATCACCTGATACCTTTTGTACAAGGCCAGATCTTTTGAGTTGGAGTTCTAATTCTTTTGTTGTAGCTCTACAGACAGACCAGTGCTTATGCTTAAGGAGAGTCCTTGAAGTATATTACCAGTCACCGAAAGGATATCTTACTGTGTGTAGTGAAACTTCATCCTGGGGAGCAGGATGCTCACTGATGAACCCAGGCTTGGTTTTGGTGAAGGATTAAGCTGTTTGTGGTTTTTAACCTTCCATCTCCAGTGAGCCCCAATGTCCCAGAAAACTCCTCTGTGACTACCTCAGTGCTCCTTTGCATCACAGCTTCAAACCGGTGTCAGGATCTCATCTTCCCTATCTAAAACTTTTCTTCCTTAATCAAACACTGCATTTGAAACTTAAAGTCGATTTTCTTCAGCCAACCCTAAATTCAAGCATCATGTAATCTTTCACAGCATATCTGTGCTTTGAGTTGTGTCAGAAACTTTGGAGCTGTGTCAACAACAGAAACACAGCTGGAATACTTCCTGATTGCTTGGTTGGTACCTATATTTAACTTGCAATTTTTTTATTATTAAGGTTTATATCACCAGAACAGCAAGAAAACCCTTATCCTTATAGAAGGCACCATGAACTGGGTATTCCCTATAATTCTATATTAAGTAAACCAAACTACTTCAGATATTTACATTCAAAAGGTTATCTTTGTTAGCAGAAGAGCTGGAAGTAATTTTCTTTGCAATGAGATCTTCAGTTTGCTGAGTGTGTTGTGACTCTGCAGCAGAAACTCTTCATACACCCCAACCTGAGGCAGCAACTCTAATTTTGAGAACCATTGCTCTGGAGGCTTTTTATCAGCTCCAAAAATGTCTTATCTCTGGTAGCTTTTAACTGCATAATAAGAGGCCATTTAAAATAGGCAATGTCTCCTTAGGGTTTATAATCTAAAGCCCACAGTTGTCAATGAACGTTCATTGATTTCAGGGACTCTGAACCCAGGTATTTATTCATAATATGTGGTGTTGGTTTAGCAATTTTAGTAGTATTAAGATATGAGGAAATGGACTGCCTATTTAAGCTAGACAGAAATATTCTGGTGGCATTTACTTTGTCAGATAAAGCCTTGGAATTCCTGTGAATCTGAATATTTTTCAGCAGTCTGCCTCCTTAATTAACCTCTGCCTGAGACAGCAATCCTTTTTCCAGCTCACCTGGAAAAACCTGGAAGGTTAGGCCCAGACACAGCATAAAACTTCATTAATATAAATGTCTATTCTTCTTTACACTCCAAATAATTTTCTTCAAAGTATTAGAACTTCCTAAAAAAAAATTGGTCAAGGAAACTTGTTTGAAGAAAATAATAGTCAAAAGTGTGCATTCAATTAAGAAAGGAAGTTTTTACTTTCTTTCATCTCATCTTCTCGGTGTTTGATTGACTTTTAGATTTGAGAGTTTCCTTCCCCTCCCCCTGAGCAGGGACTGGAGTCAGTGGGAGGAGATCTGATGTGTGCTTTACCCCTCTGGTGTGTGCATGTATGTTTTTTCATTAAATCTGCACATTAACCTGATGGCCTTTAGGCACAATACTTCCTGAAGAACTTTAGTGTGCTGATTATTGCTTGCTTTCTAACTCCAGATCCTCTTGCAAACACTACGGGGACCTCATTAAATTCTGCAGCTGTATTACCCTCCTTCTTTATTAACTTCCTTCAAATATCCTGCCGTGGTCTAATGTCTTCTCTTGTCAGCTTCACTCCACCTTAGACACCTGAAGGAGACTTTATTGTTCTTGTTTCCTTGCTCTGAAAACTTCATTCACATCCAGTTTTGACTTCTCAGGATATTTTTTTTAGCTCATCCCTCCATTGTATCAGCCTTTGTTGCCCCTTGATAATATTCTGTGCTTTTTAGGCATGACATGCATTTTTTTTTAATCATTATTTTAATTTCCTGATTTAAATCTAAATAGGGCAAGAAGTACAGCAGAAACGTAGGTGGTCTTGTTATCATTTCCTTTGTCCTAAAAATAAAAAGGACAACTTGCAATACCATGAAAAAAATAGTATCAAAACCTGGAGAAATTTTAGCTTTATTTTTAGGAAGCTATTAGTCCAGTGAGTAAGCAGGTGGCTCAATTCACTAAATAAAAGCAGCTCAATTTGCTAGTGCATCCTAAAAGTTGGAGCCACAGGCACTCAGCACCTCTTGAATCTGGCCACAAGTGGTTTGTATCAATTCCTCCAATTCTTGCTCCCACTCCAGGCTCTTCTCACCTTCATGGCAAACACCCATATTGCAACAAAGGTGAAAGATGCTTTTGTGAGGGATTTCTACCTATTATATCCATACACACATACTGACCTGTACACAGAGGCAAATCTCATCCTTGGCTTTTTTTTACCAGTTTCAAGAGACTTTATTTTACACACTTCACTGACCATTACTTCCTCACATTATTTCCAATTCCTTTTTGTTAGAGAAAGACTTGTTGGGTCCCGTCAGCAATAAATGAACATGTCAACCCCTTTCAGTAAAATTAAGGATACCGGAAAAATTCATGTTAAACTCCTCTTCATGAAAACTTGGAATTAGATGGGCAGGAAAATAATTTCAATTAAAAAATATAGTAAAGGAATGTAACAATTATCTCACGCTGAGCCACTCCAGTCAGCATTTTAAAGAAGTCTGTATGTATACTTGCAAGTACTTATGACGTTTAACAGTGCAATCTGTTAAACAAAGTCAACTGGGCAAGACTAATGCCAAATCAATTACAGTCACTAATGTCTCATACAACTACAGAGTAAAAATATTCTCAGTTAAGCATAACATTCATTGCAGGCAGCGATACATTCATAATCTGAGCTTCTCAAATTTAGTCTGCTGAAGTGCAAGGGAGAATTTACCACGTGTAACACTTTCCAGTGCTAGGGTTCCCAAAATTTTCTTATTTTTCTGGTTTTATGGTTCTTTTTCTTATGGTTGCTGGTCTTCCTACTATGCTGAAATGGAACTTGGGTCATTGTTGAATATTCAACGTCTCGCTGGTCTAACAGATCTTCATTCTAATCACTTAAAAACTGTTCCTGTTGATTTCAGAACATTTCTTGAATAAATCAGAATTAATTATGGGATGCAGAACTCAGTTTCTCAAATTACTCATGGGGGTTTATGAGGAAAAAATAGATTCAAACCTTCTGAAATTACTCCTACCTACAGAGAGATACCAGTGTGATTATATTTTCACAGATTGATGAAGAGATCAAGGGAAGTGCTTTGCTCTCAGATTTCCTTACATCAATTAATGGGGCAATTCCAGCTGCCCGGAGTTGTACTTTACCATCACAGTATCCTCAGCAGCCTGAGATGCAATGATGGTACCAACTCTGTGTTCCTTACCTTTCTATCTAAGCTTTAAACATTAAAACTTGATCCTAAAATCCTGGGATCAATCAAGACCAGCTTATTCCACCCCTTGCCATGAGCAGGGACACCTATTATCCCAGGCTGCTCCAAGCCCTGTCCAACCTTGCCCAGGGATTGGGCAGCCACAGCTCCTCTGGGCTGTGCCAGGACATCATCACAGGAAAGAATTTCTTCCTAATATTTAATATAAATTTACACTCTTTCAGTTTAAAGCCATTTCCCCTTGTCCTTTCACTACATACCCAAGAAAGATGCTTCCAAATCCTTTATTCTGCAGAATACCCATGAAGAGATATCCCATTTTAAAATGCAGAAGGAGTTCCTTTGTTCACTATTTCTCTCAGTTGGGCTCCTTGAGGAATCTGATACTCATTTTGGCTGCTCATGCTGATCAGCTGTCCCTGACCACACAGTGTGCCCCATCCTGGTTGTGTGAACTCCAGGTCAGGCCAGGAAATCTGCAAAACACACAGTCCTTTTCACCTGCACCCTGTGCTTACAGCGGAGTGTTTCCTTGTCACAGGGATGTGCTGGTTCAAGGATATGCACACAGGGAATTCAGGGGCACTGGGGATGCAGAAACTTGGAAAGCACTGACAGAATTCAGACTGAAAACTTGTTTTCTTCAGAGTTAGTTGCTGGTTTGTTGACAGGGAGTGAGCACAAAGGCTGAGTGCTGGAGAAGGCTTCAGGCAAGGGCATGTCTAAAGGAGAGGCCAGTCTGAGGCTGCCTGGTGTGTCAGTCCAAGGGGAAAATCAGAGATTGGCAGTGCAGGGCCAAGGCAGGGACACCCACTAAAAACTGCTGCTGCTGCTGAGGAGGGTTTTGCTCAGTTTGATACTATATATTCCTACAGTAAATGGTCAAAGAGAATGAAAAGGACGACTAAACCTACCTCTTAGGGTACAAAAAGAGATGTTTACGTCTTTTTCATGGCTGTAAAGAACAAGAATAGAGAGCAGAGTTAACATTCACTTTTAACTCATCTTTATTCTCTCAGGATCCTGGGAAAACACCTGCTGAATATCCTAAAACTCCCAAAAAGATGCTGTACAGAACTGACATCCCTTTCAGCTGTAGGTCCCAGGAAAGTGTTTTTCATAGCAGAAAAAATATTTTGATTAAGGAATATTTGAAATTTTTCAGAATTGCTTAGTAGTTAAAAAAAAACCCCAATATCTATAAGTGCTGTGGGAAACGGAGAAGGGGATAACATTTTAACACCTTCCAACTAAGCTTAAACTACAGCCTAATTATTTACACATATGATCATTTTGCTGTTCATTAGCTCTCCTGTGGTTTACTTAGGATTTCCCGGTATAAATAACTCAGCAAATCTGCACCCTAACACAAGCACTGTGAGGTGTGTTTAATTATAAGCTCTCAGAAGTTATAAAATATACTTTGAGTGTGTGTTTATATACTTTATTTTTTCTTCCATATGTGTTTATATCTGTGTATTTGCATACTGTATATGTGTTTGTATATTGTATATTTGAACTTACTCTTCTGCAGGGGTCAAGGTCCTTGGCCCTCTGTCCTGGTGTCCCTGCCATGGGGGTGTCCCTGTGGTTTGGGTGACCTCAATCTGTCAGCTCCATCTCAGAGAATGTGTGAGAGTGTGTTGAACTCATCCCCTGTGCACAGTGAGGAAGTTCTGGGCTCTCCAACAGCCTGTCAGGAATTCAGCTGATGGTACGTGTGAATCTCAGAGAGAGAGAGAGAGAAATGTTGGGCAAAACATTCTGTGTTTAGCGAGAGGCATTTCCTGACAAAACTCTGCCGTGTTGAAAATGTTTTCCATTCTGGTTCTGCTGCTTAAAAAAACAAAAACAAAAAAACAAAAAACCAAACCACACCACTTAAATTTGCAGCCAACTGCTGCATAGTAAATGGATGTAAATTGTAATTTACGTCAGAGCAGGCTGTGACGCAACAGCATCTTTGTTCCCAGGGAACAGAGGAGTTGTGGGCAGAGCAGAGATTTGCTCAGAGCCCAGGTATGAAGTCTGACTCTGTCACTGCTATGCCAACACTGCTGATCAGCAGCTTTGCTGAGCTCCCAAATTCTGGCTGTGAAAAAAAGCAAAATCTCAACACATTCCCAATTACTGTGATTCTTATCTTCAATTTTGTAAGATATGATTGTCCTGCGCTGCTGAGTTCTTTTATTTGCTAGTTGTCAATCCAAGTTCTGCCCATTATTGTGGTAGTAGTTCTCTTCCCTTTTATGTCAATGTAAGGAAGTAAATGCTTTCCTAAAGTCAAGGAAATGAAACGTTTTGTTTTATCAATGCAAGTAAAAAAAGAGTCAAGCCCTGTATGTGTTTTATTCTTTCCTTTGCTTCCAGCCAAATTTTAGATGCAGTAAATACCGTTTAACAATACAAAAAAATCCAACATTTCCAACATATGAGACAGCAGCAAAACACAGATTTCTTGGTTTCTTTGTATCTCAGTGTGTTTGTAAAATTAGTACAGAGCTCCAGAAAGGTATGAAAGGGCCCTGCCCAGGGAGCAAGTGCGCAGTGCCAGGCCATTGGTGTTGTACTGTGCCCTATTTTCACAGACAAACAATCTCTGCCACCGAAGAAATGCATGGAAGTTCAGAAATTTCAAGAGTCCCCGTAGGGCTGTGAGTTGTTTTTTCTTCTGTTGCTTTTGGTGCTCTTAGTTTCTCCTAACTGAGGCAGGCATAAATCACTTGTTTTCCTGAAGGGGAATTTTGTTCTCTGAGAGGAATTTCTTTGAATGTCAACATGATCATATTAAAGAAGGTGCTACCTGCTCCCATTTTCAGTTTCTCGAGGATTTAACCCACTCAGGGGGCAAGACCACAGAGACAGGGTATTTGGGACAGATAAAAGGAAAAGTTAAACAAAAAACCTCTCACCAAATTCCACAGGCTTTGCGCCTTAGATTTCCATGTGTAAATGTATCCTTGTGGCTTTAATATAAGAATTAATAAATTTCACAAATAAGTAGTATAATGTAAGACCAGGTATACAATATATGAATTTAATAGCTTCCTATTGCAAGATTTCTCGCTTCTGGAAAATAGCACAGGGATTAGAGGAGGGGAAAAGGATGGAATTTTAGCCACTGATACTGTATTTTTCTCCTCCTAGTCCCAACAGTAAATCTAGTTCCCAGAAAGCTCAGTCACATCTGGCACTGAACACATTCCAAGGCTCACGTGCCAATGACCAGAGTGCAATCTTTCTTGCACATGGATCTGCTGAGATCTATGTACAGAGTACAACTGAGTGTATGGGAAAATTTACAGCAGCTTTAAAGTAAGTGCCTCCTTAACAAGTGCTCTGGAGTGCCATTCTCTGCTCTGGATGTGCAGTCAGAAATGTGTCAGGTGTCCAAGGCATGGGCACAGAGCTGGGTTGGCTGTAGTCACTATATATTTTGTGTGTATATATATATATATATATATATGTTTAGTATAGCAGTTAGATCCACGTTTATCCTAAGTCCTGGACAACCACATGATAAATCTGCAATAATTGTAAATGCCTCTCCTCTACAGCTTCACCCCTCAAAACAGAACCATAAGAAAATGTTGGGAATGAAGTAAGCTCAACAACCCCTGCTGTCATCCACAGCAATGCCTTCACACCTAAGCGTTGCTCCTGCACTGCTGACAAACCCATTTTCCATTTGAAATTTGACTTAAAAGTATAAAAAAACACATTTTGTTGTTGTAGTAAAATCTGTACTCCTAGTCCTAATAGATGTTGGCTTGTGACTGGAGCAATTTAATCCCTGCATGTCCCCCTTTAGCTCTTGTCTTTGCCTAAAGGTGAAGATTTCCTTATGGCACACGCCCATGCTGAGCTGTGTGTTAACCCAGCTCCTCCTGCCAAGGGTGTTACATAAATAAGGTAAAACTCACAGCCTCCCAAAGCCTTTGTCAGGTGACAGCACAAATCCTTTGAAAATCCTTCTCTAGCTTGTGGTAATGTGCTGTGTTTTATGAGGAATCCACTCCAGACTTTGCCAAAGGCTTTGAGGGGAAGGACAAGGTATGAGTACAGAAAAGACTGGAGATTTTGTGGGGCCATTGATTAGATGGGCCTTCCATAAAAGTCAGTGTCAAAGAGGCTCAGGGGAGGGCCAAGAGCTGCTGTCACTGTGTGCAGGTTGGAGAGGGCAGCAGTTCCTCTGGAGATAATCCACATTTCACCTCCACTGTCAGGACAGGAGAGTCCAGAGACTGTGCTGGGAATCAGCTGAACTCAACACAGCTGTGCCAAGCACCTCATTGGAAGGGTTTTTTAAAATAAAATTTTAAAATCTATAATTAAAAAAAAAAAATTAAAATTTTAAAATAAAACCTGTTCTTCAGGTCTGCAGCATTGTTTCTCCAAAATCTCTTATTTGCAAACTACAACGTGGGGAAAAGTAATACTTATTTAGAGAGGAAACTTCAAAATCTTTGTAAGAACTCTATGTTATCAAAACTGTGTTTCTGTGTTCTAACCAAGACTTGGCTCAACTTCACCTTGCTGAGTGTGATGTTTTGTTGTTGTTGCCTGGTGACTGGCAACCTCCCAAAAATGTAGTAAATAAATACATAGTCAGGACTCCAGAATGAGCAAGATTCACAGCTGCTTTTCCCCAGTAGTAAAAATCTTGCTACTCGAGTATGATGTATTGATAATTGGTTGCATTTTTGTCTTGGTTTTCCTTTGGCAGGTCTTTAATGGTTAACATCTAAATACTGGCAGCATAGTGATAGGATTCAAGACAGATATAGTGAAATACAAGAAAAATGTGTATATTTTTACATGCTTTAAATGAGCTCAAAAATCTCTTATCGTCCTGATGTTCATCATATCATCCTGCTAATGTGCTGGTCTCAGAACTTAAACTCTTGTATCACAGAAGAATTTGATTTTAGAATGAGCAAAAGCCTACACAGATTTGTAAATCTTCTGCTGTTACAGTGAGGAGATCCAGCCAGATTTATTTCTTTCCCAAAACTTCACCTTTGAGGAGTTTTCTTGAGCCACAAATGGAAGGGAGGAGGGAAAGTTAGGGGATCAGCAGTCCTCCTTAAGGAGTGTTGGTTATCCTTCTGAAATTTTTCACAGTGATGGAAGTGATGGTTATCCTTCTGAAATTGTTTACAATGATGGAAGTTGTAGGCGAATCCATGGACAGCTGGGACAAGGAATTCTGCCAACCTGTATATTCTAGAACATGTGGGTTTATTGCAAGGGTCGTGGGTAAAAGGGCCACCAGCCTCGGCTGAAGAGAAGTCCCAAAGAGAGAGGGAGAAAGCCCACATCCTTCTGTTCTAAGTGAGAAGGGAGCGAGAGAGCAAGGTAGCAGGGAGCAGAGAGCAGGGGAGACAAGGATAATAGTTAAGAGGAGAGGTAAGAGTAAGAGGTAAGAGAGTTAAGAGAGCGAGGTCTTTGTTACATTACATTATATCTCCTTTTGTGATGAATATTCTAATTTACAGTGACCAACCAATACAAGACACAAAATCCTATAGAATCTACATACAGCCTATAAGAGCTACTATATTACCATGCTGTGTTATATTTTAAACTCTAAAAACTACTCTTTAGACTTTTCTGTTTTGCTACATTGACCTTTGGATCCCTTAGCCAGCAGAAAGGTATTGTTCAATCAGAAGGGATTCTCCTTCAGCCAGCTAGGCTATTGTTTTCAGGTTAGGTAGTAACTAACACTCAGTATCCTACAACTCAAAGTAAGCTTTCCTTTCTATTTCCATTATAGGTTTCATATTTTCAGAATCTTTTCTAAGCAATCATATTTATAAGGTTTCCCTGATTCATCTTCCCCAACAGGAAGTGTTGGTTATCCTTCTGAAATTCTTCACAGTGATGGAAGCGTTGGTTATCCTTCTGGAGATGTTCACAGTGATGGAAGTGTTGGTTATCCTTCTGGAGATGTTCACAGTGATGGAAGTGTTGGTTTTCCTTCTGGAGATGTACACAGTGATGGAAGTGTTGGTTTTCCTTCTGGAGATGTACACAGTGATGGAAGTGTTGGTTTTCCTTCTGGAGATGTTCACAGTGATGGAAGTGTTGGTTTTCCTTCTGGAGATGTACACAGTGATGGAAGTGTTGGCTATCTTTCTGGAGATGTTTTCAGTGATGTTCACACTTGACCAAGTGGAACCATTCCCTGCCTGGGTGCCAAACTGCACCTCCTTAACCAGCTCGCAAAATTAGCTGCTGATAAGAAACTCTTCATTAATTTGCTGGGAGGTCAGCTGTCTCCCATGCCATGGTGGTGGGAATGTTTCAGTTCCTTAGTATGAGCTCCAAGGTGCATCTTGAATTGACTTAAAAATTATCCATTCCTTTCCCACCTTTATACAAGCACATAAAGGAAAACAGTATTAAACAGTTCATTAATGACACTTGATCTTTGCTCTCTCCTGTAATTACCAACTTCTCCAGTGGCACAGAAGGAGGGACTTCTGGGACATTTGTTACAGGGATATGGAGAGGGGTGAAGAATTTTTGTAACTATTTTCAGCAGAAATACAATACTTTTTCATAAATATTGCATTACACCGAAAGCATTCTAAAGATAGCCTTGCATGACTAATTTCTTTTTTTCAGCCTAGGAAGGTATTTAGGGCATAGAATGGGAGGAATTTTAATTTTTAGAGGTGGGATCCAAAGAAATTTTGATATCATATTTGGTCCGAGAACATTTTTCTTTATTTTTAGTTGGTCACTATCACTGTCATAGTTGATTAATAAAACAGGAGCTGCAAAAATAGCAACAATTAACACCAACAATGCTGTGCACCTCAGTACCTTGCAAACATACATTTTATCTTCCCTTTTACCCATTAAATGGTTCCCTTTCTCAGATAAACCCTGCTAATCTAATGACTTGCTAGATCACACAGCGAATCAGAGGGAGAGCTCTGGAAACAAGTTTTAGGGCATGAAGCTGCAAATACTCTTGACTACGAGTAACTTTAATCTTGGGAGTATTTCAATTAACTCCAGGAGGGATTATGTAGGGTAATAAGCTCTGAACTTCCTGGAAAGTGTTCTCAGGACTGGTCCCTGAGCATATTCAATTGCAGTCTTCACATAAAATCACATAAATCTGTAGTCAGGGACTTTTAATAAACATATTTTATGCCATAAATTACTTTCTGAGGAGGAGTTTTAGGGGTATAATTTTACAGCATTGACCTCCAATAGACTCATAAAATTCTATCATGTTAAATGTATATTTAATGGCTTCAAACATTTTTTATTAGTGATTCAGTGGGCCTGGAGAACTCTAATAGTGCAACAACCTATTGCATGAGTGGATATTTAGAGTGGTTTAAAAAAATGCAGATTATTGACTTTATTATTGATGCAGAGGAGCCACTATATCTTATCAGGCAATTAAATGCCCTTTCATAAAGTGCTCATTGCATGGAGACTGAATTTATGGAAATGATGAAACTTAATGGCTCCACAGGAACCATTACATCCAGTCTGAAACTCTTTTTGGGATATTAATATTTATTTTCACATTCATGCTTGTAGTAATGAGAAATTAAGGAATTTTGTAGTAAATTACAAATATAAGTATGTAGAAATACAGGTTGTTATATTAATTTAAGTAAATCCTAAAGAGAAATGTACTTGCATCGTTTCTTCCTGCCTTTAAAGGTACACAGTTAAACCAGCCCAATGAAAAGAGATGGCTGTGTTTTGATAGCTTTTGTAACTCCAGGATGTGCCAGGTCCAAATTTACAATTTTAATTTTCGTTTCTACATCTGATTTACGAACACTTGCCCACACTTCATCCCTTTCTACCAGGGCTGTAATTTTGCACAGATTATGCTGACGTATATTTTATAGCTAATGAAGGATTTTGGATGTATCCACATACAATATGGCATTGAACCTGGAAATTGCTCTGCTGTCTTCACTTGAGTCCTTTTATAAATTCAGTCCTAAATTCAGCCTTCCAGCGAGGTCCCTCTGGCTGGCAGTTTGCTCAGTTCTAAGTGTGTGTGTTATCTACACAGGTTCCCAGAGATCTAATTTATTTTTTTCAGAGACCTGGATATTCAAAGTTATCTGATGCTGTACACAAAGGAGTAGAAAATATGGGAAGTACACCACAAGAATGCTGGATTTTTGCAGGGTTTTGTTTCCTACTTGGGGTAACACATCTCCCACCTGGAAATGAAAATGTCTGTGTTGAAAATTGCTACATCATTAAAACCTCTGTGCTGGCACTCTCAGGTGCTGAATCCACCTGAGGAGGGGTCTTTAGGTCATCTGTTCTAAATTTTACTGTAGCTCCATTCAGTCTTTGCTCTCTCATCTCCTCTCACTTGGCAAAAGAGGAAAATTCAGGGAATGTCATATTGCTGTAGCCTGTGTAGTCCCTGAGGAGAGAAAATATTCAAATTGACTACATAGATGTAGAACTTAAATAAAAACACTTGGTGATTTTCTTGGATTTACAGTCTCAAAACTGGTTTTTGCCTTTGTATGAGATTGGCAAAATGCAAGCACAGGATTTCACTGTGCTTCCCATAGCACTGCTCTGTCCCTGTTTTCAGTAAAATTTTCTTAAATATCCTCACATTAATAAAGCAAGGTTTACCTGTGTTACAGGTTTACCTGTGCTATCAAATTGCCCTGGGATTTTCTGTAGCCTTTTAGAATGTCCTAAATCAGTTATGCCTAAGGTATATGGTGGAACATAGGTGCCTGTATACACCTTGCTAGATTTGGAATAGAACCAGAAAAAAAAATCTCCAAACAGAGACAGTGCTTCATTAGCCGCTGATTTAAGGCAGTGCTTAAGATCACAGTTAACTTTAGGAATCTCTTTAGTTTCTGTTCAAGTCAATGATGAGACTTATTCCTAATCTGAAGAATCTTTTCTACTTAAAGGCTTCTCTGAGTAAGGTTCTTGGTAGAATAATAATTAAAACAGAAATTTTTAAGAACACTTTTTTCATCTTTGACTCACTTTCTTACTGCAGGGCTATTTATAAGATGATGCTATCATTTAAAGGAGATAATTTACCTGTTGTTGCTGTGAATAAGCTTTACAGACTGGAACAAAATTGTTTCAGGTCCCTGAATTTATTTTTTTTTCTGGCTCTTTCATTTTCATGTTTTTGTTTATTTGTTTGTTTTAAATAGAAAGCGTTCCAATATTATAAAAGAAATTCTTTTGTAGAAGGGGATTCTAGAAAAGCCCCTGAGGTGCTTCACTTTGAGGAGAAGCTTTGTTGATTAAGGTAGAGGGCTTTGTAAGCCACAAGCATTGTAATTATCTGGCTTTGCTCTCTTTGAAATCATTGGCAAAACCCTTGTAGGCTTCAGAGGCAGCAGGAGTGAAAGGAACCCCTGTGCTTGGGTTTATTGTTCCATTTTCTGATTAACATCTTAAACTGCATTTTGATCATGCAGCTTCCACTGTCAGAGGATGCTCGATGGTCTTTTGTTGATCTTCTGAGAGAACAACAGCTCATCTTGATGCTCAGCCAAAGCATCTATCATTTCGCTGTCCCTCTCAGTTACTGTGTGAGAACGCAGCCCAGCCCTGGCTCAGTGTCCCCACTCCATCTGGTGACCTGTCACAAGAGCTTTTAGACCTCTTTCCTTTCACTGCCCAGCAATGAGGGGGTTTTTTCTGCACAAAATGTGTTTTTGAACGTTTTGTGTTGAATAAATTTAACAGGTCAGATTCAAAGTAAGATTACTGTCATTGAAAAAGTTACTCTGCACCAGTGGCTGTCCAGAAGAGGTTTTCTCAGCCTGCAGAAAATATTGTGTCATTTAACTTTCCTAGAGGTCAGTACCAGAAAAGAAAAAAAATACATCCTGCTACCTAACATTTTCTGCAATGAGAAGTTTGAACAAGTGCTGAAGTCTAGTTAACATATATCCATTTGACTATGGAGCTGAGCCATTTTGGCATTTATTTCTTTTAATTTTCCTAAACAGATGGTTTTATTCCCACCATGCAATTTTTTCCTCAACACTTTTTTTTTTTTTTTTTCTCATCTAGTTTTCATTAGCTTTTGTTCTCCACACAGTATTCAGGCAAGTGTGCTGCACATAATCTAGGATTGCAATTAAACAGGAGTGGGAGCTGGGTAAATGAATGGCAGATCTGTATTTAAGCTTCTGTCAGAGACAATGGTGGATAGGTGAAGGGGTCCACTCCTCCTGCTACATTCTGTGGCTCTGTTGTGTGCAGGTATTAAACAGAGAGGACCAATATTTTTTTGTGTTTCCTTCCCTTTCACTTCTGTCTCGTACCTGTGTCACACAACATCTACCAGACAGCCACAGACATCACACGCAGCCACTACCACGTGCTCAGGAGTTATTGCTGCCAGAAATTATACAAAATCAGGCCTGGCTGAAATGGAAAAAGCAGTATCTTCGTTATGGCAGGGCAATAAAAGTCACCAACAAAGAAACCTTGTGGATTTTTAATGGAGAAAAAGCACTAATGAATAGGCATTAACTGAAAATTAGGGTGTGAAAAACAGAGAAGTGCTAAGACAAATCAATTGCTAATACCTATAAGCCTGAGTTGACAAAAAACCAACAGCAATAGCAGCAAGATGCATTGGACCAAAAATAATCACAGGTGAAAACGGTGGGAAGTTAGATGTGAACGAATTACTTTAACAAAGATCTAAAAACACTAAACAATTCCACAACTGAACATGAGTGGAGCAACTGTATGAAAGGATTGGAAAAATGATACAAAAAGAATTTAAGATTTACATATTGCCTGCCTCTGGTGGAAGATATGATGGTTGACTGTGGAAGCATGAAGAAACAACACCCATGGTGGCTCTTTCCTTGGGCATAGCAAGGTCTGTCCCTGAGTTAATTCTATAATCCTCTGTAAAATCTGGGAGTCTCAGTTCCCGCTGGTGCTAAGCACAGATGGTGCACACGCCAGCTCCAGCTTTGGCAGATGGACACGTGGGCATGGAAGGTGATGCAGAGGAGAGAGTTTGATCTCAGTAACCTTGCTGTCAGGTGATTTCATCTGTGATGTGAGTGGGGAGAGTTTACTGAGTGATTCTGTGCTTCAGTTCTCCTCTTTGCAATGATAAATTGTTTTTCCTTTGTGTTGAAAGCCATATTCAAGAACTGCACTTCAGCATTCTCCTGACTTCAGTCCCCTAAATATTTTGATGGCTCTTCCCAATGAACTAGAGGCAGGGACTGGGAGACTCATGGCTGAAAATGAAACAGGATATTTAGGAAAGAGTTACAAGGTCATTTACAAAATCTTTTCTGACATATGGAAACCGGTTAGTATTACCCAGGTAATGAACAACTTGTGCCATTTTTGCCCTAAGAAGTACTGCTTATGTAACCTGCACTGTCTGGTGCCCAAATATGCATGCACCAGGACACCTTGGAGGGAAGGATGCTGTGCCTCTGTGATTGCTGCAGAGCAGCCAGTGTTCATTTCCATTCAGAATCTTTCAACATGAAATTACAGTCATGCTCCTGCTCTCCACTGGCATCAACAAAAACCATTAACTGTAATAACAGGACTGATTTTGCTCTTATTACGCATTTATTAAGAGCTAAATATCTTGATAAAGCAGAATATGCTGCAGCTTGACAGCAGAAGTGAAGTATTCTGGAGAGTGCTCCCACCATCCATCCTCTTTCCCTGGTGGTGATGAATGTGCACCACGAAGAGATTAAATCATGTGCTTCACTCCAGTATTAAAATGCTCTGTGCACTTTCTCAGTAGTCAGATTGTTGATTCTGATCAAGCAGAGGACTTGGCTGATCTTGGGGATTCAGCTGATAAGAAAATGGAAATATTTGAAACTCAGAATTGACTGCCAACTACATCATTTCTTATATTCATCTATAATGGTTAAAATATTGTGTGTTCTTAAATTTATTGCTGCCCTTTACAATGAAGAGCTGTCTCTGAATTTAAACAGTTGAATTGATTTTTTTTTTACTCTAAATTTCCTCAGGCACAGGAGTTCTTCTATCACAGTAACTACTCCTGGCTCACACCTGGGGCTAAGGCACAGGCATGAGGCAATGCAGTGCCACACTCAGAGCACTGTCTTTGCACTGCTGTGAGACCTAAAGATTCCAGGTGATCTATCAGGGCAGAACCAGCAAATGAAAAAAAAAAAAAAAAAAAAGTCACAGATTCAAATTTCAGGTGCACATAAGCAAATATTTTTCCTAGAATAGTTAATATGGTTTTTATCTGATCTGAATGTATTTGAGAATTCAGGTTGAATCCTGTTTAATTAAAATCTATCGAATTATGCTGCTTGTTTTGTGGGATGAAATTTACACTCCCATTTCCCAAAATTCCCAAATTGCTAAATGAATCTGCGGTACCATATTCTGGGTTCAGATTTTTCTCTTTCAGCGGAACCTGTCCAACATGTGTAATGGAGTGAACAGATGCATCAGAAACTAGGGATCTTATTTTCTACCTTGGTAGCAAGGAGCCTTTATAGCTATTCCCTCTTTTTTGGGACTGTGATGCTTAGTGGAATATCTTCTACTGGAAGAATTGAGCCTGACCCCAGTGGGTCTGCAGTAACTGAAATATGTAACAACATAATGGTTAGGGGCATGCACCTACAAAAGAGACTTTGTGAGTTTATGTCCTCTCAGGAAAAGGAATGCTCTCAATGACTTCTCTGGAATTTATTGTGTGGTTTAGGGGAAAAAAAAAAAAAAAAAAAAAAAAAAAAAAAGTAGCCTTAAAAGCCTCAGTTATTTTCAGGTTAAATACAGATATAAGCATTAACCACTGCAATTATTACCTACTGTAATGCCCATTCACTTCATACACAAACTAATGTTTTCAGGTTTCTTTTCGCTCTATTCTACGTAGTTTTGCTCTCAAGAATGTAGGAAACAGCTGATTACTGAAAGCAGAAGGGAATAAGCCTTTGATTCAGTGCAATTTGCACACTTGTGCTTCCATACAGAGCTGCTACTTTAGCATTTTACTCTTTTAGGTATTTGCTGTATTCTGAAATAAGCAAAGTCCAAAACTATATGCATTGCACAGAAGGACACAGAGAAATCAGTGTATGGATTAAACAACTGTCAATTAATCTTTAAGTTTAGAATGAATTGGCAAAGGTTTTCAGTATCTTTCAAGAAATTATATGGAGCCTTGCAGTTTTCTTAAAGGAATTCTATACATTTCTAAATATGCATGTTTGCTAAGGCATGTCCTTGCTTTGCTGTAAATATCTGAAAAGTGCATTTCTGAGTTATATTCAGGTGACCTGGGTATGATCAGATAGTGCCAAAGGTGCCAGGCCTGCAGTCATTGGGGTTTAGGTAATTCAAGAGGATTCTTGTCTCAATGCACTTTAATTAGCACTGGGAAACAAGTATTCAGTATAGTGCATTGGTAAGGTGATCTGTTATACAAGTGCAATGTCCTGTGATGAACAGAATGTTCTTTATTCTGAAATCTATTCCATAGGACAGTTGGCATGAACTTGGTTTAAAATGGCTATAAAAGCCCTGGAGGCTCCATTCTCCTTAAACCAGTGGGGTTGGGGAGGGGAATAGAACATAACATGCCAGGAAAATAGCAGGCATCATTTGTCTCTCTTAGCAAGGGGACAAGTTGCTGGGGTTTACATTTAAAGATGAGAAACTCCTTTCAAAACTTTTCTTTACGGTACTGCAGTTTGGGAAATACGTAACAATGAAAGCATGTTTACTTTGTGTGGAATTCATGTCATGATGAGGATAATAAGACCCTCCAAGGCAATAATTGCTTCACTGTAGGGTGCTTCTGCATCTCAAATTGCTCAGCATCTGGGTTTTAAATCATTTGTGTTCCTGGTGGGTAAAGCTGCCAGCTAAACAGGCAGGCAGACAAGTAGCATTTTTAAACTTACACAGCATGATCATGGCATGTGTGCATTTAAGGCTGAGCTTATTGTCATCAGGAACTATTATTTACACCACAGAGACAGACACCAAATAGATTCTGTATGATACAATCTTAATAAATTCTTTTCATTCACAAGGAGACTATTCAGCTTATGTTATAGACGTGGTTTGGGTATTCCAGCAGACTGTCCAGCAGGAAGGCTTTGTCTGCTGAGCTCAGAAAATGTGCAGTAAACTCCACAGTTTATCTGTGCTGTGCTGAGCAGGTGACTGCCACTAAATGCCATGCTGAAGATCATGTTATAAGCAGGAAGAGGCTTTGATGTATTCCTAGAGGATTATGACATTAACATGTGAAGTAGCCCTCAGTTTGGTAAGAGTCCATTCTGCCTGCAGGAACAACTGAAACTGAACCTGTGCTTCATTTTTCCTGAGAGAGGGTTAGACTCTGGTGACAAATATTCTGCCTTTGACGTGTTCTTCTCCACTGCAGCTTCTAAATGATTGCGTGCAGAACATTCTTCCAATCCTAAGTTACACTGAGTGTGTCATGGTGCACATGGGGAGTAGTTGTTGTGGTGTTGATTTTTGAAAATCCTGGTTCTAAACAGAGCACCCTGAGGTGGCTGTTTGGTGGTGCCTGAAGCCCAAGTTGAAACATCTGATCTGCACCTTAACCGTCTGAATTACTGAAGTGTGGCCAGCAGTGCCCATGTTCTGTCCATCTCAAGTCATGGTTTAACACCGTGTGTTCATCGTGTGTTTGTATCCCCAACTCTCAGTGCTGGTGTTTGGGAAGGGTTTCAAATCCTGCTCTTGCCTGCATCCATCATGTCCCTGTGACAGAACAGCCTCGTGTGCTGCAGTCTGTGCAGGCTGGAGGTCTCAAATGCAATGCCAATCTAACTGTCCTGAAACTGTGGCTCTGGAGAGACCCTGGCAAAGCTGTGACATGCCTGACATTTCTTTTTGGCTCCAGTGGCAGCTGCTTTGGGAGTTTTTTTTTGTTGGGTTTTTTTTTTTGTTTTTTTTTTTTTTTTTTGTTTGTTTTTTTGTTGTTTTTTTGTTTTTGAGGGGAGGGGGGTTTTGGGTTTTGTTTGTTTTTTCTTCTTCGCTTTTTATTTCCCCCACCCCAGGTTATTTTTAACTTGGATCAATTCCCTGATCTGGTTCACCTCACAGTCACACAAATAGTTGTACTGGCACAACAGAGGGAGCAGCAAGAATTAGCAGAAGGAGCAGTGACTGCACACAGCAGCTCTTGTACAAGAAGAAAAACACCTTCAAGTCCTCTCTGCTGTGTCCATTTGTAGTGCCCTCATTCGGTGTCTGTTAGAGGAGCTTTTCTTTGTTGTTTTTGTTGTGGATTTTCCTCTCTTTGTTGCTGCACAGGTTTTTTCCCTTATACAACATGTTGTTCCAACCCTGCCAGTACTCATCTGCCATCTTGTTAGTTGTCTGCTGCTCACTGAAGCACTCAGGAAAGAAGCAAAAGTCTCTGTAGACTTCTAAGCCACATTAGCAGGCAACTGAAAATCAGCAGTAAAATAAACATTACCTGATCTTCAAAAGGCAAAAAAAAAAGAGTCATCATTTTCTTGTGAACTGCACAATTCTGGCTCGAAAATTTCTGACAGTCGCTCATGACTGGGGATACCCACTCTTCGAGGGACTTTTCCCCTCTGCACTCAGGGAAAGAGGTTTGCCAAGCCAGCCCATGGCAGCCCTTGGTGCTTTCCTGCTTTTCTGCTTTCTGCAAGGTGATGTGAATCAGCATCATTTGATGATCTTGAAGTCATTAATTATGATTGTGGTCTGTGGTTTGGCTCTTTGCTCAAAAGTTTCTAGTTTTTGGATTTTTTTTTCTTTTTTTTCCGTGAAGGAAGATTGAATCACTTGGAAGGCAGTTCTACTCTCTAATGTTGTACTTCTCTATGTCAGTAGTCAGTCATGACATAAACTTCTTAAGGTACCTGAAATCATCCTTTTATAATTCTTGTCTTCAGTTTTGGGAGGGAGAAGTCAGTCATAACAAATAAAAATGTTTTATATTTGCTTGACTTCAGAGAAAGATTCACAATTAGGTCCTGACCCTTCTTGACCCAGTAACACCTTCAGTCATCTTTTATACCACACGAGGTGAACAAAATCCTGCCTTTATTCTTCTTTCATCTGAGAGTGCTACAATGAAGTGGAAGATGCACATGCACCTAAACTTATGACAAAATGTTCTAGTAAAACACAGATTTGCTGAAAACTCCTGCATTTCTATTGGGTTTTTTTGTTGCCTTCTGCTTCAGTAATATTTGGATTCTGGGCAGGATGGAGGTTCCTTGGTAGCTGTGAGATAAGAAAAAAAAAATGTGTTAATGCTAATAATAATAATAATAGTATAATTTTAATGACAAGAAGAGAGAGAAATAACACTTGACAGTTGCTCACCACTCCTTGACCAAGTCCTGAGCAGCAGTTGGCAGCTTCTGGCCAACTCACCCTTGTTAATACCTGGTGTTCTGTGGAATGGAATATCCATTTTTGACAGCCCCAGTCCTGGCCGTGCTCCCTGAAGGCTTCTTGTCCACCTAATCACTGTCAGAGCATGAAATTCTGACTGTGGAAACTGAGAAGTCCTGGACTTGGGGTAAGCATGGCTCAGCAAGAACTCAAACATCGCTGCGTTATCAGCATTATCCTCATCCTGAATTCAAAACACAGCCTGTACCAGCTACTAAGAAGAGAATTTACTTTATCCCAGCCAAAAGCAGGACACATCTGAACTGGTTTTGGAACTCTGCAACTGAATAGGGCTCTTGGAAATAGCTGTAAGAGTGGGCAAAGTGCTCAGATCCTTGCTCTGTGCCAGCCTGGAGCAGAGGAGCTTTTGTTTGTTTCTGGAGTGTGGGGAAGCCTTTCTGCTCCTTCATGTCCATTAATGGGTTCACCAGGAAACCAGAAGTCAGAGCTGTAGGAGGTATTTTACTTACCCTTTGGCACCAAATGATAAGTTTTAGCAAAGGGGGCTTTTATTCAGCCAGCTCCAGTAGAATACAGACGTGTACCTGAAGGCAGAGGAGATTGAGCTCTATTAGGAATATACTACACAAAAGAGTGCTACAGTCTCCACCAGTTTAGGAAAGTGTCCAGAGACTTACTTTATTCTGCTTTTACCCATATAGGACTAAGGAAATTAATCAGTAAGCAAGGACACAGGGTGAAAACATATGGTCTTTGATATTTAATAAATGGATTAACAAAGTCCACCGCTTAATATTCAGCCTCTGCCTTAGGAGTATAAATTAATAAGCATTAGGTTCTTTTTAATGAGGAATTTTCCCTTTTAAAACCTGAATGAATTATCAAAAAGAGCTCTGGCAGAATTTCAAAGACATTTTCTGACCTTCTAGTATTCTGGCCTGCATGAATTTTTAACAAGATGCTATATATCTGGAAGGCCTATTAGAATTTGTCTGCAGGAAATCTATCTGCCCTGCAGCCCCTCACCCCCTTTCTTTTTTTCTTTCTTTTTTTTTTCCTTTTTTTTTTTTTTTTTGGATCATCAGACAACTAAAGCAGAAAAAGGGACAATATCTATAATAGCAAGGGAATATTTAATTTATGCAAATAAAGTTTTAAAAAAAGAGTTCTTATTCAAGTTAATAAAACTCCACACATGATTTAAAAAAATTAATCACGGCTGGCAAAAATCCTTTATTTATAGTGTAACTTTCATTTATATTCGTTTTTGTATAGTATCAACAATGTAAAATGTTCCAAGATCTGTTTGAAAATGGGTATTTTAAAATGCATAGCATGCATAACTTACAATTAAATGCACATGGCTATGCTTTTCTTTTTTACTGGTTTCTATCCCAGAAAATCTTTAAGAACACTTTCTGGCATCCAAGACTGTTCAGAAAATAAATGTAACAGAAAAAAAGCAGATGTTGTAAGTATTTGTAGATTGATTTTTAGCATAATGAAGAAAGCTTATTGTCATTGCTTGCTTCGTTTTTTATTTTTTAGAGGGTTGCTCTGTGACATTTTGAAAAGGCAGAACGCTGTGTTTCATAAAAGGTTTTAGTTATCTATGCAAATTTTTACTGATGATGTTTTGAATTCTAAATGCCTCTTCAAAAAAATGCTGTGTCTGTTAATGCAAACTGAACTGTCTCACTTCTTGGCATCACAGCCTCAGCTGGTCCTGCAGACAGGGCAGCCTGTTGGGGGGTTATTGCTCTGAATATAACTGATATTATATCAGTTATATTGCTGATATAACTGATAGCTGGGGGAGATTCCTTGCTCCAGTAGCTCCTTCCTAACTTCTACTCATGAATTAGAAACCTCCTCCTGGAGCTCCTTGGGGGCTTCACTTTGCCCACCTGGGAGCTGCAGAATGGAAAACATCTGGGAACAACCTCTGCTCCCAGACAGGGTTAATGTGCTCCATGATCCCCACAGGATCAGTGCCCATGTGGACCAGGGGAGAAACAACCATTAGGTTTTAGCAAACAGATTATTTAGAAAGTGGCTCCCTTTATCTTGTTAATAATGGCAGGAACCACTAATAGGATTTCTATGTCACTGTTAGTTTTATTCCACTAGTTTCAGGGGAAAGTTCCAGTCTGAGTTAATCCTTTTGTGCAAAACACCCCCCAGGATAAACCCACAGGAATGGCTGCAGTCGGTGGAATCGCACATCAGTTGGACCTGAGCCACTGAGAGTCACCGAACATAAAACCGGGAAATTCAGAGCCTGGTTCACACATTCAAATGCTAACTGGTCCCTTGGGTCTGGAGTTCACTGACATTCCCTGCCCTGGCTCTTGATTAGGGCCACACAAGAGTAGAAAATGATGCTGCAACAAATGGCTTAATAAAAGCTGGTTAATTATTTGCTCGTATTGCTTTGTCAGGACAGCTTAGCCCTGGAACAGCTGCACTGTGGCTGATTTTCAATAAGGCAGCACTGAGCTGGCACAGTATTGTCATTCTTTGATAGGACAAGGGGTGGTGTTTTAAACTGAAGGTGAGTCCACTTAGGTTAAAGATAAGAAAGAAGTTTTTACAATGAGGGTGGTAAAACAATGCCATCTTGGAATGATGTTGTACCATCATCATGAAAAATCAGTTCTAGTAATGGAGGTTCTCATAGGCCAATGTTTTTTGACTTTTTTATTTCGTTTTCAAATGCCCTCAAGCTGCAGAGTTAAAGGATCAGTGTGCATGAGGAGATGAACATGCTAAGGGCAGAACTGAAGCAGGATCTGTTTGTCCTGGTTTCATCCCAGCGAAGTCTGTCTGGGAAACTAATGATGAGCTTTTGAAAGACACCTGGAGATGTTAATCACCCAAATGCCATCAACAGTGCTTGAAAATTACTTCCACATGCCTCAATTTGAATAAAGGGATTGTCAATATCTACTCAATTAAGCTGGGTCTCCCTGATGGTGCTATTGACCACAAGGGAGGGGAGTGTGCCACATAGATGATAAATGCTGAAATAATTAACAAACTGTTGTTCTTCAGACAAGCTATTATATTTCCCCAGAGAGAAAGAAGTATGGGACCTTTTGTTATGGAAGTACTTTTTGAGCATGGTATCAGTGGGTTAGAAATTAGAAAAAGGAATAATTCTCTGCACCATCATGCTTATCTTTAAGAACATTAGCATAAAAATATACTGTGCCTTACATCTGCAAGCTGCATAGGACTACATTTTCAAATTTTTTTTTCTGGATAAGCCACTGTACTTACAAGGACTAATTTGCATTTAATGATTTAAATGAACAGGTATCTGCTCAGATGGGAGAGCACACACCAAAAGGAACGGGGGAATGGAGAGCACTGACATTTGTATACTGAGCCAACATTTCTCAGAGGACACCAAGTCTATAGCTGAGCAGGAACAAAATTAAAATCATGTTTTCAGGTGGCCAGTGCAGCTGCTAGCTTTGAGATTGCCTCTGCCTTTGCCCTCTCTGCTGATTTCCTAGCATTTCTTTATATGGCATGACTTCTGATTTATGCTGTGTGACAGAGAGCCTAAATGCTTTCTCTGAAGTTTAATGTGAGTATTTGGTGGCACGTTGGAAAGAGTAAATAAGGCCAGGTGGAGCAAAGAAAGCTGCCTTGCATCTCTTGTCTCAGCTGTTCTTTTATTTAGCAGGGCAGTGGGAAGGAGCTTTTCCCAAGAGCCACTTGCCATTGCTGGAGAAGGGCAAGATGCAGCAGCTCTGGCAGGGCACAAGGGGGACAGCAGCACCCATCAGGGGCTAGAGCTTCCTGGGGAAGTGGGATTTCACTTCAGGTGAGACTGAGGGCAAGAGAAGGAGTCAGTGCTGCGTGGCAAAGAGGGCAGGAAGTTTGTTCTACCATAATTTCACTTGTCAGGGGTCTGCATCTCCTGTAGCTTCAGCTGTTTGTTTGGGGGTTGTGCAACTGCCTGGGAGCCAGCTGAGGGGAAGGTCTGTCAGGTGTTCTGGAAGGTGCTCAGTGGCTTAACACCAACACCGTGTCCTGTGCTTCCCATTGTGGTTTCACTATCTGTGGTGAAAGGCTGACTGTCACATAACTCCCAGTGCCTCTACATACCTCAGTGTTTGGATACTGGAAGAACAAGAGGACAGGGTCTCAAGCTGCACCAAGGGAAATATAGGCTGGATATCAGGAAAAAGTTTTTTACAGAACGGACAATAAAGTATGGTAAAGAAGGGTCTACCTGGGGAGGTGGTGGATTCGCCATCTCTGGATGTGTTTAAGAAAAGGCTAGATGTGGCACTTGGTTTACCTGAGGTTAGGGTTGGGTGGATTTGATGATCCTGGAGGTCTTTTCTAACTCTCTAATTCTGATTCTGAATCAAACTGGCATGGTCTAATCTTGTCCAGAGCAGTGAGGTCATGGCCACTGGGGTAAATGCTGCTCTCAGAAATTCTCCAGACACTGAATCTCCAGAGCTCATCTGGGCTGTCGGATGAGTGCAGATATCAGTGGATCTAGATTTCTGGAGAAGTAAAAGGAAATATTTCTAGAGGGTGTGTCAATGAGAATTTTTTATAAGAAAAAATAGTGATCAGAGGAAACGTTTAGCTTTTCAGTCCGAAAGGCATTGAGTCCGAATGTTTTGTTCAGCCCTCCTGTTTTCCAGTTTGTTCTGAAATGCTGCAAGAGAACAGTGAAGAGAGGTTCTTCCTCCTGTACACAGAACAAAGAGTTCAGTAGGTTTTGTACAGCGAAGAGCTCACAAAAGTGCATTCAAACACTGTAATGACCAAAACAGCACTTGTAGTGCAAAGACTTGGGTGTGTGTTCATGCAAAACACCCAAGGGGGTACAAGACAGACTTTGGTGTGTCCCAGTTTATTTCTGTGGCACATTCTAGCCATGGCATGGCATCTGGAGATGTTTAAGGAAAGATTGGGCAAGATCCCAACGTTTGGGCAAAGATGTGGCACGTGGTACCATAGTCTGGCTGCCAAGGTGATGTTTGGTCATAGCTGGACTCAAAGATCTCAGAGGTCTTTTCCAGCCTCATTGGTTCAGTGGTCTCTGCTCATTTATTGCTGCCTGGTGGGTTTCTCGGGTGGGTTTTGTCTGATGCATCTGTCCACACAATCTCGAGCACCCGTAATGAAGTTATCTTAGTGGAAAAGAGAAAATGCCTATTTAAATGTTCACTGAAACATAATATTTGGGGGAACATAATTTCTTCTGGCAGGATGATTCTTACATCATCTGAGGATGTGATGCATTTTATAGATTTAAAATTAATGGTGTATTATATGAATGCTACAGGAAATTAGGTATACCTGGAGGGAGTTGGTTGCCCTGTATAAATAAGGTTGCATTAACTATGCATGGAAAAACCAAAACCAATTAGCAATAATTGGATATCTGTGTTCTTTGTGCAAGCAGTAAGAAGAAACAGCAATTTTGTGGTAGGAGAGAGACTGGGAATGACAAACTTACTCCTAATTGTGACTCAATATGTGTCAACTCTGAAGCTGTTGCATGTTCCTCAGACAGTGCAAGTCACCATCCTCCCTGCCTTTTTCCATCTCTCCATCTACAGGGTAATTGAGTACTGTGATATTTTAGGGGTTTTGGTTTTTTTTTTTTTCCTCTCCACAAATAATGATTTGAATTTCAAAAGGTTTTGCTTTGAAACTGCTATCACCCTCTTTGTTTTTGCTTTTTTGCATATGTTCCATGATTTTGCTGGCAGGGAAATTCATAAGCAGCAAGTTTTAACTAATTAGAGAATATTAATAGAGGATGAATTTCAAATTCATGTGTGTGTCATTTCACACTGTCTATTCTAAGTCATATGCTCTCCTCTCATGAGCTAATAATGTACTGTGTAATTTATGAGGTATGTCAAATAGGCTACTTTGCAGATTTTAAATATCAGCTCATAAATTTTGAATAATCATATTCACAAATATTATTTCTAGAAATTAATTAAAATTAATAATAGATCTGTATACTAATTGTTGACCTCTGGTGGCAAAGACTATGTATATGGAAGAGGAAACCATTTTTCTAAATTATTTTCTGCACAATTGCTCTAATAGACAATCTGACTGCAAACTGGAATTTCAAGGCTTAAATTAGGTATTGAATATCAAGCACTGGGAAGGTAGGAAACTGAATTGTTTTTATGCACCGTGGTGACAAGCATCCCACTTCTATAAATTTAGTTCCAGCAGTCAACTGCATTGAATAAACACTAAATTTTCCATGGAAACATAACTGCTTCCTGGAGCACAACAGCTCCGTGGTACTTAAACAAATGCAGAAATTCCCACATAAATGACTGCACGTGGTCTTTCATCCAAGTAAATCAACATATGATTGTGTAAATCCTTGAGATTTTTGAGAATTCTGGCCTTGACCAAAAAACACCCCAAGATTAAGAGAATATTTGTATAAATTTTCCATTGGCAAACTTAGATACAATTTAAAGATTGGTCTTCTATATCAGAAAACAACTTTCTTCAGAAAATTGGTTTGCTGCTTTACTAAAACAGTTCAAGTTGCCTTGCCAGGAGGAGCCCTGTTTTTCGGTTTTGTGCAAGGAGTGCCATTTGCATCAAGAGAAACCATTCCCTTGGCTAAGAATTACCTCTGTGATATGAATCAATGGAGCAGGGCTTTATAACTTTGTTTATATCAAGAGTGTGATGTGATTGAAAAAATGGAACCAGACTCTTCTGGCCTAAGACTTTTTATCATCAAAGAAGTTAAATGCTTGGGTAACAGAAAGCATGTTTGCAGGTTCTTGGAGTTGACTTCAGTCTGTCCATGTGTTGTCTCCCTTATCTCTGAAATGGGGGGAAAATAGATATTGGGCTGATTGAAAGGAGTGGGAGCAATGGCTCTGAATTTGTGAGTTATTTGGAGATGCTGTGGTACTGGAGGTTGAAAGGACAAAGTTCTGCAGAGTTTGTTTCTTGTTCCCTTCCTGTGCAGCGAAGTGCCTGGGGAAGGTGTCCAGCCTCAGCTCTGTGTTAATTTCTCTATTTGTCTTCCTTTGAGCTATCTTTGATAGTTTTTTTCCCTGTTCTCAGTTCATTTTCTGATATGTCAGGTGATTTCTGCCCTCTGCATGGTCTGTGAGCTTCACCTGTGCTCAAACATCTTTCCTTACGAATTCTGTTTCATTCAGTGCAAATCCACCCCTAATTACCCTAGTGCCAGTGGTGGCTTTCCACTGGATTAAGAACGTGTGTGAGTTTCCCTAACGAGTTGCAGTGCAGGTTTCAGGAGACAGCAGTAGTTGATATAATCCTCAGAAAGAGATGGAAAAGGGCGGGAAGGGAACAAAGGGTTCCTGTGTGTCTGCTGTCACTCAGGCCCTGCTCCTGATGTAGCCACTCTGCAAAATGGTGCCATGGGAAGATTAAAGCAGCTGAAGCACTTCCATGAAACAGAACCAGATCCTGAATTTAGCAGGAGGATTTTTGCATGGGGGAAGTGTGATTGTAGGGAGGAAAAAAGATGGACTCTGAAGGCACGCCATAGATGTTATAACCTGGCTACAGAGCACCAAAGAGAGAAAAAATATTAACCTGCACTGGTGCTTTAGTCTCTCTGTGCTGTAAGGAGAATTCATTGTTCCCCTGGACCTGAAAGGAGTTCTCAGCACACCCAACTGAGTTGAGCTGGTCTATAGTAATATTTATTGATCACAGATTTCCTTGATAATGGCTATTAACATCTTCCAGCAATAGCAAAAAACCTTTGGTATTTTTCAGAATTAACCAGATGATGCACTTCGGCTTGCCTATTATTATGGATATATGGATTTGCTATCCAGATATTTGGCTTTAGGATTTTTTTAAGGATTGTTTAGGTCAGCTGGTAAATGCACTTTGTTAATTTTAGAAAATTAACAGGTAGCTCAGTATTTTTTCCTTTATTTGGTTTCAAAGCAAACATGGCTTTTTGCTTGTTTATTTTGTCTTTTGTCTTTCTTTTCCTTTTCTTTTTTAACAGAAAAGCCCTGGGGACCCAGGGAACAAATAAATCAAATATTTTTTTCTGGTACTGCATAGTTTTATTATGTTTATAATTTGTTAGTCATTCTGCTTCTTACTAGAAGTAGCTGTTGTTTCAGGATTACACAAAATCTATTGGGGATAGAGAAATGAGATATTTACAGAAGCAGACATCTTTCTTCAGTTTCTTTACTGGATTAAAGAAAAATGGTGGAATGAACAGGAAAATAAAAAGAAATGTTTATTTTTTCTTGAGTTAATATGTTAACAGTATTCTGTTATGTGTATTTATCTCCAATCTTTATGACTCAAAAGATTTGAATATAATAAAACTCTGGTGCATCAAAAGCAAGAGGTAATAAAACCCCCCATTGTTCTAATTTAATGCATTTGACAAATTACCTCAAAGACAAAAAAAAAAATATTCTTTTATTGTTTTTTTTTTTCCTTCCCAGTGCAGAAAGGGCCCATAACCTTATCAGATTATAATTCTTTACCGTTGTGTAATTTGTTTATGATTAAAACAGTCTGTGTATCATTTGAGTTTTTAGGTTCAGAATACAATTCAACCTGATTTCTGCTCCACCAGGACTAAACAGGGACAAAAGACTTTATTTTTCAAGACTTTCTACCTGAATTCAAATGAGGCTTCACCTGGTGTTCTGTCTATTTCTGCTGGTGCACTTAGGTGATTTTACTGCTTTGGTGTAGGTTGTTCTGTAGTATTTTAACTGGAAAATATCAATGGAAAGATTAATCCATCATAGCTAGCAAGAGTTTATTCACTCCCTAACAAATGATTCCCCAAGTTTAAATTTAAAGAAATTAATGTGGGCAGACAAAAAGAAGGAAAAATATTTAAACCCCACAACATTAATTAAAACTCTTTCTACTGAGATTTTTATGTGAAATCCCCATTTTCCATAAAGAGTCTGCATCAAGTTTCTCCATGTCCTCCATTTTTTGTCCTCCATATTTAAAAAAAAAACAAAAACCCCAAACTAACCAACAAATAAGAAGTTAACTTTTAAAACTGACACATAAGCTTACAAATTATTTTTAGAGTTGTTCCATTAAACTAAAAAACCCTTGGGATAGAAAAGGACACGCATTGGGCATAACAAAAAACTGCAAGACTTAAACAGAACTGTGACAATGACACCAGTGTAGAAAATGCAGTCACCACTGAAATGGCTGAAATTTGGTGTCTGCAGTTTGCACACAGAGGATTAAAAACATCTGGCAAAATTTCAGTCCCCCAGACAGGCCTGTGCATTCTGACACGGGTTTGCAACAAAGTTGGGCCTCTACTAAATCTGAAATATCAGATGCCTCAGTGGATTAAGAAAGGAGGTTTCTAACCCAAATAGAGATGTAAGAGCCTCTAAAAATGTCCCTATTGACTGAACTGTTGAACTGATAAATCAAGATCAGATTAAGTCAATCAGCAGGTTAGCTTTTTAATTAACAAGCTTTCTTTAGTGGTGTCTTGCTAATTTGTCCAGTTTTGATGTTTTTCTCCTAATAGGTACACAAATTGAAAGACTCTTCTGCCTATGCAGGTCACATGCAGGGTAGTGGCCAAAATACATCTTTTGACTGGTCCACTCTCTTGGGATGTTCAAAGCAGCTATTCACACCAAGGTAATTGGCAGAACCACATTTCTGCACAGCCTTTAGATTTGTGCATGGCTAATCAATAAAAAGTAACTGGGGGGAAAAAAGTTCATTCAAAATAACCACTTTAAACCAGGTCTAATACAGTATCAGTTGCCTAAAAAAGACACCTTCCTAGCGTGACCTGGGAAAAAGCACAATAATAATAAAAACCTCTGAAAATAGCTCTGATCTGAGCTGTTTAGACACAGGCAGCACTCATGACATTGTTCACAGAGGATTTTGTGTGACTGCAGTCACTTCACATCTTAATACAATAGCCCTTGATCCTCTGTTTCTCCTGAAGTGTGTGACAGTCTACCTTGCAGTGCACTTGCTAGAGAGGAGGAAAGAAAAAGAGAAACCAGGCACACCAGTGGATGCTTCCCATCTTTCTGGTGTGGTTACAGCTCATCCTGTGACTCCAGAAGAAAGAAGATCAGAAGGGCAGTGCAGATGAGGGGTGCTGCAATGTACAATCATTTGACTTCGTGTTTTTGTTCCCTGAGGTTACCAAACCTCTCTTGAAGAGTTACATTTGAAGAAAATTGAAAGAACTGTCATTTCTTTGTCCTACCCTGTTGCCTGTTGGATGACTCCTCAGTTTGGTGAAGTTCCTGAAAGCTAAAAGTCACTTAGACAACTTCTGTCAAGGACATGCTTAATCAGCTGCACTCAGGTAGGAGGTAACAGCAGCCCTCTCTTGGGCTTTGTAGTAACTCCTCGTGTAGATAAGCAACACGGTGCACTGGCAGCTTAAAAGTGCCTCTTGTGTTTGAAGCAAACTCCATGGACTCTAAGCTGTGTTCAGAGTTACTTTGATAAATGCATATCTTAAATTTTCTCAGCCAGAGAAAAGTTTTCAAAACTGGTAGACCACCTTCCCCAGGCCAGTGAAAGTTTCGTGTCATTTGCCTCTTCTATTTCCACTTTTTTCCCACATCCAAGCTGAAAGAATAAAGCCTATTATACTTCAAGAAATGTATTTTGATTCCTTTTATGTTGTCTTCTTTAAATATGATGTTCTCTGGCAGTATTATTGTAAATCTGAGAGTGATTCTCTTCCCTTTGAAGCTCAGACCTATTCTTCATTTTAATGTGTCTCCCAGCTCCATGTGGCCCGCTCTGCAAGGTTCCTGTGAAGATGTAGTGCATCTGCTTTTGTGAACTCTGTCATCTTCTTCTCAAATGTAGAGCTGAATGCTTCCTGTTCTTGGACTCTTTAGAGTTCAGTCCACAAATCTGTGCTATTTTTCTCCTTTTCATTTTTTTCCCTTTTTTTTAATTTTTTTTTTCCCCATGCTACGGGTGTTTAGAATTCCATAGTTACAACAAGTGTTAGAGAGCAAGTTTCACATGCAAATAGTGGCCTTTTCAGTGATAAGTGGTTCAATTGCCAGCGTAAAAATAGGCTGTTCCCCCTACCTTTGTGCCGTGCCGTTTATTATTCTGTATTAGCATCTGTGAAGTGCTGGTTACTGCTCCTCAGTGTTGTGTGTGTGGCTCAGTAGCACAATGAGCCAGCTCAGACCTCGTTGTCCTTTCAGCTGAGAAGCCAAGGCTTGGTGCAATACCCCTGAAAGAAGCAATCAGTGGATTTACAGAACAACACAGTGCACTAACTTCTGCTGCCTGTCCCCAAAACATAATATTAAATTATCTGTTAAAAAGGATATTAGGGGCACGGTCTTCAGAAGAATCCAACTTGTGTCCCCTCCAAATTAGCATTTAGATGAGCTGGAGTCTCAGATGAAGCACAACCTAGATGAGTTTTCTAGCGCTGTGCTGCTTTGTACATTATCACTGTCAAAATACGGCTTTGTGAGCTGTATACAGCCTCACACACACACACACAGATTTTTGGAGATGCTCATAGGCAGCAAGGAAAGCAGCAGCAGACACAAGGGACAGCACTCACCTCTGCTTCTGTGCTTCCTGTGCCTTATCACACCACACCTGAAACAGGTGCATGCAGCCCTGCATCACACAAAATGCTTTCCCAATAGGACAAATCTGTAAGCCTGAGTTCCTCTTGTTGTCTCCTGGAACAGCATTTAACCATTCCTAGCAGAGAAACTGTTAAGTGCAAAATAATTTGGAAAACTTTGGTAGAATTGCAAATGTCCTCAGTCACATGGGACATTATTCTGTATAGCAGTAAACTGGGGACTGGGTAGGACCTGGAAAAATATTGGATAAACTCCTGCCTGTTAAACATGAGTGAAACCTAAAGACTTATTTATGGAAACAGTAATGTTGTGTTTGCAGAAGAAAAAAATAAACAGCACATTTTGGGATTAGGCCTTGCATAAGGGACAGAACCTAGAAATGGTGTTGTTAGGCAAAGCAACAAAAATAATTTTCCTTTGGAGGTCTTCAGCCTGACCTGTACCTGGCAAAGCAAGTCAATAATGACATATGCTTTGTTGCAGCTTAGTGCTGGCCTTGATTGTGCATTTCAAGGAGTAAAGGAGAAATGGGTATCTCTCTGTGAATTTTTGGCATAACACTAACACCAGCAGGGCAAAGATGGCTCTTCACTGCAACTGGCATTCATTGAAAGAGTTCCTCCTCTAATGAAGCATTTGTTTCCCAATTTATTTGGAAATTGAATATAGGAAAGAGGCTTTTGCAGAAAGGCTCTTGCAGGCCAACTATAAGCAAAAATTCCTCCCCATGTTCAATATTGAAGCCATGGTGCGACCCAGAAAGGAGATATGAGAGAGGAGTAATTATTTTTCTGAGCACTGTTGGCAGGAAGAAAGCTTTTATTACTAAATTCACATCGTCACAATGAGAGTTTACAAAGAATTATTAAGTCACTGACGGCAGTTTAATGAATTATTAATACAAGCAGTTTATAAAAACGAATGTTTACTTATATTTGAAGTTCTCCTCTTTGAGAATGTGGGTAAATAAGAAAATATCTGTGTTGATTCAAGACTAAACCTGAGGGATCTGCAGGTCTTAGTGCAGACCACGAGGATTGTTTGCAAGAGTCTTACTGAAGCCACAACTTAGGCTGTGTTGGCAGAGGAAAATCTATTTTATTGCTATTACTCTACTTTGCTTACACCAGGGAGGTAAATTTAACTTTAGAACCATCATTTGCCTCGTTGCAATATATATTTTCAGGTAAAGAAAAACTAGTGCTTTCTACCTTTCTCTTTTACTTAGAAGTTACAAACAAAAGAATAAGGGATGTAAAAAGCCAGGTTGGGCTTTTTGCATTTTTTAAAAGAAATATTTATTTATCACACCTTTCATTAAGGATTTAAAATGTGGCTGTGAGTGGATTCATGTCAATGAAGCTGCATTTTGCTATCAGATATTCTCCACAAAGAGTCCAGTTGACTCAAAAAAATGACAATGCCTCGTAACAGTTGTAGCAGCATAATATTCAAATCAAAATATATTTAAAAGCCTATGACTTTTCTGGTCTCATACTGCAAGGCTTGTAAGGAGCAAAGCAGCAGGGAGGTTCTCAAGAGGGATTGTTTGAGACTCCCTGTTGCTAATCACATTTCAGATGAGCAAGACTCGTCACCCTCCTGGCAGATATTGGAACACTTGCCCAAGGAAGGTGGGACATCTGGGTGGGAATTACCACTGCAGAGGAGTCACCATTTGATTGAGGCACACATCAGATTCTCTAAATCGCTGAGACTGTTGGTGGAATAAGAACAATGGACACTCCTACTCTGTTTTTTTGGTTTTCTTGAAAGTCAGTTTGTTCATCCTCAGTGATCCTCGAAGGTATTTAAGGACTAACAAGTAGGTCAGAGCAATATATTTCACTTTTAAACTTACATGTGTGGTGCAATTAAAAGCAGAATGAAGGTGAGAAAACAGGTGTTACCCATACAAATGTGGACAAAGAGCAAACCTGTCTTTTATGTCTTTCTAAAAGGATAAAAACTTGAAAAGATTAGAGTTATTGTTATTTTCAGCTGGTTTTTTTTTTTTTTTTCTAGAAGCATATAGCTGGAGTCTCTGTATGTAGAAAATACGTCTCTGATTAGGTAAATGCTCTTAAAGATGTCAGGTGGTGTGAGGACAAAACAAAGGAGAAATTAGAAGAAATTTGTTTTAATTGTTTTGAGAGTGGCCAAGTGAGGTGCTGCTCTCCCCAGTGCCCCAAATATCCACTGCACTGACATGTTTTCTCTGAATTTTATCAGGGAGCTTTTTGTGCACTTTTCCATATATAGTTTGCCCTGTAAATATGAGAAGGTGTTTGTTCCACAAGAAACAATAGCAACTAGAAGTGGAAATTACTGCCAGCTCATCAGATGCAATCGAATAATAATGAAAGCTAATGCAAGACAACATTCAAGGTTATTTTTAAATCTTTGTAAAGGTCAATGTATTCAATGGTATTCAGTTCCAACTGCTGAAAGAGTTGCTGTGTTTAAATATGATGCCCTTGTTGTTTAGGAGATAAAAGATCCTTACTAGGAAGGGTAAACAGGACAAAGCCCTATCTGTGTCTTCTTATCGCATAATTTAGGGAAACAATTTCAGAAGTATTATTTTGATGATTAGTTTCAGTCTCCAGAACCTGTGTATTTTTTCCTCCATCTCAAGTTGCAAAGTTCATTACTAAAGAAAGAGCAAGGTGCCTCCTTTGTGGACCTTTTCTACCCTGGGTAGCTGAAGAAAGCAAAAACTATCTCGTGACCCTGACTGGTGGAAGCTCTGGAAGCTCTGGAGATGTCATTGGGCAATCATTTGGCCACTGTAAAAATATCATCATGTAAATGTTGTAATTTTTATTGTCTTTTACAGTCAGGACTTTTGCCCCCCTTTAGTTATTGCGATTGTAGCAGGAGAAAGAGACCTCAGCGCTCAGAAATGGAGAATTAAGGAATAAAATGAGGGGAAAACCAAAGAAACCAAAACACCATAGTGGTGGTACTGACTTCAGCTAGCTAAAGGTGTCTGCAGCACCCCCTTTATCTGCTAAGTGCTGAAGAATATTAAAAGTTTATTTCACAATATCACATAAAAAATGCTGCCAGGGCCCAGGGCATTTTAGAGACAAGAAATGGAGCCTTGTGCAAATCCAGAGTCCCTTCCCTTCACACAGGAGGCCAGGGGGCTCTCAGCATCTGCATCAATGGCAGGGACTGTAGTACAGTAAAGAAAATGGGATACTTGCTGGGTAGGTGATCATACAGCCAAAAACCAGAGAGGGAGAGGAAGGCACAGGAGTATAGATATGGGAATCCATAGGTTTTCATTACAGAAATATTTATTCCTAAGTTAATGACTTGTTTTTATATTTTAATTAAGGTAATATTGGAGCCATGATGCCTGCGATTTATGAGATAGAAGAATTATCCTGGAGGGAATATCAAGCTTTTCTCTTATTCAGATGCTAATACTCTCTGTCAATATATGTTGGGCTACTCATGCAGCCTTTTGTGTTGTTTACTTGCAATTCCATTTGTTAAAGGCCAAGAAAAATCATGACAAAGGTAACTTAACAATGTTAAACTTAGAGCAGATAATTCCCAAGTGTTATAAGTTTAACAAAGCTCCTTTAGTTTTGTAGGAAAAATGTTTTTACAGAAAGATTTAATATGTCTGTGTAATGTAACAGGGGCAAAGAAATTTAATAACTAATTCCTAGCGACAGCTTTACATAAATATTTACCAGACCCTTTTTTTCCAGTGATAGATAGGTGCTGAAATGCTTTTGAAGTTGTGAACTTGAAGATTATCTAAGGTCTATTCACACATACACTGCTCTCTAGCATTCAAATAAACCATCTGGATAAATGTTAAGGGCAGAGAGACACCATGCAAGGACAGGTAACATCTGGATAGTGATGGACATTTCAGGAATCATTTTTTTCCCAGCCCTGTCGAGAGAGTTGTTCAGAGTTCAGATTGCAGGGAAAGAGGAACTAAAGGAAGAGGATTCAGAAACAATCAGCAGGAAAAAAAAGCAGCACAGAGGAGACCACTCAGAGAAGGGCTTTACTTCAGTGATGCCTGCTAATGTGTGCATCGGACTGTGCTGTGCTCTCCTTTAATTGTGTGAGTGTGGCAAAAAGCCTTTTTTGCTGCTGTTTTTTAAAATTTATTACTGACAACTATTAAAAACTTCAGATTAATGTGCAAGTGTTCAGCTTCAGCAGCAATGCACAGATACCAGAGCTGCATTTTCTTTGGGAGATTTAGAGTCATATTAATGCCTGTCTCTGGGACCTAATGCTGGGAGGGATGCTGAGTGTGCCACCTTCTGCCACGTCGAGCTGCAGTGGAGAAGAGAGTGCTGGAGACTGTTTGAAAGCTGATGCAATTTCATTGCTTGCAACAATATTATTGTCACAAATTAACTCGGGTCCAAGGAGAATTTGTACAGCATTTTTTATGCATTCCTCTCCAGGTTTTTTCTCATATCAAGTACAGCAATGTGAAAGAACAGCATCACGTCCTTAGAAGTTACCCCAGTAAAGAGAAAATGTTTACAACTTGTCTCTGAACAGCACTGCATGGATGATGGAGCACTTCTGAAAGAATATCTGTGAAGGAAATAAACCCATTAATTGAACAGAATTACTGCACACCAAAGCTACATGTTTGAGAGGTCTCTACAGTATTCAAATAACTATTGAACCATTTGGCACATCCCTAATAAAAACCTTTATCCATTAGCCCCATTGGTGCATGCTTAGGCAAATTAACTCTTTTATATGTAGATCTAAAGAAAATGGTGTGTTATAATTAAATGATTCTTTTGGGGGCAGTAAACCTCTCTTCAAACAGCTTGAATATTAGTGCAGTCGTTTTTCTTTCAGCCCTACTAATCACAGCAAATTTAGCTTGCACAGCCAGAGTCAGGGTGCATGTTACAGGACATTCTGGCAATGGCCATGAACAGATCCCATAAGAGCTGGTGTTTGGTTTGTAAGAGGATTTTATCTGAAGTTAATGTAAATTTATCTGGGTTCTTGCTGTTTGTGAAATCGTGTTGCTGTTTAAGATGTCTGGCACTTGAGATATGTGTAGGTCACCCCACAGAAGCCCAACGTGTGACTGACTTTGGATTTGAATGGGAGATCTAGAGGACAAATGGCAACTGGAGTCTTCACATCTAAAACAGAATCCTCCTCCTCCAAGCCACTCGAGCTGTTCTCCCCAGTTTCTAAACGGTTTGGAACTTATTTGACTTGGCTGACATTTTGATATTTCCTTCTGATGGGTGAGAAGGCACCAGATACTGCATCATAATGGAGCAGACCCATAGTTACTTTGATGAATATTTAGGCCAGGATTTCCTGACATGACTCCCAATGGCTGGGATCTGGTACTTTGAACTGTACCTCATTTACTGCAAGTGCTGAATACCTGTTTTTCTGGAAACTGGGCTCTGTGGACATGACCTGTTCTGACTTTCAGTTGTAAAGCTAAACGCTCCACACTTAAATGCTGTAACCTCCTGAGACAACACAAAGCTGCTTTCAAAAAATACAAGTGTATGTGTTAGACTTTAGATTTCTGTCTAGGATATGGAAGGCATTTTTATATTATTACCAAATTTAGTCTTGGATTTCCACTTATCTACTGGACATCTATGGGAATTACCAGGATGAAAAATTTATTCAGACCTCTTTTTCTTTGCTGTTTTTTGTATTTTCTACTGTCTCAGGCTTGTGGGTGTGCTCCTGCTGAGGGGAGCAAGTGATTGCTTTCAAACTGTTCCAGTGCAGTTGCTTGGTAGCTGCATCTAGCACAATCCTCTGTTGTCAACGACATCAGTTTATTGGCAATGAGGATCTGTCGTTGGTTTGCATTGTTTATCGCTTTTTCGGGGTTTTGTTTGTTTGGGGTTTTATGTTTGGTTGGCTTTTTTAAGAAAAAACTTACAGGGACTTGAAATTCTCTGGTTTGCCTTAAAGTCCAGCTCTGCCAGCATCTTTCTGTTCACCTGGGGAATGGTGGGCTCCCACGTTAGCCACTGTCATCACCAAGTATCACTTTCCTCTGTGTCTTCTGAAGTGCCTTCTTGGTGCCTTGGAGCATTCAGATTTGTTTGAGATACTTCACTATCTGATCCCTGAGGTCCATAAGTTTGGATGTTATCAAAGTAGAATCATTAAAATAGGATTTCTGATAGTATGGAATTAAAAGTAGGATTAGCAACAAGATGTGATTCAAATGTTATGGACACTGCAGGTTTGAATTGCTATAAGCAATTCAAAGCAGATTATTGCAATTCAATTTTATTTTTTTTTTTTCAGATTATGTGCTGCAGGATATAAAAGGGCATGCAGTTTATCTCTCAGGACCATGAGCTGCCTCCTGTTTGCATATGCAGCTTACATTGGTGGGAGTCCCAGTGAATCCTGAGGACTCTGTCCAAACCTGACAAACATCTTAGGGGGAAGTGTTCAAATAGGAGCCACCCAATTCGTTTGCTGTTCTAAACTGAAAACTAGCACACTTACAATGGCTAAATTCAGCATGCAACTGGATCTCTCAGGCCTCACCACCCTCACAGGGAAGAATTTTTACAAAATATCTTATCTAAACTTGTCCTCTGTCAGTTTGAAGCCATTTCCATTTGTCCTTTCTCTACAAGTCCTTGTCAGAAGTTTGGGTACTAGAAGATGCTATGACCTTCTCCCAGAGCCTTCTCCTCCCCAGGTGAGCAACACCAACTCTCTCTCCCAGCCTGTCTCCAGAGCAGAGGTGTCTCAGGCCTCAGAGCAGCTGATGTTTCTGCATTCATTTACATTTTGCCACCAACACAGAATGTTTTTAGGTTTTTATTCCCACCTGAGAAGGATAATGTTGTCTTTGCTCCTGGTCAGGCACTGATTCACACTGTGAACTGGTTTTTCTTTCAGTCTGACTGGGCTTTCAAAGGTGATAAGAGAGGCATAATTTCCAAGAAAACATCACTCCTTTCAAGTAAACAAGGTGAGTCCTTTCTCACAGATCCCACCAGATGAAAATTCATCCATTACGAATTTGGAGAAGTTTAAAAATGCCAGAAACATTATTCTTATCCCGTAACTGGTTTGTTTCAGTACTCTGTGTTTGTGGGGGTCACCAGTTCACCCGCAGGAAAGTGCAGCTTGGCTCCAGCTGTAATTCAGAGCAGTTTCCTCAGCTCCCAGCATCGGGCTTCTTTAACCTTGAGGCTGGTGCTGTGTCAGTGGTGATGCCTCATGTGCAAATGTGCTGCTTGGTAATGCAGAGATCGTTCCTCCCCGTGTCCTACCTTGCAGACTGCATTAAGTTTTCTAGAAGGTGAAGCATTATTTTCCACATCTCTCCTGGGATGTATCGGAAGCCTGCTGAATTCTGCAAAGACTTGGTATTTAGTTTGCTTACCAGTCTCTAGCTATTATCAGATATCACGGGAAATACATAATGTAGCACAGAATAAAGAAGTGATGTTTCAGCATTATGTAAAAATTGCTGTTGTTCCACTTATTTGAGGTGTTCTTTGAATGCCAGAAAAGGTCTTTTGGCATCTTAACTAAGTCTTATTCATTTCCACATCCAGAAGTGTTTCCTGGTAGTGGGTGCACCAATTTGGGATATTCAGAAGCAGAAAATACTTTTTTTTTTTTTTTTTTTTTTTTTTTTTTCTCATGTCACCACAGAAATAGTGATCAAATTCTCATGGAAGTTCATCTCCCAGGCTCAGGCAGTGACCAGGTTGTATCACTTCACAGTTCACAGTGCCCCAGCTGATGTCAATGAGCCACAGAAATTTTAATGTTCTTGGAGTGACTTGCTATTCTACCTGAAAAGCAAGAAGCAGCTCTTGTTAATCTGCCTGGAGATTTTCTGGAGGCTTTTGCCTCTATTCAAAGAGAAGGTTCATTGAAACTGAAGCATGTGGAGACCCACTGAATCTTTGATAAATTTCTCATGTGGGTGGTTTAAGGGTCCTTGGAGCTAGTACATTCCCTACCATGCACTTCCCAGCTCTCTGGTTTCCCAGTCCCATTGATGCTTGCTGGGGGAGTAATTGTTGCACTGGTGGGGAAAGAGGGACTGAACTCTTTAAAAAAAATCTTTTCTGCAGTTCATAAAAGTAAAAAGTTGTTCATAACTTGTCTTTACCTTGACGCCCCCAAAATTTTGTGTCACATTTGTTCTAAATGTGAAATTTTCCATATGGGGGGTTGATATGGCACAACTTTAACTTTCTGCACTAATTACAAAGCCATTTTGTTGACTTCTTATAAACTTTTTACTTATATGCATTTATCAGGATAATTAAACTGTTCAAGTAATTCAGCTGATCCTGTACACAGTCTTATTTACAATGTAATTAGGACCTCTGCAAGAGGTGTGCAAGCAATCAGTGATTTAATCCTAGTGAAGAATGCTTGGAGTCTCAGGTTTGGCTTTTTTGTGCTTTTAGTCCCCCACACCTCCCTCTCTAAGAATGATGGTAAAGGAATACACAATGTGTTTAAGATTATCTCAAGGAGAGAATTCCAGTTTGGGGAGCATAATTGCTTTATATTTGCATCCGCTTCAAATGAAATATATTTTTCTCTATGCTGAACAGTGTCACCTTGTCTTTCAACAGGTACTTGGGATTCCTGGTTTCCTCTTCTGACTTAGACATTGATTCACTGTCTGGCCTTAGGTAATCTATTATCACACTTTCAAATTTATGTGCCTGTAGCTACATTCAGATACTAAAATAAGTGACTTAGGGACTGTCAAAAAGCAAATTTATGGAGTTATGTAGCAGGAGAACACAACCCCAGTTCTGTAAATGTTAAGGATATTTAATTTTATGCTGATTAGTGCTGTTCACTTAGACATTCACATAACAATTCATAGGTAGGGGGACTGGACATCTAATTCAAAGCATCGAATTTTGAATGTCACTTTGCCTTCATGTGAAATATTTTCTTTTAGGCCATGTCTCTGATTCCACAATTTTTTTTTTCCAGATGAGCCCAATAACCAGCAATTATCGTGTCTGTTGAGTGTGTGTGAGTAGAGAAAAGCTGATTATTTAACAAAGTGATGCTATGAGAGCTGTTTGTAAGAAAAAGGAAACAACGGCTTATGAAAGATTCTTCAATGAAAAATGCACAAACATTTAGGTTGCACTTACTTCTCTTTAATGAATAACCCTTTGGAAGAAAAAGGATCTCTGTATTAAATATCCTTCTGCACAGATCCCTTGCTTGGACACCAACAAAAAGCAATTAGTGAGGTGTCAAAAATTCTCCTGCTAAGAAAAAAATGCAGTGCATACATTTCTGACATTTCCATAGCAGGGAAGAAGACTTAGAACATGTATACATTTATATCCATATAGATGGCTTCCAAGGGGCTTCAGTTTTATCCTGGAGGTAAACAAGTGCTGCAGACCAAAGGTGCTGGTGTAGCCAGGCAGGATAAGTTTGTGAAGCAAGTCCTTCTGGGATGGAAATAATGATCATTCCTGTCTGAACAACTTCCAGCCACTCCACCTATTATGTACCCATTAGAGTACAAGCACCTTGGACTGCAAATTACATATAAACCCTCCTGTAGCTGACATTCCCTTTGCTCCCTTGGTTCATCTTCAAGAATAGCTCAGACTTTTCCCAGCTTCAGTAAAAAATTGATTTATACCGTAAAATGATTAGAAACTTGTTCTTAAAATTACATGACTTGATTTAATACTATGTTTTGTGAGATAGGTTAAATGCAGTCTCTTGGTTCCTGCATATTTAAACTTATGACCTTTTCTTTTAAATTGCTTATGATGTTTAATAAGCAAATCAAGCCCTACTTCAACTCTAATTAAAGCTCAGTGGAAATGCAGAAGAATAATGGACATAGGACAGGCAATCAGCTGAAAATTAAAAAAGTAGCCTTTTATGGAAAATGTTTGTGACAGATTTTTATTTCCAGAAGGCAGATACAATTGTCTCTACTGCATCAATTATCAAGCATTTTAATAATTAGGTGCAGTATAATTAACCATTAAATGAAAAAAGTTGTATTTTTGTTCCTTGATAAGGGGTTTCAATATTTCTTTATTTACTCTAAGAAAGAGTTGTATCTTTATTTTAAATTACTCTAATAGAGGTTATTTACATTCCTAAGTATGAATAAATTTTACAACCCTCTGTATTACATTTTTGCTGTTTTGTATGATCCTAATTCCAGCTCCTGTCAAAGAAATCCTCTTAGGCTGGATTCAAACTCATGTTATGTCTTTGTGCATTTGGCCAGGCCAACCTGGCTGGAATTCATCTGGCTTCATCTGGCTCGTGCCATTCCCAATAGCTGGGTGTCAGGCCCCTCTAGTTTTTCATAATGTGCTTTTTTGGCAGTTCTAGATGGTTCTGAATCCTGGGTTTACTGCTTCTTGTGCCCTTGGAATATTACCCAAACATCTTTCACTTTATTTCCTTTTTTTTTTTTTTTCCCTCTTTTTTTTTTTTTTCCCCTTTTTCTTTTTATTTTTTCCCTGACTGTATGATTACAGAAGCAACATGGTGAAACTCAGTAGGGTGGATTTGCTGCTGGTGTGGTTTCAAAAAGTTCTGTTATTTGTAAATTTGGCTTATGTAGAAACAAAGAAAAACAAAAAGCTGACTTGTTTCCTTTATGTTACATGTAGAGTCTTTTTTGTGTATTCAGATAATAGAAAGGTGCAAGTAAGATTTCAGATGTGATTTGGTTTCTAAGAATCCTGTCCAGTTAGGAGATTTTCCAACCAATTAGGCGGAATTCTCTCTGTGCTGCTGGAGATTTTAGATGTTGGTGGTTTGGGATCTTTTTGGTTTAATCTGGTTTGTAGAGGTTTGGTTGGTTGGTTGGTTTTTATTGTTGTTGTAAGGGTGTTGTTTTTATTTTTTTAATCAGATTTTCTTTTCTGGAGTTTAGGCTGCATGAAGTATATCATGCAGTGAATGATGTGAATTTTTTTGCAATATATTTGTGTGACTATACATAAAATAAGAATCTCCTAGCACTCCCTATTCATCAGCATGATTCCAAAGAGAATTATTCTATTTTATTGGAGAATGGGACAAACAATGACCAAATCCACCCATTGTTTAAGGAATGTAAAGCAGGATATTCTTGGGAAAAGAAAATCCACATATTTCTCAGCTATTAAACACTACATGATTAACAACAACAACAACGAATTTGTTAATTAATAAAATAAAATGGGTAAGTTCAAGTTAATGCGAAGTTCATTCTTGAAATCATTTAATGAGTCTTATTTATCCCCGTTTCAGTAGCTGCATTTCTTGTCAGACTAGTCAAGGAGGATCTGACAGTTATTAAAAATGTGAAAGTTGTGTTGAAATAAACAGGAGGAATTGATGTGAAGTGCATATACGTGCAATTCTGATTGACTCCCTTTTGCTGAAGTTAGCTCACCAGGAATTGTGTTGTAATTCGGGACTGATGCTTTCAATTTCTCTCATGCTGCAGAGAAGTTGTATTCAGCAGATGGAAGGGCTCTGATGAAGGCAGCATTTGGTTTTTCTGCTATCCAATAAAACCGGGCTGACACTGTGTGAGTCTGGGAGCTCCCGTAATCTGTGAGAAGTCAGGAAAAATTGTATTACAGTAATTGACTTCAGTAGGATCAAGACTTCCTCTAACAATTCCATGGGGCTTTCAGTATTTTTGCAGTCTATTTTAAGGCATGTGCACACTGGTGGAAGTGGTGCTTCTAATCAAAATGGGCTATATTTTATTCAGACCTTGGAGACCAAGTAGGTAGAGCTAATTGGCTTATAACTGACCTGCTTAAAGGATGTCAAAATTGGCTGTTGGCTGTTCCTTTATAACATTAGTTTGATTGACTAAGATTCTGGCAGCAAGATATGAAATATTATGAATCCAATTCATTAAATTTGTCCCCATTTTAGATCATTACATATTTTCAGAACAAATGGAACATACTTGCAGTATAAAAGAAATATGGGTCTGTAAATTACTAACCCATCAGCCACTTCCTTCTCCTTCTGTTCCCCTCCCTAAAAAACTCCAGTTCATCACATGAAAATAAGGGGAAAGCAGTGGGGCATAAATTTTTCTCGTGGTACTATTCAAAATTAGAGTCTTTAAAGAAAAATAAAGAGGAATATTCTGGACTTGGTTTGCTTCCAAGTTATTTGGTTGCCTGTCATGCAAGGACTCAGTTCAAGAGCAATGTGCTTGCAGAGCCATCATAACATCAGAATTCTGCCTCACTCTCATTGGGGAAGGTTTTGTTCATTTGGATAATAGTTTTATTTCACCTTTTAAAAATCTGTTTTAAGTCGATTTAAAATCTGTTTTAAAAGGTGATTTAAAATAGTTTTAAATCGCCCTTTACTCTGCTAGGCACACAGCTGCCCTTCCTCAGGTGGCTGATTCATCCCACTGTTGGTAGGGTTCAGTTCTGAAGGTGGCACACCCAGGGGAGGGTTGGATGAAAGGTGCATGTGCTGTTTGCAGGGTGGAGGAACTGCACCCTGACGTGCAAGGGGATGGGGAATTGGGAAGGTGAATGTCTTGCATGGACATGTTTTATACATTTGTATTTCACACCTGATCTTAAACCTCACTATCAGCATAAAGGCAGGACCTACAGGTTTGTTTTAGTTTAAATTTCAGTGCTAAGATTTGGTGCTTGGGTGTTCCCCCACCTGCTCAGCACTGGGGGGAACACTGCTGCAAGGTGTTCCTCTGAATTCAGGAGGAGGTGGGTGGGGTTCTGCTCATCATCCATCTTTCAGGTGGTGATTATGCTGGAAATCAGCTCATGGAGCTTTCCTTTGGGCCACATTCCAGCTGCTGCATTTTCCAGTGTCCTTGGCTTTCTCCTCTCCTCAGACCCTTGACTCCATCCTTTCCAAACAGGTTCTCTCAGCTCTGTTGAAAAGCAGCCACAACCCGTTTGCTCCTGTTTTCTGAAACAGGGTGCAACACAGCAGCTGTGCCCAAGCAGAGTGTTCTTCTGTGTGTACACAGGTAATATTAATACCTTTTGCATTCACCAGCCCCCAGGAAGGGCAATTTGAAGCCCATCTAGCCATGGAGTTGTCTTGCAGAGCAGAATGTGTCCTTTGCCAGGTGTTTCACATGTGCCTTCTGCCACAGAGCTCTGGCTGCACCACCTGCAGCCCCTACAGCTCTGACAGAAACACTGCAGCAGGAGGGGTGATCTGCTTTCCACTGGGACAGACCTTCCATGGCATGGCCTGGCTGCCTCCACAGACCCTGTGCGGGGCTCTAGAGCTTTCCTAAGCCAAAGGCAGTCTGTGCTCTCCCTCCCTTTCCCCCTGCTCAGGGAAGATGCAGCCGCGCTGGGGATGAGCAGGCTGTGTGCTACAGTGACTTTAGGAGGTGAAGGTGCACCAATCTGTCCTTCAGCCAAAGGCTTCTGGTTCTTTCCTGCAGAATTATGGTGCAGCCAGAGCTAAAATTGCATTAGGGCACATCTGTTTGCTGCCTAAATCTGTTACACAAAACACATACGATTTTTGGTGGTACCATTCCACGTGAACGTGAGTTATGTATCTTATCCAAGCCTTTGGAGCTGTTCATTAATATGGATTGTTGTTTGTTCGTTTTGGCAAAGCTCAGGAAATCCTACAGGGGCCAAAAGCAACTGAAATCCTCATTACCTCTAACAGCAAATGATGCATTTATCATCTTTAAGCCGAAAAACACAGTCCCTTTTTCTTTCTTTGTACATGAAATAGCTTTTTCAGGTTCTGAATTTGAGAACAGAAGGCTCAACATAATGAGAACCAGTCTTCTGAAAGAGGGAACATGCTAGGGAGGATTTGCCTTTCATGCTTTTGCTTTATTGTTTTTTGCTAATGTTAAATTGCAGTTCCAAACATCATAAGTTTCAGGGACATTGCTAGATGTTAATGTTCATTTCTGTGTTCCTCAGCAGATACTTTGGTTGGTAGTTGGTAAACTGAGGGTATCTTTCTTTCTTTACAACATGCTCCTTCCACAGCAGTTACCCCTGGTGTAAAGTAAGATCTCAGCCATGCTCCATTCCCATCATTCACTTTTCAAGTCTCTCTTGGAGCATGGGTGGCACAGGCAGAATTCTGGCACCCACTGCAAGAGCTTTGTAAATATTATGAGGAAAAAGTAACACAGCTAGAATAATGATGTCTCTTGATATCACCTGTTATAATGTCCAAAGGTTTGTTGATGGTGCTCCATTTCCTGAGTTGAAAGGTTTTCCTGATTCTTTTTTCTGCGGTGATTGGGTAAATTTTAAAACAAAGCCACCTCAGCCAGCATGGAGTAGTGCTTATTTTAAAGAAATCATCTCCTGCTCTTCACAGTACAGCCAGGACTTGCTTTCCCTTGACTTTGGCTTGGAGGTAAAGCCTGGCAGCCAGGCTGTGGGGACAAGGGAAAAGGCTTTGATAGGTGATGATGAGCAAGCATTTCAGACTGCAATTCCAGTGCCTAAATTAGTTGCAATTGTGAAAGCAACATTGCTCACTAGAGCAACACATGATTGTAAGGATATTCTCAGTTCTGTCCAGTACAAAGCTGAACCACACTGTGTCCCTGTATTTCATCCAGCATTTCTAGTGCTTTGTTTTCCTGCTGAAAATTTACATTCTCTTTTTCATCTAGTCCAGTAAATGCTGCCTTTTTTACATTATTAGCAGTGGGACACTGCTGGATAGATGATAAAAAGGGCAGTGACTTGCCTCCAGTCTTCCTTCTGTCCATCTAAAATAATGGAGTACAACTGCTTCCATCCATGCCAAATTTATGTTGTTTTCCATGATTCACACAGATTGAGGACCAAAAATCAGATAAATTCATCTGTTTGAATTTTACATCTCCTTGAACCATTCTTACTGATTTGAGGCCTTGATATTAGTCATCATTTCACAGTATTCCTCTTGTCTAGTCCCTGTCTACCACTTCCCCGTTCAAATTTTGCTGAAAGCTCAGTTAGTTTCTTCTTACCAATTTTCTCCAGCCCTCTGTACATCCTACCTTAACTGGATTGTCCTCTTTTCATCTGTCTTATGTGTTCATGGTTGGAATATGTCCTTTGCTGCACATTAAATCCTTTGGTGCTCCCGAGCCAGCCTTAGCTGTGTGAATTTAATGAGGGTTGTGTGGTGGTTGGTGTCGTAAGTTATCTCAGCCTGATTTTTCAACTGTCTGCTCTTGGACTAGTTTATCATTTTCCTGGTGTGGTGGTAGATGAGGGTGCCCCAAAGGCTGCTCCTTAGGGCAGGGATTTCCTTCTCTGTAGGCTGTGGCTCCTCTGGTGCAGGGCTGCAGCTGCTTCCCTCTAGGTCTGCATTTAGGTGACAGGGTGGGACATTTGTGGTGGGAACCATTGTCAGGGAAAGTTTTATGTCTCCTGAGCATCTCCAGGGTGCAGGGAGGCAAGTGAATGAAACTAGGAGCATCTTTTAGAGCTGTCTATCCCTTTTACAGACTAAGGATAGTTTAGGAATAGTGAGGGCTGTGATCCTGACAGCTCCTGCACGGCTGCTTTCAGCGCAGAGTGTGAGCAGCATTCCTGCTCCTGTGGAGGGATTGCCTCTCCTCAGGAGGAGCTCAGGTTCTTCTGCAGTAGTGGGAGTTGTTCCTACTTGCAAACTGTGGAGGAAGATCAGAACTGAAATTCGAAATTTTATTAATCATCAGGTAATCAAACCTAAATTGGAAAATCCAAAAGTGTAGTCGGGCATTGCAAGAATCTAATTACACCTCTTCTCACAGCGTAGAATAAAATCCCCACAGGATAATTGAACCCTTTTTTCTTTACCTGCATGTGTTCTTAACTTCAGCTGAACTGGCAACACATCAAAACAAGTCCTTTCAGGTATTCCACTTGAGTCCTTGAGTGTCCCTTGTAAAACACCCCACACTGCTGGGGCACAAATAACCACCAGTGTGCTCTGTGACTCCTCATGCACATCTTGAAGGTAATTCAGGACACTTCTCTGTGATATTGAGGTGCAGTGTCCCAGCTTCAGCCATTGTCAGAGTGGCATCTGTTGTTAGTAGCTGGTGGTGAGAGATGATGTGAGGCTCTGTACAGATGTACTTTCAGATGTAATAAATATCTACAGCTCCTCGATTCATGGGGCAGCTGGGATCAGATAATTTACAACAAAAAAGTGCTGTCCTTTCCCCCATATTTTCCTTCAATGTCCTCCAATGGTATCATGAGAGACTGTAGTCAGAGTAATTCAGTATTTTTAAGCTTTATGCACAGTTGTCATATGGGACACAGTGTTGGTTTGTCATGTTACAGTGTTACTGGGCAGCTTTGGTCTGAATGTGGAGCTGATAAAATATTGGAAAAAACACTGGTGCAGTTTGGGTGATTCCAATGCAGCTGATACTGAGCTAATGTGAAAACTAGCTGGGTCCTGTGTGCCTTGTTTTGGGGTGCAAATGATGGAATGGGACTTCAGGTTTTTGGGGAAAAAAATATTTTTATTTGAGATATCATTCTTAAGTGTGCTATGATTGCATAGATAGATTGTGGTTCACTGGGAATTCCTAGTTGTAGTCAGTTTTAATAAAAAGTGTGCAGAATGTCCCTGAAAAGTGCTGTGCAGTGGGAGCCCATGTCCCTCACCCTGCCATGGCCCTGCACTGAGAGCACACAAAAAATGCTTCAGCTCACTGTGATCCTGGATCACCCCCTGCCCAACAAAGAGAAGAGCAGCCACCACCCCAGGGAAGTGTTTTGGGACCTCTCATGGTACCCCACCTTGTCAAATGGTCACTAAAGGTCTGATCTTTCAGACAATATTGAGTTTTTCCCTAATCTCAGTTTCACTGGTGTTTAAAAGCCTGTTTTCATTGTTTTTCAAACCATGCTGCTGTTCCCTTTTCATGTGTTTCCTTTTGTCTTCTTGTCTGACAGGAGGGATATGTGGGAGACACTATTCTCTGGCACATGGTGCTCTGTCTATTGAGCAAAGCAACCAAGAGAGGAAATAAATAGGCACTTAAAGAGATTCTTGGAATTTTCTAAAGGCAATATATTGCTCACAGGTTAGTTTTGTGATTTCTGGTTTAGTACATTAAATCCTTGGTCCTTCTGTGTCCACTCTCCCTTTCCTCTCAATCTTCTGCATGCCTCTCCTAACAGCAAAGTTATTTTCAAAGCTGTTGTGATAGCACAAGCTGTCCTTTATGAATACATGGTGCTAGTTATTCAGTCCCTACATGAAGAATTTGGAGTTTTCCCCTCTGCTCTTCTGTGCCCTTGTTTGGGTGAGATTTGGATTCTTAGGTCTTGCTACATCCTATGGGATGATATTTTGCCTGCTCAGGATTTTGTGGTTGGGTTGTGTTTTCTCTTCCCTCTTGCTCTGCTGAAAGGATTTGCTTTCTACTGAAAGTTACCTTCACTTTGGTGAACAATCCTGGCACCTGGAGGTGGCACTGCCTCCCCCCTCAGTGCTGATCCCAGCCCCACTGGGCAAATGTCAGTGCTGAAAGGCTTCATCTTTGTCAGGCTGAAAGGCTGGTTCATTTAAGTGCAAACTTCTTCCTGAGCAACCTGACCTCAGCTTACCTGAAGCCATATTATGAACTTTTGCAAGTAAATGTGTGTAACTTTTAATAAATCAAAGCACTTGTAAAATAACCCCCCAGAGATTCACAGATTTATTTTTTTCTTAGGACAGCTTGTTCTTTTTACTCTCTACTGAAATTATCAGAAAGTCTCAAGGTAATTCCATTCAGCAGAAGTGGGGACATGAAGAGGACACTTATACTGCTTTTTCTGCTTTCCCTTTCAGCATGGTGACTTGCCTCTTGTCATGTCAGTGAGCCAAACTCTGCTCTAGACAAAATGAACGCCCAAGGTCAACTGAATGTGAATTTTTGGTGTCAAACATCAGACACAGCACCGCAAAGGCTGATTTCTGGAATCCATATGGCATGAGGAGAATATTTCACTGGAGTGTTCTGTCTGTGTGTTGTGGACACAGAGGTTTTGGTAGACTCAAATGACAGATGCCCTTCTAAAATAATCTGGTGTGACAACCTGCTCAGCATGAGCCATTAGAATTTGATAAATTGTCCTTTTATCAACCAACATAATTTTTAATTGAGCTAGAAAAAAAGATTTTTCAAGGCATCAAATGATGAAGCATCCCTGTATGCCCAATTTAATAGTCAATTATCCACACAAAATACGTATTCTTTACATCTAAACATAAAAGATGGATGCTTTCAAAATCTGAGCATTGTTCTGCCTTTGAATAAAGAACTCTATGATCAGGGACCCAAACACTTCTCACTTTTATTTTATATATGAAACTGCCGAAGATTTTCTTAATATTCCAATTTTTCAGAAAGATTTGCACAGATCTGGTATGGTGCTACAGGAATAGCATCTTCATCTGGAAGTACAGAATGTTTCCTTGTGTTTCCATTACTACACCATGCTTATATTTCCATTTTCATCTCTCAAGGACAATCCATTTTACAGGCACTCCAGCAGCTTGAAGTATTGTGAAGAAAATAATGGTTATGAAGTTTCTGGTGGAAAATTGTAATGCAGTTATCATTCCTTCACTGCTGAAGCCAAAACACCACTCTAGAGGGATCTGAAAAGAGCAGTGTGTTATCTCACTGGCTAGGTGTAGAGCAGTGCTGTGGATAAATCATCACTCCAGTGTTGGGTGTGGCTTGGCAAGACCAGGGCTTGACAGTCCTGGGTGGGATGATTTCCTCAGGAGAGGCTGGCAAAGAGTGGTGCACCCAAAAATCTCCCATCCTGACACAACAGAGGCAAAAGCAGGCAGGGCTCTGGGACGTCCTCTGGTTCTACTTGCACAGCTCATCTTGGTGGCAAGCAAGTTTTGCTCTAAGGATCTGCCCCTCTAATTTCAGAGTCAGATTGAGATGGGTGTGTGGATTTGTTACAACGCAGCAATTTCTGCAATTCTACAATTTCTATTCTGCAATAAGGATATTCAGCTTTTTTTTTTTTTTTTTTTTTTTTTTCACTCTGTTAACCATTTATTGCAAATTCATCTCTCTTGATAATTACCGTGAGCTGAATACACCAATAGGGATATTTTATTCCAATACAGGTGTTATCTCTTCGCTTTGCTTTCCCTCACCTTTAAAATATCTATAATTAGATTTCGAAAGAGAGCCTTTTATTCTTAAACTTATTGGGAAAAAATGGCATTTTGCTGTACTTCATAGAATAGTAACACCAATTAAATTCTTCAAGATAATGGTGTTCTGAACTTGCCTCTATTTTTGGAACATTAATTATATTCTGCAATGCTTCCTGTGAAAAATCAGAGACAGATACAAGCATTAGTATGTGTTAATTAAATCTGAGTTAATATTTTTGGTCAGAGCTCTGCAGTACATACATAGATGTGTTTGCTGGCTAATTTTTTTTATTTTTATCCTAGTTGTATTTTCTATAAACTAAATGGCACGTATTGATTTTGTACATACTAGGAAGGCTTGATTCAATAAGGTCAAAGTTCATTTCAGTCCAGGTTATCCAAGATCAAACTCTGCTTTACACAGAGCAGGAAAATCGTGTAGTGGCAATAAAGACTGGCTCTTTTTCAGAAGAGTTAAACTGAAGGTCTTGTTGGTTGTTTTTCTGCAATCTTTCATGATTTTATTCTAAGATTTATTTTATTCTATGCTGGTTTGTTTGGGGTTTTTTAAAGTCAAATCTCTAAAACTCTCAGTTTTCATCCCAAACTAAATATGCTGTTAGATTGGCCCTTTTTATCTTAAATGTTGCTGAAATTCTTCATCTTCATTTCTTTTTGTAAACTTAATTCAGGAGTAGGTTTCCTTTTGCAGCACTTGCACCTGGTAAGTTCACGAGGTTTTATATTTGTGCTCTTCATTTCCATTTTTATAAGGACATCATGGAAACTATAGTGTCAGCTAGGAAGCTGAGCATATAGATGAGACTGTGAGCATGAAATATTCATGCTACATCTCCCTGAAAGCCTTGCATTGAAGCAGAAGTGCTTGTTTTCTTTCCCTTTCCCTCATCCCCCATTATTTTACACAGAAAAATTGGCATTATCTCAAAAAAAAAAAAAAAAAAAAAAAAAAAAGTGGGTCAGGAAGACACAGAACATGTGAATCTTTTCTTTTCTTCTGCAGGGCATCGCTTCCAGCAGATGTGGGAAGAGAAACTCCTGAAAATCTCTTTGACCAGCCTCATGCCCCTGCCCTGTGCAGCAGGAGGAGGCAGCTCAATGGTACTTGTTGCTCTTCACCTGCTCATTTAATATTCTCTGTGTTTTCAGACTGAAATCTATTTTTAATTTGTCTTGAAGTGATTTGTTGCAAGAAAATGACAATTCTGTGTGCTTGTGATAGTCAGCCATTTAGGAAATTCTCATGAGAATTTCAACTTTTTTGTGAACAGTTGTGCTAGATAATATTGAAATTCTTTGTCAGGGATAAATTTATTAGCATTTAAAAAAGTAGATCAGCCTTGAAACTCAAGGATATTCCATTTAGAAATTGTAATAATGGAATATGTGTCTTCCTTCAGTCTCCTGATATTCTTTAAAAATCGGTGTTCTTAGTGACTAAATTGTCAATGTGTGCTAGAATTTTTTTTCCCACTGGAAATGAATTAATCAAAAATTTTTACCACGTATTATTTATTTGTTTATGGATTCTTGTGAGCATATTCTAAAATTATGACCCTAATGTGCTTACAACATATTTGAAACAATGGCTGGAAATATTTTGATTTATGACATATAAGTTCATCCAGATTTCCATTACTTGTGAAAAATCTTACTGTTTTCTGAGAATATGTTGAAGTTACATGTTGTCTGAAAGACCTCCAGGTCTAACTAATGTGGGCAAATAAAATTTTTAAACTGTTCTTCCAAATAAGCAAACCTCATTTTCTTTTACTGGTACTGTGCAGAACAAAAATAATGAACAAATATAATTAGTAATTGGGTTAAAAGGAAGTTCCATTATAGGCATTTTTGGTGGAATTTGAAAATTAACTTGGATTTTCTTGTGACTTATTTGTCCTTTTTCCTCTTGTGTTTCTTAGATGCTGTCAGTCATTATTTATTAATATATTGAAGTGTGCCACTGAGTTACTCAACCTCTTAGCAGAATTAGTCCAGAATTTTCCATTATCTGTTCTTCCCAGGAAAACTTGGGAATTAAAACTGGTTATGTCTGATTTCTAAGAAGCAAACTCACCTTAAGATTAAGAGGAATAATTTTCCCACATTTAATACTGTTCCATGGGAGTTCCAGACTCAGTGCTGCTGCTTTCCTTGTCCTCCTGAGCTGGGGAATGTGGTCCACGTTGCATTTCTGGATTTTCTGGGAGGAAATGTGGTCCCACCCATCCTGTTGTGTGCACAAACACCTAGAGGGGTAAAACAGGGGGCACAGGGAGTCCTGTAAAGGTGAGCAGTGACACTGGTGCATCAGGGTGTGGGATGTGCAAAAAACTCCTGCTTTTCTGGGTTTTGCTCAAGATCTCTAAAAGAGATAAAATTTAGAAAAGAGATCAGCTTTCTACCATTTCCACCATGGTATTCCTGTTCTGTTCCCCTGTATGCTTTTTTGACATTTGTCTTGCAAAAAGAGAATATCTCTTAAACTGTTGGTTATTACTACTGATATTCCTATTTTGAAAGTCTGCTCTACTCTTATAATGAAAGACCCATGTGAGTTTTCTCATGCTGTGGTCCTAAAGACAATTTGGTAAAGCTCACAAAGTGTTTGAAGCATATTGAGTCCTGCATAGTTTTTTGCACGGGCACATTTGAAATGATCTGTCAAATAATCCAATATTTCTCACATTAGACCTCAGCAAAGCAGAGGAGAATAATCTGTACAAACTGTGCCATTACTGATTGCCATCCCCTCACCTCCAAATAATAAATAATTTACAGCTATCACATGTTCCTTCTCCAATTGAGTATACAGGCAAAAAAAGAAACTATCTCCATTTCATCATTAGCTTAATCAAGGCAGTGTATCAGTAACCTGCAGAGAAACTGATTGCTGAAGAGCAGGAGGAGTTGATGGCTGAGTAACAAATGAGTTTTGAACCTTGGGCCTTTTGAATTTTAGTCAATTTTAACTAAAGTTCCTTAAACCTCTTCGGTTCTTTTCTCTTAGAAGTTACAGTATTGTGAAAGGACTACCTGAGAAAACAATTTCAAAACCACTCAAACCCCGTAATTTTCCTGTTCCTTTTCCGCGTTTGTTCCAGTGTGAAATGAGATTTCTCGAGCCTTGCAGGAGAGGGTAACCTTCAAATCCAGCATCTCTGACTGGCAAAGGGCTGCAGACCCTCAAGACCTGCTCTGGGCTGCCCAGCACAAAGGCAGCAGTTCCAGAGTGCTGCTTTTTGTAACAAAATCTCTGTGTCTGCAGCTTTCCACCATGGAGCTGGGAGCCAAAACTCAACATCTGAGGGAAGCCAAGGCTTCTGGATTGCCAGCTGAAGCAGAGGAGCACGAGCCAGGGAGCCCAGACTGGGAGTTCCTGAGAGAAGGCACCAAAACAGGGATGTGGGACTCATGTTAATCTCCCAACCAGCCAGGTGATTAGGGCTGTTCTTGCATAATTCAGTGAATAAATTCACATAAATAAAATGTGAATGATGATGAAGGATTGTAATTTTTTGTTTGGGAGTTGTATGGATGTTCGTGGTTTAGAGGCATGAAAGATGCAATAGCAGAAACTCTTCATGGGTCTGTAAAAGATCCAAACTATCCAAGCAGCTTCAGAGTCATGGTTTTGTCTGAATTTTGGCCTCAAATACTTTGCTTCTGGATGATGAGAATGGTGGGTAACTGCAGCGTCCTCTTGGAACTACCACCTTTCTTTTTCTTTTATGATAATCTATTTTCTGCCTTCTTCAAGACACCCATTGGCCATTTTTGTTCCTCTATCTCCAGGCTTATTTCTTAATATTTTTTTTTCTTTCCAGAGTTTTAAAGCCCTTGGGTTAAAAAAGATGAAGGAGGCAGATCTGAAACGCTCAAGAGAATTCACAGCCTTAAAAAGAGCAGTGAAAATCAGAACTGGGGAAAAATTACAGAAAAGCACAATGCACAGGACCTAGAGGTTTAAAGAAGGCTTAAAAAGAGACTTTCAAAAACAAATTTTCCCTTTGAGAAATAGTCCATCAAAATGTTTCAGCTTCTTTTATCTCCTGTGTTTTCTGTGAGTTATGTTTTAACACTGAAATAGTCCCTTGAGCATATATAAACTCAAAATGAACAGGGAACTAACTAGAGATACAGGACTATTTTGTTCTTTATATGCCCTGTTTTTTTGGGTTTTTTTTCCAACTGGGATGGATATGTTAGATTTTTCCAGTTTAGGGATACAGGTAATTCTGGAGTATTGGGTGGCAGCTTTTATTTTCCATGACAGTGCTAATTCCTTGCACGTGTTTTGATGCTTTTAGGCTTTTCTCAGCATCAATTCACAACCATTTGCCTCATGTTTTATAAAGCCAATACTGTAAGATGTAAGAGTAGTCAAGATATTAAACAGTATAATAGTGTCAAAATAGCTAAAGCATTTTGGGGGACAAGCTGCTAGGAACGACAATGACAAGCTCTAAAATGATGAAATAAAGTTACAGAAATGTGAAATATATTGACTAAAGATAAGCATATTTTCAGTGGCATGAGAGATAGACCAGCCAGGAGTAAATTTTGGGCTGCTTCACTTTTCCTAAGATCCCACTAGGGCAGATTCTGACCTAGATCAGATAAATATCAAATCAGACTAGAGCAGTAGAAATGAACCAGTTTATAGCCATCGAAAGAGAGATAAGAATCAAAGAGGTTGAAGTCACTGTAGCTGCAACTGAAACAACTCATTTCAGACTAAATAAAACATTAATACCTTCATTCTCCTCTCTATTGCATGGAATGCTCCAATTATGAGTCTGAGCATCCCCAGGTTGTTTCAGTGCAGAAATTTGTTTGGGAAAGGGTCCACTGAGGATTCTGTGCTAAGTTATCTAACAAAGAATAATTTAAAACGAGTCAGTGTCTCATATGCATTACTGCCTTGCTGAACCTGCTGCTGTATTTGGTGAGGTGTGAACAAAGACTGCCTTGATATAGATAATCTTGTTTAACAGTGTTAAAACACTGAGAAAGGATTGCAGCTGGTGGACAGGCGGAGGGATGCTGATGGTGTGAGGAGACATTTGGGCACCTTTAATTACAGGAATAGGGATGCAGTACCTGTGATGGAAGTCCTCAGTATGAGACTTGGATCTGAGAGTTTCTGGACCTTTACAAATGTTCTCAGTACTTTCGTGTGCACAGAAGTGATTTATGATTATTTTTATTGCTGGTTGGATTACAGGAAATGTAAAGACTCTGCACATATATAGGGGCTTAGACTCAGGGATTTATTGCTGGGTGTCCAAATAATGTCTGGATAGACCTTGAATTCAGAGCTGGTCCTGCAAATAAGCCCAGGTAAGATTGTATTTATATATAAATAAAAGAAAAATGTGCCATTCTAAAACCACAGGAAAACATCTCTTGTTTTCTCCTTTACTTAGGGAGATTGTAAAACAAAAAGCCAGTGGTAAAATGCCATGGTTGAAAAAATGCTGAGGAGATGACTGAGTGACCCTGATAAATCCCTTTTCCTAGTTGTTGGACAGAGGTTCCCTAAACACAATCTCCTTTAATGGGGTAGGAAGCACTGGATCCCTCAGCGTGTAGGAAATGGGAAATCACAATTATTTATTGGGTCAAACACTTGATTTGCATTCAAATAGGGGTGAAAGAAACCCCATGGCTTTGTCTGCCTGACTTATTGAAGGCTGAGGTTTTTATTTATGAAAGTTTCTAAAGCTCTCAGCATTGCTGCCATCAATCTGAGCAGCTGGGGTGTGTTGGTGAGGGCAGTTCTGGGTACCAACCACCCCTCTGGCAGCACCTCTCACCCCATCCATGTTTTCAGAGTGACCATCAGGATATTGGGAAAAAATTACAGAAAAAAAATCTCTACTTGTATGAACAAGTAGAAGATCTGGGCAGAAAACACAGAACAGGATCTCTTCACGGATTTATTTTTTTTCTCAGAAGTAGCTCGCACTGTCACATTGAGTTTGAATTCCTGCTAGGAGTATTCTCAGAATTTCTTCACCAAATTGATGTATATGTACTTTAATATTTCCAGAAGGAGACATTAGTGCACGAGGCACTCAGAGGAGATGGGCAGGCAAATTCCCCTGGAGTGTGAATGAAACCTCGGGGCCAGGAGATGACTTTTGTTCTAGTGAAGGAGTTATTTTCTCAGCCTTTAAGCACACCAGCCCTGGAGCTGACACAGCCTCAGTTCTGCCAGTGGAGATCAGCTCTGTAAATTAAGCAAAGAATCCCTGAAAGTCACATACCCAGACAATCCTCCCAATATTACATTCAAGTGTTAGAGTTTAGAGCCACGTTGCTCAGGAAGGTAGAATCAAAATGCTTTCCTGCAAAATTACATCGATTCTCCTTGCTACACGCTGATGAACTTCAGTAATTTTTTCCCCACCTCAAGTGATCACTGATTAATCTAAAAACTGTGAAATTAAGTTGTTTGAACCAGGAATTAAAAATTTGCAGCAATTAAAAACAAAGAGACAAACCAAAACAGCCACCAGCATTAGAAAGTGATTAAACATGACAACAACTGAGATGCTGAAATTAGTTGTCCTCGTTCCAAAGGGTTTGTAACTCGTATGATGTTTTCGAAGCTATTAAATGATAGTTAAGCTCTGTTATTATTTGTAAAGCTGCTACTTTTGTATCCTGAGCCCACTGAGCGAATGTTTTGCGCAGTAGGAGACTGTAACGTAGCAATCCCAATCATTGTCATTTTACTGTACAAGAGGTAATTTTAGAAAATGATTCCTCAAATTATGAGATCTAAACAAAGTCAAGGCTCTCCAGCTGGGAACTTTTTAATTTTCTGTCATTGGAAAGTGTCTTTCTTTTAAATACTTGGGCAGTATTACTGAACCTTGGGCAATTTTACTATTCCTGGTCTAAATATAGCAAAGAAAATTTAAAATTTTACATATTTAATAATCTTTGTCTTAATTAATGTAAGTATAATGAGTTGTCCATAGAGAGGGCACTGGTCACACAGTGGATGTGATTCCCTCCTGAATTACTCTGGCTTGTCCCCAGAACAGCTGTGCTGCAATCGATAACACAGCACTGCTGTGTATTTAAATAATGTGGAAGAGAATAAGATGGGATGAATCAAAGGTTTTGGATAAAGATTTTGCTAATATTTATATACTTTTAGCAGTCTGGACTTTGATCAGTACCCCCAGACATGCAGAGGAAATCTGTTTTACTCTTGCTACACAGTTTTTGGAGGGTTGCAGTGTACTACAAACATTTCAGAAGCTTTTAGGATGTGACCCACCATAACCTCCTCATTTTCCTATGCAGTGTTTTGCAGTGCATGCTCTTATAAAGAATACATTACATTTTTGTGCAGTTTTCTGCAATACCATTACCTTATTTTTTTCTAAATGAATTGCATAAAATTTTGGTTTAGCTCCTGGTTTATTCAGATAATTTTAAATATTTTTCCCCCTTTTATTTACTCACTCTGAGTTTCACCCTTAGCAAAACGTTGCCTCTATCTGGTTGTATTTCCAGATCACAAAAAACATTTGTTCAAAATACATGCTTAGTTCTGAGGTTCCAACATTTCCCCTTCTGCTGGCATTTTTCCCTCCCTGCAGTCGATGTCAATGCATTGCTAATTTTGATGTGGTGGCATTTTACACTCACATTTCCGATTGCAATGCAGAGTGCAAGGCAGCAAGAATTAGGCCTGCAGTACACTGGGAGTCTCGTGACAGTCAGGAGCTGATGGAGTTTGAATCCCACCCCATCCCCTGGATTCACTTTGGACACTCCTTTCAGATGCTGTTGGTGTGAGGCAGGTCTGTCCTGTTCCCAAAGGCAGCGTGTCCCAGTGTCAGCTGGTGAGCCTGACACCAAACCCAAGGAGTCACGTGAGGAACACAGACAAACAATTTATCTTGCTATTAAACTGCAAGATTTCCTTTTTTTGTTGTTGTTTGTTTTTTTGTTGTTGTTGTTGCTTGTTTTTTGGTGGGTTTTTTTGTGGTGGTGGTGGAGGTTTTTTGTGGGGTTTTTTTGTGGATTTTTTTTGTGGTTTTTTGTGGTTTTTTTTTTTCGTTGTTGTTGTTTTGGTTTGGTTTTTTGTTTATTTTTTTTTTTGTTCTCCCCTTCTTGGTTTGCACGTGGTTGTCAGAGCTGTCTGGAAGTGATCACTGCTGTGACCAGTGGGTGTGTGTGAATCTGCCTGTTGTCATCAGCTCCCCAGCCATGGATCACTGGGGATTGGCACCTCTGGCAAGTGACAGCTTTGGGAAAAGGCTGCATGCAGAACAATGCAGCTGTGCACAGGGAACAGCATGACAGAGAGGCACGAAGGATCAAGCAACTACCAGAGTTGCTAGAGGGGAGGGTTTAATGACAAGTTACTGTGACATTTATGACCGGATCGATTATGAAGACTGAAAAAAATCCATGGTACATTTCCAGGGTATTACAGTAGAGCCATCTGATATAGGGGTTGCCATGGCAAGTACAGATTTTCTATTAACCAGGAAGGTGAATAGTCTCATAAAACCCATGAAACTTGTTGGTGAATAAATTGCATACGGGAAGCAGCTCTATTGACCCTTATGGAAATCTGATATATTCAAACAATGCTGTAAAGTCTTTTCCTTGGTTATTTTTTAAAAAAAGTCTGGGGTACTGTCAAAACCAAATGCATCATTTCTGGTATTCCCCATGCCTTGACTGACAGCCTAGACAGATTGGAAAATCAGCACTGAGCTAAAAATACCAGTGTGGAGGCAGCAGGGTAAGAAAGTTACTGAATATTGTTAAATAGGACTGTGTCTACAGCTTTGTTACTTGGTGAGGTTAAGATCTCCATCATCACAACCTGAGAACTAAAACAAATATATATATGCACTGTTTAATACTTGATTATATAATTTGTAGCAAACATTTCAGGAGACCAGTAAGAACAGGAGAAAGCATTATTGTTAATGAAATTGGATTAACTAAGCAAAGGAAATCTCATCAAGAATTGTCCATATTTCACTCCATCCCCCCAGTGCTGTATGCACATAGCAAAGGGTCACCTTGCTTATGTATTTTAACCACACAGAAACAATCCAAAGGTAGAAGGAACAAGTTGTCCAGAGAATTTGTGGCTGGCCCATCCCTGGGAGTGTCCATGGGCAGGTTGGATGGGCTTGGAGCAACCTGGGATAGTGGAAGATGTCATGGTGGAGGGCTGGAACAAGATGATCTTCCAACCCCAATGTGATTCTGTGATTCTGCACTTCTGTGGGAGGGTAAACTTTCTCAGGTAAACTTTCTCAGGCCCAGACATGCAGACACAAAACTTGTTGTGAAGTGCTGGTTATAGCAGAGTGGTGGGAACATTCCTGTCCTTTTGCCATCTTCTGTATAACAGAGTGCTGTTTCCTTTTACAGCAATTTTGGTGTGCAGCAGAACAATGAAGTTGGTGCTAGCAGTAGAATAATCAAGTTGTTACTAAATGCTTTGCTTTCATTGTTTCTCACAGAGTTTAAACTGATCAGTAATTGGTGAGCTTGGGAAAGTCTAGATGAATACAGAAACTTCATTGATATTTCACTGGGCAGCTGTCTTGTTTGGTGGCAAGCATTTCTGCAAAGGGTTGTGTCAGATGCTGACAGTCCAGCAGGAAATGTGTTGCAGCTGTGGGTGAATTAACTGATGTGATAGAGTGTGTTCTTTACATGAAGAAAGGCAAAACCATCAGTTGTGTCCCACTGTTCCTGTTCCTCATTCATGTCTGCTTTGACTTCTCCTTCCCTGTCTCTGATCCTGGCAGCTCTGCCTGGCTGGCTGCTCCTGTGTAATTGCTCAGGCAGAACGACTGCTCAGAAATAACCCTGTGTCTGGTGGCCATGCAGCCCTCAGTGAGCTCTGCCTGTCCAGCAGAATGAATCCAAGCACTTGGAGTCTCAGCTTTCTCTTATCTGCTCCAGGTAATTTCTTATTCACCACACCAGCTGTATTTTTCTTAGCAATCATCTTCAGCCTTACACATCCTTGTTAACAATTTATTTTGCCCATATGCTAAGTATCTGCTCTAATAATTAGCAGTGTTGTGCATCCATTTAGTACCATATCTTTTTAAATACAGTATGTTCATGTTTCCTAGTCCACATATCTCCCCCCAAGCAATACCACAGGTGCTTCCTTTAGACCTCTGTTTTCCTTTGAACTACAGTGGTTCAGCTCGTTAGCCCGTCTCACTTCTTATCAGTCACACTCACTTCTCATTACTCTGGTTGCAGAGCTACCATAATTAGATTTTATATTTTTAGACATTCATAAGGCTGCTTTAGTGTACCCTGTGCTATCAGAAGTGTTTTAGACAAGCCATAAGACCAAACTAATTAAAATGTTCCACGGAGACTTTTTAAAGGAGAGTTGCTGTTGCTGCTGACTTGGTGAATTCAGGCACAGGCGGCTGCTGGGGCCAGGGAAGGCTGATAGGAGAGGTTACATCTCCTGCCTGTGGAGGTCACAGCACCCCACCCCGTAGTTTTTGCTTTCAGGTCATTACGTCTGATGTCTCTTAGGAGAAGATAATCCTCGTTTGGCTTTAAAGACTTGGCTTTTTTCCCCAAGCTTACCTTTCCACTCCTGGAAGTTCTCCCCTCTTGCCAAAGGCAGTGCAGAGATCTTGAGCATCAAACTTTGTTCAGGTAATCTAAATGCTTCTCAGAAACTGCAAATAAGGCCTCCCCACCCTATTCACAGATTGTGTTCATTGTATTCTCTATTATTTTGTAGTCTCCTGCAGGGGATTTTCTTACCAGAGGTAGAATCTCTGTGTTTATTTCATTTCCTGAACAAGCTGCATTTTCCTCCTCCTATGAGTTGCTGCTCTCTTGTTCTTCTGGAGTTTAGTAAATGTTTGGCTGAGCCTGTGATTCCTCTGTTATAAAGGAGCATCTGTAGATAGATGGACCCTGGTGACAAGAAGAGAGATGGGTCTGGAAGGCACCTGCAAGGCTGTGCATACCTGTAAGGCATTCACAGAATTATTGCTGCTTCTGTTTTCAAATGGGGCTTTTTGCAGGAGCATTTGCCACACACTCAGCAGTGTCTCTTGAGATGTAACTTACTCTATAGTCTCTATACAGAATAGGATATTTTTAGATGGGAGCAAGTTTGTACACAGGAAGCTTTAGGTTTACTTCCTTCGCTGAAATATTTCTGTGTTGAATAGAATCTTGAATTTCACCAGCTCCTAAAATAACATGCCCAGATGTATTTATATTTATTTTGTAACTTAATTTGCGTTTATAACTTTATGTTGCAAACATTCCCTCTGAAACAAAAAAAAATGACCTGGTATTGTAGTAGGTTGCTCATTTCCCTGGAAGTCCAGCTTCTAACCTGAAACTTCCTTGGAAATTAGTTACAACAGGTGGAACCACTCTCCATCCTTCCATCACATTTATTCACTCTCTGCTAGCGGGAGAAATTTTTGCTTTGGGGAAGCAGAAAAGTGTAGTCTACCAACATAATCATATTCTTCTGTCATTCAGACGCTAATTTTAGAATTAGCCAAAAAAGTTAAAGGTCTATTTCACAATAAGAACAACTCAATTACTGGAATCTCTAAAGGGAATAAGTAGCAGTAAATATGAAACAAGTATATGATAGTATTCAAAAATAACTACTGCAGGGCAAATTTGCATAAATAACAATTGTTCTTTCAGAATCCAAAGTACTATATTTCTCCTCTTCCCCAATAGAGTGCTTGCTGCTGGATTTCCATAGCTATTAATTTTGGTCTTGTATTAACTATTATTTGTATTATTGTTATTTGTGTATTAATTGTGGAAAGTATTGGCTTTTGAAAACCTTCTTGAAATTTCTTACAGCTGTATTATATCATGTTTTTACCCTAGAATTTTCAAGGCCATCTGTATAAGGCAGTTGGAGGCCACAGATTCACTGAGGGACCCTGGATTTGTTCTGTTCAGTAGAACAGAAACTCTAGACTCAAGGGCTTTGGGATATCACACCTTGACATATGTAAATATATGCACAAACTGCAGGATTGTTCCCACATGGTAACGTATTCTTATCCTTGAGCATGCACAAAAACATTTCCACAAAGTGTATTTTTTGTAATGGGTTTTTATAAACAAGGTTTTTTCTTCAGGAGTTTATCTGAAAAGAGATTTCTTTGTCAACTGATACTCCTCGTGTTGAATCCATCATTTATTCCTCGTGCATCTCTGGAAAAAGAGAGAGGTGGACTGTAGCCAAGTCTCTAGATGCTCCAGAGGAGTCCCTGGTTTTACACCCTGTAAAGAGATTGATGTTGTGCTTGCTGCAGAAGCACACAGGCTGTTTGTGGATAAAGAGGAGAATCACACAGCAGCGGGTGAGGAGCACTCCCAAGGGCTCCCACTGACTGTACTCCTGGATTTTCATGGGGGAGCATTTAGGGAAGCCCTGAGTCTCTCTCTGTGGGCTTTATAGAGCAGGAAATAAATTGGTGCAGCTCTTTGCTGGGCTGGGGCTCTCCATCCACACTCTGCCCTCCCAGGAAGTGTCAGGAGAGCAGATGGATGAGAGAGCACTGTCTGCCAGCTTGGAGACTCCCACACTAGATCAAGGCAGGCAAAGCCCCTGCTCCTCCAGCAGGCTGAACGCTTCAAGAGGGTTTACAAATGACAAAACCACACTTATGTGGCTCAAAAGCTCAGATGAAAAGCAGGGGCAGTGACAGAGAAGTTGGCTGCAGGAGCTGGGACTGTGCCTGGACAAAGCAGACCTCCAGCTCCAGCAGCAGCAGAGAAGAAGTAGATGTTATTTGAAAATTATGACCTTTCAATTAGGTGAGTGTTTGGTGCCTTGCTCCACCTTTCTCATAGATAATGGTGGAGTGAAAGCCTTTGCCATTGCTGTTTTACTCAAGAAAATATGTTGGGGGAGATTTACAGGACTCTGGCTCATGAGCTGGTCTACAGTTAGGACAGGCTTGTTCAAACACAAACGTGAAATATTTACAAAGGCAGGAATGTTTAGAAACCAAGAGAAAGGAATGCAACTCACCTTCTGGGTTTGGCATTTGAGTACAAAACCTTTCCTTTCCCTAAGGATAAGAAGTTTGAGGGAATGGATGCAGTAAGGAACAGGTTAGGCAGCTCTGTCCAACATCACTTCCAGAATAATCAAGAAAAATGTATCTCTTTAAACTGCCTTTTGCTTCTCCAGTTAAAAACTTGAATATTTGTTTTATGCTTCTTTGTTCTGTGTTGCAGATCAAATTAGTTGTCCCCGTGGACAATTCAGCCTGTTTGTGCTGTAAATTTAAACTGAGAGAAGCCCCAAGCACTGCAGGGTTGGGCAGTGCTCTGTTCACATGGAGCTCACCTCACCACCTCCTGTGCACGTGTCCTGGGCTCTTGCATTTCATTTGCTCCTTTCTCTCATTGTCCTCTCTTCATTTAAAGTGAAGATGCTTTATTTTATTTTTTTATTATTTTTTTTTACAATCAGATGGTTTGCTTTGTCTAGCAGAAGTAAGAGCTTGCATTGTTATTTCTGCCTTAATAGCTCAGCAGAGGTTTCAGTCTATTTGAAGATTCTCGTGATGATTTCGGTGATTTTTATGTGTATACAGGGGGGATTTATTGATGTATGAAAGCCAATATTAAGTGTCAAAGACAGGAAATAAGGAATGTGCCCATGTATGCAGGCTTTCTGTATAAACCTACAACCCAGAACCAGTTGTTAATGATGTTGATTTTTCTGTTTCTTTGGTGCCATAAGAAGTGTTTCAGAGAGCCTTTAGAGCCTTACAGAGTCCAGCTGTGCCTTGTCTACTCATTGTTCATAGTCTGGTGATGACAGGAGCTGTCAATACAATGCCTCAGGAGTTTGGGTCAGGGTCTGTGTGCTGAATCTGGTTCTTCAGCTGAATTCTCCTCAAGTGTTTTCTGGTTTTTTACAGTCATTCTCCCTGTATAAGCTGTTATTTCTTCAGTTTTACTGAGATCATTGTCTTTTCTAAAGCACTTTTCTCTAAAAATATTCTGCTTCTTTAAGCTTCATAGTCCCAACTCCTCACTGGGGACCAGCTTCTGTCCTGCTGAGACAGGAGGGAGCAGGTGGCCTTCATCCTAGAGGAGCTGTGATCTGGTACAAGCAGGAAAAACCTAACAAAAAAAGACGAATTTGGGTTGTATAAAGAAGCAATGCAGTAATTATGGCAAACTTGATAGCTGGCATTATCAGCATAGCCTGATAGGATGGGGTGTCTTTTGTCAGCCTTTTTGTTTATCTCTGGAGCACTGGTCCAGCAGTTTGCTGGAATGTGGTGTGTGCTGCTTAGCCCACAGGAGAAGAGGTGTTAAAAGAACACGGCTTCTACAAGGCTGTAATTTGGATATCAGGATAGAAAATAGACCTGCAGCTGTGGCATGTTCAGGACGTTCAGGACAATTAAGAGACGTGGCTCTTCATTTACATCCTTGCTGCACTGTTAGACAACCCCCAGGAAAAGCAATTCTGCATTTCCATATCTGGATTTTGAGAGAGGAGATGGGGATGAAAGCTGCTATCCCTCTGAGAAGAACGTTTCCCTTTTGGTAGAGTGCAGCCATTCTTTCTGATGCAAGGAAAACTTATTGGTGAACAGCAAATAAACCGTAACAAGAAATATCCAGTGAAGGGTAAGAGGAAATAGAGAGCTCAAGGGTTCTGGTATGAGCACATGCTTTTCAAGCAGATTAAAATCACTGAAAGAATATTTTGCTCTTCTCCTGGCAAATGAGCTGTTTAACCAATGAGGTGTTGTATCCATTTTTTATTTCCTATGCAGACAAAACCAGTGGCAAATTCTTATGGCCAGGTCTGCCCCTTGACTTGATAAATCCCAGCTGAGATTCAGAGGACTCAGTAGCTTATTCCATACCCACTGGACAGGATAAATCCAGACACTATCATGTTTTCTGTTTTAAATGGGTGGAGCAAACTTTACTGTCCTTGTTCTGAGGTTGTTCAGAATTGACACTTGAGCCTTTCAACACCTTTCTGGTTCACATCCAGAACCTGTCCCCAAGAACAAGGCCAGCAGAGGTTTATGTGTGGGATCTTGAACTGAGTCGTGGCACCTTTGGTGCACATTGGCTCTTGCTCCCAGGGCCAGCAGCTCACACCTCACCTCAGAGGGCATTCCTTCTCATGCAGCCGAGTATTCCTATTGAAATGCCATGGGAAATAACCAAGAAATGAGAATAATTCAGTCTCACCCCGCTGCATCAACCCAGGCTTAGTAAATGGTGTTATCAAGGCTCTATCTCCCTTTCCCAAGGCAGTTCCTGTCCCCTGGCAGGCAGAGCAGTAAAGGATGGACCTGCCTCACTGATGGGCCTGTCACAGCTATCCCAGCTGCAAAACAGCACCTATGGACTATATGGAAATTTAGGCACATAAATGTCACCATTTACTAAGGCTCTGCTTTCAAAGTTTGGGGTTTTGTTCTGCCTCATTTCTTGAAGACACCTTCTGGAGTGTGACATCATACAGATCTTTTCAAGACCTCCCTCAGTTCCAGGTCAACAGAGCTACTACATAAACCCTCCTAAGGCCTAAACCATTTATAATATATCAAATATGTGTAAATTCTGTGGAGAGAAAAATTTTTCCGTAATATTTTCTGAAAACATACTGGAAATTCACTTAAAGGATTAATTAAGCCAGAACTCACATGCAAAAAATATGCTTCCTTCTCTGCATTACAAGAAAGCAATTAGTGAACACTGGAGGCAACAGCTTTTGCTAATCAAAAGAGCTGAGTTCAACTTGTGTCTGCTTAAGCAATTCTGTTTTGGAAGAAAAAGGAAAAACCAGACATGCTACTGGACTATCAATTAAAATGAAAACATGCAATGCAATTAATTCTTTTAAAAGCAAGAATTTTTCATTCATAGTGCAAATGTGTTAGGAAAATGACACGTCTAATAGTCAGTCTTTAGACACTGTATTATTTGAATAACTTTTAAGACTCAACCTTTCAAGTTCATGTCCATTGGTATTAAAGTATTTTTTTATTTAAATGCTTCTAGAACATTGATATCACATTTTCACCACCCTTTCCCATTTTGATCTTACTATTTGGTAGGGTTTTCCTTCTTTGCTTCACCATCACATGCTCTTCATGCTCCATAAGAAGAACCTGGTGAACTTTAAACAGAGGCTTGAGGAAGAATAGGTCTTTTTACAGTTCTCACTGTGTTTGGCTGGATAAATATTGTCCTTTTCTTCTTCCTTCCCTCTCTTTTTTTTTTTTTTTTTCTTGTACTGTTGTGATTTTATAAGACACACAGAAAATTCAAATTAACTTAATATAGTTAGTATCTTCAAACATAGTATTTTTCATGTTGCAGACAACAGGCCCTACAGCTTGTCCTGATAGTTGTATTTCCAGCTGTAATAGTTTTGATTTCATCTTTAAATGAAACATCCCTACACAGGATTTGTTATTATTCATTTATAAATTAGTATTGAGGAAAAAAATCTCTCCTGAAATTTGGGGAGATCCAAATTGAACTCTTGACTTTCCTGCAGATTTCTTGCTTGTTCATGGGAATTTGTTAAGTTTGTACACCTGAGATAAGTCTTTTGATGATATAAATATTACACAATTGCAATAGTTATTACTCTATTGTTATTTCTATCAGTCAAACAGTCAAAGCCCGAAACAAGAGCTTAAATATTTAATTTCCCTACAGTCTTTTGACAAAGCTTTTTTCTCCAGCTGAATACAGAGAACTTGGTTGTTTGACAGATGCATTTTAAGGGCAGTTAAGTATTTTCCATGGTTGGCTCATCAGTATGGACCAACCAATATACTGACAGACTAGTAAAAGATGGCATTTAATGATAATTTTAGTCTTGGGGTGAAGGGATGAACTTAAAGGTTTCTTTAGGTCCTTTCCTGTCCTATGCTATCTGTGTCTAAAGTAACCTGTCATAGACTTTGCTAATGTTCAATAAAAGAGGGAGATGTAGCAGCCAAAAAACTTCAGCTTATTTTCTTGTAGTCTCTACAAGGATAAAGTTTAGAGAGAAAAGAATGTATTATCCAATGTTTTGCCTGAGCTGGGATGTCTGCTTTCCAGATTATCAAAATGTCAGTGGTAAATTTTTCTAGTTTGTTTTCTCTTTTCTAATTAAGTTTCCTGTCTCCCTGTCGTGCTCTCACCCCCCACTATCATTTTTGTTCCTCTCCCTCTCGAAGGTACCAAAGAAACAGGCCAGTTTTCCTCCTGCTGTGAAGTTAAAAAACTCAAGATAATGTTAAATTCACATGGACTGTGCTGCTCTGCCAATCTCTGAAATGTCATTGCCTGGGCAGCCTGCTGGGCTCAGTTCAGCACCACAGTGCCAGGACTGCTAATAAAAAAAGAATAAAGGTTAATGAAGGAGGGAGGGAAAGGATGGAAGAAGTGTTATTATCCAAAATCAAGTTGTCTACTTTCTATCTGTAAGGTTTGCTCAAGGCCTAAGGTTTTTAATTTTTAATTCTTTATTTTCTGCCCCTTATAGCAGTGTTTTTATTTAGTTCATAGGGTAAATCACAGTGGATTCACTGGACTCACTCCAGTATCTTGCCTTCAGCGTGGTGTACTCGGTTTCTCCATTAGTCCTTGAAGTTATGAGTGAATTGTCCTCATCTGGCTCTGCGTGATTGTAAGGCATAAATGATGTCGTGTGTGGCTTTAGAGGTCCCTGTTTCTAGAAGCAAAAACCTGATCATGCCCAGGGCCCTGCTCTGTTAGTGGAAATGCCTCTTGTCCCTCCCAGTGTAAAGTGGTTCCTGTGCCCTGGCACACGTCACTGTGTGTTTGTGGCATGAAGTCTTGTCATAACAGGGGTATTTCTCTGTTAGTGTTGGCTGGTTGCTCAGTGTTTTTTCCCTGAGGTCAATCCTGTCAGTATTTTTACCTGAGGTCCATCAGAAGGATGTGCTGCTGTGAGCAGCCTGTGTAGGGGCTGACTGGAAGATAAGGAAAAGGCTAAGGCCATTAGACACAGTTTTTTCTCCTGTCCTATGCACAGTAGCTCCCTTTCAGCTCTAACACACCTCCACACGTGGAGGGTGCTGCTCCACCATCTGTCACTGCTCCTGTCCCTCCTGCCATGCCCTTGTGAGTTGTCAAATCTGGTGGTTGTGTATTTCTTCCCACATACAAACTCTTCCATACAAACGCTCTGTGCTACATGACGTGATGCTCTCAGCTTAGATTGCAGCTGCTTCCTTCTTCTGCCTTGTGTCTCTGATAGTGACCTGACCCTTCTGCACACAGGCAGCAGATTTGCCCTCATTCTCCACCGTCTACACCTGCTTTTGTCACTGCAGTCACAGCTGGCTTGTCACCTCCAAAAAAAGTGCACGTGGTAGGATTGCTGTGGGTCTGTGCATCTCAAGCCCATGGTTTTGTTTTTTATGGTGAATTTACAGTGTTGGGATATTGCTGGTACATCGCTGCATAATTTTCAACTGCAGCTGAGATGGAGACAGTTAAGTATCTGTCCTGGGGTGAATTTTTATTTTTAGAATTATGAAAAAGAATTTACTTTGCTAAAGTAAGGATCTGTCTTACCTCCCATTGCACCTTTCTTTAGTAAACCCCTGAAAAGCAGACAGAGAGACTGACAGAAAAATTCTCCACAGCAACAAATAGCAGGTTGGAATCTGACAGCTAGAAAATATTCTTAGCTGTAAGTCATATTTATGGTAGTGGAGAAGTCCAAAAAATTCCACTTTTTTACTTGTTGAAAAGCTGGTCCCAACTTAGGTGATTACTGTAGTTATTGCTTTTCTCCCTCTTGCTGTAAACTTTTTTGACAACTATTTTTTACTGCTTTTTTAACAAAAAAAAATTTCATATCACAATGGAAACAGTTTAAATTTGTGTGAGATCAGGATAAAAATGTATAAATGGGTGTGCATATAAATACAACAGTGCAGGTACTCACCCATCAGTGTGTCCATACAGATACACAGATATACCTATAGATATTCATTATAGAGAGATCAAAAAGACCAGGTATTGTTTGTCAAGGTTTATTCAAATGGAATTGAAAATTAAATTAAAAACAAGAGCTGTCACAACTGGAACAAACTAAATGGTTCCCAGGATTTGCTTCTCTAGGAGGTTATCCTTTGTTATTTGAAAAATTACAGAAATTTACAGTAGTTGCTACCTGTTTATAAATTGAGTGGGAGGGTGGTGGGAGGAAAGGTTATTTTTTTAAATCCTCCATTGCCATCAGTACATTAACAATGGAGAAAATAAATCTCTCTTAAAAAAAAAAAATCCACCTTACCTGAAGAGTAAAGGGAATTTGTTTGCTGTTTGCTTTTTGACTTTGAGTTTTTAAATTTAATTCTTTAGATTTGAGCAAAATTATGAAACATAGTTCAAATTCATAGTTACAGTCATTTTCTAGGTCTCATTTAAGTCAATGGAAATCTTGACAACCCCTGTGCATTGCACAGTGCTGGAGGCAGAATACACAATAAGGGGGAAAACCCAATCTAAGTTTTATATGCAGATACACCCAAGTGTTGCATAAAATGATTTTGTAGATTGTTGTGCAATGTAGTAAAAATGTGTGACAGTAAAATATAACCAAGGCTACCACAGAGAAACACCACGGAAATAAAATAGTTTAGAGCAAAATAAAAGAAATAAAACCAGATACTGTCAACAAGAAAGTAGAATACTATGGTGAGAAGGAAAAGACCATGCTAAGCTGAGTTTTTGGTTGAAAATAATTTAATATACAGCTTTATATTTTCAGTTATAAAGGACAGTGTTTTAGAGCCTTCTTCAAAGAACTCCACTGTTGAGACTAACTCAAAGGAACTTTGAAACAGAAGAGCAAAACTCCCTTGAAGGCAGGGACCAAGAGCTCTAATTTGCTTTGGAGAAGCTGAAGGAACAAAATTCATGCGGAGATCCCTCCCATTCCCTTAATTTTTATAGAGGATTTTCACAGTCTGCTCTGAAGGTGCCTCCCTGGGGCACATTTTTCCAGCCCCCGTTATCAGCTGAGTGTGGCCGTGCTCAGTGATGGGTAATTTGTCAGACAGGGGTGAGGCTGCCCAGGGATGTGTGTGTGTGTACAGACACCACGTCCTGCCTGCCAGACCAGGCACTGAATCGTTCTGTTGTGCTCCTCTGAGCCTGTTCTGCAGTGCTTGCTCTCATCCACATAAACACTGTGGAAGTTTGCTGGTGCTGACGATGTGTCCCTGAAAAATTGCCTGAAAAATTAAAGGCGGGAGAAAAGATTCCCTTCTCCCTCTCAGAGGCACGTCCATGGGGACATCAGCTCCCAGAGAGGCTGTTCTGTTTTGTCAGACCTGGAAAAAGGACATATGTGCCCTTATACAGGATTATGAGAATGAGGCTTATGTTTCATCTAATTTTCATTTTTTTACTCTAACCCTCTTGAGGGAGGTAGTGAGAGAGGGGAACGAGTCTCTCTGGTTTTTTTGATCAGGGACAAACTCAGTTTCAGGCACATTTGAAAAATGAAGATTCTGCTCCCTTTATTGTATCTGTTTAGAAGAGCAAACAGAAATTATGTTCCACTGATGTTCAGTGTCTCTAATTGTAATTAAATTTCTGACAGTGAACAACTGGCTTTGTACTCATAATTAAAGAAAAAGTTTGCTAGTTCAGCTGCCTGTTTTTCATGAACTTGACTGAATTGGCATTTAGAATTAGAGGCATCACAAGGAAAAGGCATCTCTTCTACTTATGGGAAATAAATCTTGATTTCTTTTAAATATTATTTAAATTAGACCCTTCTGGCCATATCCATCCGTGCTCTCCTTCTAACCAGCAGTTTCAAAAGATGAGTGAATGACTATAGTCCTTGTTTTTATGAACTGCAGTTAAAAATCCATGAGTTTTCTTTATAGAATTGTGTCTTTTGAAGCTATTCATGAACTGCCTTTTTTTTTCCCTGGGTTATAAGAACCACCGAATTACTCCAGATATTCAGAATCCACATTCATTTCTATCATCATTGCTGGGTTTGCTTAAGTTTAATACTTTCCTTCTCAGCTTCTTTTTTCTACTTTAATATGATTTTTATTTACTCTGTAGCAGCAAATACCCAGAACACCTATACTTGATTGAAACTTTACCATCTGTGATCTTCATATGTGTGGGACGTGTCTGGTAAATTGGAGTGTAACACTTCCCTGTTTTGCTGCGGCTGCAGATGGGAATTCCTTTTTGATGAGCAGTTGATTTTCTCAAGGTGCTGTAGGAGCACAGCACTGCAAGGTGGACTTGGTGTTCTCCAAATGTGAGTCCTTAGGGCTCTCCAAATACATTCCCCTGACTCAAAGCAGCTTTCCTTGAGATTTTTTTTTCCCCCTATATTTTAAAGAGAACTGAACAGATCTTACAAAAAGTTTTAGTGGAAATTTCCTGACATTTATCCCAGTTACAGTCCAATACCTATCGCTTAACTGGCAAGAAAACTAGATTCCTAGAAAACCTGCTGTGTCTTTTTTTATGTGAGGCTGAAGGTGGAGAGCTAAAAGGCTTTCCTTGCAGGTGGTGTGTGGATCTGGGTGTGCTGGAGGCAGAACTGTGGGAAATCCCATGCACAGACACTGACTGCACGTGGGCCAGATTGGGTAGAGATACCAACACTCCACTCAGCATTTATCCCACACTGTTTCCACTCTTTTTTTCATATCAATGGGTGCAAATTACTACCCTTATGAGTGTTGTTACTATATTAACCAAAAGCAGACCAGATCCTAGTGACTTGCAGTGGAATTCTGTGTCTGGGATTGTCAGCCTGAAGCTGGAGCTGGGAATTATGCTTTTTTTAGGCAGGATTGGCAATGACTTGGGAGAATTTAGGTGAATCTTCACTTTGTGCTGCTTGTCAGGGGTATGGTTCACCTGATGAGTCAATGGAGGTGTATCCACCCTAACTCCTGCAGAAAATTGCTTTATTGTCCTTGATAGTATTAAAACTGGATATCAATTTTGATGATTGTTTTTTATTATGTAGGTATTATTGAGATCTATGTGCTGAGTGCTATTGCTGAAACAAATGTAAGGAAAATATCAGGAATTTGGAAAAAAACAAAGGAAGCATTCTAAATGTTCTCAGAATCTATTTTAAAAATATAATTAGGGAAGGGAGGATGTAGTTGTCTTCCTCCCAGAAAATACATGGCACTGCAGGAGATTTGTGGTGGTCACTGGGCTCAAAAGCATGAGATGAATCCCTTCAGGTACCTTTGGGTATCTGTAGGAAAAAAAATCCCTCCTTATTCTCCACTGAGAGGAAGGTGAAAGGACCAGGATGCTGAGATCACAGGCTGTATAATCAGCACTTCCAAATAAGAACCTTTGCAGATCCTTTGATGATGAACGAACACCTATCATACTGAATAAAAACATCCTTGAGGAGGGAAGGGAGTCTGAGAAGGTAAAAAGTACAACTTTTAATTTAAAAAAAAAATCCAAATTTTACATTTCAAGAGCGCCAGTTGATTTTCAAGTGTTCTGTGGGATCTGACATATGGTTTTATTAGGTTAGCACAATTATCCTGGAACCACTTATGGACAGCACTGACAAATGCAGCTCTTGGGAGTGTGATTATGAGAAGACACTCAAGGCTTCTCAAGTGTTGTCTTTAGAAGTACTTGAGCAATTGACTCTAACAGACTAATGAGACATCATCTCCACACTATCAAGATTTTGCCAAGTAATTATTTCTTGAGCTCCAGTTCTGTACAAATATTTAGGGGCTTTTGCAGTGCAGTCACATTTGAGACTGTGAGGGATGTTCCATGGCTGCACAGGGATGGGTTTATTTATGTGGGATTCTTCAGGCAGATGTTGGAGCACTTCACCAGGCAGATGTGATGTTTGTTTGGCTGAAGTGCCAAGCTGGCCAGGAGCCTTGTGGCTGCAGTAGAGCTGTTCTGAGTTCAAGATAATTCACTCTGCCTTTCCAGAGGCTTTGTGAGCTCAGGCTCTGTGCCCTGCTGAGGGGGCTCAGCTCTGGAGCTCTCTCGTGCCCAGCTGGCTGAGATCATGAGCAGTCTACACCAGACACCATGTGGATTTATCCAGGACCTCTTCCTTTTCCCCATGGCCTAATCCAAATCCTAGTGGAGTGAAAAGATGATTACCTGTTTGCTTCATTAGTCTTTCAGTCAGAACTTGGTAGGAGAAGGAATTCACCAGGACTAGAGTATCCTGCTGCCAGGCATTCACACAACTGAGCTTAGGCTGTTTGTCCTTACTGTGTCACAATACTGATATTTTCTACCTTGATATAATACTTTATTTTTCCCATAATTGCAGCAACTACAATTACCACTCGACCTCAAGAATTTTGCCCATGACTAGTTTCAATCTGTTTGAAGCTGCTTCCATACCAATGGCTAATAAATTCTGAATGTGCAGCCAGTTTTTACCAAATCTAAAATAGTAGATGTTATCTCAGAGTCACTGAGTTTCTAAAACTTGTAATACTACTAATAATAGTAATAATAATAACAGGCAGCCGAGGCAGAGATAGGGAAAAGAATATTTAAACTTAGTGGTTATTTGTGAAGGAATAGGGGCAACGAGATCTTAGTTTTCTGTGATCAGAGTCAATATAAAGATTCACATCAAAAAATAGAGAACTGATGGCAATTTATTCAACATGAAGTAACCCAAAGCAGAGACTCATAGTTTTGCTTTACACAAGTCTCTTAATTTGTACATTATCAAGATCTGAGACTGACTTTTGCAGGATATTAAAATGGAATAGGGTGCAACTTGGGCTGTTTGTCTTATTTTGCACATTTTCTAAAATATTTACATATTTCAGTATAAATTCATCTGATAACTTTGTGGAGAATGAAAAGTGTGTTAGTGCACTGAACAGTGAAAAACAATCATGTCCAAACTTCTAGAAGGTTCACTTTGTGTTATTCTATCCATCTTGTTTAATGGCTGAGAACGATGGGGCTAAACAGCATGATTATTTTCCTTTAAGCATTTAGTTTTGAAAATTTTGTTGATAAGAAGAGAATTTTGTACCCTATATTGTCTTGCTCGTTGCAAGACATAATTGAAATCATAATAACCTAGATCAAGGTGCTCTGAGCCTGACATTTAGGCAGAACTGGTGCAGGTGAAATCCCTTGCAGGGCACCCTTGGTCCAGCAGCTCATGGTGGTTTCCAGTTATCTCAGCCTAACTCAAAAAAAATCCAAACCCTGGAAGGGATATCCCAGTGCTAACCACAGGAGTCAACCAGTGCTCTGAATCAAGAGCAGTGTGACAAACTCTTGCCTGGAGTTAATGTTTATGGCTGGTTTTATAAGCTGCTGGAAAGCAGGATGTATTGCTACACCCTGAAATATAATGGTGCCTGTGACTGGTGGTATAATAAACGGCAGAGCCTCCTCCCAACCTTTTGGATTAAGTAATAAAAGAAAATGATTAAGAGTGAAATTCCATCATTTATCTTATGTTGAATAAAACACTCTTTTTTTTTTCCCCCCATCCCAGCTCGCTAACAGCGACAGCCATGAAAATGAATGATTTGGCTTCACCCAAAATGATGGATAATCCTGCTGGAAGAGCATGACAATGATAGACAGACATCTTCTGAAGGAGAAGGTAATAGAAAAGACTGACACTTTGATAGGCACGGTGATGAACAAGCCCTGGGGGGTGTGAGTTAATAGGTTAATAGAAGTGTTCCAGCTCTCCCACCCCCTTCTCTCTCTGTGCTCCTTTCAGAGCTCCTGGAGCAGCAAAAGAACACTGTGAACATTGCGAGGAAGAACATTTTGTGACTCACCAACGGGCTTTTTTTGTGTATTCCTTAACACCGTGGTGAAACACAGAACTAAACTGCTGCCTGAAGGGAGGAGTGCTGAAAGCCCACCCTGCTCAAATCTCATTAGAGCTCTGCTTTTCCCTCCTCCATCTCTCAGACACTGCTTGCAGCTGACACAATGTCCTAAGGGTGTTGCACATGTTGAGTTTAGTCACCTGGGAAATAGATTGTTGGAGCTCTGCTGAAGTTGATGGCGGGCCAAATTCTGACGTGGGCTTAACCAGAATTTAGCCCAAGTAGTTTTATTGACATCAACAAAATATGTGCCTGGATTCTTGGTTAGCTGCCAACAGAAATATTTGAATATTATGAAAAGAAGGAATTAAGATTTATTCAGTGTTTTTTAAAATTTCTTCTAGCTTCCCTGTTTATTCCCTTTTTTCCCCTCATAAAATTAATTTTTTTCTGATCACACATAACATTTATCAATGTGTATTTTATTATTTATTGTATGTATTTATTTCTTTTCCTTATTAATATCTGTTTAAAGAGGTTAGGACTTTGCAAGCCCCAGCATCTTGGCTAGCAATTAAGCGAACAGATACTCTACAAGTTTTTTATCTTTTTTTAGAATTATGGACTATTTTGATTTGAACCAAGAGTTTCTTACTCAGTTTTTGCAGCCAACTACAAGAACAGGTCTTGACATGAATGGCTTGTACAATTTTACAGTAAAATTATCAATATAAGTCAGACTAACATGAGAAAAATAACATAAGTGAGTAATGAGGTAAATAAACAGAAGAAATATAGTGTCAATAAGCATGCTTTACAGCTAAAGGAATTTCAGCCAATATATTTCAGAGCAGAAGAATGTGATGCACAGTTGGCAAAGTCTCTCTGAGACTATAATGAAGAGTCATAATGAAATACTTGTCTGTGTTAGTACTAAGAAATAATATATGGTTCAATCTGTGGGAGGGTGGAGGACACATCAGCTCCCTGACATGCTGTATTAACTTGGATGTACAAAATCCTTCTCTGTACTTATCTTTTCCCTTGCTTATTTATTTTTAATGCTCCTGGACATGGATTGTCAATATGTCTGCCTACACATGCCACATTTTTGTATAACCTTAAAAGGATTCATGTAATCCAAATAAGCTTGGGGGGTGTATTTTGTAAACACATGGCAAATTCTTTTATTGATAGACTTGTAGTCTGGCTTCAGGACACAGATGATATAAAATGTACTGTACATGTAGAAAAGAATATTTCAATTAGTGTATCTAAACTTCTTATTTGAATGCAAAAATGTTTACCTCATCTACGAGCTTTTGTGTTGACTTTCTTATTTAAGTGTTTTCATTAAGTCTATCTATTACTTCCTCTTCATGTGCAGGAGTATTTCTGATCTTCTGTAGGCTGTAACAGGGGTGTTATGCTGTTATTTAAAACAATGCAGAGTTACCACATCAAGTGTAACCCCAGATTGTGAAGCAATTTCATATGATGGAACAAGATCCTTTAGAATTACAAATCCCATTATCCTGCTGGCCTCCGGCCTGACCCTCCTACACCAAGCCACAGGTTATGAGAGTGTTGAATCTGAGTCAAAACAATGTCAGAGCAGAATAACTCACAGCACAATGTGTAGAGGATGTGAGGGCACACTACAGACCAGGTCATTCTGGTCCCAGACAATGAGGATGAAGCACACAGCAGATTAAGAAGTTCAATCTCTTTCATTTCTTCTCAGAGAATACTGCATATTTTTTACTCTGTGATTCTTATGAATTAATCAGTAGTTCCTGTGGATGGCACCACAATTAAAAGCCTCTTCTCCAGGGAGTTTATACAAACAGCACACCATAAACAGAGCACACAACAAAGTGCCAGGCAGGTACAGTGGTTACAAAAAGGTGATCCAGAACTGAGCCTCATGGGTATCACCCCTGTCTCATTCTCTGTCTAGAAATGAGCTGGTTAATTCTATCTCTCACGTGTAGAACCTAAAAATGTTCATGTCAAAGGGCTAAGCCAGCTTGTGTTATTTTATATGAACTAATGATCCATGAAAAAGATAAGACACCCATCCTTCTGAAGCAAGCCACTCCATGCTTTTGTACCTTGGCTTTCCCATCTGTAGAATCAAAAGAATGATTCTGAGTTCCCTTGGTAAAATGCCCGAAAGATGCAGAGAAAGAGGAGGGTGCCACACTCCTGAGTGTCAGCCCTGGTACACAAATCACGGCTGTGGTACACGGGAAATGAAGAAAAATTTGATTTCAGCTGACTGCCTTTTCAGCACACACAGGCAGTGACAGTCCTGGCAGGGATCACAGTCCCTGCCTCACAGGAAAAGGAAGGAAATGGAGGGGCTGAACCACTCTGTGATTTGCTGCTGACAGAAACGTGGAGCTTAGAGGCATTTCTGGCTGTATGCAGATATTCAGGGCTGTGGTGAGCTACACGTACACTTCAGCTGCAGGCTGATACAGAACTTATGCTTTTTGTGCTATTTTTAGCCTAATAGGTTAATGACTGGGCCTTGTATCTATGAAGACAATTCAAGTAATAATAGTAATGAGCTGCAGATATCTGTGTTTTTACAGCATAGTGGCTGCACAGCCCGTTAGTACTTGAAAACAAAAATGCTTTTGAAATAAAACCCACTACACCTTTAGTCCAGCACAATTCCCAGATCACAGATTGTCCATATCTTTCATTTTTAGTATGCCCTCAATGTCAATTACCTTTTTAGTTTACTGCTTTTTCCCCCAGAAAAACAGAGTTGACATTAAGCTGTGCTCTGAAAGAACAAGCTGATCTGAATGTTAAATTAATACATATGTATGCATGCACATATATCTATTTTAACTGCGAGGCACATATTTCAAATGTATCAAAAGATTTTGTCATTTACGTATGAAAATTAATTCATAAATCTTTTTTGTATTTACAGCAGCCCTGACAGAGTTTATCAAAAATGAGCTGCCTTACGGAACTATCAATGGATTAATAAAAAAGAATCTGATCTAATATTCATGACACAGGAGACAAATGTAAATGGTCAGGCAACTTCATCTTTTTATTCTTGGAGAAATGTTGTTTTTTTCATAACTTTCCCTTGTAGATTTTGTTTTCTCATTTCATAACTGCTTTAACAAAAGAACTGTGCCATCAATTTTGCTAGATTGCATTATTCATGTGGAGGTAATACACACCAAATTCAATGCACAAAGGAAAGAAATACAAAAGAACATGCTATATTATTATTCATATAAAACCAAGAAAACTTTCAAAATAATGCTGTCCTGTTATATTTATGACCCAATAATATTCTTCAGCTGTGTAGTTCATAATGTCCAAACACACCTCGCTGCCCCGCTGCTCAGAGGAAATCTTGGTATCTATTTGTTTATCCTGATTACTTTTACAACCTGATTTTGCTCTGTCCCAGGCAGCCAATAACTGATTTGGGGGAAGGATCATTCTTACACTCAGGTCTGTGACCTGAGCTGCTGATTGTGATGGAAGCTATCAGCCTGTTACAGAAGAAATGTGAAAATGAAATGTTTTTGTTAGGAGGGTGATTGCATTCCTGCTGGACTCTCCAGATTCTTTTTGAAGGCCATTTTTGTGCTGATGGTATCAACTTTGGGGTGATCTTGAGATGAGGTGTGCTCAGCTTCCCCTAGAAGCAGGCCTGCCTGAGCCAAAGGGTTTTTTGCTTTTAAAAGCTTCTAGCTTTTATTTACCTGTCAGCCTGCTCCTTTCCTGCTGGGACTTGCTTTAGTGGTGAGCCCAGCAGTGCTGGGTTACTGATTGGACTCAGTGATCTTAAAGGCCTTTTCCAACCTTAACCTGTCTTTTTCCAACCTCTCTTAATTATATTTCTGAGAAATCTCACTATCTCAACTAGCTGGGTGCTTGGGAATTTATTGAAATCTTTGTTTGACTGCTGCATAATTCACATGAAGGTGCTTAATAATTTCTGGGCCAGATTCTCCTCTGGTGGAAAAGGATGTGGGTGTCAGGCAGGCAGCTCTACTGCACAGGGATCTCCTGGCCCAGAGTGGTCATTTCAGAGTCACTGCTGCTGTTGGACGTGGGGAGATGCAACATTAAGGTTTTTGGTCTGCTCTGGTGGTGTTACCTTCCATTCAAAAGCAATTAGAGCCCTCAGCATCGCACACATACCATTTACTTGTTTTCTGATTTAGCACTATACTAAGGACAAAATACTTTCCAACAGAAAATGTCAATGGTTTCATAGCAACCAGAGGTACCTGAGAGCTTTCCTTTCATGTTAAATGCCATTTTAAGAGCATTAAGCCTGGTGCTTTATCCCTCGTGTTGGTGTGAGAGATTGCTGCATCCAAGCAGCAGAGCCAGTCTCTGGAATCTGCTCCTTGTGCATGCTAGAACCAAAATTTGAGAGGCCACCAGCTTGTTCTGTCAAAAGTTGGGTGCTTTATTTTAATTAACTTCAACAATTGCTTCAACAGACAGAAGGTTGTTTTAAATGGGTTTTATCATCAGATCTTTTATTTCGTGGAATGGCTTGATTTCGTGCTCAGAAACTGTGAAATGAGAAGTTAGTGCAAAAAAAAATCAGTCAATATTAACTACCTTCCAGCTGCTTTCCTACCAAAACCAAATGGTAACCAATACTGCAGTCTGATCCTACACAGACTATTGGAAAGGCACAAAAGAAAAAAAAATCTAGTTTTTGTTTCTTACAGTTGCCAAATTTATTGCACCCTGTAGACTTGTTTGCCATGAACTGAGCAGAGACTATCTGCATGGGTTTTAAACTGGGATTCTCCTGGGAAGAGCCAGCTCCTGCTTGATCAGCCTTTCCCTGGGGCTGTGCAGTGGTGCAGAAGGCAGGGAAAGCAGAAAGAGATGGGAAACCATTGCACTGTGAGACGGTGCTGGGTGATTCCTTTTGTTCCTGCACTACCTGGGATGCACAATGACACAGGGTTATACTTGCCTCAGGTATTGCCTCAAGACAAACATTAATTTTCAGTGATTTCTCCAGTTTTATGGTTCACTCATGGCTCTCCAGCTGCTGTGTGCAGGTTACTTGGCCTCCTTAGGTCCAGCCTTGTGTGAATTTGTGTCTTGCTCCCCAGGAAGATGAGTGCATGTGGGAGAGTTGTCCCTGAGCAGGTGCAGAAGTTCATCTCAGCACCCAAATGCTCTGCAAATGTGCAAGCAGCAAAAACATAGGGGTTTGCAAATGCTTTATATTGGTGATATACGTAATTTCTTCTCAGCTCTTAATAAAAATTGTTTAGTTCAGGTTTTATCGACTGGTTGTTCCAGTGCTCTAGGAAGTTTTGGGGTCAATTTAATGAAAAAATAAAAGGGGCTGACTTCTGGCTTTGCTTCTTTGGTCAAAAATGAGTTATGGTCTCAATACACAAATCAGAACATAAAGTAAGAAATTTGTCTTTGTTGGGCTTTGTATGTGGAAGAAATGAGCTTCAGCTGATGTGGGATTTGGTGAAATTAAATATGCCTGCTGGGGAAAGCTGTTATTGGATATTATAAGAAAAGATTGATTTCATAAAGCTCAGACTCTTGTATGAACAATCACTGAAATCAGTATTTTTAAACAGCAAAGGCATCAAAATTCCAATGAAACAGTGAGTCACAGTTTCTTCACAGAAACACAATTCCAAATTACCTTGAGAGGAACGAGGCAGTGCCCCAGGATTGGCATAGTGATGAGCTTTCCTCTTACTGTACACCTGAACAAATGAACAAACTAAATTTGCACGTTTCTTGGCATGGTTACACCTTCTGTTGCCTTTTCAGCCAGCTTTTTCTGTGGATTTTTGTGAGCACGATTCTATTATCCTAAATGAAAAGCATATTTCATACCATATCTGGACTATTCCTAGAACTTTAATTTCCTTTCCCTCAGTTTCACACAGCTTATAAAAGATAATTGGGCTGCATTTGTGTAGACCCTGTGCACTTGGATAGGCAGAAAATTATTTTCCCCAAATAAAGCACCTCACAGCAGACTGGCTTTGTTGTCATGTTGTTTGAACTTTGATTGTTCTCTGAATAAGCCTGAGGTGATCCCTAATTCTTTTTTTGTTTAATCTGAATTGGATTTGGGGAAATATTTGTTTGCCTTCACTTAATTGTGGTGTTGGCCATGAGAGGGATAAAACCAAACATTTAAGTCTTTGACTGGCATCTGTGCTTAGCTAGAAGTGCAGTTATGGGTTATAAAAGTAGACTAAGGATCTTTTAAAAATGTTTTATGTGTTGTGTTTTAATGTCACACATCACTTCATTTTTTATAAGCTCAGAATTATAATTGTAGACTGTGACTCATAATCCATAAGAAATATATATAGATATTTAAGATTTCTAACAGAAATGAAGCATGACAGTTGCAGAACTAAAGCTGATCCTTGTAAGAATAATAAATCCGTGGAAATCTCAGAAACACAGATCATTGCACAGATAGAGACCAATATAACAAACCAATAAGCATAAGGATGCCCAAGGAGAAAAGCGATTATGAAAAATAACAAAGAACTTATGCTAGTCCAAATCCATAAGAATGAGAACAAAAGCAAGTTTGAAAATTGACTTGAATATTGGTACTTTGGCAGAAAGAATAATTCCCTCAGGCAGCTGTCCATCTGGTGCCCAGTTTGTGTCACACAAACCAAGGTCATCTTAACAAATGTGTAACATATTCATAGCTAACAAGATTTGTAACCTGCATTGTTTGTTATGTTTCTATGATGCTTATTTAATTGACTGTGTTCCATTTGAATTAAGCTGTGATTTCATAAGCTTCAGAATTTGTTCTGCTTCCATGAATTCCCCACCTTCCCTCCCAGTAATTTTTTATTTTAACCATTTATGGCAGGAAAAGCTGAAGTGTTCATGTTTCTAAAGAGTTTTAGGAAATGATAATTGATTGTCAGTACTGAGTGACAAAGTCTGCATTAGGCTATCAGGGAACAGGGGATTTATTTGGTCATCCCTTCAGATCTTGGGATATTAGAAAGATACAATTAATACCATAAAATCAAATGTAAAACCAAGGCTTTATCATAGCCATAATATGTTAAACTGAGTTATCTTTCTCTTCCTCCTTTCTAGATCTTTCTAAGGTATGATTTGCTGAAAATGTATGCAGGCTTTTTTTGTAAGGAGGAAATGCTTTCTTCCAGTATTATAGAAAAAAAAATTGTAATGTGTGGGTTGCTTATGCAGCTCTCTCTGCAGGTTGGCCCATTGGGCTCTAAATCTGACCTATTATTTTTGCTTCCTTCAGTACATTGCCTTGCATTTAATGCCTCATCTCTTTCCCCTCATGATTTCAATGGCAAAATTTTGCTCGGTTTTCATTATGGTAAAAATTCCTTTAAGGTTATGGATAAAAACAGAATTTAAAGTAGTATGGTGATATTAAAGTCTCTAACTGTTGCAGATGAATAGCAGAATATTGGGAATGTTCCTGCTATCTGTGCTGCAGGAGAAAAAGAAAAAAAAAAGATATGTACAAAGTAGAGGTACAAGAAGGTTTTGGAGGGCAGAGAAAATGCATTCCAGTGGGAGAATTCTGTTGAGCTTATAAAAAAAGAAAGTTAAGCCTGTATAAACACCTTTCTGTGAAAAAAAACATGAAATACTACAGGATTCTTTAATCTACTGAAGAAACATATAGCAAGAACCAGTAGCTGGGAGCTAAAGCAAGGCAATTTCAAATTAGAAATAAAGCACTTGCTGTTGCTTTTTTCCTCTCTGTTTCACAGGGATGGTAATTAAACTTTGGGGCAGGCTATGCTGCAGTAGAAAATGGTAGACCTCATCTCTGGAGACTTTCAAATACAGTCTATATACTTTCTGAAAGTCATTTTTTGCCTGAACACAAATAATGGGGGGCTCAATATCAGAGGTAATTGGATGGAATACAAGTATCTGAAACAAAAACTCAGTGTAGATGAACTAATCTCTTCTCCTGGCCTTAAATGTATGAAAATATAGATTACATTACCGCAATGTGTTTGTTTCCTACACCTAATTGGTTTTCTTTCAAGGCTCAAAAATCTTTAGTTGCTGCAGCTTGCATCACTAACCTTTAAGAATTCAAAACAATGCTCTTTACTGCTTGCTGGATTGTCACATACTATATGTCTCTAAATCCATCTGAATGTGCAATTTCCAACTGCTGATTAGCACCAGGAGCCCAGTCAAGGATGACAGAACAGCATCCAATTCTGTTGATCTCCACTACAATTACAGCAGTCAAAAGCTGCATAAGAGCCATCCTACAGCTTAAGTCTTTTGAGGAAAAACTGCTTGAAAAGGTGTTTTATCACAGGGGTTATTGATGGGAAGAGGGTGATTGACAGGAAATTTTAAAAAACCCAAACCTTTCTGGGATGAATTACAGCACAAATACGTAACCAACAGAGAATGGACTGACTTCAGTGTCAGTCTCTGGACAGATTCCCCACAACTCACTGGGTAGAAAGTGCCACCAGACATTTGCAATAGTTCCAATCCCAGAGCAGGATGCTTTCTTGATTCCAAGGACACAGTGGATGCATTGTGATTTAAATTTTCCTTTTTCTCCCTGGGCAAGTCAGAAATTGCACAAGTTGGATGTGTGACAGTGACAGTGTTCAGACAAATTGGTGAGGTGGGGTTAAACCATACACTGTCTGTGTCCAAAATGTCCTGTCAAGGAACTCAGAGGATTATTTTCTGTTGCAGTGCTGATTTAATAGAAAAATGTGTGCACCTACTCTGCCCTAATCCCCATTCTTCCTTCCTGTGTCTTGCTGCATTTTCCTCCATCAGCTCTTCCCACCAGAATGTGATTCCACTCTCTCAAACACTTTTTGGGTTGATTCACTTTGTCTCATCAAGACATTTATCTTCTATTATCTTCATTTATCACTTATCTTCTTCCTATTCCTGATTGCCACTGATTTCCTTTCTCCTAGAGGATATATTCATCTATTCATATATTCACCGCTTTTTCAGATTTTATTTATATCAGGTCAGTAGAAAAATATAATAAATTACTGTGACTGTGGAGTGCTCACAGGAATAAATTGCCCAAGATTTTTAATAAAATTATGCTGTCTTCTAAGCCAAGGTCTTTGTAAACAAAGGCATTATACCAGAATAAAACTCTCCTGTTTAAGCTCTGATGGCAGATCTTGAGGATGCCTCACTTTGGTCACTCCAAACTGGAACATGGAGAGATCATTGAGAATTGGCTTTTCCCAAATCCTGACTGTCTGTAAGGAGATTCTCATGGTCAGTGTTGCTATCAGCCCTCACTCCATGTATTCATTGCTCCTGGTCAAGATTTTGTCCCAGGCAGGACAAAGTGAAGGAGAGGGAAGTCCCTCCTTCAGAAATGCTTTACTTCCCCCAAAACTCTTCCCCTTGAAAAGTAAGGCCAATAATAATAATAATAATAATAATAATAATAATAATAATAATAATATCAATCAATCAATCAACCAATCAATCCTGACTAATCTGGACCTTCAATCCCAAACCAATCCATTTTATGGGTGTGACCTGCCAGCTGGTGGGAGTCCTGAAGTTCAGAGCAAGTGTCCTCAGGTGCCAGTTGTCTTAAATGTTTGAATTTGGTGGTAGATGAGAGATTAAGTTAATTTTTTTTAAACTCTTCATTATTTTGAATCCTAACTCACACATCTTGTTGTAAACTGAGTGCATTTTCTCCTTTTCCCACCATATGCTATTATATAGGTACTTCTTGGGTATGAAATTGGCTCTATTAGCATTTCTGTCATGCAGAACAAGCATTCTGTCAGTGTTGGCAGCTCTTTTTTACTACAGGTCTCAAATGTGAATTGAATTTTATATAAATTTCATGCTGTGATTTAAATTATCTGCCTTGAAGAATGACTACCTGTAACACTCCTTTTAGTGGAGAGTCCTCAAAGAATCTCAACGATGGGACTCAGTAGCAGAGTTAAAAATCAAGAAGTGGGTTTTAGGTGAAAGAACATTTTATCCAAAGCATTTGTCACGGTAATTTCAGCTGCTTCCATCATAAGGAAGAAGGTTAGCTGTGATTTTTTAGAGTTCCAGGTATTTCTGATGTTCTACATTCCTAAATATCAGTTCCCAGGTGTGAAACTTGTTGTTAAATCCTTCTGCTCTTGAAAGCTGCTTCAAAATATCCTTCACATGTAAGGAACGATAATTTTGGAAATCCAATCAGCAACACATATGGTGTGTTGACTGTATTTTTATATCTCATATGCCTATAGAGAGAAGCCCAGGAGAATCTCACATGGATTTTTAGTGCTGCCCAGGATTTCCCTCACAGACAACCACAGACACAGACTTTAATAGTTTTGTTCCCTGAAATGCCTCTTTTGAAAATGAACAAAGGCCAATAACTTCTGTCTCCTCCTTTCTGCAGAGGAGGGAAACTTAAAAAGCAGTTGCAGGTGTGTGCACTACAAAATGATGCGATAGGAGCATTTTGCAAACCATTTTTTAAGAAGCTTTTATCATATTAACTGGCACAGCATCCGGCACAGGGTCGCAATCGTGTTCCCTGTTAAAGAGAATTAACTTAATTCATTTTCATGTTGTGACCTGCAACAGTTTAATTTACCTGAGAGCATTCTTCCTGTCGATACAGGCTGGATGGAAACATGATAACTTCAGGTTATGTTAAGTGTCTGATTTGTGATGCAGTTTACCTCTGCAATGACTGCACTGTTCAAATTAATTAATACCAGATCATTATCTTTAGATAGCAGGCAGATGTTGAGGTTATGGTGTTTGTGAACCCTAAGCCTGTCTTTTTTTTTCTGTACAGACAACCAGCAGTTTCGATATAAATTGGAGAGCCAAGGTCTAGGCCTTCTGGCAGTCAATTGGTTTTGTAATTATCTTAGTAATAGTTCTCAATTATTATTCAGTAAAGGTCGTCTTTCCTCTGCTGATGGGTCACGGCACCCCCTGGGGATCCAGAGATGGGCCAGTTCTCCTTTTTATCATGTAAATGACTTGCCATCTGTGTGCCACCCAGGTTCATCTAAGGCAGTTCTGAAAACACTGATTATTAGTATCAAAGCTGCAGATTCTGACAGGATTGTAGAATTGTTTTTAAATATTTTTAAAGATGGGCTGTGTTTCCTGACATTTTCAAGGCTCTATTAAGGGCTGTGGACAGCTTAGTGGCAATTCTCTTCAAGTGATACAATGATTTAAAATACTAACTTTTATTTTAACTAGTGGCATTTTTAGTTAACAAACCCTAATACCCTTTTTTCCACACCGTGCCTGCCTTCATTTGTGTCCCACTGTATTTATTTCTGCCATGTGATTGCCTGGGGGAAGTTAAATTACCAACCATAGTTATTACACTTGCACAGAACTTCTTTATTCCCTTCTCTAGATCATATTTACATTGCAGGCTGTGCCGAAAGTGAATAAAATGAAAAAGTTAACAAAACTGATAAAGTCATCATTTGTTTCTACCCTATTGTAATAGCCATGCTGTAATTGGTGCTGTTTCATATAAAATTACCATATAAATTGTGCCATCCAAAGCTGCAACAGAAAGAGCAACAGTATTTACAATAAATGGCAAATCCCCGTTAATTATTGATAGCCTAATAAACACACCATTATAATTCAGTCTTATTATTCATTATTAATAATAACTCTTATTTACTATTCATTGCGTAAGGATCAGTTATGATTAACTGCTCTAAAAATGAATGGTCCACATACATGTTTCTATTTTCAGGGCCTTTTCCACTGAAGGAAAGGTTTTCCATATTAAAATTCTCTGTCTAACAGGACAGAACATGATTGTACCTAAACAGCTTACAGACACCAGTGTCCTGGTCCTGGTGGCTGTGAAAAGCTGCTATGAGCTCTGTCAGAGGCAGATCATGATTTTGTTTCTTTGGAGGTCATTACTTGGCCCAAAGGTGGCTGACTTATGATCTGGGATGTTCTTGGCCACCTGGGCACACAGCAGTTTACCTTTAATAGCAATAAAGATTTGCTTTACTGCTTAGCAATGTCAGGGACCTCTTTTTAAAATAAACTCTGCCAAAAATTCATTGAGGCATCCTCATAAATCTTGGTGGTTTCAGAGCTTAATTTTTCCTGGGGAAGGAGGCTGAATTCCAGGCGGATGACAACGTGTCCTTGTGTGGATCTGCAGAGTGACCATTGGGTGTTGTGTGAATGGAGATGGCTTCTCCAGAAATAATCCAGTTATTGAGCTTTTGTCCTCATCATAGTTTTTATATAGACGCAACCAGCCCAGTCATTCTAGACTGCATTGCCAGAGTCAAGATTTCACCTTCTGGTGTTGGTAGTGGCACTAGTGGCTGTAGGAAGGGCAGCACTGTCAGAATTGACAGCCAACACTTCTCCGTTTTCCTACCTGGCTCTTGGTCATCTGACCTCTCTTCCAAGCACAACTCAACTGCTAATTGTCACTAAGAAATAGCACTAGAGAATATTGACTTCTTACACTACAGACCAGATGCTCTCCTTCTTTGTTTCAGTTTTTATGCTTCTGACCAGGCTTTGGCTGATATTTTGCTTTGTCACTTCTTTCAGGTTTTTCATGCACAGGTGACTCCACCGTATCTCCTGTTGGATGCTGCAAATTCCATCTGTTATGAGATGCACTGAGACAAGAAGTCACTGCCCACCAGTGCTCCTGGAGCGTGCCCTGAGTGTGCCACACACGGAAGTGCCTTGATATTTTCACAGTACATGAATATGGGACAGGAGGATGATCACTGCATGCCAAGGTGAGGCTTTCCTTCAGACCTGACTGGATTTCACACTGATTTATCAGTGGGGGTTTAAAGGACACTGTCTGCAGGCAAATTCTTGAGTTACCAGAGTTTCTTGGCGCAGAGGAGTTTCTGCATTTCTGCAGTTTTTGCTTGACAAGGGTTCTCCACTGCCCTTCCCCAACTGCCCACTTCAGAATTTAAAATATCTGTAAAATGCTCTGTATTTTTCCATGATGTGCCAGTTCTCACCAGCTGTGATTTTCCAATACAGTGATGCACTATAAGGCAGCCAACTGACTTGTAAAAGGATATGAGTTTGTGTGCCAAGGAGAATTTAGCATAATGCTTCAACTGCAAATATAAACCACAATTTCAAAGAAGGAAGAGAAGAAACTCAAAGTGTATATAAATGTGATATATATAAATATTTTTTATTTTGTTTCAAATAATATCTTACTCTGCTGTATGTACAGTATCTAAGACACATTCAAGAGTTCTAGCACATAAGAAATAATTCACTTAGTTTATGGACACAAAGCAGTGTATAAACCATGTAGCTCAATAAATGCTTTGTTTCCAATTCTTATGTGCATTACTCTGTGACATATCTGGAATTATTCCAGAATTTCATTTCAAGGCAAGCCCTGCCAGCAGAATGAAGTTACAACAGAAGCTTTGGGTAACTCGTGGCACCTCTACCAGCACTGATGCTGCAGTGCAGGAGGAGTGTGGTTTAACACCACACCTGTGCCTCATGTTCACACCTCTCCTCAAGCTGTGCAAGGCCACACCAGAGTGTCACTGCTTAACCTCTGCTCCCAGGGAAGGTGTCTCACAAGCACAAGTCACACCTTCATACCGAGGCGTTGACACATCTTAAATTTGCTCTCTCTTTAACTGGGCAGTGGCCCTTTGCACAGCATCCTTAGGCAGCTCTCCCAGCTCCTCATGAGGTAATTAAATATTGATCTTGCCCCTTTTACGGATGGAAATACTCAGGCTGTGTTTCCAGAAAGGATCACTTTTTCATGGTGTCATGGTTCAAGCCCAGCCAGCAGCTCAGTTTCACAGATCCTCTGCTCACTGCTCCCCAAAGGGGCTGAGGAGAGAATCAGAAAAGTAACAGGGAGAAATGTCTTTATCTCACATGGGTTGAGATAAAGACAGTTTAATAGAGAAAATAACAGCACACATTGCAAAGCAAAACATGGAATTCATTCCCCACTTCTCGTGTCCAGGCAGGTGTTCAGCCATCCCCAGGAAAGCCAGGCTCCATCTCCCCTGAGGGTGGCTTGGGGACACAAACCATCACTCTGAATGTGCTCCTTTGCTGCTTCTCCCCCAGCTGAGCACGACACCCTCGAGTATGGGACACCTTTAGGTCAGCTGGGGTCAGCTGTCCCAGCTGTGTCCTCTCCCAAATCCTTGTGCCCCCCAGCCCCATTGCTGCTGGAGGGGATGAGGAGCAGGAAAGGCCCTGACAGTGTAAGTGCTGCTCATAACTAAAACATCCCTGTGCTACCAACACTTTCCAGCAGGAATCCAAAACACAGCCCCGTGTAGGCTCTATGAGGGAAATTAGCAAAAAGCAGTATACAGTCTATTACTTCAGTTGATATAATTTTCTAATTAAGGCATAATTAATGTATAATGCAGTAGAAATACTAGGCAGGAGTGAAATTGTGACCATCTTCTGTTATTGAAAATATTCTATGAACCCCATTATGCCATTGTGAAATAATTCTCTAAATGTCAGTGATGTGAGGAGCACAAACAAGAAGTCTCTGTTATTAGACACGCTTTTATTATGCAGCCTAACTGAGAGCAATATTGTGTTTAAGAATAAGCAGGGAAGTAAAAAATGAGGGATTTTGATCACAGAGAAATCAGTTTTACCATGTGCTGTAAATATTACTGAGGCAGCAGCATGCCTACTCTTCAGAAGCCAGAAAATGAACAAAACAAAGGGAGGAATATCATGAATCGTAATTTGCTGCAAACGCAAACTATTCAATGTGTTTAGTATTTTCATTTAAATTTTTTTCTTTGTTTTGTTTTGTTTTTAAGTGAGGTAATATACATATTTTGATCACTTTGCTGGAACCTCAAAACATGGAAATACAGCACCAATGAGACTTGAAAGCTCCATCAAAAAAAGTGTCTGTTGCTGGCGCAACTGCAAGAGCTTTTGCTATTTTTTTTCAACTAACATTTGCAGCATTTCCCACCTAGTGCAGGAAATGGTGGCTGCTTGCATAAACATATATTTAAGGCTTAAAAGAGCCAGCTTTGAAGTTGGTCCAACTGTTGGTGTTTAGAGAGTGTCAGGAGAGAAGCTGCCTGCTCTTCGGCTCGCTGTGGCAAATCTGAATTCAGAGAGACAAGAGTTAACCTTTCCCTGCCCTTGCAGCTAAAATACAGCTCTGCATTTATTTAATTCCTGCACCATCCTCCACGTTGCCTTTTGTGTATGCTATAATTATCAGATTCATCATAACGACTCCTGCATTTAGTTATACTTACCTGAAGGCAACCTGGGAGATTCTGTATTTGCAAGCCCCACTTTATCCTTCTGTAATAAAACTCTACACTGAGCATAGGGTGGCACCAGGCAAGCATCAAAATGTCTAATATTTAGTAGATAAAGGATGAAGACTATGATATTTCTCTTGCAGAGAAATGAAGACTGGTGGATTGTAGACAACTAAATTAATTAAGCCCAATATGTAAGTATTTGGCAATTTAATGACTAGATATTCAATGAATATTTGGTTATTTATCAGATCAAATGATAATTAAATTAGTCTTCATAACAGGGGAATGAGACAAAGGTTTTTCTTTAATTTTACATTCCCACTTAAAGTTTTCATATAAGCAGATTTTGATACCCTGGGAAGGCAGGAAGGTGGAATCTGTGGGAAAATAGCAGCACCAAGGAAGTTATATTTTAGTTTTTTACCACAGAGATATGTTCAATAACCAGGTCAGCTGTCCTAGGAGAAAAGAAAGCAAATAAACTCAGCCTTAATTTGATGCAGATGAATGAAACATCAGCAGGCTTTTGGCCCTAAGTGAAAAGGGGAACAATGAAAGGCAGTTCTTTTTGTTGGAAGATAATTTTTTTGTTATTTTACACTTCTAAGATTTGAAGCCTACCTAAAAAAAAAAAATGGAACTCAAATATAGGTCTTTGTTTTTAAAATTTTGTTTTTCATTTATATGAACACAGGAAGCTTGGGAATATCTCATTTTATTGCTTTTGTGATTACCGGAAAGAAAAATCTGTAGCTTTATGTGCTGTATTCCTGTGCCATATACTAGATTAATAGCAGCAGAAGGTCATTATCCAGGCTGAATTTTAACCCCTTCTCAGTGCATGTCCTCACTGGGGACACTCCTATAAAGTACAGCATTCATTTGAGTCTAAACCTCTGGTTTTAATGGTGTTGTCTCCTTAAACCATGGGCTGTAGACTGCTGAATATCAAATATTGTTCAGTACATTCTGATGGGAAATATTTCCTTCTATGGTAGTTGTGCCACATAAATCCAAAAAATGCATGGACGAGGTGCTTAAGCAAATGGTTTCGTGGTGGACCTGGTGCTGTAAGGTTGATAACTCGACTTGTTGCCCTAAGAGATGTTTTCCAAGCTTAATTATTCAAAGATTCTTATCTGGAACCTGCACATGCCCCTTCCGAGGAAACTGAATATAAAACCTGTTCTTTTCCAGCCCCCGTGTGTCTGTGCCTCTCCTTCTCCCTCTCTTTTCTGCTGAAGGGCCTTTCCCTGGGTGAGCTGTCAAGGAGAAATTGGTTCCCAGAGCTGCTGCCCTGTGGATGGCTCCTCTGCTGTCACCTCAGAGCAAGGGCAGCCACCCCTGTGAGCCCCACGTTTTGGGGGAAACCAGGGAGGTGACAGAGGTTGTGGCACCGGGGGCAGGTGGAGGCTGAGGTGAAGAATTGCAGTGCCAAGAGCTCTGCTAGTGTGGAGGGCCAGGAGCTGGAGGGAGGGGAACAGCACAGGGGGGTTATTTTATCCTGAAAGCTCAGTTATTGCATGTGCAGGAGGGGCAGTTAATATCACAACACTTGGATGTGCTTTGGTTTATTTTCTAATATCCATAGTGGGAAAGAATCAAACTGATCCCCGTTCGGCGCTGGCAGTGTGGGAGTGCCTCCAGCAGCCAGTGCAAGGGACTGAGGGTGGGACCAGCAAAAAGCCTTAAAAAGCTCATGTAACCCTGTAATGAGCTCCTGCACTGCCCCAAGCCCTGCCAGGGAGGCAGATACACCCAGCACTGGGCACATTGGATGCCAAGGCTGGCTGCACTCGCTGTGGGAGCTTCACAACACTGATAAACGCCCTGGGGGATTTCTTTAACCAAGAGCAGGAGTGATAGCAGAGCTAATGTAGGCTCTCCAACACTCTGTGCTGTATTTTGGGGTTTTTAGTGGTGTAGCCAAAGTGTAAAAAATGGATGCAGGGCTTTTAAAACTTCCCAATAAAGAGAAAACATTGTTTGAAGCCATGGAAGCTGCATATCCACTGGCACAGCAACTAATGCAGTTTGCTTCTCCAGCAGTGCCCTGAAGTATCTTTAGATATTCATATATAAAGTGTAAGTACATAACCTGCTGTAAAAAGCTACAGCAGTGCCCTTGGCAAGGCTCCCTGGCCTGTGGAGGGTAATTACATGTGGAACACAAAGAAAGCTCCGACATTTATCTCCTTAGATGGTCAGTTTTTTCCTCATACAAATGCTGTGAGATCTGTCCATTCAAATAGGAGTATTTGTTGTATCTTGTTGGATAATTTTGACTTTGTAACCTAATTAGAGCTCACTTGGAAAAAAAAAATAAAATAAAAAAAGGGAGAAGATACTTTTCCCATCAATTCCAAGAAGGATTTAGATCCATGCACAGCCCTGCCAGGCCCCAGTTCCAGAGTGCTGTTGGAGGTGAGTAAACCAGAAGGATCAGCTTGTTGTGGATGGAAATGTGTCTACAGCAATGGCCAGCTTGGAAATACAGCTTTGTGTTCCAGCCAAAAACCAGACAGGAATTGTCACAGCTGAAATGGTACATCAGGCCCTGGTGACTGCTCACAGCAAACCACACAGCTGCTTGGGAAAGCATGGCTTAAAATCTATTCAGGTAAAAAATTGTGAATGTTCCTGTGTTGTTCTCATGAGTGCCATGGTTCCCCCAAGGACCATATATAAAGGGGGGAAAAAAAATCTGTATTTTTAAGATACTTTCAAAATGTTTTGAGATAATTTTGTGATTGGGGTTTTTTTAGGCATTTACCTATGCTTTTAATGGAATGATGAGATTTATGCTGTTAGATAACCCTCTTTGTCAGTCAACATCAAATTATCTTTATCATGGCTAATACTAAGCTAATCAGAAATGTTTATTAGAAATGCCTTGTGCTAGAATTATGAGTTCTGAATTTTTTTTTTCTGATAAAAACTTTAAAGCAGCTAGATTGAGGCTGTCCAGTAGGAGTTTACTAAGGAGTTTATAAGAGAAGATTATTGAGAAAACAAAAAACCAGATCCAACAAATAATCAACTCAAGTGTGGAGGAATGAGCTGCAAGATCATTTCTGCAGACAGAGTTTTGGCACGCATGCAGTGAAGGAAAATGCAATTATAAATGACAAAAAATTACTGGATAAGAAAATGAGCAATTGGATACAGATTTACTGTTTAAAAACTGAGGTGCAATATTTGTAGTTAAACATTTATATAAATGAAAGCTGTGTGTATATTTCTGTACGAATGATGAAGGTGACCCTGATTTAGTTCATTCTAAATAAAAAAAAAAAAGAAAGAAAAAAAAAAAAAAGAGAGGAACATTTAAATATGTAAATCACAGATGAGCTAAGTTTAGGGAGGGTTATCAAAAATGTCTGTTATCTTTGAACATGAACATATGCTCACTATGCTAATTCTGTAGGATACTTGGATCACATGCTGGCATAATTCAGTGTTTTGCATTGCTTTAAATTTTGACTTCGGATTTCATCATTTTCTTTATTTTGTAAGGGTTGGTTTGTGGTTTTTTTTTTGTTTGTTTTGTTTTTTTGTTTTTGTTTTTGTTTTTGTTTTTGTTTTTTTGTTTCAGTCACCAAATGCCAAATTAAGAAGGATCACCTGAAGGGATAATTTTTCCTCTGTTCCTCTGTTAGCCTTCAGAAGTTGCATCTGGATGGACGCTGCACTGAAAAGAGTCCAGAAGAATATGAAACCAGAACCATACTTCATAAGTAAATTTAATGTATTACAAAGGATGAACTTAATTTAAATTTTCCTTAAAAATGCATGCCTCTTAAATTGCTAAGATCAGAGAGCCCAAATTTTTTAAATAGACTGGTGGCTCAAGGTTGCTGGTATCTGTATGTACTTGAAGTTTTGCTTTAAGGGATGATATTTGTCACAAAAGAAAAGCATGATTTCATGCATGGAAACAAATTCCTCAGTTCCTGATTGTCCAAGAAAATTTCCTGCAGGTTTCTTCCTGAAAACTTAAGGAAACAGACATTTTGACACAATGAGGGGATGAAGTTTGACAGCTGTTTTACAAATCTCATTACCATTTTGGGGTTTTTTCTTTAAGATGGAGATGCAGTTTATATTTTCACCTCAAACATGATCCACAAAACCTTTTCCTTTTAGTTTAAGCTCTTGCATCTCTGTCTTTTGTGGCCCCCAAGAGCTCTTTGCTTAAGGTGTAAATATGTTCCTAAAATAATAAAAGGGCCATCATCATCCTTTTATTCATTTAGGTGCCCAGGAAGGGAACTGCAAAGGCATTTAGCTAAAAGCACATTTTTAGTATGAAGAGGTAACATTAACACAAGGATCTCTGCAGACCATTAGTCTGGTTGTTCTCTGATGTTCTCTGGGGTTCTAAATGTTGTAGCATGAATCCCCAAATTCTTTATGTTTTTTAACATGAGTTTGTTTTGCCTCGTCCACACTGTTCCCACGTGGCTCTTGGGATGTTCCCCAGTACCTCCAATGATACATCGTGGGAACTGGTAAAAAACCTGGAACAACGTTGTGAAAAGACAAAAAAATACTTCACTTAGGAAAAAAACGTTCTGATTTTTCATATTTTTCAGATGGTTGTATTTTGACTTTTTGGAAGGAAAGGTATAAAATATTTTCTCTTTAAATGGAATGACTACTAGGGATCGTGTGTGAGTATCCATTGCTTCCCTGGGTAAACTGTCCTGCTGGCTACCTGTGATACACTCCTTTGAATCTGAATTTGAGCTTCTAACCCTTGCATGAAATTAAACGATATTCTGCCCTTTATACCGACCATAAAAATGAACATTAGTCTGAAAATTTTACAAGAGGAGTTTGCAAAATCAGCCAAGTTATTGTGACAGTGTTTCAAATCTTAAAGCATTTACAGGTAATTTTGATATCAGAGACAATGGCTCTTAGGAGTTATGGTCAAGCATGGCCTTGTAGGGCTTGCTGCCAACCCATGTGCAAACAAAATAAAACAAATAAGCATCTCCAGTTAAAAAAAAACCCTCATCTCTGGTGTTCTGCTGTCCTTTAAAACAATTTTACAAAGCCCCTCTAGCACAGGGTTGGGTTTTTTCAGTCAACTAAGAGCCAGCCAACGTTCTTTGACTCAGGCTGTGCTCTGATCTTGGGTGTTTGAGGATGTAAAGAGAGCTGAGGGAGACTCGTGGGTAATGACTTGGCATTTTCCCATGCCTGCTTTTCTAATAGGATTAGAAAAGTGATGAATTGTCACTGGAGGTTTTGATATCTCCTAATAAAGAAGACAATCTGCGTGCAATACTTGCGAGCAGCTGTTGCTGTTTCTGGTGCAGGTCTATTTGGCTGGTAGGGCTGTTTGGTTTCCAGCACTCAGAGCCTCCCCTGCCTTTTCCACAGCCTCAGCCACCCACGTTTCTCATCCCTCCTGGGTCCAGCTTACACGAGCCAGAAGCTGCAGAAGACATAAAGCTGGGGTGGATGTCCACTTTTAATAAAATGGGGAAAAAAATTGCTTTTAATGAAAAAAAACGAATTTTAATAAGAAGGCAAGAAGGAGGATTGTCACAGGTTTCTTAGACTCAAATGCTTTTTAAACTGATCAAGCAGTTTGGGTAAGTGACACCTGTCCAGGTGATTGTCCCCAAGCTGAGGGTCAGTCTGTGATGAGAGGGTTCAGTTGTGTAATTTTATTGTCTCTGTTAACGAACAACTTTGCCCCTGGTTTACTCATGATATATCACTTAACTGATAACCTAAATAATGTGGCTGCATGCCCAAAGTTTTTAAAGCTTCTCACAAAACCGGAATTTAATGAGATTTCAATATTTTTTGTGTTGTCATATTTTGTTCACTGATAAAAGTTATAATGAGAAGGAGGAGATTTATACTTTTTCACTGTCTGTGAGAAAGAGGTAAACTAATGTATGCATACTTGGACAAAACCTGAATTACATCTTTGTTGGTTAAAATAACAAAATCCATATAAATAACAAAAGCATATTAAATCCCTGGCATCTATGAAAATAAGCATAGTATATTGAATTTTCTTGACCCAATGCCACTTTGGAGCATGTTTCAAAATTTTCAAAGCATTTAATTAGAAAACTTTTTTGAGACATTCCAAATTTTATTTTTATTTTAAGCTAACTAGGTAAGAGTGTCTGCAGAGAAAAGCATTCCTATGAAATTAATTATTTTGAGGTTTTGATAATAAAGGTAGGTTATTTCATACATTGCCTCACAGTGTGAGACTGGGAAATTTCCTTCCATTTGTTCCTTGTTTTTCACAAGTGATGTGAATGTGGTGATGATAAACAAGTCAGAGAATTACTTCTAATAACAGAGTGTGTTATTATTCAGTGGAAGTGCCAAGATTGGTTAAATTGATAAAATTTGTTTTATCACCAAAAACCCCAAAACTAAACAGTAAACAAAGGGCATTTAAATAATTTATCTGTGGACAATCAACTGGTTTTGATGTTTAAATTGCACTGACAGTTCTTGTCCAAATGACAAATGATGAATGTTTGGACATAACCAAACCTATTGAAATAAATTGGAAATACTGTCTAAAGACACTCTATAAAGAAGAGTTGACACTTTACCTTGCTAAGACTCCCTTAACACCAGGGAATGTGTCCTGATATGAATCAATCCTTTGATAAAGATAAAACAGAAAAAATGGAGAAAGCAGCTCAGATTAACAGAATAATTTAAAGACATTTATAGCTCATTTTCACTGCCACATTGTGCCAGAAGAGCAAAGCAGCAGAAGTGATATATAGATCATTGATTTTTATCCCTTTCAGAGCAGCCCTTCTTAGTATTTTTAATGAAACATTAAATGATTGTAATGTAAACTGTAACAGAATGGCACAGTTTTATACTTTCTTAATTGGATGCTAATATCCATGTCAGTATTTGCATGAAAAATGGTGTAGTAAGCCAAAATATCAAGGTTTTTAAAACTCATAATCATTCTTCTGCCGATACCATCTGTCAGCTTAATCTTCACCTCCCAGAATTCAGCAAAGAGGGTGCCTTCAGGGGAAGGAAAAGAAAAAAAAATTACAGTTACTAAAGTACAGTAAAGTGAGTTTAAACCATGGGCCTGAAATCCTATTTGATTATATAGAGTTTATTAGTTATTAATTGTCAAAGCTGGAAAATGATTAAGAATTGCTGTTGGGGCACTGTCAGTCATCCTTCCTGAAGGAACTGTGGGAGAAGGGATGGAGAAAAGAATGGAGAGGGGATGGAGAAGGGATGGATAAGGGATGGATAAAGGATGGAGAAGGGATGGATAAAGGATGGAGAAGGGATGAAGGGATGGAGAAGGGATGGAGAGCAGTGCAGAGGCACTGCTGGCACAGCAAACCCCTGAGGAGGAGTCATGGAGCTGCCTCTGAGAGCTCCTGGGGCAGCTGAAATTCCGTCTCCAGCAGTGAAGGTGTGTGCCCACTCTGCCCTGCAGGGGAAGGGAGGAGAAGGAGTCTGAGCTGTGTGTGCTCCTGATTCATTCTTTATACAAGGTTTGGGTCGAGGGGATGTAAAAGATCATCCCAAGCCCCTGCTGTGGGCAGGGGTCTCACCCACTAAACCAGGTTGCTCAGAGCCCCACCCAGCCTGGCCTTGACTCTCCTCTGAGCTTGCCTCTTTACAGCCCCCTGCACATGCAGAACCTGCACAGGGCTGTTGTGGAGGACAAAGTCACCTCGTGCTTGTCATTTCTAGGACACAACATCCCTCAGTGCACCATCAGACAGCCACTGAGGGAGCCAAATCCTCAGAAATAAAGGGAGGAGGGGAGTGGAGAGCACATCACCTGCTGCAGCCTGTTCTGAAAGCAGAACATATGTGCAAAGCAAGAGCACATCTCCTGGAGGATTATCTCTCTGCAGCCCTGCAGGGGCTGCAGGCCAATGTTTTCCTGACAAAAGCAAGAGTCTGCAGGTTCAAACCTCTCCAGCTGTTAGCAAATCCTTGAGCACACAGCTACTTTACTGCCCTAAAGGAATTCCAAAGCCGTTGTTCTTCCCAAGTGCTGCTGTTGGAATTTCAGGGACAAAGAGTGGTTTGTCTGTGTCTGTGGGGCAGCTGCACCTCCTCAGGTGCCCCAGGTAACCCCTGGGACAGCCCAGGTGGGGCTCGGCTCCTCTCCACTGCCCGGGATGCTCTGCACAGAGCAGAGCAGTGGTGTGAGCTCTGTGCCAGGAGCCCCCATCAGCAGAGTGCTCTGTGTGAGCCCCCTGGTGCAAAATGAGGCTGCTTCACACACTCAGGGACGAGTTCACAAGCAAGCCCATGTGCAATAAGTGGGAGAACAAGTAGGAATTGTTCCCAAAGCGCCAATCTAAAAAAAAAAAAAAAAAAATCAAATATATAGATTTTACTTCATTTCCTTCATATAGTTTAAACCAATATGAGCACTGAAAAAAACATACAAGGCTTTTTTAAATGATTATTTTTTAACAAAAAAGAAATAAAAGTGTTTTAATGTTGAAACACTTTTTTTTTCTTCTTCTTAATTTTGTTTTTCTTTTCTCCCCAGGGAATACTTGCAGCTTTTCACACTGCTTTGAACAGCTGGAGAAAGGAAAAGGAAGTAAAAAATTGGATCTACTGATAGCTACTCTGCTGCCCTGCTAAGAACCTGCTGCTCTGGCCTTGCTTGCTCTCAAAGATGTGCCACAAAAATTTCAAAATGTAGGCAGAATGTGTGGAGTCTGTGGCACATCCACAGGAGAAGCTGTTTGCTGGAGTCTCCAAGGCAGCACCTGAGGAATCTTGGCTTCAGATTTTCCAGCTGGAGTAGCAGGTACAGTGGGAGGAGTGTGATCCAAGGAAGACAAAGGGGAGAAGAAATATAAACTTTATATGGAAAACTCTAATTTTGGCATAGAAAATCAAAATTGTTCCGACAAAATTTTCTTCCAGCCTCTGGAATAAATGAGCACCCATGGCCCTCTCCAGCTCCTATCAGGGCAGAGAATATCAGAGCTATAGCATCAGAAAAGAAAGCGTTTTTTTTCATTAATCCTATTTTCATAATGCCCAAAATAAAATTAGGCATGTGGTTAGGGTGGGCAAGTTGGCATAAGGAGAAGTACTGTCAGGTTTTTACTTGCAAAGTGGTCTTTTATGTCCCAGGAGCTGTTTTATGTAGGATAAATCTCTGCACAGAACAGCTTGCAGTTTGAGATTTCATAAGGTTTTTGTATGTATGTGCATTATACATCCATCTATATTTATTTATGTCTATAAAAGGCATGGCACTTGTACTTTTTTTACTTTGTACTGTACATTTAACTGGCTCCCCACATCTCATACGAATTTTCTGAATTATTTCTCCTATGTTTGCTTATCTGTGATCCCAGAATGACTTGGAGTGAGCCTATTGAGCAAATTTCTCAGAATCAGAGTGCTCAGATTGGCATTTTGGTGAGTTAATAGCAGAAGACTGTCTCAGAATATTTAAAAAAAATAAAAAATAGGATCCCTATTTTTCTTTTCTCTTTCTTCCTCCCCACCCTTCATTCAATAAGCAATTGCAGATTATCAGAGGGAGGGGAGTGTTTCATGTAGTTGTAAGTTGTTTTAAAGCTCGAGTAGTTTATCCTACTTCCATTTATTAATACAAGGCAGAGTCTAAAGTACACAGAGACACAGCACATATTCATTTAGCAGTGACAGGTTAACCAGGCTTTCTAAAGAATATTAAACTCTGTTCCATCAATGTCATTCTCCAGCTCTTTGTTTGGTCCATCATGGGGAATCTGAATGAGGAATTAAACTCCCATATCAGATAATAATCAGTCATTCTGGTGTGAGAGAATTTCCATAATTCATCTGCCAGGGGGAAATTCCACCCAGGGCAGAGGAGCAGCCAGAGGGCAGGGGAACCACTTCAGCTGCATGAGTCCATGGAAGCCTCAAACAGCACAAAGGCTCCAGGCTGCTCCTTCCAAAGAGAGTTTTTTACTGCAAGGCATGGAATCACCTCCCTTCTGGAGAAGTTAATTGTGGTTACACCAAAGGCCAAATTAATTTCATCATCAGTTTACAAATTAAAGTTGGGTCAATAAGGACCTACACATTACTTCAAATAATAAAATCCCTTATAGAGGAGGAATTATTTGCCCTCCCTTTGAAGCATTTCTCTTGGGAAATGAAATGGAGAAGGGCAGAAAATGACACCACCACGTATTTTATAAATTCCAAGTGTCTTTTCACATTCATAAGCCTTTAAGCCAGAGATTCTTTGGCTTTTTGTGTTGTCCCAAAAGCGACTTGAAACTTCTTTTTGTGAGCCTGCTCATCTTACTTTTGGCTTTCACCTACATATTTCTCCAGAAGTCCACTTTAACTCAGAACCTGGCAAGTAATTTAGCACTTATTTATTGAAACATGTGCATGAGCCTTAAAACCACCAGACAGCTGCAGCACAAACATCTGTCTTTTCAAAAGATAACACCCTGTCAAAATGCCCCAGAGCAAAATCTCTTCCCTTGGTTTGAAGTAGAAGCAGCAGCAGCTACAGTAGTTAGAGAGAGCAAGTATTTTTGGAAAGATGACAGCTGGGTTGTCAGACATTAATGCTGAATTACACAATGCTTGTATGCTACAGCAGAGATGTAATAAGCAATTATTCTTACATTATCATATATAGGGCTGCCAAAGTACTGTCTGAGAGGCAAGATAAAGGGCTCCAGGTCTGTGCTGGTTCTATTGATGCTGGGGGGTTTCCATCAAATGATGTTGAGTCTATTTTCAGCCTTGTCATCTAAGGAAGTATCAGCTTAAACATCTGTCATGGCAGAAAGATATCAACCAATGGCATCTCCAAGGCAGAACTATCCTCAGCATGAGAAAAGCAGCAAGCTAGTTACTGTAACTGCTGCTGATCAGAATTTAGCTTCTTCATCAGCAGATTTAGTACAGAGAGTAAAATCATATTTACTTAATCTTCAGTGTTGGACGCCTCAACAAATTTCATTGTATTTCACATATGTCATTTTTACACTGCACTGTTAAAAGGATCTCTGCAGTCTTCAAAGAAAGTAAGAGGTCTCTGGATAGTATTTATTTAGATCTTTTCTCATCTGGAAAGAGAAAATAAAAGAACTCCAGTCAGGGAGAAGGATGAACAAATATATTGAATAGCTCCTTTGTCGAGAAAAACAAGCAAGCCTAGGGCTGGAAAACAAATGACTAGGGGTGATATGGCACAGGTCTGTGCAATTATAAATAAAGAAATTAAGAGAAAAGAATTCCTCAGTCTTTCTCAAAATAGGAAAACAAAAGGACAGCAAATGAGCTGCTCAGGTTCCAGGTTCCAGACAATCCCAAGGTCATTTTTCAACTTCCAGTTAAATGGTCAGTTTAGTTAAACTAGCTAGTTAAGCAACTAGTCAAACTCATGGCTGTGAGCCAGAAATATATTTGAAGTTAAAACTCCAGCAGCAGAATTCATGGAAGGGAAAAACTCCATTGAGGACTTATTAGATGTAATTTCTGCCTCAGTTGCAAAGTCTCAGCCTTGTAATTTTTCCTTTGGTATGCACTGCTGGAGAGTGGCTAAATGGCCCAAACCAGACCTGACATGGATCTGCTCATGCTCTAAATCACAAGGCTGCAAATTTAACTCATTCCAATTGTCAGGAACTCACTGAAGTCAGGTGACTCTTGCAGATTTATTCTGAGGGCCTCTGTGTATTTGTGACTGTCACAAAAAAAGGAAGGGCCTTAGGAAAACAAGGAATATAAACAGAAAAGTTTTAAGAAAAGTTATTCAAAAGTCTTCTCATTGCCTTAAGATGCCAGCTACCAGAAATTCTATTTGAAATAATTGTGTGGTTTTCCAAGAAGCACCATTCAACAGCTGCTCCATCTCATCCACTGGCAAAGCTTAGATAAGGACAGCTCTCCAGATGTGACTTTGCTAAACCAAGGCAGGGTGTTATGTTCAGTCAGACTCCTCAAAAATGTATTTTAGCCTCATCTCACACTTCTGGTTTCTTAGATTTCAGCTCAGATTAAGCAGTAACTCATCCAGAGAGGATATGAAAATGGTTGACTCCAACACAATTAAATAAATTTGCAGTCAAGTCACATTAAGAAAGATCAATGTGTTTCCCCTTCCCCTTGGGACCATGCAACACCCAAGTGCCCAGCTATTTTTGGGAGGAATGACAGGCTTCAAGCACAATGACAACTAAGCAGAAGCATTATTTGGACTGTCAACTGAACCAAATGTGACTATGCTATCATGTGGTATTAATAAATAAATATTCAGTAAGTATGTCACTGAGAGTCACTAAATATGCTTTATCATGTTAAACAGGATCTGCTTCCCCTGTCATTTTGGAGAGACCAAAACCTGTGAGATTCTGCTCCACATTCACTTTTCCAAGCTGAGAGAGAACTCCTTGCCATGGGTGTCTGTCCAGCTGTGGAATTCTGAGCAGGGATTCCTGATGCCTCTGTTCCAGCTCACCTGTTTTCCAGCTGGGCTCTGGCTTCATCCTTCCTCTGACTGACCCACAGCTGGGCTGGGAGCTGCCAAAGACAGTCAGCACTGCCAAACACACAATTAAATGAGCCTCTAATGAATCCCCACTGAAACTCCATCAATTGTGCAAAGTACGTGGACGAAATGCTGCTTACCACCCAGGTGAATGTTTTCTGGGGTGTGTATTTATTGGTAAGAAAAAATGACTAGCAGGGTACCTGAGTTTTATTCACAGCATCTATTCATAGCACATAGACACATTCTACAATTGTAGGCACTATTAAGAAAAATCAACAAAAGGCTACAGCATTATCTGAGTTTCTCCAGCAATTTCCTCTCGCACGTTAGGCATGCCTTACTTTTCCTTTTGTTGTCCAAGGAAGTATTATTTGTATAATGTTCCACTGTGCTTTAAATAGTTCTCCAGAGCATTTCTCAGATGAATTAAGAATAAAGTTACCTGCTATTGAGCCACTGATATTCCTTTGTTGCCTCAGATTCTCAGTTTCAGATGTGCCAGGGTTAAAAAAAGTCCTCCCCTGACTCTCACAAAGCCCTCCAGGGAGTCGCTGTCACATTTAATCTTTCCCTGTCTCCCTGTTTCTCGGGGTGTCTTCTGAATAACAGCACTTTTGTGTATTTTATTTGCTCTTTCTCTTACACACACCCAGTTGAAGAAAAGTAATTGAAACTATGGCATCTCACCTCGCAGTATCTGTGTAGTTTGAACCGAGGTGTGTCTAGAGATCAAATTTCTGCTCATCAACTGCAGAAAGGTGATGCAAAGCCTGGAGACATCAGTGAACTCCGCAGGAGTTCACTTGCTGAGCAGGTGTTCATGGCCCAGCACAGGAAGAGAGATTTGGGGCAGAAATAGCTTTTCACCTCTACAAACTGAGAAGCTTTTTGCTGCAATTTGCACTTTTGGACCTTCCAGTAACACCCAGGTCCCTCTGAATGAGTCTGGCAGCCCAGGCTGAAGACAACCTGAGGCGTCAAACAGCTCTGTGTGTCCTGCCTGGCTTTTGCTGTAAAACACAAACTGGTGATGCTGCAGGAGCTCTGTGTCTTGCTACACTCGAGCCACAGTGCCTGCATCTCTTTCCATGCCATGGTACCACCAGCACTTCTGACTCACCACCAGCAGAAAATTCTTCCCATTCCCTACACAACTGACCATTTGCTTTCAGCTATGCAATTTCCTTCTTCTTTTTTTTTCTTTTTTTTAAATTTTTTTTATTGGTAACTTCTAAAACTAAAAATAATCACCAGTGTTAAGCAGCCTCCTACAAGAATGAAGCAGAAACGAGCCAGTCAGATCTCATCAGACAAGACAGTCTTCTGCAGCGATAAACCAGAAAATTAAATGGAAACATCCATGTCCAAAATCTCGTGGAAAACATCCCTGCATCTGGAAAGAGGTCTGAGCCAGGAATCACTAAGCATCTAAACTGTCTTCCACACACAGAGGGAATCTTTCAGCCCTGGAAAAGGCTTTGAAGCTCTTGTGGCTCCCAGGCAGATAATTCCTCCCAGGGAGGAGTTTCCAAAGGCTGTGGGAAGCCCTATCTGCAGCTCAGCCCTGCACAGGGGGGCTGACAGAGCCCCCAGCCCCTAAACCGGACCCTGTGCGTGGGGAATTTCTCCCCAGGAAACCTCCTGGTGCCAGCTGTGGTGTGCCAGGTGTGCAGAGCTGGGAAACAACCCGATAATTCCTTGCACATCTGTCCGAGCTGCCCAGGATTTTGGAGAGCACCTTGAAAACATGTTTTTACTCCTCCCATACCTTCACGGACAAAAATTTGGTTACATCAACTATTGTCTAATTCGAGGTCTTTTTATAAAATTGCTATGCTGGATGGAACAATTTTAGACATTGAACATTGTCAGAGAATTCTATTCCCTAAACATCTCCAGTGCTGAGCTGCTCTTGTTTCTAATAGTGTGTGCTTTCATCCTCTGCTTGCTTTTCTATTGACAGAGACATTTAAAACCTCAAAGCTGGTGTTTTTTTAACCCAATAATTACATGTTAGGCTTCTGAAAGTCTCTTCTAGTGATTTATGCTTTAATTTCATTCTCAAAACCTCAGTCTTATTAAGCGACAGTGAGATTGGGTTATTAAGAAATTAATTCTGTGATGATTTTTACTACTCCCATCTTCTTTCAGAACCTCACAAATTATCATTTTGTTATTATGGTCTGGCAGAAACCTATTCTTGGTGTGAATGATAAGACAGGTGTTTGTCATTTTGAAGACTCCAGTAAAGGTATTTAAAGGCAGTCCTTAGCAGCATAAATTAGATGTTCTCTAATAATCTACATGAAATGTTCAAGAATATTTTCCATGCAATTATGAAAATAGACGAGGGACATTATCACACATTCTCAGGGCTGGATTACATTTTTATATCTTGTCATAGAGCACTGAATTTCTGGCTGTTTCTTGCAGGACCTAACCCCAGTTGCTGGCTCTTCCCAGGGGCAGGATTTGGACACAAATGGCCCAGGCAGGTGAGTTACAGGGACATCAGTGTCTGTCCCAGGCAGCCTTTTGGATGCTTGCCCCATGGCTTGGGATCATTTTGTGGTGGGAGGTTAGTGCTTCCAGAGGGGAAAACAAATAATCACAGTGAAACACCAGCCAGGAAATGGGCACTTCAGGGATGGCAATGCTCTCATGCTCTGACTGCTGCACTTTATCTGCAGAGCATTTACTTCTGCTTTTGCCCAGCTGGTTTTGTTTTACTGAACCCAGTGAAACAGGTTGGAGTGTTTCCCCCACAAAATCATGATGAAGATCACACAACCTTGCTGTCAAATACATTTTTTTTTAAGTTTCCCTTGATTTGATCCCTCCTATTTATGCAATGTTTCACAGTTCATTGTATTCCCATTCTAAGCATTTCCTTTTCAAACAGGGCCTTAAAATATCTGCTGGCTGCTTTCCCTGCCTTATGTTTTAGCCCAGCTCTCTCGAAACCACCTTAAATTTCTTTTTTTATCTCATGTGAGTGCTGGCAATTCTTTGGTTAGGTTTTCTGTGGGGTGTGTTAGTGCTGTGCTTTGCCACTCCCCTCCCCACCAGTGCCCTGTCTCCCATCAGCAGTGGACTTCTGCCTCTGAGGTGTCCAAGGGCAGCTGCTGGATCACAGCCTGAGGATTCCTGCTGAGCTCCTGCTGTGGAAGAGCTGGCACAGACAGGAAGGAAAGCTGCTTTTAAGGTATGGAAGATAAAAGAGAGGAGCAGCAGCTCTGTGAGAAGCTCCTGGGTTGCTCTTGCTCCCCTAGGATAAGTTGACTGTACACATAATTTTGTCTGGATGCCCATTTTTATTTTAGGCATTTCTTAGAATGGGCCTCTTTTTTTATAAGAGATAACTTCTAATTAGAGTTGGTCTTTGATCTCCAAGTGGAGGTTCGGTCACAAATGCAATTTGAAATTATTTCTTAACAGGAGAAATTATAATAGTAGTTGTGTTGCCTTTTATTAAAGCAAGTTTTGTCTCTGCTGGTGAATATCTGCAATTTGTGCTATTGTTCCTCAGATTAGGGTGTGGGTTTTTTAACAATGAAGAATTCTACTATCAAAGAATTGGAGAGCTCTTTGGGTAAATAAACCTCCTTTATAATCTCCTTACCCTTTCACTTGGATCACTTATTCACTGTGGATCTAATAATTGAGATGAAACCCATACAATATTTTGTTCTTTCATCTGACAGTGTGGTCAGCACAACAAAGGTGGCCTTTTTCCTTCTTTCTCATTTATATTGGGACAGGTGTGGTGGCCAAATGACACTGCCACAGGACACTGTCCTACTGACCCTAAGGGCAGTGAGGCAATGACCTCGCTCTCTTTGTCCAGCTGTAAATTTTTAGAAGCCCCTTCTCAAAGGGGCTATGAATTTTTATTTCCATTAAAATTCATTCAAACAAAACAACACAAGTCACTTTCAAACACAAAATTTTGGGTTTGGGTTTTTGTTGGTTTTTTTTAACTGCATAACTGCAGCTGCCTAAACGTGTTTTCTGCCTGAGAATCTGGGTTGGTAGGTGGTGTGAAATATTGCTACATGCATTCCAGAAAGTCAAAAGCCTAAATATTGTTGCTGTGCAGCAGAAGTGATGGGGTTCTTGAGAACCTGAGTGGTGAGCAGTTACTCAGATTAATAACAGGATGTCTGCAGTCCACTAAAGAGCTTTGGCAATCACTCAGACACCTGAGCACTGCACAGGGAGGACATCCACAGCAGAGAACATTCAAACCTATCGCTGAAAATACACAACATTTCTGTGAATAAATGAAGCTCAGAGTCCTGCTCGGTGTCTTCATGATCTAACTAATGAAGAAGATTAAATCTGAGTGGGAGATGCATGCCTTGAGATCTAATCAGTGGAAACACAAACAGCAAAATGAACGAGAAACTGATGAAATGTGTGGAAAGAGAGATTGGGAAGTGGGTTTGGAGCTCTCAGAACGTTGCTGGGCTCTCTCTGTGCAGTGTTGCACTGACTGCTCTGCACTCACTCAGTAAAGGGGATGAGTGGCAAAGCCAGGCCTGAAAACCTGTGCCTGGACTTACCTGAGTGAGCCAGTTTGGGCTTTTGTCATCAGGATTTGTTCCTGGGATGGCAGAAGGGAGGAAAGGGTCCAAATCCACACTCCTCAGTCAGCCCAGGTTCAATTAAGTGGCCTTTCTGCATTTGCAGTTCCCTATATCTCGATAGATAGTTTTAATTATCTGCAACCAGATAATTAAATCTGATAGACTTCTTGCTAGGAACAACTTGTCAGGGCAGGTAAATGCACAGGGCTTCATGAAGTTGACAGTGGCTCTCTAGGCAGCAGCTGCTCTTGACAGAAGATCCCCAAACTGCTTAAAGTGTGCTCAAAATATTAAAATAGAAAAGGCTGCTTTGTTCCCTGGCTGGCTCCTGCTCGAGCATGAGGTCACATCAAAGTCAAAGTTTATTTTTGATGATCAGTGCTTACTGTGATGCTGAACCTTGAGAGATGGTGTGGGAAAAGGGAGATTAGGACTAAACTGGCTTCTCTTTAGGATGCTGGGAGGAGAAAGGCAAGCAGGAACCACCAGGGAGTGGCCATGATAATGTTCCATAGTCACTTTTCAGTGCATGCCCATTAGAAACAGAAACAAAATTACTTCAGTGACACTAAACAGATAATCCAGCCTCCATGCCTGGATTATTATAAACAATAACAATAAGAAATATAATAAATATATATATGTGTATGTAAAAAATTAATATTATTCACAGCGTCTGGTTGGACTTCAGACCATTATTGACATTGTGAAGTGTGTCCAAGTTTGAGGTTATTGTCCTTAATTGACCATGGTTTTATTCATCCAACAGCTTGGCAAATGGCACAATGGCAAGTTTTGGATAATTAAATAAATACATATCGATTAATACCCAATATTTCTCCATTCCACTGTTGGAAAAGACCATAAACAAACACATTTTCATGGAAATTATAACCTTCGTTGTGTTATGAGTAATGCAATATTAAGCATATACCTCAGCTCTTGAATTATGGCTTTACTATTTATTATTAATTGTCTTGATTATTCAAATAATTAGACATTTTATCAGTTTCTTTGAAAAGCTCAGAAGTGAAAAGCCAAACCCCTTGAATGGCAGTTCAATATTTAGTTTACTGCCTACAGAAGAATCATCAGGCAGGAGGTTACTGCGACAGGGAAAAAAAAATTGTTTTGCTGCAGAAAGTCTCAGATTTTCAAAGCGAATGCTTTACAACCTCTGCTGTGGTGTAGTTACTTCCTGCAAAAAAAAAAAAAAAACAAAAAAAAAAAACCACCCAAAAAACTGGAGGGCAGGTCACAGCTGAGGATACCATCACAATTGCAGGAGTGTTAATGGAAGCAGAGCTCACTCAGCTGAAGGCTCTGCTCAAGCATCCATTCTGCTTTGACTTCAGTGGTGTTTAAAGACAGCAACATGAGGAAACTCTGCATTTCACCCTTGCAGAAGAGGTGACGCAAAGCTTCTATTTTTTATGCACAAAAATAGAATTAAAGATCATATATAGTTAAAACTGGAGATGTAAAATCCTCAGGGTTTTGTGTTTTTTTTTTTTTTTTAATGAACATCAAATAGTCACACCAGTGAAATCCCAATTTTTTTTAAGGTTATAATTTACCAGTGGCATGAAAAGGAAAATTAATATTTAGATCTTTGTTATGCTTAATCATTTCAAGCTTTCTGACTGCTGTGAGGATGCCGTGGAATGTTAGAAAAAAATCAGCTCGATGCTCATGCATAATGTGTGAGAAGTTTTTTGTTTGCTATAATTTCTACTCTTTCATACTAATTGTCATCAGCAGAGGATGCAGGCAGTAGTTGTCTTGCTAAAGATAAATACAAATATAGCTACAGTATTTTTCATTCAGTTTATTCATTTATTTCACCCTGTAAATTTTACACCATGTAAAATTTATCTCTAAAGAAAGATAAAGAGAATATTTCAGTGTGTGTGCACTGTAGAAATGAGAGGTGTAGAATGTATGAGTGCATTTTATTTTTATTGAAAGACAAAATATAAGAGTGATTGCCATCCCTTTCTGCCACAGCTTTTGGCAATGGCTCCACACTCCAGATGTTTATGGAAGTGTGCAGAAATATACTCTCCAAAAAAGTCAGGAATGGCTTGACTTAAATATTAATTATTTTAAAATTTCAATCTGTATAAGTATTATTTATAAAAAAAGAGTTCACCACAAATGCTTCATAATATATATATATATCTTAAATACCTATATATCACTGTAAGTCACATTTTATGTACTTAAGTTCATAATGAATTTAAAAGTTTGATTTCACCATCCTAAACTACCCCATTGCAATGAATAACAGAAAAAGCTATGAACACAATGATCTGGGGTTTTTTTAACTTAAGTGTTTGAGGTGCTTTCATGAACATATGAATAGTTAAGTAATTTCTGAAGAAAAATATGTGCTTATCCATATTCAAGCACTACATTTTCAAGAGGATTTTCTTTTTCCTTCATACTGGATCAGAAATAGAAAAATTGCAGTTGTTACAAAGTAGTCAAGAGGAAAAAGGATGACTAGGAGCATTAAAAGCAGGCAAGCATTTTCATTTTCATTTTCATTTTTCTACCCTTCAAACTAAGGGTAAAAACTCACAGCTTTCCTTCAAGAATGAGTTGCTGCAAGATTTTACAGAGAAGCCTGCAGGAGTGAATATGAGCAAGAAATAGAGACACAGAAATATTCTGCTTGAAAGCAGGCAATTAAAATTGTAACTTTTTAAATGGGGAGACCTGAGTTAGCAGAATCCTAAGCAGAAATTCTATATACTTTTGTATTAGCTCACACAACAAGATGTAACCTTTACAGTTCTCCAAGTGTTTAGAAAGCTGGATGCACAGTTCTAGAACAGACCTTGTCCTAGAGAAACTCCTGAGCACAGCTTTTATATTGTTGTATTAATGCAATTTATTTCCTGTGAAATGTTTGCATTATTGAATCCTATTTTTCTCTCAACTGGTAACACTGTGGGAAGCAAACCATCCAGTTTAAATAAATAAAACAATACCATTGTGCTGGTAAGTCAGAAGATAGCAATTCAGTGTAATGGAAATGCAAATATGAATGCAATTTTTATGGATAAATGGAACCTACAGAAAGGTGGTGCAATGTTTTTCCCCTCTGTTGTTCATCTCATCATTAGGTCACACACTAACCCGTCCTTCATTCACCATTTCCATATGTTTTAGTGCACTTCAAAAGGGTTTATGAACATTTCTCTTCTGATCTAGCAGCTTGATGAGCAGAGGTTGAGGTATTGGGTTACCCAAGGTCTCCAAAAGTTATTTCATAGACACATCCTCTTCTCTGAAGATGACTTGAGGTAATAGCTGTTTGCCTGGGGGTCTCCTTTTCATGTTGGAGACTATTCTCAGTACAACATCCTTTTAGGCAGATCTCAGCACTCCAAACAATGAGCTACTTACTCACTCTGTCCTCCCTCTGTTTCTGCACTCATTAATTTAAGAACAAACATATGAAGGTTCTTAAATTTCCAATAAACATTCTTATTGCCGTATTTCTTTTAGTGGTTTAAAAGATGGTGACTATTTTGCTAATATTGTTGTTTTTTGTTTTTTGTTTTTTTAATTTCTTTCTTTTTTTTTACTTTTGTTGGTTTGTTTTTTTTTTACAAAGAAAATAAAGTTTAGAAAAGTCTGGGGTTATGAGAGTCAGAGGATTGCAAAGTTAAAGGCGGGTAGAGGGAGAATATAATTAGTGTGGAGAAGGATCTGAAGGCTCTGTCGGGCAGATTTCTGCGCCACAATGCAATGCAGAATGAGGAGCTGGAAGCCTGAGTTTAATGTTTTTCATATTAATCCTCTTTTAATACTTTTAATCTGTGCATTGTCCTTGAAGAGAGGGGCCTGTGCACAGAGCACTCCCCGACCCCGTCCATGGTCTGCAGCTCTCAGGGATGTGGGAGAGTCACTCAGAGCAGCAGCTGCTTCTCTTGGTGCTCATCCAAGGCAACTGGAGCTGTGAAACTTTTGAGGATCACCTTTCACATTAAATCTGTTTTCTCCAGGAAATAAATTCTCACTTCAGCTTGGCCTGTGCTATATAAGTACACAAATCAAGAAGTGTTTCTGATTGAAAGGGCACATAGAGATTGCTCCAGGCTACTAATACCATCCTTGTGTGAAACAAAGAGAGATAACCAAGAGGGAGCTCAAAAGTGATAATATACACAGAAAAAAAGTGCTATTTTTTCCAAAATAACACACCTTCATCACCACTAGCTCAGAGAAATAGTGTTTTCTTTATATTTTAGTGACACTTGCAATGGTTCTTGCTAAAAGATGTAAAAGCAGGATTCATACCTCTGTTAAAGCTACAGTACTTGAAAATAAGCTGATGAAGAGCTCAAAGATTAAGATGAGAATGGAAAATATTTTTATTTCTATACAAAATTACTGCTGCAATGAAAGAAGACATTTCAAGCTATCTTCTAACCAGGGACTTTTATGCTCCTATCCTCAATATATCTGAATCTGAACTTCATTTTATCTTCCAGCTAAGTCTGATTCAGTTCCCCTCTAAAGGACAGAAAAACTTCCCATTAGTTTCAGTGTGGGCTAAGTGAGGTGTCATGCACAAGGTGAAACAGATAAATGAGGATCAGATATGAGCATTCCTGAGTCACAGGGGGATGATATGGTAATATATAGCACCCGATGGGAATGCTGAGCACCTGGAGAATGATTTTCCTGAGGATGTGTTCTACCTTCCAGCTGGGACTGTCTCCTCTGAGGTCATTATTGTGTAAACACAGCCTCACCAGCCTTACAAAAACTACCCCACAGCAAGACAGTGATGAAATGAGAGCACAGAAAGTGAGGAGCCCAGAAAGTGAGTGTGTGCTCGGTTCTGCACTGCAGAATGAAGCCTTAACCATTTCAACATCCTCTTGGCCCAGGAGAATATCTGCATGTCTGAAAAGCAATTTTAAAAAATCAATTTGTCCTCTATATTCTATAAAGGCATTTCTTTAATCCAGCATGGCAGAGCCAACTGTGTAATAAGACACTTCTCCTTCCATACTTTTTAAATATTACTTTCCCAAGCTATAGGTAAAAAGGTCTTGATCTGCAGGAGATAAGGGTAGCAGATTGTCCAGTAATATGGATCATTTTTCTTGCCTGTCTGGAATTTTTATTACCATGCTAAATCCTCCACAGAGCAAAGGAAATGACGGGGAAAGCATTGACAGCATTCTCCAGTGCCTGCTGAGGTCCTTAGCCTTTAAATATTTCGGGCAGCATCTCTGATTCAGAATGGAAATGGACAAATGAAAACATGAACTGAGTTCTTCAGGATGGGAGTTGCGGGAAGAGCTCGAGATGAGATTTATCAGGGTATGGAATAGGTTTCTAGTGGAAAGTTATGGCAAATTAGCCTGAATATAGTACTCAGATATATGGCAGGAGGCAATTCCAGAGAATTATGGCAATAAGCAAAGTAGCCTCCAGGTCTTTTTCATCTGGACAGTTTGGGAATGAGTCTGTGATTGGTTTCTCTCGTGGCACAGTCTGTAGCTGGTAAGCAAGGAGGAGAAAAAAGTCAATATTATTTTTTTAAAAGTGTTCCCATTATTTTGCTCTCTGGCCAGTGCTCATTACTGTCTAAGTCAAGTTCCCCACTTACTCTGTAGCACCCTGGAAACAATCTCGGTTGTAGAAACAACCAATAGCCTCCTGGAGCTGGTGGCAGGAAAGCAGGGCAGAATCAGGAGGGAAAGACCAAAACTGCTCGTCTCATCATTCCCCTCCTTGCTATAAGAGCACTCAGCTCAAGAGAACATTTTTCTGAGGCCATGTTCAATCTGCTGCGGTTTTAAAAGTCTCGAGTGATGGGGAATATTTTTCTCACCACTTACTGGGAAGTTGGAGTGTGCCAGCTCCAACTAATAAATACCTGCTTTGACCGTGACATTTACTGCTCCACTGAGCTCAGTGCACAAGTTAACACTCACATCCCAAAGTCAGTTCTTTAATTATCTTGTCCTTCCCCCAAAGATTTTTTCAGGAGTTCTGATGATGTCCCAGACAGATGAGGTACACCAGTGAAACAGGTTTTGCCTTCAACAAGAGTTTCTGGGCTCCTGAGGACACCTGACACGTCAGGAGGAAGAGACTCAGCAGTGCTTTCAGTTCTTGTTCCTCCGACCCCCACAAGGTTTTCCTTAAAATCCATTTGCTTGAGGGATATTCAAGTTTTATATCACACACTCAAGAGAAAGAAAGAAGCAAAATCCTCCCTCGAACAATGTTCTGTATTATTGAAGGCAGTTTGGGGAAAAGATCTTGTATCTAGGACAGGGTAGAATATAAATTAACATGGAAAGGACAAGAGGAAGTTTAACACAGTGCATGGATTCCAGGATTTTTTCATTATTAAATTATTGCTTCTTAAAGAGACATGGACTCTTCATCCTTCTTCACAGATTTTCCACTGGAAATGTTTTATTAGCAGTCACAAGACAGGGAGAGAAGAGACCAGAAGATCCTATGGCTCTTTAATTGCACCTTTTCTTCTGTCTCCTTCATGAAACATTATAGGGAATAAATAAATATAAATTTCATACTTGTGGAATGATACCTTCTTTATATGCAGAAATTAATTATAAATCCTTCCAAAGTAAATCCTTATGATCTCATCAAATTACTGCATTCAAAATCATCATAAAAATATCTTTCCATGTGAGACTCTCAAATATATGAAATGCAAATTAATTCTCAGAAAACCAGCCTGAATGAATGCATTAAGCCTATTCCGTGGGTGGTTATACAGACACTTTGAAAATTTTTTGTTCACATCTTCAATCACCTACGGTGGCACAACAGTAAAACCCTCAAGCCCTCCATCTTATTTGTTGCAACCATGGCACAGGAATCAGACAGGAGACTTTGAAACAAAAATAATCAGAGATTACATTAAAATATTTTATTCCTGGGCACCTGAAGTAAAAAAAAAAAAAAATCCACAAAAGACTCAATATGTTGTTTGATCAAATAACTCTTTAGAGGTAGATGCAGAAGGGAGCATCTCTATTTACCTTGAAAAAGCTATCCAGCGTACATAAAATCAAGGTGAAAAAATATCTACTAGCACTAATCCACAATACTACCAAAATGTCTGAAAATGCACTTTCCTGGAAGATTTAATACTTTATCTAAAGGTAGGCAGGAATTTCAGACAGAGGCCTGTCAGTGTTTTCATTAACTTAAATGATGGAAGACTGTACTCATATAAAACTTACAGTGTACATTAAACCATCAAGGGTAACAACATTCTTGAAGCCAGAATTAAGATTCAAAATGATCTTGACAAATTGGAAAGATGGTCAAGATTCAGTGAGATGACACTGGGCAGGTGGCAATGTCCTGTTCAGTCTCACAAGAGAAGAACAAGATCTTTCGGTTTGTGAACAGTGCAGGACTGTGGCAGGAGTGCAAATCTCGTATCAGTGTTTGGTAACACCACGGGCATATATAAAACATGAGAGGTTATTATTTTTTGGTGCTTGGCACTGATAAAAGTCTCAGCAGGAGAACATCACGCAGGACTAAAGTATCTTAAAAAAACAACCAACTACAAACCAACAATCTAAACAAAATCTGTGGATAAATTGGCAGGAGTTGAGAAGCGTCAGGAGTAATAGGAGTTTTAGCAAACATCTCTGCATAAAGACAGAATAAGTTGCAGCTTTTGTTTGTTTGTTTGTTTCCAGAAGAGAGAGAGAGAGATAGAGAGAGAGAGAGGAAGAAGAGAGATGGGAATAATTACAATTTTGATACTGAGAGTACATTTTTAATCTATACTTCATTAAACATCTAAAGATGCAACTGAGGACAAACCAACCCCACAAGGCTGAAGATTGTGATCAGTTTGTTTTGCTTAGCAGATATATAAAATGAGTTTAAAACCAAACAGCCACAAGTGCAAGATAAAAACTGTAACTCAGTCCATGCTCAAGACATCCTTCTGTACCATTTTTTACTTCTCAGAAACATCGTGGTACTTGTGCAGAGCAACAAGGAAGGAAAACATTGGAACTGACATTAATCATACATTATTCTCCACTTCAAATGTCCAAAAAATTATCTACATTATTCACCAGGTTTGACACTTGCCACAATAGTAAAACAAAGAGTATTCTTTCCTTTTTGTGACTCAACCTACAAAACCTCTCTCATTACTGAGGACAAGACACCAGAATTAAGATTACATCCAGCCTCAAACAACAAGCTCCACAAAATTCTCTCCAGCTCTTCTTTCCCACACTTCTGGCACACAACATTGGTTAAGAGCCTTTAGATGCTGAATCCCATGTAATGCTGTTAAGAGCAATAACTACCTCTGCTGACATGTTTTAAGGAATTTTCAGTCAGAGTTAATAAAGGTAAGCTGTATTAGGTTTGAAAAAAAAAATTTGAGCCAACACTCCAAGGAGAGGGCTTTTTTCCATTTTTCAAACATGTCTGATTTGTATATTTAACAGTGGCATTGACTAAAGACTGGAAAACTTTTACCCTCAGCGGTGGAAATGTAAATGGTATTCATCTTTAGATCTAAGCAAATTAAAGTGCACAATTCCTGTGGGCTCTCATAATTAGATATTTAAGGTGGATTTTGGAGCAAAAAATTCACACAGATCTGCTTTAGGCGCTGTCATAACCACTGAGTGCTAAGGATACAGATAGCATTTAGGAATTTTGGTCTTAATGAAAAGCTATGGGATTGACAACCTAAGTGCTATTCCTCTGGAGACATCTCTACCTTCTGGTGGAGTTTTTGAAAACCCTTTCCTGGGTGTCTCAGTGGTTTATACAGCGCCTGTTCGGGCTGAGCAACACCAAGTTCTTTGTTAATTAACCTTTTCAAACACATCATTTAAACACAGAACGAGTATTTGCAATCTTGGTTTTGCTGAGCATTAACTCCAAGCAGGTGACATGCTCTTGGTGTGAAAAGGCAAGACTACAAAGCAGTTGTCCAGAAAATTAGAAAATTCTGAAGAGGAAAGAGAATACCAGGGAGTGACTCTGGCTCACAGATTTTTGCCTAGGGAAATTAAATAATGGGAAGTTATGGGGAAAGGTCGAAGAATGAATGACCACATGGCAAAAGAGAATAAAAACACAGGATGCATTTAGAGCTGCCTTCTGAAATACACTTCCTGCTTCTTCTGCCCAGGAAAAAGCTGTAGTTCAACAAGAAATTAAACTTCTGCCATTTACATGCCTCTTGCCGCAAGAGAGAGGTCCAAGCAGTATTTATGCTGCACCTGCTGATATTTTATCCTGCCTGAGCTATTCATTACCAGGACACTGCCAGAAGTACTAAAATACAAGGTATTCAGCCTAATATTCAGCTTTCTGTGGGTCCTTCCTCAGAGTAAGGGTCTGTGTGTTATTTAATGTCTGATCCCAGTCCCTGGTGCAGCCTGGCCCGTGCTGCTGATCTCAGCTGCTGGGGGCTGGTGATGGCATTTCCTGAAAGGAATTTCTGCTCAGTTTGGATGAGGATGAAAATTTTCTATAGATCGAGCGCTGGAAATCCCTTAAAGGAGCAAAAATCCCTTAAGGAACTAGAAATGCCTCTTCTGAGCTTTCCTTGCCTACATTTATCCTCTTTCCTTCTCTTATTTCTGTCCCTTTTGCTTTTGTTCAGTCTCTCACAGTAACAGAGCTGGATGATCTCCCATGGCAGGCACAGGCTCTGAGCAAAGCACGCTGAATATTGCAGTGTCTCTATTGAAAGGACTCCTAGTAACCAAAAAAATACACCTAAAGAATGTCATTGAAGCATCTGTCGTGCCTCCCTGGATCACTGCAGAGTAAACCTGACCATAATACTGGGTTTCTTCACGGCAATATTTGTGGGCAAAGCACATATTAAAAAGAAAAGCAGGTATTTTTAAATAAAAACACAATAAACATTAAAACAAACAATCAAAGAAACAATAAGCTCTTCTCTCACTAAAACAGTTTGGGAAACAAACTTCTTGGATGCCTTGCTGTGTTAGTGAAGTTTCTCCTGAAAGGAAGCTTTGAACAAGGCATAACAATCTTGCTTCTTCTCAAAGCTTTCCCTGTGGAAAACACATCACTTGGTCTTGTGGAAGTGGCTAATTCAGCAAGAGGGGAAGCGAGGCCAAGAAGAATGGTAAACAGTTCCTTTCACACCTGAAATAGAGATCTGCTGCTGAACTGGATAAAGCCAAAGTGGGGTGTCAGAGCTGCTCACGGTTATCAGCCCTCCCCAGGCACACGCCTGGGGTGTTCAGGGACAGCCTCTCAGGGGACACAGGCAAAGCAAACGAGGCTGCTCTGTGAACCAAAACCCCCCTCAGCACTGGCACTGCCCATGCCTCATCTGAAGCAAAAAGAGCTGGTTTTGTTGTAATGCATATTCACTCATTTTGAATTGTTTCCAAAGTCACCTTCTTGTCCCTGGTGCATCCTGCCTGCCATTCCCAGTCCTGTCCTGTGAAAAGACAGAAAAAACATAGTGACCAAAGCAAATTCTGTTCTCAGCTCTGTCCAGCACCATGTGCAGGCTTCATTTAAACCTATGCCATGATGGTATTTGGCCCCATGTTTTCATGGTGTTTATTTTCTTCCCCTTGGCCAAGTGGAGCTTCAGTGTCCTACCTCCAGGATCCTCCCCATGTGTTCCCTTGTTTCTACCCCAAGCCTTTGGGACATCAGCTTTTCAGAGAGAGTGCTCTCCCTTTTTAGGTCTGCTTTACTGTAGGACCATTCAAATGATGTGATGTGAGGTAGTGGAGGATAAAATGAGAGTTGAACTGACTGCTTCTCTTTCCTTTATTTTGTATATTCTCCATTTTTATGGTTTAAAAAATTTGTAAATATAACCCAGAGCTTGAATGTCACCCTGCTGAAGGGGAAATATTAGCAAATAATGTGAATTTAGGTACTTAAGCAAAGCATGTACAATAACATTGTAATGCCTGAACCAATATTCTGCAATCCTTAGAATTAGTGAAGATAATTAAAATGTTATTTTAAACAGACTGAAACACTAATTATTGCTTTAGCTGAGATTCCATTTATAGCAAGTTATATTTAACATTTCATTAAAAAGGGAAATGCAAGAGGTATCATTCATATCTACTTTGTGGGGCAGCAGTAAATTCAATTTATCAGTAAGGTATTCAAATTAATACAAAATGAGCCAGTACATTTACCGGAAAAAAAACTTCTTGTCTTTTCTGAAGCTCAAAGAAACCAGTAGCAAAAGAAAAAAAAAAAAAAAAAAAAAAAAAAAAAAAAAAAAAAAAAAACCTCTATTACAGCTCAAATTCAAGGCAGCAAATGACAGGATTTTTCCTCTCTACCCAAGACAGAAACTCAAATAAATAAAAAACTAAATATCAACAAGAAAATCAGTTCTTTCCTCATTCACTAAACTAAACCACTCCCTGTGTTTGATGAACTCAAAGAGAAAACCAGTTTTCTTTCTAACCCAAAGATCTAAAGAAGACTGCCTGCAGAGTGAGGAATGTCCGAGATGTTTGAGAATTCTCTCCATAAGTTGTACCCAAATATTTTTGCCTTGAACAAGAGAGCATTGGAAAGAGAGCATTTGTGGAATTACAGAATGTTGCAGTTGCTGGCTCTTCCAGCACCAGCTTAACCTGCTCCCTGCAGGTTTTCTCTTTGCACAAGGCCTCTGAGGACTGGGATTACTCCTGTCAGCTGGAGTTACAGACACTTAGGAACAAGAAGAACAGAAAATCCCAACCTCTGCAAGCCAACCTCATCTGCCTCTCAACCAAGACTCGCCCAGACCTTATGACCTAAACTCCCAGTGCAGCCCTCCTAGCGTGGAAACTAATGCCAGGCAAAGAGGAATCCTTCCTAGCAGTACCCCAGGGCTGTGCTCCCTAGAAATCCTTACCCTCATTGATCCAGATTTCCTTAGAAGAGCTTTGCTCCCAAATATTCTCCTCCATCTCAAATGGGAACTCAGAACATTTGGGAAGTGCAGCAGCCTGTTCTTTGGAAGGTTGTACCCCACAAATTGTTTTTCTTGAATCTTGCCTGCAAATCCCATGTGAACATTCAAGAATCTTTCTGCACAGCTGGTGAGGTTAAATTCTTCCCAAAGCTTCTACTGTTTTTTTCCTCTTGTTCCCATTTTTTGCTGTTACTGGCTGTCTCTCCTCTTCCTGGCTTTGTGGCAACCATGCACCAGTCACCTCTTGGGGTTTTCTTACTGTCATTTAATTATGGATTTTGAAGTACATACCCTAAACTTGGTAAAAACTCAGACCAGCCAGTGTTTTGAGAACAGAGCTCACTGGATAGGGCTTGGATCTTCAAAGACCTGGATTCCTCTCCTGTCTCTAGACCAGGCACACTCAGCAGCTGTGGATAAATCGTATCTTTGTCTATTTGGTATTAATTTTCAAACATTTTTTAGATTAGCATCATCCATTCCCATGTGCTTGTGTAGAACCTGCTATGATGTGGCCCTGATTTCACTTGAGTTTACTGATGTATGAAGGAATAACTAGATTTCACAGGGAAGACAAAGGCGAAATCAGTAGAACAACTGGCAGTTCTTATTACACAATACTAAAATTGAATCTCATAATACACACTTATTTCTTAGCTAGTTCTGTAAGACCTAGTCAAAAATTATGTCCTATTGTAGTCTATGGATGAAATCTAGCAAATAGCCTCAATTTTTTAAAACCAGATGAAGCAGGAAGGGTAAAAAAAAAAAAGCAGTTATGTATGTTGAGACAAGGAACCAAGTTAATTTGCTTATTCTTGGAAGAGTGCAGTGATGTTCTTCCAGGTTTAGAGATTATTTACTTTCTGAAATACGTTTTAGAGAGTGTATTATGGTCATATTCACAATTGGCCCCAGAGAAAGACACGTACTTGGAGCTTGTTCAGGGTAATTTAATCAATCTTATACGAAAAAGCAACAGCCAACCATTATGGCCCAAGTCAATACTAAAATGATTTCCCAAAACTCATTTCAAAGTCACTTCCAGGAATCAACTGGTAGCTTTGAAACACTGAGGCTCAACGATAAATTTAATTTTCTCTAAAGTCTGTAATTGAGCTTTTTTAAAATAAAAATTACGGTTTACTGCCATTCCTTTAATAAAATACTGTGCTTTGGGTGGCATGTCATTGTGTTCCTGGTAACTCCTCATTTTTTAACATAAATCAGTATATTTGGTATGGTTGGTACCACCTCATAATGACAAGCAATACTAATTTTGTAGAGGCAAAACAAACACATGGCATATATTTAATCTGCCTGCCTACCTACCAGATGGAGAAAAGGAGGGCCAAGACACTGATGGAGTAACTGTTTAATCACATCAGCTTGGTGGCTTATTTATAACCACAAACAAAGTCCACTTGCACCTTTGGGAACTCACCATGTTTTCTCCCAGCTTCTGGAAGTGCATGGTGGTCAAAATTCCGGTTACAGATGAGACAGATACCTGATATGATCATGGCATAACAAGGAAATTCCATCTTTGTGACTACTGGCTCACCTGGATACCTGTATCATAACTACTTGAGAGCTAAACTGATCCATTTCAGAATACCTCTGATTAATGCAAAAATTCTCATGTTTTGATAACTTTTTCTTCTAAGTTCCATAGATGTATCACAAGTACCTCACAGCTATTCCACAGACAGCATCACTTACCTCAGCAAGACGTTTATTCAGGTACAGCCAATGGATATTTTGACACTTTCTCCTTCACGGGATAAAGGTTTGCTCAATGACAAAAGGTTTGCCAGATTTTGTCTCATTTTTGAGTACTTCAGCTCCTGTTTAAATCAATGAAATTATTTTGTGGGATATAAAGACACCCAGAGGAGCAGAAAATGGCAATTGTTTGTCTCAGAATACTTGGTGTGGGAGAGGGCTCAGATCCTGTAGCACTGCTGACTTGTTGATATTTGTCTGCAAAAGGGGAAAAATCCAACTCCTGCAAGAAAACAGAGTTACTCCCTGTCTAGTCTGTGTCACTGGGTTGTCACTGATGTGAGCTACCTACCTAAACAATCCTCACATGCTCTGCAAATCAGAGAAATCGGACTCAGGGGGAATATTAGGGAACAAGAAAAGGAGAGAGATGGATTGGAGGGAACAGTTGGGATCATAAACAACAAAAAAATCCCATATATTTTTCCAGGACTGTAGGAATGCCAGCATTTCCTTGTCTCATTAAATGTGTTCAGGAACATCTTGCATATTTTTTTAATTCCTCTGTTGAATAATGGATTTTGTCTGCCACTGCTTCAATTTTTCTTTTATTTTCTGTCGCACTGGGTTTTGGTTTGGTTTTTGTGGGCTTTGGTGGGTAATGAAAGGAGCAAAAAGTGAGAGAGAGGATATGAGAAAGAAAAAATCTTCAATGATCCATTAAAGATATTACTAATATTGTTATTAGTAATTACTATATGACTATAGTACTTACTACAATAATTACTAATATAGATAGTATAGTAAGATTACTATAAACTCTACTTACAACTTTAACTCCAGAAAAAAAAACAAGAACAAAAATTTTTCTCTCTTTCCCTAATTTTTCTGGGGTTCATTTCGAAAAAAAAAAATAGAATCACATGGAAATATTAATATAAATATGATACCAAAAATAAGCTGCAAATTTAAAAAGCCAATTATCTTTAGATCTACTTACCCAAGCATTGGATGCATTTTCTACTGCATAGCCTTTTAATAAGCATTGGTTTTCGATAAAAATGATAATTTTTTTATCAGAAAAAACCCAGAATTTAGGGGGCTGGTGGAGAAAGCACTGGGTGAGGTTGTGTGGGCTTTGCTTTGCAGACAGCAGCACCAGACCATCATGTTGTTGCTTCTGGCCTAAAACCCATGAGCCAATGAATCACAGTGATGGTGCTGCTGCCAAGTCAATTAGCAGCACATAATCCAGGAGAAAGAATTAATTATCACATATTCACCTTCTGCCTTGGCATCTGTGGAACTTTCTGTTGGGTCATTTACCTGTGCTGGACTTCGGGTGTTTCGCCCAAATCACTTCATCTCTGGCCTGGGGATTTAGAAATCTATAGAAACAAAAAACTTTGGCTCTTATAAATTTCCTAACTTGGATACTTTGGCTGACAATGGACACAGGGTTTATATAAGGATTTGACACCAAGTTTTCCCTTCCCTTGCTATGGATATGTGAGGCAGGAGGTTACTGGGACCAAGGGAACAGCTCCAGAATCCTGCTTGGACCTCCGAAAGACCTCTCAATTTCTTGTTCCAACCTCCAGAAAAAAAATTATCCAGTGCTTTTAAGCCTCTGCTCTTGATGAAAATAAATTATTATGACTTTTACTATTCACAGAGCCACCAGAATTTTTTCCTCTTTAAAAGAAGCATTTTTATTTTGGTTCTTTATGGGTTTTGCACAAAGCTCCCTATGGTGAGCTCAAGCAAAGTGAAGAGTGAGCAGGATACGCAAGGGTTCTGTCCCCTCTCAGATCCAATAAAAGGATCTATAACAGATGGCTAATCACAAAGATAACTATTAACCAATCCTAGTAATGCTGAGCTCTTCCAAAAACATCATGGAGGGGTATTCTGGCACACTGTGTTCCAGCTCTGCAGCTGAAATGAGCCAAACATGCTCTGCCCTAGGCTGGTGCAGAGATTGGAAAAACAGAATATCTGGTGTCCTGGTGGCTTATTTTGATTCTCCCTAATTGCAACCCTTTATCAGCCATGGAGCTTTATTCAGGACCAGCAAGGGCTGAATAATTGGATTTTCTTGGCAGGTAACCTTTCTTACTCTGCCAATTAATCCAGAAGAAAAAACAGGGCTACTGATCTCCTGTGAGAAGAAACACCCAAGTGATCAAAGACTGGATTCCCTCTCCCAGCACTCCTGCCAGTGACTACTGTGATGCATATGTGGGCATACTGCTCATGCACCATAAACGGGCACATTACTGGGTTTTTCATTCATCTGGAAGTTCAGTGTGAGAGATGGAGGTCCTGGATGTTCATAAATATGGAACAGATGCCCAATATAATCAAATTTAGCCTGAAAAATTCTGGCTGAAGAAAAGAAACTTGTGTGGTAAAGGAATACAAAAATCTTAAAAGTCTTGTGCTGTGATGGGCAGGCCAGTGCTTTTCCCTGTGCTCTCTGGCCAATAAGTCTTAAACCCTTTCCTGCAGCTCCCTGTGTTCCATAAGATTGTCTCCCCTCTCCTTCTCCTGCTCCCACAGTTTCTGTCCTAGGTACCTTTTACAGAGAGTGAAGTACAGGTGAGCACCTTCTCAGGCTGACAGGAACGTTGACTGTGGACAGCATCTCCCTGGAGGAGCAGAGCAGCTCTTGGACGGCTGCAGAGGTGTGATCCCACACACTGCCTGTGGCAGGAGCTCAGGGCTGCTGGGGGCTGTAGCACATTCCCAGGAACACCCACATCTACCCAGGTGGTTCAGTTTTGGGTGACTCATACCCCTCTTCCCCTTCCGAGTCAATCCACCCTTCAGTCAGTGAGTTCTGCATCAGGAAGATTTGGGGTTGTTTTGAGGGAGCTAAGGCAGGTTCGAAATAAAGACAGAGATTCTTTTTCTCCATGTTCCTGAGCCCTGGAGCAGGACCAGCCATAGGTGTCCCCTTTCAGCCCTGCATGGCTCAGCTGATAAATAGGATTCCTTCTCTCCATCGAGAGGTTGTTCATTTATGTGCTGCCTGCCCCAGGGAGCAAATCTGAGCCATCCAATTTGTCCACCTCGCTGCACAAAGAACCCCGTGCCCTAATCTAGTTTTGTGCTCATTCCTGGCAGCTGGGCTCACAAAGGCAGGAGCTGCAGAGAATAAACCAGGGGCTGGCTCTGGCTGAGCCCGACATCAAGAAGAGGAGCTGTGCTTTGGATTCTCCGCTGCTGATCTTCAGCTAATGTAAATCAACTTGATCCTGCTGGCATCAGTGGAAATGAGCTGATTCGGGCCATTTATAGCTCCTTCTTGTTTACTTACTGCATCCTAATGACTGCCAGGCACAAAAACACCTGACTGAGGACATTACACACAAAGGCTTTATACCCTTAATGTTTTGTTCGGTTAAAGACTAACACAGACGAGGACTTTACCTTCTAAAGAGAAAGCCAAGCCCCTGAACACTTAGCACTAATAAGGTGCTTTTCAGTTTCTAAGTGCTTTACAAACATTAATTAATTATTCCTTTCAACAACACTTGGTTATTTTCAGTTACTGGAGTGCATGTTTACCGAGTTAGCTCCGTTCGTGCACGGCACATTGTTGGCAGCAGGCAGGAGCATAAATTGATCTATAAGCACACGCTGTAATTTGCAGCAGATTTGCTTCACCAAACACCATCAGTGCAGCTCCTGAAGCAGCTTGGAGGAGTGACCACTCCTCCTCGTGTCCTGTGGCGGGGATAACCTTTACCTTCCCCGCTACGCTGAGCAGAAACAGAGAATCTGTTCGCTGCACGATTTAGCTAATTCCATGGAAACATATGTCAAACGGGAGCTGCACACAGCTGCAAGAAAGTAGCAGCAAATGTTGTGTGTGTCACACAGAATTACCCGTTACACTACAGAAATGACATAGAGAATAGGCAGATTTCTGGTCAGTGAGGTGGCCACGGTGAGCCAGCAGAATTTACAGCTTGCAACAGTTATCAAAAATACAAAATACTCCTCATCTGTATCCAGAGGCTGACAACAGCCAAAGGAAAAAAAATCTAACCCAAAAATCAGCCAACCAACCAACCAAAAGAAGAAGCACGACATATTACCAACCTTAACATGGCCAAGATCCACTGGAAAGGAAGATGACCAGAAAACAGGAGATGGAGTCTCACATCCTCACCTCAAAATGAGGGTGGTGAAACAGTGGAACAGGTTGCCCAGAGAGGTGGTGGTTCCCCCATCCCTGGAAACACGCAAAGCAGCTTGGATGGGGCTCTGATATAGGGGAAGGTGCCCCTGGTCACTGCAGAGAGTTGAACTTGATGACCCTGAAAGGTCCCTTCCTCCCCAAACCATTCTGTGGCTCTACAATTCTCTGATTCAATGATCCCTCCTCTGGTCACACCAAAGATGTGACCCACAACTTGGCTTTCTAGAAGACCAGCCTTAGCCACTGAGGTCTCATTTATTTTCCCATCCCTGTTTCTCTCTGCCCTCACACCACATGCCAAGCAAAGGAATGTTTAGTGCTGCCTGGGCCTGTGTGTTTCCACTGGAACTGAGGATTTCAGTGAACTGTGACAGATAATAGCAACTATTACCATGGACAATACCTCTGCAATAAAAAACAAGGTCTTGGGAAGTGTTAAGACATCACTTTTTAATTAGACACACCCATAATTTCTCCAGACTTCTGATATAAAATGCTGAAAATACCAAGCTGATCATAATCATCAGCAGAAACCAGGGACAACCTTCTGCAGTGTGTCCTTGCCCAGGTCCTGGTTAGTGAGGGGCTGGTACATGGTAGCAGAGCACCAAACCCTGCATGCACCCAAATCTCATTTTATGGAGCTTTCAGAGCACACTGCCTGCTGCCAGCACTAAGGTGGCTCCAGCTGTTTCCTTTGACTTTCTTCAAACTCTCTGCTCTGGGCAACCAAGGACATGGCTTAGCATCATGTACACACCAGGAATTAAAATTGCAGAGTCAGGAACTCAGTCTCTCAGTATCAGTAACCTGCACCCTGGGAGGGATAAGGGAACACCAAACTTGATTGCTGTGAGACATACAGCCTAATTAATTAGCCACCGTTCACCGGGTTCATATTTGAAGTGTTTTGTCTGCAGGTGGAGCTGTGCTGGCACACACTGGGAATGTACAGTAGGTCTCCAAACAGCAAGAAAATGGGTTGGCAAATAGACTCTTTTGCCTGTAGACCTGTATCCATACCTGGGCTTTTGCAAACGCTGCGATTTTCTCACAGCAAATCCTTCAGCTGCATGAAAGGCCTGAGAATGGTTACTGAGCATTATCTTCAACATGGGTGTTTACAGCTCCCAGCACCTCTCCTGAAAGAATCTCACTATAAGTAATACACAGGTATTTACTGGAATCAGGAAGAAAAAAAAATCAGTCTATTTTCAGTCTGAATAGCTAAAATTGGGCTCTGGGATTCTTCAATGCTTTGCTTGGGAAGAAAACAAAACCCCCTCCTGCTGCTGAGTTCTAATTTGCCTCCATCTATGCTGGGTACAAAGAAATGGTGAGGTAATCAGACACATTTCTGTGTCTGCTCTGCAAATACACCAGCCCTCATCTGAGAAAATGGCACACTGCACTGATGCAAATAAAAGATTTGGGATGATACTCATTCATCCCAAAACAAACGCAAAAAATAAATTCTTTCCTGAAGTGTTTAGAGACAAGAGTCATTTTAGTTAATGAAATACAAACATCTCTATCTATGGAAATACTATGTAATTTTAATCTTTAAAATTCTCTGCTTCTGATATATAATTATATTGCTACTTCTGACTTCAGCAGGTTGTATGCAGTCACAATTTTTCTTCATGTTCTTTATATAGTGAAGAAAACAAAACGTGTCATATTCTAAAGGATATCTTCTCATTGCTTACAGACACATACATATCAATATAATTTTGCATCGATCCTCTGTAAAATATTTATATCTTAAAGGTACAATGACCACTGTAATACCACATGAGACCTCAAGATAAATGTAATAGTGCCACAGATGTAGATTAAGTAGTTTTTTGAAGGAAATATATTGAGAATTGCACAAAGGGTCCCAACCAGTTGCATGCAGAAGCAGTATAAAATCCTTCCTCCAAGGAAGGGACACACCAGAGCAGTGGATCATCTCTTCTACTACTCTCCATTGCTAGCCAAAACTAAAACTTCTAGAGCAAGGGGCTAAATCTTCATGAAGAATGTGGAATTAGATGGGTACAGTTAAAATACCTTTCCAAAATTCATCAGGAAAATATGTGGCTCAAGCTCTGCATCAAAACATGAGGGAGTTTTATTCCTTTCTGAAATTAACTGCCCCTGGTCCCAAACTCATTTTAAATAATTCACCCATGGATGTTCTCTTTATTCTAAATATCCCCAAAGTTTCAGACATTTGTTATGATTTTGGTCGCTGCTACATTCCTGGCAACATGAAACACCAACTAATTTAACACATATCAAAATTATTTTCCTCCACCTTTTGAGTTCACTGAGTATTACCTACCCCCACATGAGAAATGCAGCCAATTAATACAGTCTCCATAGCAATGACTTGTACAAAAACATCCAAGCCCAACAGCAATTTTCAACAATGTAAACCTGTGATTTCTTTACGCCATGGAAAATTTCTTTCACCTTTTTTTTTTTTTTTCTCCTATGAAGGAACCAAGAGATAACTTCCATTTGCCTCTTGTGATTTTGTAAGCAAGCAGAGCAGGGGAGAGGAACATAAGAAACATGTTCACTCTTGCACTTCTCCAAATGTGGGTGTTGGATGTGTTTGTAACATAACTCGTTGCAGCCGATTGGCACCAAGCCCCGACACGCTCCCTGTCTAATAAAATGTGTTTCTCTTGATACCAAATTCTAACCAGGGCAACTTGCTTGATGTATTCTAAATGTAAAATATGTTGAACATCCTAGACATTGAATATGTGAAAAGGATCATTATTCAGGGGCTCCTAATTAAAGCTTTGTTTCGTGTCATTATTTGTATGGTTTTACATGATTCCTGCTTGCTTGAGTGAAAGTGTCTGGTGTTGGAAATTGTCACATTTCTCTCAGAGAAGAAAAGCAAAGAGCAGTGCTGCATTCAGGAAAGCCCAGATATAATGGCTTGTTTGTTTGTTTGTTTTTCTTTTGGAAAATTCTGCGCTGTTTGTTAGGTTGTAAATTATTGATTTATTTGGTGATTTACTTTGCAGCAAATTGAAGTCATATGGAAGCTAAATACAGTTTCACTTAAGTTAATTATCATGATGGGAACTATAAAGCTTCAGAAATAGACAATTGCATTTACTTGACATATATACTATATATTCCTCTCCCACAACACATACTCCCACTATTGAGTAAATGTAACTTAAATTACATTTATTTCATTAACAGCTGCAACATCTGTGCCTGTGAAAGCTTTTAGGTGCTATGAAACAATGGCATGGAAATATTTTAGGCTCTCCTGGTTTCCATGTAGGGAAAGACCCCCCCCCAAAATGATGTGGCCACAGAGGGTCTAAACCAACAAGTTGGGGTGGGGACACCATGACCTCTCCCCTTTTTTCACTGAAAGCCAAAATAAAATTAGTGAAACATCCACTGAACTACTTTTCTTTTTCTGTACTTGTTGGGGCCATAGATATTCCTAAGAAAAATAGATTTGGAAGGTAAAAACTGGAAGCTTAGTGAGAGTGTGGAATGTGGGCTGCAGTGCACAGAGATCTCACCTGTACATCACTGGAGACACGGGTCAGTGCCTGGAGTTTCAGGGCTGCTCCCATGGCTCCCCCAGAGAGAAGGGAGTTAGTTTGACTTTTGGCATGGATTTTCTAGAAATAAAAGTACACTACAGCAGAGATCTGCCTCAGGATCCCACATAAGTGATTGCACACGGAGCAGGATGCAGATGATCTGAAAGGAAGTCCCAGAGGCACAACAGATTTTGGGATGCTGGCTACAAATTTTAGTATGTTACAGCTAATGTTTAAGATGACTAGGCAGGATAAATCTGAAAATCCCAATCCAGCTGTCTCTGTACCATGAAATCCGTGCTGCTGTGGGTGTCCTACCCGCTCAGATTCCAACTTGGTGTGAACAGCCAAGGTGCAAAAGCCTGTACAAATGATATGCCAGAGCTCATGTCTACATCAGGGCATGGAGGAGCAATGGGGCTCCTATCAGTGAGGGCCAGAACCACAGACTACACAACATCACATTCCCACACTCCGGACCAGCCTCACAGGGGAGGTCTGGGTGCCCTGAGATCGTCTCTCAAGGATTCTGGACTCTCTCCTGTGAAACTGATCATCTGAAAACCTTGACTAATCTGAAAAGAGATCCTTCCCACCCTGAGCCCTTGCTTAATGAAATCAGTATTCCAGTCAGCTCCATCACTAGGAAAAGCAGCTGCAATATGCAGGGGAACATATTCCGTTTTCCCAGCTCCATGTGCTAGCATTTTGCAAATGAAATTTTCTCTGACTTTTAGGCTATATGAAATCTTGAAATTAAAATGAAATACAATTGTCAGTGAATGGAAAGTACTACTTTTTGGCCAGCTCTATTTCTACATATAAAACATTCTAGATGTCCCAAAGTGTCTTTGATGCCATGTTGAATTATTTCCCCCTTTCTTTTTTTATTGAGATCTCCAAAGCCAGCTGCTTTAGGGGTTCTCAGTGCCCAAATTCCCACTCATTATTTTATTTGACACTCAGATCCCTTGAGCAGCACTGAAAAATTACTAAACCTTAATATCTGTGTGAGACTTCCAAACAAGAGCTACAATGAAGAAACTGGTCTTGGCACTAAAAACCAATGAATATGTAAGACAAATTGTATCTGGAGAGAGCAAACACATTAAAACAGGCTACCAGTAGCATCTTTCAAAAGATATCTAATGTAAGCAGCATACTCTTCAATAGCTCAAGGGGCTTATAGTCAATAAATTTTACAGGTTGAGAAAAAAAAAAGTCAAAGCTGTGGTACAGTATGTTAATGGAAGCTGGAGTGCACTCCTCTTTTCAACCTTAGGACAGAGTTAATAGAGGGGAAATGACAAAATACATAAAAAGGAATACACAGGATTTGACAGACTATGTTTTTTTCTTTTAACTTCAAGGCAAACTACCAGACTATTTTGGTTTACAGATAAATCAAACAAAGAACTTTTATCAGTTTGCATAAAAGTCTCATTTTCAGCACTGCAAAGATTAGGCTTCAGAGCCTTATTCTGTATGTGTATGAGGAGGATTACAAGGGAAGTGGTGAAAGTAATGACCTTGCCAGGGATTAGCTTCCACTACTGTATGGTAAAATAGTTGTGTTTTCCATGCTTATGGATTAAGACATTCATTGACAGTTTCTGCAAAGTACTGAAAGTCACAGATACTTTCAGTAACAGGGTGATGACAGCAGCAGTGTCTGACAGCCCCGTTGCTGCCTCTTGACACTACCCATGGTGTGATGATGTTCAGCCCGGGGAGCCAGAGGACCCTCAGCCATGCCAGAGTTGTTTGATCAGTGCTTGTCTGACAAAAACGGTTTCCTTTTGGAATTCCCTTTATTTCACAGTTGTATGGTGTATGTGCTGTTGGTCATGCCAAATGCAAACGGTTTGACCCATTTGGTCTTTTTTGATTTTCAAGAGCTACACCTGACAGCTACACTGGGTTAAACCATCAGAAAACTGAAGTAGCTGGACTGTTCCCACTGAGATTCTCTTTCTTCAACCTTTTTTATTTTGCTGTTTCTATAAAACTCGTTGGAAGAAGACAGGAACTACACATGTGGGGCAACCAAGACCCTTGTTTTGGCTATGAGACGCTCAGTCTCTGCTCTGAATAAATGACTCTTTAGATTGAAAGCTGCTGCTCTGAGGAAGGCAGAGCAGAAAATGCTGTGGAGGCTCTTGAAGCCCAAGCTAATATCTTAATACAGAAGATATCAGGGAGAAAGCCTCTCTGAGTGAGTGACTCAGTGTTTCTGAAGACTCTCCAGCTAGCTTAATCTTCCCAAGGAAGTTGAAAATAAATTCACCAGAAAGGGTCAGCTGCTTGTCTCTGTGCCTGTAAAATGTGAACCATTTTCTGTTTACCCTGATGATATCATTTAACTTTTTAGATATATTGGAACCTATTTATCACGCACAATAGTGAAAGAAGAGATTCACTTTGTTTACTTGCTACTTACTCAGAGTAATCTCTATTGTAAAATAACTAGATAGAAGAGTAAAGACAACTTGGTTCATGAGAGAAACATTCCCATGAGGGACAGCACAGCACAAACTTGGTTAGTTTGCCTCGAGCTCACTCTGGTTGGGTTCTCCACACAAATAAAAAATGAGGGCTTATAGCAGCCTATACATATTTTCTTTCACTAGTGGAATTAGTTAATATATAATTATGTTCGACAGAGAAAGATTTCAAAGTCCTAGCCTCTGACTACCTGAATCATTTCCACTGTGGATGCAACACGTTAAGATTTTTCTTGAACAGTATTATCTGTCAAGTCTATTAGGATGTGTGAAATAGTGCCTGGGCTACTGCTCCCATTTCATGACGATGGAAAGTGAGATAAGCAGAGAGAAAAACCAACTGGACCTGGGTGGAGGTTTTTTGGAAGCATAGCACAAAAATAGTTTTAGACACGTCCATGTAAGGCATCCACCAAATTGAGGATTAAATCTTCACAATCATAGTGATGGGTATTGGAACTCCCAATCCCACAGACAATCCGTGGGCAGCAGTGTCCCTGCAGTGCCACAGGGTATAGCCAAACTTCATGAAAAGCAGTCACACTGGCAGTGGCAGCAGTCTGTCTTCAGAAGAACAGAGCACACAGTTCAAGCTGCAAAACTCATTCAGAAAACTGAAAAAAAACCCAAGGAGGTTAACCTCTGCTGAACTCAGTGTTGCTTGAAATGGTTTAAAAACTAGGCTATGTTTGCCCTGAAGATTTGTAGTGGTTGAGACACAAAAACTCTGAGCTTCAGCTTTGACTGTGCACACCAGCAACTGGCAAAAAATGAGCTGTCTACCCCGATCAAGGGAGAGGTTCTGGGACATGCAAGGGTATGAATGATACCAGCTCTCAATAAGGAAAGGTGTTCAGAACTAATCACCCAGGGAACATTACACGCTAATCAGAAAGCCCAATAGAAATAGGTATTTTCAATGTAAATAAAACAATCTCTTTCATGCAGCTGAGCTGAGAAATCTTTGTCTTATGTAGCTAGTTCTGCATATGGCTACAAATTCACTTTTTCTTGTTTTCTAATTACCCCTTCTCCCTGTTCATTCTTCGTTTCTTTAACATGACTATTATCCAGTGGACAGTTTCACGAAGACGACCTTAAGAACAGAGATCTCACTGTTTTCTAAAGAAAAGAAAAAACAAAAGGCTTCTTAGTGCTATATTTACCATACTAAACCCCAGGTGGTTACACCCAAAACCTGACTGCACTGCCTGACTTTTACAGGAAAAAGCAAAAGGCAAATATACTCTCTATATCCACAAACTGGGAAGTAGGAGAATGTTGTGCTTTCAGAAGGCATTAAAAAGGGGGAAAGATCAAATGTTTTAGCTTTTCTTTACTGTTGTTTAAAAGACGTAGAGGAAACACTTTTTCTTTTAGTGCACTTTTACCAAGTCTTTTGTTCAATGGTTCGGACCCATGAGAGCTGCTTTTAAAATCGTGGTGACCATTTCATATTCTAGAAAGAATCTGAACATGTTATTTCACATTCCAAAACATATCGACTTCCATATTACTTAACATCAAATAAAATATGGCTTATTATACCCATAAACCAAGAAAATTTTAAAACTCTGCATTCTTTTATATAAACTCATTTACCTGTCTAATCTATGTAATTCAGTAAAGAAACACGGTTTAATATATGGTCATAATAGTTTCTTTATGCCATACCAATCACAATTTCTAATTATAGATGGGCAAACAGCATTTAAAGTAGATGTGATCTGTCTTTGCTTTGTCTGACCTTTGCCTTTCAGTGACCTGGAAAAAATGTCAATTATTAAACCAAATTATTCAAAGGGTAGTACTCAGACAGAAAACTATCTCTCAGACAAATGGTATCATATATAGTAAGCAAGGTTAGATGGAGTCAGGATATTTAAAACTAGGTAATAAGAATCATTTTAGAATCAAAAAGGTCAGAAAAGATCATCAAGATCATCAAGTTCATTGAGTTTTTATCTGAACAAATATATAAACGTTAAGGTAATGATAGAAGTACAAACAAACTTGCCTTGTCTTTCCTTACAAAGTGGATTCCAGTACCTGTAAACATAAGTTTGGAGTAGGTGCTCAGTTCTGGTGGCCAGAATGCAGCAATGATCAGCTACAGGAAGACAAAACTGCCAAAGTAATAGAGTCCCAGCCTAGTGGAGAATACTGAGCAGTCTCTTGAGCTATTTATGCATCTGACAAACTTTGAGAAAAGTACTGGAACAAACCTCCTCCCTCCCAGGCCCATCACTAACAGACACCCAGCCAGACCCTTTGGCAATTGCCCAAAGTGCTGCCCAAAGCAGCACACAGCTGTTCCCTCACTGAGGACCTAAGACAAGCATTTTTATTTCCTGGAGCCCAAAGGTCTTCAGCACGATGGCTTCACAGGTGACACTATCTCACAAGGGACTGGATCCAGACCTGTTCTCAGAGAACTGCTCACAGGGCTGTAAGTCTGTGTCACCCTGTCTTCCATCAAACCCTCACACACTGAGGAGGCCATAAAATCCATTCAGTCTAGGAGATTTGTCTCATCAGCTCACAAGAATTGAAGCTCTGCAGGTCAAATCTTGATTCTAAATTGGATTCAAGTACCTTTGAAAGTATAAAATTATGAGAGAGCTCAGCATCATCATTATCATTAGCAACCACCCCTGCAAATGCTCCAGAAACGATGCTGACTGTTGCTTGGAAGGAAGTCAGAGAGATATTGCAATTACCAACTATGTTATATCATTTAAGTACATATTTAGCTTAATTGTGGTAAAACTTGATAGTATTCTGTTGATTTCATAATTACTAAAAAAACTGCAAAATAAAACACATGTCTAGGGGGACTGGGAATTTGATGTGGTTTATAATCAACAACATTGTTCACAATGACAGATCTGAGTATACAGAAATTATTTCACATTGCAGCACTGGTGCTAACACTTGCTTTTCCACTTGCTTTTCATTACCATTGCAAAGTAGTTTTCCTAGACAGTGCTTATTTTAGTCATGGCAGAAACTAATGAATTTTTCAGACTTGTGTCTGGGTTTTATTATACTCCTATACAATCTTTTATTATACTCCTACAAAATCTGGTTTTTATGTATTGTACTATCAAAGAGTGGGCTGAGTATGCCCTTACCTCCCTTTGAATCTTTTTTACAACTTTATAATTCAGAAATTTAAACTTCTCTTGACCCGTTATGAACCATTCACCCCTGATTCTGGCCTTTCTTCTCCCCCTGGGTCACTGTGAAAATTATCAGTGCTCCAGGGGCACCCAAAGCCTCTCTTCTTTGGCCCTGCTGTACTAAACAGTGTAAAAACAAGGCTGTAAACAGTTTCACTCTCAAGAGCCTGAAGTCTGGCATGTTTACAGGACAGATTTTAGCAAAGTAAAGAGATAGCTGAGCTAATTCCTTTCAGGCTGACATTTCTATCTCTAGTATGTACTAGAACGTAAGCACCATCTAAGCTGGTAAGACAAGGGAGCTAAATAAGTGATAGGGAAAGAGAAACTCATAATTCCTCCTTGCACACAGCTGACATGACTGTGGGTATTCACAGCAAGAGACCCAGCAGAGGAGACAAGGGATCTTGGGTGAGCAGCTGTCAGTTTGAACATAATTTTGCCCTTTCTCAAAATTTGTCGTTTGAAGAAGCACGAACGCTACCAGGGTGATTCCCAGCCCTGTTAGATCAGTGCTGCTGGAGAACCTCTCCACAAGAAGAATCCTGTGGCTGCCCTGGTGCACAGGGAGGAATCCAGCACTGAGTATATTGATTGGCTTTGTGCTGTTGTGTAAAGGAAGGTAAAGACGTACAAAAATGTGAGAGGGAAAAAGAAAATTTCATTGGTTGATACAGCAAGGCAGCAGCAGCCAACTGGTGCCCTACTCCCCATTTCTTCTGCTGCTTTCACTCAATCAGTCCATTTTCTCCACAGATCGATTTCCTTATTGGAAAAAGACTGACAAAGGTCCTTCTTACCTCTGTCCTCCTGTTGTACCCTGTAGGGTCTGTGGAGTGGAAAGATATTGCGGATGTGAAATGTGTGATTGCTTTTGTGGACATAGGGCTCTCCTGTTACTGATTAGGTGGAGCCAGCTCTTCTCCTACATCGTGAGTGCTGAGCAGGCAGATCCCAACACAAAAGTTGCCTGATATGAAAGTGTGGAGAGGGCAGATTAAGTGAAATACTTGCTGTATGCTCTAAATTTGCTTTTTCTCTCTTGTAGAGATAAGGTTTGATTGAGCACCACTTAGTGCAGAGCAGAGGAAGGAAAGATACTGTAGGAAGGTAGACACTGTGGTGAAGAAGAACTTTAGAAAATTAAGTGCCATTGAAGCAGTACAAACAGTAGAAAGTCAAGACTTTCACATGAGTAAAACAATGGGGTTTTTCCCTCTTTACCATCTGTTGTTACAGAATAAGTACTCCTTACTCACTCCCTGCTCCTCTCACAGCCTCACACATCTAAGATCCTAGCTGGCTTTTGTAGTAATACTAATGTAGGAGCAATGGAAAGGAAATAATGCTGGTATTTGATGCTGCAAAGAGCAGATTCAGTAAAAGCAGGTGTTTCGCTTGAGGGTGGATAACCCCCCCCAACTGAGAGCCCCAGATTGTCTAAAACATGACCTGTGTATTTCAGAATACCAGAGGAAAAGCCAACCACAAGGGTAGTTCCCTGGTGAAAGATGGTCACTGCTATAATAGGTCCAGATCTTCTTCAGAGCAGGTTTAGATAACCAGCAGTGTCCCTGGATCACTCCAGACAGGCAGGGATGTAGCTGAGGAGAGCAGTGAGACTCACCTGCTGTCACTTCAGTGTGAAATCTGCCAAATAGCTAATAAACATGCAAAAACCTACTGTTCAGCTTGTGCAAACTCTGGGGAGAAGAGCAGAAATCATGTGGAGAAGGACATAAAGGAACATAAAGCAATCCCATAAGAAGCCAAACTTTTACTTTCAATGTTTATGGCAGTGATCTTCACGTGAAGATCAGTGCTGCACTAATTCACAAGAATGATGAGCACCTTGCTACAGGTTAAGGTAGTGCGACAACACAGACAACATTGAAGACCTCAGTTAATTTCAAATTATATAAAAATGTTGGCATCTGCATACTTTAAAACCATACTTCAGGCAGCTTAATAGAAAATTATAGCCTGCTTTACAATTGCATAACCTATAATTTATTTTTCATTAACTGCTCAAGTTCAATTTTGATACTGCAAAGCTAAATGCATTTTTTAAGCTTTTACTTTCATCAATCATTTGATTTTTTTTGACACGTGGCATATCTTATCCAATGGTATTGGCTGCTCTGTTTTTAAACAATATTCTGTTTTCTAGAATACCAAGAGGATTGTATTTAGACATCTTTAAAAAATGTAGTGACATCAGTTTCAATCAAAAAATGGGAGGAAAAAAATACAATGAATAACAGCAACTGAAATAAGTTAGAAATAAGGAAGGAAAAAGCAGTATTGGAATACTTTGGTTTCATTCATAGTGAAGTTTGTGATGTTGTGGAAGACTTATGTGGGTCTTGTATACAAGTTAATACTGCAGTAGATCACCATTGCCATCTCCTGGTAAATAAACCATATAACTGTATTCTAGATCTTTTTCTAAACAGTCATATATTGTACAGCTGTAGAGAGATTACACCATAAATAGGCAATAAAGGATTTAGGGTATTTATTGTGAGACTATCATTGCATTTTTATTCTTTGCTCACGTAAGACCTTTATAAAGAACTGCATTATAGTTGATAAATAGTCGTATTTGTTCCAATGCACTCTTTATACTGAAAAGAAATACTGCTAGTTATGACTCTGTAAATTAAGGTGAGACAATGGGTTTTGTTGTGATTGAAACAAATAGCAGAGCTGCTTAAGGAAAACTCCTCATAACCAAAGCAAATATCCACTCAGAGAGAAGGTGTTGGTTCCCAGTGTGCTGTGGTGGGACTGATAACCGATGTTACAGATAACCAATGTTCAACAGCACCCAGAGACAGTAGGGACAACAGCACTGACAACAGCAAGCTGTCATTTCGCTTTCTGGTATTTCAAACCCTTTTATTTTCTTACCACTGTCATCGTCCCCATTCCATTTCCCCCCTGCCACAGCTGGTCCTTGTATGTCTTTGTGCAGGTCCCAGAAACCTCCCGACAAAGAGCACATCCTGCAGGAAAGGGGAGGGAGCAGGCTGCTCCTGGAGCCAGCAGAGCTGCCTGTGTGTCACACCAGAGCCTCCAGCACTCTCCCAGCCACGTGAGGAAGGAGAATGAGATGTGTCTACAACTCATTACCCTTCGGAGCAGAGAGCAGCACTCAATGTGATGCTGAGCCTTGATAAATCATCCTTTCAATCAAATCAGTAAACAGAGGGAAATGCTGTCTAACTGGCAATGAATTTCAGGCAAGTTCAGCAAGGAGTGACAGATCAGTCAAAAGGCTGTGCCTGGCTGTTTGTGTATTGCTTTTGCAATGCCTCTTTCTGCATCAGGGAAAGTGAATTCCCTCACTTGGAGCTGCGTTGGCTGCCAGCATTGCCAATTAATGTGACAGGGAACAACCACTGCAACAAGTGTTTGCTTTTTGCCATGCAAGCAAAAGAAATGTTTGCAATATTCTGGAAGAAACTAGGACTGAAGGCTTTCTGATTACACTTTCTGAAGCCAGAGCTGCATCACAAAGAGCATCTACTTAAGAGCAGCCTTTGCAGTGGTGACAATTCAGTTTGAATCTTCCAGCTCAGCACCCACACAGCCAGGACTTTGGTGAATGGGGTCAGTCACAAACAATGGAAAAAGGAGCATAAATGCAGGCAAGTGCAATGGCATTTTAGAGCTGCCATCGTGTCAGAAGGAGTAAAGATTAACTGCAGCTCAGCAAGAGCCGTGAAAAGTTGCTGGCTGTGGATACTTGGAAGGAAAAGAGCTTTGGAACAAAAGTGAGAAAAGAGTCTTGAGGGATTTTTATTTCTCATCAAACCAGTTCCCTCATGAGGGGACACAGAGCTGGTCTTGGACTCACAAAGCCATTTAGAAACCAGAGTCTATGGCAGGTTACACTTAATGATCATAATAGCTATTAAAGCCAAAAGGGACTGGAAAACACAAGCTTAATTATTTGACTATCCCAAGGGATCCAGAATCAACACACAATACTAATAGTATCTCCAGTCATTGTTATTAGATTAGGCCTAGAAACTTTTCCCTGAAGCAACACTGTAATTATGTATTTATTAATTTATCTTTATTTGCTTTAGCTTTTCCACTCTTTAGAAATATGCATACTTTCCATTGCAAAGAAATTCAAAACAAAGTCATCTCACTGAGGAAATGGGCAAAAACAATTGAACTCTAAAAACAGTGCAGTAGAACTCAAGAATTCATAGTTTCCTTTGGAATTTGCAAGGAAAAAAAAAAACCACACCTGCATTAGGGAAAAGTAGAAGACAGAAGAAAATTAGAAGCTGAGATACATTTCCCTTTCTACAGAGAGTGGCAATCAGGTCTGCAGCTGAAATGAAGTCAAGGACCTGTTCATTCTAAGAGCTTATATCTATTCAAGGAAATCTGGCCTTAAAACAAGGCAGAACAAAAATGAGAAAGGAATGCCATTCCCATTGCTCTCTCCATATTAGATACCAGGTTTCCATAAGACACATGGCAGACTGTGCTTCTGATGCCTCCCATGACCCTGCAGGATCCAAAGATGAAAGTCAGAGTGCAAGATCTTTCCATTCATTCAATCTACCCCTTTCTGAGAAAAATTATTTTACAATAGAAATCAGACACTAACAAACATCCTAGGCAGAGATAGCATGAGTTGGCAAACTTAAGACACAAACGATGAAGGTTCAATGACTCCAAGGCTATTCAAGCAGCAAGAAATAAGGGAAACTCTATGATCTTTTTGTAACGGTTTTAAGCTCTCAGTATCAGGAGATGGAAAAAATTTGTAGGCAAGTTTTTTGCACAACATAATTGAAGTCTGCAAGACTGACCTCCCCCTTTCTCTTGAGACTGCATTTTCAATAACTGTGCTTAAAATATTTTCCTTACAGAAAAAGATGGGGCAGTAAGAAGGGATGGGAACAAAACAATATTTCACAGACTTGATGAAACACAGCTTATTGCTGACTGTCCATCTTATCTTCATATGCCACATTTTTGAGGATCAGAAGTTTACAAATATCATTTCATCTTTTCCTTAGCATGCATGGGTGGGAAGACAAAGACTCAAGCTTTTGCATCCTGAAAGAAGAACTATCTTTAGCATAGATAAGTCAGAGGTACATTTGAGGAATGCAGAAAAATGTGTCTTCCTAGAATTGAGTGTACTATCTAACAGGACCTATATAGCAGGATTATGCTCCCTGGCTTACAAGAGTATTGATCTGTGTGTACTCCTCAGTGGTGTTACATTCATTTTAGCATTGATCTCTCTTTCATTACACCACTGCATCATGCACTCTCACTGTCATCTCAGTGCTCCTCTAAAATCTGACTGTCTTCTGTTGCTGTCAAGATGTACAGATGCATCGTGCAGCTTCCAATTAAAAACATTAAAGTTTTATTCACACACGGACACCCCACCCTTTAAAATAATACTAAGGATCTACCATCCCTTGATCCTCTAAAACAAGTTAAACACAGAATGAAGAAGACATTGGTAAGTGCTTTTTCTTCAAAGGTTTTTTTTACTCTGTGCATTGTTTGTGTTACCTTTCAAAGAAGCTTGAAAATACCATTTCTTTTCCTCACAGCTCCCTTCTATTCCATTTGGAAAACATTGATTTTGCTTCCCCTTGTGATTCTTATGCAGCACAAGTAAACATGGCTCTGTTTAATATATGTCCAAGTCCGTGCAATGCCATCAAATTCACTGTAGCTCTGGGAGAGAAACCAGTCACTTTGTTGGCTTCTAGCTTTGCTACAATGCCAAAATGCCACAATTCTTGCATGTCCAGAGAGGTTACTGGTTTGGTTAATTTGCTTATGCATGCTTTACCCTTCAAAGGACATGACTGGGCACCAGGAACTCATAAATTCTGATGTCAGCTTTAATAGCACACAGTTGCAATTACAACGACAAGGATACATGGATGAAAAGCTCATGGCACAAAATGTGCAAATGCATGAGCAAAAAGCCTTCTCTCTGAATGGATAACTAAAATAATATACATGATCTTGAGTTTATCACTTAAGCTTCTGCACCATGTTTTGTTTACTGCATTCCTGGTGTAAGTTAGAGATGAGTCTGTTGTCTTCAGGCTGGTAAATATGAGGACAAAAACCTTAGAAAAGCTACTACAACTCCCTGCAGGGATTTTCTTCTTCCCTGCTGAGTGTGCCTTCAAGATTATGTGCTGTTTTGCCAGTTCCCACCATATTCTGTAATTCTGGGCAAAAAATATCTTATCTTGCAGCCATCTAATTATGCCAGCCTGGGGAGCAAGTGCAATGCATCTCAACATTTGTACCTTGACTATTCCATAATAATAACCTTCAACCTCACTGTGAGATGTCTGTGTCCTATCCTTCCCACCTTTGAAACTGGTATCATATTTACCTGTCTGAGTGGAGAAAATCAGTTTGTTCTTCCCATACATGTATGTTGCAACAGATGAGAACAAGCTGGGAAAAACACCTATTATTTTAATTGCCATGATTTCCAAGTTTTTCCTCTATAAAGTCCCCTTTTCTGCCTTCACACACCTCTTGCTTTTCTTGTCAGTATTTCACAGTCAACCTATGTTCTTGTAGCCCTTTTCCTACATTAACAGTAATGCCATATTTTATTGCTGCAAGTATAACCCTCAGCACTTTAGCTACTGCACCACAGACCCCAATCCAGTGCTTAAAGATGGGAATCCTTCCAAGAGCATCCTTAGGCACTGGCACTGGATCAGACACTCTGTGCAAGGACGGATTTCTCATATCCGTAGGTTAACTTCTGAAAGAAAAGGCTCTATCCAGTGGGAGAGTTACTTACCAATGTCATATTTTATGCATTGAGCTCCAGAGTGTCGCAAGATGGCTTGAAGTATCACAGCAGACAGAGTAATTTCACATAATGAGTTAGTTCTTTAAACTGTTACCTCACTTAACACTGAACCAATTAATCAGGACAAGGGAAGAAAAAGTACTGCTTGTGCACTGCTGTAGCACAATGCATTACTGCTCCCAGCTCAAAGTCCTTTTCTTACAAAGATTAGATCTCAAGAACCCAGAGCACTTCTACTTGCTTGCACTGCCCTTTTCTAATTGCTCACAACAGGAGCTGACAGGCAAGCAGTCAGGGAGACATTGTTTTCACAGAAATTGCATATAAAAGATTCAGCAGCCGTGTAAATACATAATTTTTAGAAAGTGGACTGTCCTTTAGAAGCATGGAGATGTAACAGTGTTCTGAAATTATAACAGCAGCAACAAAAAGACTGTTTCAGCTTCACCAGTCACTGCTGTGGGCATGGCCTGGCCAGAGGAAACATTGTCCTGAGCAAAAGAAATCAGGCTGGATCCAAAACTACTGCTTATTAATACATTCACTGGCATTTAAAGGATTCATTCAATATTTTGTTAATATTTATTCTGAATATACTTGAAAAACCATCCTGTGTAGGGACTGAGACTTGTTCTGGGTGCTATGGTCAACATTCAGGTACAGGGCTGTGAATGTCAACCTTATGTAAACCAACTTATTCCTCTCTCTTGGACAGGAAAATATCCTTTTCTCCATGTTGTGTCATAAAGATGGTGCAATTGGGGAGGAGGAAAAGAAAGGAGATATCATTTCACAAATGATTCAGTTACAGTCATTCTCCTCTCCTCACTTATTTCACTGAATATCTGACAATCAAGAAAGGTGCAATTATCTAAAGTGAAGAAACTGCAGTATTAACAGAAATGGCATTTTACCACAAAGATTAAACATGGAATTTCAAGGGCTCATTTGTCAACGTGTTGCTTACATGTTATAGGTAATCTCTGAAAATCAGTCGAGTTGTACTGCTGGGAAAGACAGTGATTAATGAGATCCTGCCTCTGAGGGAGATATTGCAGGTGAAAAGAAACAAAAGTAGAATAGACAGGTGGCAAGGGCCAACAAGACAAACTCTTAATTGTAACCACCATGAACTAATTCACAGGGGTTTATAGGACTATGCAAGTTGACGAAAAATCTTTGGGGAATTTATGTGTTGTAAATTGTTGTGTTGGAGCAGAGAAAGAAAGTGGCCAGTTTACATGGTTGCCATAGCAATGTTATTTAAAATACTTAAATATACTCAAAGTATTTCTAGTGCTGGTTTAAATTGCATAGCCAAGGCTCTAAGCAGCAGTGTACTGTTCAAAAAGGTCCTTCCTTTCTCACTGCCCTTTGAAATTTTGGGGGAGTTTGCTGAAGAAACGTAACCACCTCTTTTTTTTCAGCCCACAGCTTGTCTCTGTTTATGCTCCAGCTTTTCTGCATTTCTTTCACTTTTTAGTCTTCCTTCATTTTACTTTTATTACCTCTTGTCCTCCAGCTTAATTCACAGATATTTTACTCCCCTGACTATGCTATTCTCTTCCCGTTTCATCAGGTAAACTTTGCCTTTACTTTCACAGTCCCCTGCACTCTGACATCAGAATGACTTTCAAAAAGTAATTCATCAGCAGCTCACATAATAATAACTTTCAGTCAAGAATGACTAATTGTAAAGGATTGCCTTGATGGACACAGCAACCCTGACAGAAGGTAGGCATGTGCAGGACGAGGGAAATGGGGGCTGTAAAGGAAGAATGAAGTGTAAAGTGAACCTTTCCCTACTTCCAAAGTTCCCTCCCTCAAAGGCACAATTGTTGGGGACTGCTCTGTCCTCCACGTTGTCCCAGGCAGTTAAACTTCACCCAGACATCTCTCTTGCAGCCCCAAAAATTTTAGTGAGCCAGAAGTATTTCAAATTGTGGGTGATTAGCCTACATCCTTTAGGTCTGAGATAATTTTTCAATAGATTGAAGCTGAGACACACTCAGATTATCCAAAAAAATGCCAAAAAGCACTGAAGAAAAATATGGAATAATCCAAAAGCTGCAGGCACCAGGAGGAAAGGGAAAGATATTCCCATTTTCCCAAAAAACCAAGAGTCTGGTCATTCCTTACTTAGTTGGTTATATACTTGTAAATGAGAAGACAAGTCACACGGTCAGAATTCTCTACTTACATAACTAATTTTAAAAAAGGAAGTATTTAATCCCATGATAACTACATCCCATCCCTTTGTTTCTTACCTCTCCCCTCTCACTTGGAGTGGTGCAGCAAAGCTCAAAATGCAGCTGTGTTCTGAGACAGCACATCAGGGAGCAGGCACACACCCACACGTGGCATGGTCAGAGGATCAGGTGCTCAGATTCTTTACCTCCAGTGCTGCAGGGAGCAGAGCTGGTTTAGAGAAAGGAATTAAAAGCAAAGCAAGGACAACATTACAGTGCCCACTGCTCCTGCTATTTTTAATGTGGTGCTGTCATTTTCATTATAAACTCATATTTCCTGGTTTTATACTTCAGTCATTAAAAAAAATTGCTGAGAGCTAAATTTTATCAAGCATCTCTGCTTACCAAAAAAATGAAGGATTTCCAGAGTGCAGTGAGTGAGAGGGAGTCTCAGATTCTGCTTATTTCAGTGGGAAAATGATTCCAGCATGAGCAGGGCTATACCAACACGGAGCTTCTGCCAGAAGCTTTGTGTAATATGGCAGAAGGCTGTGGCCACACTCTAAAAGCCACGGGCACAGTGCATGGCACTTCAGTGGAACCCATAGGACTGACTCAAAATGCCAGACTTCTCCCCAGATGTCAGATAGGATCCTTGCTCTCTGCATTAGATCTATTCTGAAGCACAAATATAATTGTGCGACTCACTGGTGTCACCTGGAATAGACCCCAGATGTTTGATGCTGTCATACAGGCGGAATTCTGGAATTCTGATGCTCTTAAACAGCCCAAAGCAGCAGCCAGGAAAACCAGCAGGACTCTGCCTCCAAGATTTCCTGTGTCAGCTCCCTGTGACACTTCCTACCTGCACACAGAGAGCCCTGGGATGGGGGTGTACCACATGAACCCAGAGGTGAGAAACAAGCACCATTGTTGGAAAGTTGGAGACAGATGGAATTGCCTCCACCTTTTTTCCCCCACACTGTAAAAATCAGTTAGAAAATGAATCCATAAATATATATATATATGGCAAGCATATGTGTGACCTTCCTGTGACATCCACCCTGTACTGCAATAAAAATTGTAAAATTGAAGCATCATGTGTAGGAAAATTAACAGAAAGGTGGAACTAAAGAGTACCAGCATCTCACACCTATGCCCTATCACCTTACAGCTCAGTGATCTCAGCTGCATGAACAGCTCCCATAAAGTTAACATTCTTAAATAGAATTATTTTATATGCTGCTTTTAAATGAAAAAATTAGAATTTATTGATAGAACAACATAACAGGCATTTACTAAGAAAAATATTATTGTTAAAAAATGCAGACTATAATTTCATTCCAGACTCTGCCCCTTTAAAGATCTAAGTGGTGTATACAAGTCTTTGTTGTGTGATGCAGTGGTTTCCATGGTAATTCATAATTTTTGTAAGTTTAGTGAAGACGGTGCAGTCAAAAACATAAATAGCCTGAGCCCCCTGGCAGGGTAAATTATACAATGGCATTCTAGAATAAATTTACATGGCTATTTTTTTTTTTCTGAAGGCATATATTAGAGACTTATATTCTTGTGAACAAAAATACTTCACTTTTCTTAAGACTGCAATTATATTTGATCATAATTTTTAACTGTACCTGCTCAAGGATGATACTAAATTCTATAGCCCTTCATGTGCCCATTATCTATGGCTCCTCAGGGACAGTGATCCAAGCTTGTGGGTGTGGGAGATTTTCCTGGAGTGCTACCTGGTTAAAGGAGTTTGAAGTTTTGCAAGAACACCACGAGAGAGATTTATATTTGCCAGCAAAATAAAAAAATATATCCTGGAATAACTAATTGAGTTACAGACCTGTGGAGAACTCATGTGTGTGTGTATATATATGTATATATATATATATATATGCATGTATATGGCAGCCTGGAAGTCAGAAAATTCATTTATACATAGTTTAGGAAAAGAAAGGCAATATTTTCAAAACTAAAATTTTTGTTTGCCAGAATTGTTTGATAGCAATACTGTTGAAGGGGACCTGACCAAAACTACAGGCAATGTAATATGTTTCCTCCAGGAAATCAGGAAAGACTCCAAGAACAGGGCAGACTGGTGACATACATCATCTGTGTGGTCCCCACTCCTCCAGTCTTTAGCACTTCACAGACATCCAGGGCCAGACACAATTTCAGCAACCTCAGTGGATTAATTTTCCAGGAGTTTGTCCTTGAAGTCCAGTGACCTTTTGCTTTCCACAGCATCCTGGGGCAAAAAGTCAGAGTTAAGCTACCAGGCCGAGTTGTACCAACAGCAGTCATCACTGTATTTTATAAATATAATGTTGCTTTGATGAGAGGCTAAATGTCTAATTTTGCTAATGATTCCATGCCCAGAAGTAATGTGTGCTATACAGTTAAAGACAATTTTAAAATGCTTGACCAAGAAGAACAGAGTTAGTAAAAGGGCATTTTTAGTCCTGTGGTCTTTGGTGCTACTTCTCCAGGGTACCAACTATGGCATCTCACCAGCTCACTTCTGGAAGAATTTGGAAAGATACCTCTCAACAAAACTGACAAGCTGGAACTGCTCTTTCTCCAGTGCTCCTGCTTTGTCACGGGCAGAGATTCCTACTTGGAATTTTGCAGTGAAAGAATATTGTGCCGTGTCCTGGTTTGCCTTCTACTGGGCAAACATATGGCTTCCCCAGAATGAATTTAAACTCATTAGGAGGTATCTGGCAAAGCAACAAATGTTTAACTAGCCAACAAAAGTCATATTCCTGGAGGAATTTCTAATAATTATATCACACCAAGTCCTTCACATATCTTTTCACTCTCTACAAATTAGTGTAGCTCTGTTGATAAAAGGAAATGGTGCCAGTTAGAACCACTTGAAAATCTAACCTTTAAAATTCACAATTAGGGTATGTCTATTAAACAATTTGAAAGTAAAGGATCTTTGAATACAAAATGGCTGAATTTGTATGCAAGCTGTGTGAAATACTGGAATACTGAAAAATTTTTTGCCTTCGTAGAGTCTTTATCCCTCATGGGTATGAAAGAGAATTTTTTAGGAAATGGGCCAGCAAAGGAAAAACTAACTACCCCCTATTTTATGAGTAGAATAACACATTCCTTCCAACTGTCCTTATTAATTTATAAACAGCTATGATCCTAGGTTGTTCTGGTCATTCGAATTTATGATCAGAATAAAATTACTCTCAATAGAAAAAAATGCCTCTTGTCTAAAACTTCATAACGAGTGATAAGCATTCACTGGACCATAATTACATCTTTCTATTTTTCCTATGCTACTTCAGGGGTTCGTTTGTTTGGTTGGTTTTGTTGGTTTTTTGGTGTTTTGTTTTTGGTTTTTGGTGGTGTTTTTTTTTAATATCACCATTTTAATTAAGCTTTAATCTTCACAGCATTAAACTAAATTAAAAGGATCTTTATGGTGTTGCTTTGGTAACTAACAGAAGGGGGAAAATTACCTTATCTGTTCGTTCACCATGTTGCTGCTGTAAACATCCCAGTTACGGTCTTTAATTTGTTCATTTTCACTAGGAAAAAAAAATAAAAGAGGAAAAAGACATGTGACACTGAAAATAGTTATCACTGCTGGAACCGTCCTCTAGCAGGATCTCACTGTGATTGTCATGGACAAACATGGAGTTAGGAACTCTTTGCTCCAAGAGATTAAATACAAGCTAATTAGGCAAGACACAAAGCAGGCAGAGACAAGCGAAAGCAGCAGTACCCATCACAGGAATTCCCACCTCCTTGCCCTTCTCTCTGGTCCTCTTTTATTTCCTTCAACAATCTGCAACACATTAAAAGTTAAATATAAATTTATGATTTTTCCCATGGTTTCCTGCAGGTAATTAGCGACAAATCTTCAGAACACACCTGCCATGTACCTGCCATGTCATTGTCCCATTTTATATCTCTGTAACACCAAACAACAAATTGAGTTGTCCAAGACTATCAGCTAAACACAATCCTACATCAGAGCATTCTAACAGAAACATGCTGAAGGCATGAAAGCACACTCGACCTTGAAAAGCCTGCACAACTTGAGCTGTGGAATAGGTAAGAGAAAAGAGAAGAAAATTGTTAGCCCTTTCTTTTAAAGCTGAGATACTGCAGATCAAAACAAGAGCGAGTTGTTGTTATTATCTATCAGAAAAAAAAAGAATACTTCTTAAGATTACTTTAAAAAACAATACTTTTCTATGATTTTGGTGTTCTACATGTCTGTTTCTGTTTTTGAACCTTTCTCTGTTTTATTGCTTCACTCTCAGTAAGGGACTGATGCTCATTTCCATAACAACCCCACCGATTCTGGCTACAGTGGCCTAAAAATGCAGTTTAACTTAAGCTTTGGGAACGCTCTAGGCTGAGAGTGAGTGAAGAGCTTTCTCCAAAGGCAGAGCCCATGTGTGTATCAGCATCACCCAAAGACACAACAGGACCTCTCACAGCTGTGCAGATGAGCCTTCCTGAGCCCTGGAAATACACCAGCAGCGATGCAAATGCTTTTTAATTACAAATCATTCTTCCAATACCCTTTTGCTATGAATTGGACTTCTCAACTTAGTGGGTTTTTAGGGATTATTTACAAAACAGTACAGGTGAGCCACAGGGTGCCCAGAGAAGCTGTGTCTGCTCCTGGATCCCTGGAAGTGTCCAAGGCCAGGTTGGACAGTGCTTGGAGCAATCTGGGATAGAGGAAGATGTCTCTGCCTATGGGTTGGAACTGAATGATCCCTAAGATCCCTTCTAACCCAAACCATTCACTCTATGAATATGAAAACCCCTTGTGCCTACACAGCTGATTCCCAGCAGCTTTGGCAGTGCCATAGACAGACTTCAGAGCTCTTTTCCCCTTCAATTTGGCTGTCCATGTGCATTTTCCAGTGTTCTCAGTAAAGCACTTAGAGCCCCAAGTCCATCTCTATCAGCAAGGTCAAATGTTGAGTTTAGTTGGTTTGTTTTTTAGAAAAAGAGATTCATGTAGAAAAAAGGGTTCAACATGTGCAGCACTCTATAACAAAACTGTCCTACAGCTCTGATTGCAACTTTGTTTGTATTTTCAACTTATTTTCAATTTTCAGCTAAATAAACACAAAACATGAAACCACTAAAACTAAGGCAGATAATAAAGTGCTGTCAAGCTGTGATAAAGTCAGTCTTCACCAAAGATCCATCTTCTCCCACTGAGAGATCCTAAATTTGAAGCTGAACTAAGAATGACAGAACAGGCAGCACTGAAAACCAAAAGTTTTCACTTGGTAAGATTTCTTTGTTTTTTGATTTTGATGGACAACAAAATGGTTGAAAGTTACAACTAATTTAGAAACATGAGAAAAATGACAAAAAATAGAAGGTATCAAATAAAAAAACCTAAGAACTGTCAACCACTGAATATATAAAGAGGACAAAAATGACATTTTATTTTGCATCACCTTTTCGATGTCCTGGAAAAACCTTTTTTCTCAAGTCACATGTGTTAAACATCTTCAGTCTTTCTTCAGTAATCCACAGAAAAACACATTCTTAAAGTAAGCTTAAATGTAGGTCTCATAGCAATTAAATATGACTAATTATGAAATAGAAGTTCTATCATTTTATATTCACTGAGAGAACTTTTCCCCAGAGCATTTTACCCACCATATCCTCCTTAGAATCATGTAAACAGATGAGCTGTATTGATGTCACTTAGAACAGCCTAAACCTTTCTCTTATATAATGGCTTTTTCCCCCAAGAATATTTGAAGGTAAGGAATATTTAAGTAGCGCTTAAGCAAAATAAAATTACTTTGTTCAACACACAAAATATTTCAAAAAACTGCCTGTGCCTGTAATCATGCCACTGGCTGTTTGCTGATTGCTAATTGTTACCATCATTTTCATCACATAGGAAAACAATATATACCCCTGTAAGTACCCTGTGAACACTGTAAAGATGATCTCAATGCATCAGGGTAAAGCAGCTGCCAGGAATCAGTCAGATCAGTGCTGAGAGTGCAGTCAAGCTCCTTGTGTACACTTAGCAAATATAATTATTTAGAACCTAAGGGTGCTTCCATGTATCCTTGCTATTGCTTCTATTGTGTAAACAGAAAATGAAACTCTCCCTGAGCAGGGACCAGGCTACAGGCTGAGGGCAGTAAGTTAACACACCAGGAATGTGCTTTCCACAGGGAATCTAAGGAGCATCTCATAGGCTCTATTATAATCCAAGAATTGTAAGAGCAACTGTGGCCACAGCTGGGTTCCACCTGTTTGCCTCTCTGACAGATGTTCAGGGCTCTCGAACCCCTCAGTTAAATACCAGCTGTACCTGAGTCAGGCAACACATTTATTGCCAGGCTGCAGGAATTGCCTGCCCTGTCAGGCTGCTTGTTGGAGCAATCTGCCTCAGAGAAGCACCTCGACATCCAGAGCACTTCCCCAAAGCCTTCCCGTCAGTGCGAATGCACATGCATTGGTCTCCAGCAGAGATTCCTCCATGGAGCCTGGCTCCCCCTGGCTCAGGAGCAGAGAAACACATTTATCCTGGCCTGAAACGCATTATTTATCCATGCCAGCCTGACATGCATTTACTCTCAAGCAGAGCTAAATTACAGGCTCTGTGCTCATTAGGAGTCACTCCTCCCCACATGCAGCACTCTCATCATCAGGTCCATGCAATGGATTGGATCAGGAATCAAATCTAGCTGAAAAAATGACCAGAGGACAAATCCTCAGCGTGCTGAATTTAAGCAGGATTCTCTCCCCACCCTGTTCACCAGAAGGGACAGCACAGGCTAAAAGCAGCTGAAAAGCCAAGCAACTAAATGCTTAAGTACTACCTCAGCTAAAGGAGCTCTTCAAATATTTCTATTTGTAGCCCACTCCCAATAATTAGAGTTGTCCAGAAAAGTCAGAAAACTGACACTGGCATAGGTCTTGTGTGCAGAAGATTATCTCTTCTGTAATATACACTAGTATTCTGCAGAATTTACTTGGGATTTAAAAATAGAAATGTATATTAAAAAATGAGATTTCATATTAATGTTTGACAGCTAGTCTGTACAGGGACAGGTTTTCTTTTTAATGAATGCCAGTTTTTTTAATATATATATTCCCCTGAAACTTGCAAAAGAGTATGTATTAAATACAACGAGCACTATTTATTGCTTTATCCCTAATGTTAATCATGTACATCTGATTATTTCTTTTTCAATAATAGCAGAAAATTACTTTGTCAATTATATAGCTTTTCCTATGCTGAAATATTAGAGACTAAAAGGCAAATTCAAGAGAATCCTATTCCAAAGACAGACTGCACACTGGTTTATAACAAGCACTTCTAGACCATGACCAGTAAAAACATTCTCTAAAAGAAAGTAGGCGGTAGTCTGGACAATTTTTGGCTATTTGAAATCTGTTCTGCTTTTGCTGCATATTCCTAATCACATCATTTGTGCTTCTGTGAGTTTAGTCCCCATTTTCTTCTTCTACCATTTCCTTTATAACATATATTAGGGTTTTTTTAGCTTTGGAAAAGTCCCTCAACACCATGTTTTCACAATCTCTGTCCTTGCAGCTGCTGTATTGCTGGGGAGGCACTATTAGAAACTCATCCATAACAGTCAGTCTCTCTCAGACAACTGCTCCATGGATGTGATACTTTGCTCAGAAAATTACAATGTGATTTTCTTGGGAAATAGATTTCTTCCTTGAGGTAATTGTCAGGAATGTAAGATGGCCAAAGAGCTCTCCCTTATATTTAAATAGGTTCCAGGCAGAATCACAGATTATTTTGCTGTTGCTGCAGTTGTTGTTTTTGCAGTAAAGATGGAACCATCTGTTCCTTTGAAGAGGTGCCAAATCAGTTGAAAATAATTCATTCAGGTATCCAGTGAACCACAAGAGCTGATGGTTTAAGGACTCTGGAAGGTTTCAACAGGGAACACCAAATGCACTCTGCCCAGTTTGGATTAGATTTCATTTAAACAGTAGGCTCTGGGTAGTTCAGGAAGGTGGATACAGGAGAGTTCCTCTCTTTCTATGTCCTTACCATTTCAAATCTGCTTTAATAAGGGTCAACAGCTACATATCATGTGAACATGACTGTCTCACATGGATAATTTATAATTATCCAAAGGGTAATTATAAATTATGGCAACAACTTTGGTGTAGTTCTGCATATCAGAAATGAACCCAGTGGCCAAGGCATGTCTGGTTTGTTTGTCATAGTTGGTTTATGTCCCCAGTTTGTGCTGCTGTGGGACAGCTCTGCCCTGTTGTTGGCCATGTCTGGTGTGAGTATCAACAGCAAATATCTCACTATTGGGGACTTGGGCACAGCAAGAGCAGGACATCACATGCAGCATGAGCAAAGAAGGGGAGGGAAGGACTATCCAGAACCAATCTGTGAGTCTGGACAAGATGATGACTTGCTTGACAAGTCTCTGATAACACAGACCAGCAGCATATGAAAATAAAAATATTCCAATGACCTCCTGAGCCCTTAACCATCCTTATTTGCAGAGGTTTTCTGATGAAACAACTGGCAAGTTAATATTAGCTGGTGTCTGAGAGAGGATAATTTCTGAAGCATTTTCTGGTATGGGGTTTATAATGATGAAGAATTGTCTGCACGAATTTATAACTGAGTGGGTTAATTAAACATTACCCCTGGGCATCTAAACATTGAAGAATGTGTCTCTATTCTGAAAGGAACACTTAATCCTCCTCAGCCTGATGCATTCCCTGTATTATTTACTAATAAATTTTAGTTTATTTATTGCTTGAATTATTTATCATAAGCATTGTGGGGGAAAAAAGCGCAATAGCTTAATAAGGTTTAGTTTTCTCACTTTTCAAACTCATTGGGATGTTAAATTTTAAATAATGAAAACCTATGTTGGAACCCTCCTTTTTCCTGTAAATTATTGGAAACAACTGAACACAAACATGACTGATATTAAGCATTGTTTAAAGAAATTATGAATAAAAGAAGCAATATATTAAACCACTTTGTAACACCTTCCAAAGCTGTGACAATTGAACATTCATTACTATCTTATTAAACAGCTATTCTATCAGTAGTTCTAGCATCACAATGCAGGACCTTAATTAGGTGATGTTTCTTTCATCCTTTATTTATTAGGTTTTCGAGCCAAAATAATAATAAAAAAAGATTTGCAGCTGTAATAAAGTACCACCATCGCCATACTTCTTTCATATATTAGTAATTTGTTAGCTAATATGAACCTGCATTTTCTACACTTTGCTTATGATAGATGTGCCAAACACAACAACACAGAGCAAACCAAAATATTTGCAACATACTATGATTTCCTTTGCAGCCTAATGTCATGATTAAGAAACAACTAAGTTTATGAATCAGCTTTGCACATTTGCAAGTCGTATGGATGTGTGGCTGACAGAAATGACAATCTTCTAAAGAGCTTTATCTGTCAGTGTTGAAATACTATACTCACAAAAAAAAAATTTAAAAAAAAATTCCACGTATTTTTGCAATACAACAAGGTTATTTTGAGGGTTTCTTTGTCTCATGACTTTTTAGAGACAAATGGCTTTATGTCCTGAGTAGGAAACAGCTTTAAGTCTATACCAAAAAACTAAATTCTCACTTCACACACTGAATCATCAGATATTGAAGCTAAAGCCTGTCCCTGATGTGATGTGATGATAACACACTGTTATCTCTGTTCTCTCTGCACTTTAAACAATTCCTTTCTAATTAAAAAAAAAAAAAATCTCAAGCTGTCTCTAGACATAGTTTTACATTATCTGGTTATCTCTAAATAGGCAGATTTGGGTTTGCATTGTGTGAAATAATCCTGTCAGATACAGATGAGCAGGAAGGAGGCATCAGAAAGGCAGGATGGATTCAACTGATCCCACTGTGCCATGGGGAGGCACTGCCAAGAGCCTCGTGCTCCCCATGGAGAGTTTAGCAACACTTTCCTGGGGATTTAGCAGTGCTTTCCTTTCCCAGCACGTCTGGTACTGCCCCTCACTCAGATGGCCACCTCTATTTATGCTGTTACTGCTCTTCCTGTGGCAAGAGAACTCCTGTTCACCCAAGATACCCATCACCCAACATGGGAGGCTAAAGGGGAAAAAAAGAAAAAAGAGAAATGGTGCTCATCACACTAATCTTGAAATAAATCAAGATGCCCACGTGCTGATAGCAAGGAAGCTGCACACAGTGGGTAAGTGTCCTGCAGCTGTAAAATAAAGCAAGTTAAATAACCTGGCCAGAACAAGAGCTCAGTACATGCTGAAAAGTGCCTGTACCGATGCAGAATTTGTCACTATTTTAGGACTGGTGGCTTTAGAAATTACTGGTTGGTTGGCAGCAAATTTCTGCAGCTTTTCAATATTCTTGTGACGAGAAGCTATCAGCAAAAAAAAATATATCATTTCTTGCCTGATGTCAAAAGAATAAAGAAAAGATGAGCCATGTATGTTTTATGTATAAAGAGAGTATTCCCTCAAATATGGAGCTTCTCTCTGGCCTAAAGTCAGGGGCAGAATGGGTGAGCATCATCATTACTGAGATTATGATCCCTGAGCAACCCTACAAAAAGGACATACTTGAAGGTGTTTATATAACCAGCCCTTACTGAACGTTATTCAAATAACTGTTTTGATGGCATAGGGCTTATTTGTAAACAGTCCAAGCCTTCTGCATTGCAGCTATGACTGAGGGATTATGGTGCTTTAACTTAAAATTCTGTAAGCAATTATGAGCCTCTTAATAGCAGATGGATTCCAGTTAAATAAGATTGTCAGTATAATAACTTTCTAGATGGATATAGCATGAAATTGGCCAGAATCAGACAGTTAACGGGCATTTAGTTGCAGCCTAAATACCTAAAACAGCAAATGCTTTAATCAGGGAGCTTTCATTAATAAAAAACAGTGATTCCTTTTAAGCTGTAGTATTTATCCTGCATTCCTGTTCTCTGGAAGCACTGAATGCCTACATCTTTATGTGTATTAATTGGACACCTCTATTCATACTAATGCAATGAAAATATGCACACACCAGGCACGAGAGCTTTTTTAACTGAATGGGTAATTGTGCCACAGGGAAGACATTCATCTTGTAATTTGTGACAATTGCACTTACACAAAACTCTGGCAGTTCTGGAGTAGCAATGAGACCAATCACAACTGATAAAATAATTCTGCCTGTAGAGTGCAAGCAAATACTCAAAGCAGAAATCTAATCAGCTTTCCTGGTAGATGCATTCCCTTCACATGCCTTGGGAGGTCTTAAAACAAGCTCGTTGTAAGTCCATGCCCTTGGAGAAGGGGTTCACAGGGAAAACTTTTGAGCAAAGGAGAACGCGCACAGAAAAGGTGCAGCCAGAGCCAGTAAGATATTCTGCAGCAGTACACGAAGCAGAACCAGGGAACAGGCCCCCACACGGATTTAAGAGGATGTCGCACAGCCATATGCTCCACAAATGTGCAGAAAAGGCGTTCATCCGCCCCCAGCGCAGAAGGGAGCGGGGTGGCGGAGCAGCTTCTCCCACAGATGCGCGGGGGCAAGCGGGCACGCACAGAGGGAACAGTGCTGCACTTTCCAAAGAACTCCCAGGTTGATTAAAGCCTTGTTGGAAACGCAGAGATAAAACAGAAGGAGAAAATAATCTTATGTGCTTTAATTTCCTTACTATTTTCTCTTTTTGCCAGAAGCTGAATCAGTGTAATAGCAAGCTTCGCTTTTCTGTTTCTAGAACAAAACTCTGGCTGCCAAAACACAGGGGTTTATAGCCTTTATGGAGTTGCTGTCCTGCATTCTCAAACACTTCCCAAACCCTTTCTTTTGCTATCGGTTACCTGCTCTGAGTCGACCTCTATGTTTCACAATTGCAATTTAAAAAATATTATTTAATTAACGTCCTTCGTTTGTATTCACAGGAACATTTGTATGCACTCAATCCGCTCAGTCTGTGGTCTATAGCTGGCAAATAACACCACTTAACAGCTGTTAAATAGGGTAATCACCTGTTGTTATCCACAGGTAGCTTTAATTCAAATGCTAATTGCTCTCAGTGCTCTACTTACAAACCTGCCCCAATGTCAGCTGCTGTCTGCGCCTCACCAGATGGATGGAGCCTGGGATGGATCGCGCTGTCCCTCCGCAGGAAAAAACGTCTGAGTTATAAAAAACCTCGCTACCCTACAGTGCCATGAACAAAAAAAAAATAAAAAATAAAACAGCGCAAAAATTAAACAGTGAAGGTCTTTCAGAGAGCAAGAATCGCAGCAAAAAGCAATGAACAGGGAAGATGAAGAAAAGGAGCGCAAATAGGACATCAAATATTGATGTATGAGCCGGTGCTTCAGCCTACTTAAACCACAACGAGTTAACCTTCAGCGTTACTAAACTCAGCTTGATAGAATTCAGAAACAGCTGTTGCAGATGTATGTCAGCCTAAAGTGATAGGAAATGAGAGCTAAACTGCTTAAACAGGTCAGGCGTTGGTAAAAATCCCACTGGAAAAATAAAATTTCTAGCCTAATATAGGTAAAATCCTTTTTTTTTTTTTTTTTTTTTCCCCATAGACATAATTCTTTACTAAAAAGATTTTATGATTTTTCTCCCATTGGTAGAAATGCCTCAAAACTACACTGTACAACTACTTACTCCTCACAGCAATAGGCATCATATTATTTTTTTTCTAAAAGATCTCCAATTCACCCAAGCTCTCTAGAGGCACAGTTTCATGTTGTGCCTAATTTCATCAAACTGTGTGCTGCTGCCAAAAGTGATGGTTTAATTCTGTCTCCTTTCCCCTCTTAACTCCACTGACGTGTTCCTTACCCTTTCCTCATATTAGATTTAGTCATTCCCTCTGTTTCTGTAATATGACTCATTGATCCAAAGGGAAAATAATTTATTTGGAGAGGAGATCTTCGTGTGAGAGCCCCCAGTCAGGGGAGACTAAGGCTGCTGTGGAACAGTCCTATGAACGGTCCTATGTTTCTGCTGGATGCTGTCTGCACAGCTGCAGGTTTTATTTTAGCTCCCCAGACTGTAAAAGGGCCATTCATTCCCCAGAGCTATCAGATTTTCACACCGCACTGGATGATTTTCTTGCCCCGCTCTTCAAAGGGCTCTGTTTTTTATAGGGGGAACAAAGCCACCCATCAGTGGGCCAAGAGCAGAACCTCCTTGCTCAGTTTCTACCCTTTGATTTGCTCAACTCAGATAATTCTGCTAAGAACCCATCCCAAAGAGCCCTCGGTTCAAGGGGATAGATACCTGCCTTTCCACTGGGCAAAGTGGTGGCCTCAGAAAATGTCTGCTGGCACAAGGCTACGCCTCTTCCTGCCTCCTATATGTAGGAAATGAACATTATCACAGGTTGAAACCTGGCTCTGAGAAAAGAATCAAATCCTATAAAAGTCACATATTAGATAGAACTGCAGCAAGTATTGGCACAGCTTTCAGTTTTGGCTGAGCTCACAACACTGATTGGAGCTCTGGCCTTGAAGAAAGGAGCTGCTCAAAATTTCCAAACACACACTTTAAATTAAAAAAATATGTATTAGAATGTTCTCCAGTTCTTTGACACCTCATGCTTATGAAGAGCAGAGGGAGGGATGAAAACCTATTAAACCCAGGTCACTTTATCTCTTGGTGTCTTGCTTTAGGCACATAATTGAAATGAACATCCTGTAGCAACCAACACTTGTGTGTGAATGTTCATTTTAGCAAAGTCAATTATTTCAATCATCAAAAGGAAAGAACTGCTTGTTTGACAGTTATGACTCATTAACATACATTTCATTTTGATGAGCATTTTTTAAATTTTGTTTTGCATATTTTGCTTACAGGAAGGGAGTAAAAGTATTTGTAAAACTATGAAGAACATCTATGCTTTGATAGATTTTATAATCTCTCAATGAAAACCTGTAGGTAGGCTTGCTTTGCCAGTTTGAAAATTATATTTTGTCTGGTTCTATTTTGGACTGTGAATAGAAAAACAAAGCTACAAAATATAGTTGTAAAGTTGAGAATAAAAAATGTTATATGTAAAATTCTCTGTTTAGTATAAAAATACATTTTAATATTTATTCAATCCTGCACAAAAAAGAAAACAAGTCAAAAAAGCAAAGTAAAAATTTGAATGCTGCTCTTTCCCTATTTAAGTCAAAATCAATCCACAGTTTCATATACTTTCAATGAGAAATTGAAATCCATTTGGTCAAATTATTTCTTTCATTAACACTGTATGAAAAAAAGGAAATAATTCAAACCACTTAAAGAGGACTTTTTGTCACTTCTTAAGGATAAAAACCCACATAAATTAATAATTAACCTAATTTTCTTGCATCCCAGAGATCACAGGTCAAGGCATCATTAAGCACGTTTCATCCTGAAACAACAGAATTGCACAGTTTACCCTTTTGTCAGTTATACCAAAAGATTAAACATGTCTTGGTGTGAGGACATGCAGCAAAGGGAAAACTTAACCCTCTGGGACTGAGCCACAGCTTTCAGTTGATTCCTGAAGTCATAACTTTTTTTTTTATGAGTCACAAAAGGCCACTGCTCTCTCCTGTGTTACTGCTCAAATTAGGAGCCTTACTCATTTCCTTTTCCTTCCACAGTTTAAGTTCCATGACTGTTATAAACACTCACTATAATTCATTCAGGACAGCAGCTCACCTGGAGAACCCAATCTATTTGACCGTTTACTGGTGGTCATTTTAATTCCAGTAAGCTGTGTCATGTGCAATAAATGACATAACAATTAGGCAACTGAGATAAAATTGGATGCAACCAGATGCATATTTTGTTCCCCTAGAGGTATATAAGGGAAATGGCACCAAATTAGCAAACTGAGAGAGGAAAGACCAGAAATTGTAGTCTCCAATCTGGCTTCTCCCAGATCCTCTCTTTCATGCTACTGTTGTTGGAATTTTCACAAATTCCAACAAATTTTCACCCACCAGGTTCAGTGTAATTCTGGAAAGATCTGTGGAGTGTAGTGTGAAGCCACCTTTAAACAGGGAAGAGGACCCCCACCTTAACTCAGACAGGGCTGATGTGGCAGGGAGGTCATGGACACAGGTGTTGGGTCAAAGCTGTTATTTCTTTCCTATTTATCTATATATTTGCAGAGTGAAGTTGAAAGATAAATTAAATACATAAATGGGGAGGTTAAACTTTTGAAAGCTGTGTACTGATATTCCCTGACACCAATAGGGTGATGGAAAGTGTTCGGTACAAATCCCTGTGAGGAGAAGGAAGACCTAAAGCTCTAGATCTCCTGCTAACAGACTAGAAACTGTCTCTACTTTGGAAGATCACTCTTCTCCAACTCTCTTCTCCCTAACCTTTGGTAAAATGAATAAATCCTGGGGACTTTTGGCAAGAAATAAACAAAAGCCTAGCAATTGCTTCTCCTCATATAACAGTTCCTGAACAGAAGCAAACTTCTCTTCCTCAAGACAGTACCTAATTTCACAAATAGCCTTTAATATTGATGCTCACAGGCCATGAATCTCCTTTAACAATCAATAATGAATTAAAACAACATCTCAGATCTCCAGGTCTGTGCCACAAGGGAAGCAGGAACGTGCATGTAAAGCATTTCAGGACTCACACAGCACTCCAGGATGGAGCAGAGTGCCTGTGTTCCCCTGTGCCCCAGCCCACGAGTGACCAGGGCACAGGACAGCATGTGGCAGCCAAGAGCAGGTCCCCAGCCCTGGGATGCCACAAAGCCCTTCCTCCACTGAGCAGCCTCAACATACCCCTGAAGCCTCAACACGTCCCTGCAGCCCCACTCCAGTGGCAGCAGGTTTTCAGCAGCCAAGGCTGTGTTGCAGGGATAATTCACTCATTGTCAAACTTTGGGCTGTTTTGGGGCACTAAGAGCCATGTTGTCTCTCCAGGCACTGTCCTGCAGCTATGATCTGAATCACAACCAGTTGCTAAATTCGAGTTAAATTGTTTCAGTCATGAAAGCTTTGCAGCAATTTCCAAAGCCCAGAATTGCTAGTCTAAACAATCTTTTGTGAACATGCTTTCAAGTAAAACTTCAAAACTATCTCACGCCAAGGAGTGAATTATGTTTAGTGGCTGGAATAAATTGGGGAGGGGAGGAAATTTTTTCTTTAAATGACAGATTTTAACCTCAATTATTAATCTTCAAACATGAACAAACACTTCTAGTCCCTGAATCAACTGAGAATTTATTACCTGTCAGAGTATTAAAAGGCATACCTAATATATTTTACTGAGAGCAATTGCTGGTAAGTGCTCATGCAGTAAGACATAAGGAGACGTGAATCTGGGCATGTCTGTCAAACTCCCTGGCAAATGACATATGAAAAAATCACATTTTAATCTACACAGGGTCTTTGGGGTATAAAAATAAAAATCAGATTTTGAGAAGTTTTTTTCTTTAAAGAAAAAGAAATTTTTTCTTTTCCTGAAATCATGTAATTTTTCCAAGTCATTTTTCTCCTGAGTTTTACCTCTTTCAAAACTGTGAGGCTCCACAGACTGAGACAACATGATGAGTTACTTGCCAGCATGACTTCAGTTTTGTTTAGTAATGTTTACAATTTTCTATCCAGATTCTATGGTTCTTATTAAATATATATATATTCCAACCTGGGCATTTAAAATGTAGAGAGATTGGATCAGTAAGGAATATTCCTTCCGGGATAAGACCATTGGGGTAGAAGGAATCTTTTTTGTGCTATAAAAGGGAAGGAGAAACCCAAACAAAATTATGTGGACTTCACCTGTAAAAATTACTTACTTAGGAAGAATTTTAATTCCAGAGCTGTGGTCAGGCAAACAAAGTCTCTCACACCATGTGCCTCCTTTTCTATGTCAGGGAAGTCCATTTCTAACACCACCAGATGGGCAAAATTTATTAGGCTGCATTGGCCATGGTGCAATATCTCATGTGAGGGAAAACTGCATCAAGGCCAGCACTGAACATTGTCCATTACCCCATCTGTGTTGGGCTCTCCTGTCCTTGTGACAGCCTGTGAATTAAGTATCTACAAGAATCCATGTAAAAAATCATCTTCCAAATGAAATAATTACTGCAAAACGGTTAGAAGTTTAAGAATTTCAAGGTTCTTTATAACAAACTGGAGCTTAACACATTATTTCTCCACAACATGTTTCTTACATTTTAAGATTAGTTGAAGCATTTTCCCACTCAACGACAAAAAAAAAAAAATTACAATTTTTAAAAAGGCATTTAGTTTAAATATATTACTACCATAGCTTCTTCTAAATTCTGGCATGAATTTAGATCCATAGTGATTATGATACTTCAGTTAATTTTGCCATGAATTAATGTGTGGTACTTCCTGGTTCATCAATGGCAAAACTTCATTTCCTTTAAGTAGCGCTTCTTTTTATTCCTCAGGAAAAGTTCTGAACCTATTGAAGTTAAAATACTGATGGAAATTAAATTATCCTGTGAATAAAATCAATATAGCTTTTCTCTAAGGAGAAATAAGCTGCATATTTAACATTAATCACCTGAAAAATATATAAGAGATAAACAAAGAAAAGTGCAAGTCAAAAATTAGATCTTTTTTCCAGCAGTAGGGACTTGATTACATAGGTCAGAAAGTCCTGAAAAATAATTACTGCTTCTCTATTTGTCATAACCACTTTTAAATGGGAATTTGTTGCCCGGTTTCCTTCAGTTACAAAAAAATGAAACACAAATAATATTTGAATTATTTTTTTTTAACATTGTCCAAAAGAAAAGCACTGAACCAGAAGGCTGTTAAAGATTTTGAAGCAAAATCAATGAGCTGTAGGCTCTCTTGTACTTTTCTTACAAAAGATAATTCTCATAAAAACTCATTGTAATAAAGCAGAAACTGTTTGGGTTAGAAGCCAAGGAAAAAATATAAGCCCAATATAAATGCTGTCATAAGAATATGGTACATTTGGGTCAATGTCTGTCTTCATTAAACTCTTTGCTACAGCTATAAATTGTCAGAGAATTATGAAATGTCATGTTCTTCCCTTTATAAAACAATCTGTTAATAGATAAAGATATTAACTTACCACAATAAACTATTTTAATGATTCTTTTTCCTAGGTTCAGTCTGGCTTGTGTGGGAAAGACAAATCTCTTATGCCTCAGTCCTGCTCATTAGAATTTAATCTAAGGGAAAGGGCTCAAATGCCTTTTCAATCTTTTAAGTGAATGCATATTTGTGGAATAAAATTCAAAAGCCATATGTCCCTCACACTTGGAGATGAAGGAAGTGCCTACCTGCACTTATCCATTTATATGCTTAAAATTGCAATATTCAGACACTTTAGGTTCTGGGCTTAAGTGGAACCAGGGCTCATATCCTGTTGCTCTTCAATCTCCAGTAAAGCACTTGAAATGCTTTGTTTGAATATCTTCTGCACCAAAAATATCTGTGAGCCACACTGTAAATGATGTTAATTTTTTTAAATAAGAATATATGAAATAAAAGCCATTGTTTCAAAATGCAAATTCAAAGTAGACACACTAGCTTTAAATAACAGGTTTAATAACAGGTTAGCTCCCACTGAAATTTTGTTCTGATATTGCCAACACTTTTTTCCTATGTCCTTTTAATATTTAAAAACTTTCCTTTTGCATTCTAGGAAAACTAATTTCAAGATGTCAGCAACTCCTGCAGTGGAAGCCTTTCTGTTTCTAAAGAAAGTTGAAATTTTTCAATGTATTCTGCAGTGAAACCAGCAGAATTCCAAGTTATATTTTACAGATATCCAAAAAGCCCAGTCACTGTAAGAACAGAACAAAACACAAGAATGTGATGTGCATGTGCTCAAAGGTAACAGGAGAGCACAAAACTGAGTGCAATTCCATGGAACACCTTCTAAAACCTTATGGAGCAGGACTTGAGACTCATCTGCACAAATGTCAGTCTTTTTTTAACCAGAAAGGGACCTTAAATTTAGGTCGGAATATACACATTCTAATTAAAGGCCACTTTATTCTTTATGTGGAGTCTTTCAAAACACTGAATGCTTACTGCCCCCACTCTCCAAGAACACAAATAGCTCAGTTCTACTCCTCTCTAGGGGAGACTTAGGGACCGGCAACAGTGCAAAGAGCAGGTGATTACTGAACTTCATTGTGCTTTGAGTTTAGTCCTCCTTAAATAGCTGGAATTCCACATTCAGCTGAAAAATGGTTCTGTGAAATGATCTTGCTGCTAAAAATGACTAAACAGATATTTAGCTGGTGGACTTTTAAAAGAATTATGTCAGTTCACCACTGTAAAGTCCCATCACTATCATGGAAGCCCTTGACAGATTGCCCTCAGCAGTGTTTAACAAGGAAGCAGTCAGAAATCAATGATAGCACAAAAAAAAAGTTGAGGCAATTCATGTAACAATACTGAGAAATGCCATATAATGGATGTAAGAGTTATCAATCACCATTTACTAAATGCAACAAAAGAGACATTAGGTGTTGCTTTTTCTCATATACAGAAATCACAGTGAAATACAGGGAGCCATTTATACATGCTCAGAGTACAAAAGTTTAAGGTCACTAGCTTTCCCTTTGTAGCAATCTTCTGTTAAGTCTAAATGAGGATTTGTAATTGTAAGCTTGAATAAAGTCAACATTTACCATTAAGATCACAGAGACCTACTGCTGTATTTTGGATTAGGCTGTCATGCAAGCTATGTCAGAGCAGGTCTTTTAAAACTATGATTATCACCTAGACTTATGTGCACTTATCACCCCTGCACAATTAAGATTTAAAAGCCAAATCACAAAAGCCAAGCTGAAGGAGTGAAAAACAGCCCCAAAAGGTTTCTGATAACTAATCCTTTGTCTGGCTCTGGCTCAAAGGCCTGGTATCACTTTATGCCTTTCCACATCTGAATGCACTGAGGAAATTTAACTCAAGGCCATACATAGAGAGGATCTGCGGTACCCAGAGCACAGCCTGCCTGAATCCTGCTCCTTTTGTCCCATCCCTTTGTCTGAGGAATCAGCTCCCTCAGCCGGAGTGAGGAGCTCCAGAGAGCACAACCCATTTCATGCAGAGAGAGGCTGGGAGGTCAGGGGGTTAACATCTGCTATAAATACCACAGGACTTCTTGGCCTGAATTGCAGAATGAGATTGCTTGATGTTTCTACACTGCACAGGCTGTGTCAGCCTCTGCCTTACTGCGTGACACAACTCAGAGCAGAGGGTCAGGTACATAAAAGGAATGATGCACTCGGATTTTCTCTCACAAACACACTGTGGAAGCCTGCACATACAAGTAACAAGTATTCCAAACCACCAGAATCTTAAATCATGCCTAGTTCCAATTCTTATCCAGCTCTTCGGTCAGATCTGATTTGTAAACTAAGATAGAGATTTTATTAAGGTATATATATAGATAGATATAATCTGAAGCAACAGACTGCAAAAAAGTGCACCAGAAGATCAGGTTTTGATTTGGGCACTGAGGTCACAGCCTGCTCCTATTTCATTAAAGAATGTTTTTTCATTGAGTTCAGTGGAGCAAGGGGAGGACAAGCATTTCCTACTAAATGGATGTTCACCAGGCAGCCTTGGCAGTGCTTTGAACAGTTACTGGAGAGTGGCAGATCTCTGAAAGGCTCTGACCTCCCCTGCAAGCAGTTGTCAGCACAGCAACACTTGAAAGCTTTTTCATATGCTTTTCTCACATATTTGGTAAATGTGATATAGGAAGCTCCCTTTAATGCTCCCCATACATGGGTTTTTATTCAGAGTGTTTATCTAAACAGAAAAGGAGAGATGCTTACTGGAAACAGTTGAGGGCTGATTTTAAACTACTCTCATTAATCACTAGTTGCCTATCCATCAACTTTGAAAATAAATAATAAAAAAGAGAAAGTTGCACCACTGAAGTTGGAAGGACAAGGAACTGTAAATATGACAGATAATCCCTGGTATTCAAGAGCAGGCTGGGTGGGGGCACAGGTGTTGGAATCAGATTATCTAAAAGGTCTCTTTCAATCCAAACCTTTCTATGATTCTGTGATTCTAAGACTATGATATTCTTGAAGAGAATGTCAGAACCAGACAAGATCATCTAGAGCAGTGTGAAGATAGACTGTGTAATATCAGTTAACTTAAGGTCAGATTTTGGTCTCACATTGATATATCACTTTAAATTATCTCACTTGCACGTTATAGCCTCAGAATTATGGTTATACAGAGCTAGTGAAAAGTTGAAGATTGTCATTGCTAAAGGAGAAGTTAAATTGCACCTAAGACTATTAATAACATATCACATATTCAGTATCTACATTATTTTAGTTATAAAAGCATCCTCCTCCACCTAAGGCATTATCTTTTTGTGATATAATGCTACTTCTTTCCTGTGGGCATGGTGGATTTAAAAAAGATTACATCTAATGGGTGAACACAGAATAAAGTGCCAACCCTGTGTGCTGCCCACCCATTCTGTGATCTCTCACCACACCTGCACAGTACCTGCACTGTCCAAAAATTGAGACCTCATTTTCAAAACATTTAAAGAGACTCAGATATGAGGAGAGACAACAAAGCAAGTTATATTGTCATGTAGAATTAAATACAGGGACCATTTTGAAAGAGTCTACCAATCCCACAGATTGAGACAGTGAGAGGATAAATCACAAACTGCAACAGCATTTAAAAATGCAACAGTCTTTCTTTTTCTATAAGCCTATATAAACACATACACTAATTTATACATGATAACATAAGATTTTTCTAAGTCCAAGAGATGCAAATTATTTGTGTATGTACCACTAACAGTGGGTGCTTTCTGAAGCCAAACTCTTTTGTGACATGCTAATCCACTAAATCATTTTATACATGCCACAGAAACAATTTCCCAATTATTCTAGCAGCTTTTTAAATGTATGAGGTGTGAATGAATTTTAAATAAAGTCTAACTCCTCACTTTGGAGCCACTGATATTAAATAGTATTAAATGCTTCATTCCACATGCTGAAGGAGCAGAAAGGAAGGTTTGTACGAAGATAAGTACCTATCAAACTGATCCTTTAATTCTACTAGGAATTCATCGTATTACTGTTGTTATGAAGAGCTATCCAGGGCAGTAGGTAGAATTCTTAAACCTTATGCAGAGAGAAATAAATTCTAAACAATCATGTTAGAACCAGCAAATGAAATATGGTCTGGTTGAAAATCTAAAAGGAAGTTTCCCAACCCAGCTTTTCCCTCTTTAATAGTGTCATCCAGCTTATTTTCATCAGATCCCTGTTTTCATCTACTTTTACAGAAATAGGCACTAGAATCCCTCAGATAAAATGGACCACTTTCTCTAATTCATCAAAGAGATGAAGGCTCTACTTTAATATTAAGACCCTTGGGAGATTGCAGTGAAAAGCATTCCATCATAATTTCTAACAAAAAATTTCTTTGAAGTACAGTGAGTAAATATTTAGGCAGCTTGGTGGATAGGACTGCAGTTTCATTCCTTCATACTCCCTAACATGAGTCCTTACCAATATAATTTTCAGTTCAAATTGACTTGCAGAATCTACAAATGCTTTATGTTAGTTAACTTGTAAAAACGCCTCTTTTTTTCTATTTGAGCACATAATAACTGTTATTGGATTAGAGCAATGTCACGAACTTAATTTGATATTTTTAGAGAGAAGACAGACAACTTTATAAGGATCTCTGAAAAATGAAGATTCTGCCTTAATAGAGGACTGTAGAGTTTGATGTAGTATTTTAATAAAGACTAGTATTGTGGCAGCTAAAGGGAGGAAATCATTAAGCCATGGCTCTGTTGGTATGCAGAACTTTTGTGTGAGAGTGAAAAAGCCCAACAAAACAAATAAAAGCAACCCAGAGCGACCATTTCACTCTTTAGTTCTATTATTCTCCTGTAACAGGGCAGTGGGTTAGGGTTGAGATGGAAAACTCGTGTGTGTGATTCACACCCTGCTCTCCTCTTGACTCTCCCAGTGCATTCTCCCACGATGTTGGCTGCAATTACTCAACACTGCCATGACTGTCTTGGGATCTCACCTGCAAAATTGGGTGTGACAAAGAGAATCTATCTAATTTACTGCCATGTAACCAATAGAAACATGAAGCTAAGACTCCTGTGGACAACCAGCATGGGGAAACTACGATTTAGCCTAACTTTGCTATCGGCATTTTCACTTTTTACAGAATGCAATTATAGGAAAAAGAAAGAATGAAGATAAATATTGATTAAAAAAATCACAGGAGAACATTTTTGTCTAGAAAAGATCAAAGAAAAGATAATAATATTTGAAGGTAATAAAAAAGTTGCAGATATAAATTAGAAGGAAATATCAACTTTCTTCATAGCTGCATATGAACAAGACCAAAAAAAGCCCAGAAAAATTGAGTGACAGTTCAACTGCTATGAGATGCAATCCCATAGCTGAAAACAAAGTTTTAATTTTTTATGATTTTTACTTTTTAGTCACATTTAGTCATTTTGAATTAATGAAACAAGTAATGATCTTAAGCTACACAGGAAACTGAATATACTCAGTAAAATTAGAAGCAAGCTTGAAGCATCCTCTTTGCCTGAGGCACAGAAATGATGGATGATAGTCTGAGGAATACTTTTTGCATTCTGGACTACTAAATAAGTAATCTCATTAATCTTCTTGCAGCTTTTACCTTTTACTTCTGTAGCTGTAGCTACATAAAACCTGAGAATTTTTGGATGTTTTTTCCTCAAATTTTGATATTGAATAACACCAGTTGGAAGCAACAGGTGTCAAGACAATTGCAAAGGGTCTGTGCAATGTTAGTTTGCTGCTTCAACAAACAGTTTTAGTGTGCTGTAAGAGGATAACAACGCAGTACTTAACACAAACAAAACCTAAACTATAGAAAAAACCTTTGAGCTGGAACACTTCCAGTTCTGGGTTTAGCTTTACTAAACATTCTGAAGTCAGTGAACCAACAAAAAACATCTGGCATCATAGAATGAAACAGGGCAGGGTGAATGGTGGAATTCAGCTCTTATACGGATTTTGTATCAACATTGGGCAGGCCAAGGCAACCAATACTTCTAGTGAGCACTTTTACCCTGAAATTTAATATTTCTAGAAATTAGGAGAACTCAATTTTGAAGTCCACCAAACAAAAATATTTGGTTGAACCATTCAAGCCATCAGCTAAATTCCACTCCTGAAAGTCGGGTACTGCTTCCCTGCACAAGCAAACTCACATGCTATGAATCTTCACAATAATTTATACTCCAAAACACACACCAAATCTGATAGACACAAGTAATTTCACCGAACGGGTTCAGCCAAGATGTCAAATGGTTCTTTTTAATTAAGAAGGAGGGAAATGCCAACAACACCTTGAAGTACACTAGAAGCCTCACCATGAAGATGTATTATTAAGGGCTTTTGGCAGGAGCAGTGATGGGCTGCACAGGAGCCCATAGATTTTTACGTTCACAGTCCCAGCTGCCTACCTGTACAGTAATCACAGCAGATGGATAATGTGCAGTGTTCGGCTTTTTTAATAAACATGTCAAACATTTAACGTCCTGTTCACAGATGTACTACAATAAAATGTCTTTGCTGTGATTTGAAGTTATGCTGCCTCAAAAAACAGTTTTTGCTTTAGAGAAAGAATTCTACTGCTGCCCACACACACTTTAGTCATGACTCATTTTTGCACATTACCTACGTAACTCTAGAGGAAGAATTTCAACCCCAGGACTTCAGCCATAATACGATGAGAAGCGCTATGAGGTCCTGTGTGATTGGAGGCATTTTGCACATCTGTTTTTTACATGCATTCATGGTCTTTGGACCTCACAGAACTTTTAGTAGATTCTTTATACTTCTAATCCTCACATAGGAAACTGTGTTGGAATTCGCTGAGCTTCAGAAGTGTTCTTGACATTACACACACAGACACACTGTGAGCGGCACCCTCAATGTGAGAAAACAAGAGCGGAGGGAAATACTCTCAACAGATTAAATCTGAGGCAAATACTTGAGTCTGAGGCAAATGTTGAGGGTGGTGAGGCACTGGAACAGGTTGTCCAGAGAAGCTGTGGGTGTCTCATCCCTGGAAGTGTGGTCTAGTGGAAGGTGTCTCTGCCCACAGCACGGGAGCAGCTTCCCTTTCAGTCCAGATCATTCTGTCGTTCCATTATTTAATCTGGAATTAAGTGGAAGGGTCAAATAAAATCCTACAAACATTTTTACCTCAAAATTCAAAGTGTCTTTTTACTCTTTGTAAACTCAGAACAGATTTTGAGCAAATCCAGTGAGGATGTGAGCTGTGAGCTTGGCCAACAAAAGAGCACAAACCCTCACAAGCATGAGGGCACCAGGGGTCCCCTGACACACACATATATGTAAAGATTCTAAAATAGCTATTAAGGGCTTCTGCTTCCCTTTTGGCAGTGCTGATAGTGGAGAGACAAACTCTCCAAAGCCAGCTGTTTCCAGCACATTTCATCAGAAACACAGGTTTCCTTAGCAACATGCCCCAAAACATCCAGGAGTCCTTCACTCTGTGTCCTTGGTGGAGAACCTTGGTAACATGGAAGTACAGATGCCATCAAACACCAGTGTCCCTTCTGTGCAGCAGAACCTTAGGAGTTGGAGGTTTTGGGGTTGTTTCCTAAATACAAAATAATTGGTTTATTAGCTGAATGAGCAATATGTGCTCAAAAGACATTCAAAGCAGTATTTCAGGTTTCTGTCATCTTTCTGGTGAAAAAGTAGTTGCAGAGTGCAAGTTATGGTCACAGGTCCCAAAAATCTCTCTGAATTAAGCACTATTCAGAAAGCCAAAGTAATTCAGACCACTTGCATAATGAAGTAATACATCCATGATTTAAAAATACCCAAGTTTAAAGGCACAGCCACAGCAGATCCTTTAAAGTCAATGACTCATTGAATTTAACAGGCACTTTTACCTCAGCACTGTCTTTGATAAACAGATATTCTTGCCTTTCCTGATGGCTGATACATGCCCAGGTTTAGGGTGAAATGCACAATATGTATGTATGCACATAATTAAATAGAATGCAATACTTCTGCTGCTCATACTCTCAGGCATGTCAGCAGTAATATATAATTTCAAAACTACATATGACAGGTTGAGGAATAGATACTTATTGGTCCGAATGGTAGAAATACCTGTGCAGAAGATTATTTGAGTCATGACTAACTGTCAGAACACAACAAAAATATCCCATGGATACCAATCGACATGTACATTTTCTTTTTTTTTCTTCAAACAGGGTTGTTGGGGCACAGTGATGACCAATCTTACTTGCTCTAATGGCTTACAGCTTCTCTTTAAGTGCAGATAATTTCATTGCACTTACATTGAAGAGTGCTCTATTAAAGCAAGTACAAATGTCTTGTTTGAAAATACCACAGCATTTGGGAGGACAGCAGAGCATTCGTGAGACATTAAGAAATACAGAATTTCGAGAAAAAGAAGGGATTTTCCTGTTCCCTCCCATTTTGCAAATCTTTTGGGTCCTGATGGATTCCATTTTAAGGGGAGCTGTTGATGGTCTGTTGCAGATGAGCATCTGTGGGTAAAACTACAGCCCCAGCACTGAAAGCACAGGCGGGTGAAGATCCAGAGCGTGTGAGATCCAGGTCTGTCTCACCAGAGACCCCAGGTAAGAACAGAAGGAAGGGCACCCATAAATCTCCCCTGTAAGTCAGCACTGCACTTAAGTCCCGGGGTTATTCTTATTTCTCACGATTGATTAAGGCAGTGTCTGATGGCAGAAGAAAGAGAATACAGGAAAGAAGTCTTTCTAGGTACCTATATTTGCTTTGGGTTTTTTTCCCCACAAGTATTTCATTCCTCCACAGGGTATGCGAGGAGAAAATCCCAAATTTACCTTGCATGTAAATTCACATGTAAACTGATCCTCAAATGAATCTAAAAAGGAGTTGATTTTGTGGGCTAAGAAAAACTGAAAAGAGCTGAAATCTTCATCATCAGCTCATTAATACTATTGTTTCTTTTAAGAGCTTATCTACTGAGTAGATTCACAGTAGAGAATCTCGACTTCCACTAGAGAAAAAAATATTTCTATATTCTGCAAAGAAGAGAGAAAGCTTGGAAATTACCTCACTGTAACTCAAAAACTCAGAACTCAGAAGGAATTCAGGAGATAAATGAAAATAACAGATATTTGAACACACACATAATGATTCTAAAGCCAGCTGCATGATTTTATCCTATGGAGAGCTGATAACAGAGAGGAAGTTCTCATACTATTTGAGTAAAGCACTGTCTGCCTGTGCAAGAGTTCTGCAAATATAAATACTTTTTCTGTTCCCCTTCTGATAGAAATATCAGCTTGTAGTTAGGCAACCCAGACAACACCAGCAGCTCATTCCCAGAGCTTTGTACTTGTATATGGGTTAATTTACACTCTGGTCAAGGCACTCTCTAAGATTTTTCTCCATTTTGTTATCACTTATTCCTGAATTTACAAGAAAATCTGGTATAAAGAAAATATGCTGCTTGTTTTAACATGATGTTTGCCACTGAAGCAGGGTACAGATATAGAAAAATGCAATATTTTAGGGGGAAAATAGACTGGAAACATCCTTTTATTCATATCTCAGTATGGCTTAATCTTTTTCTAAAAGTAGATATTCGTTACAATCTGGCTTTTCGTTAGTTTCAGGTGAGTTCAATCTCAGCCTGATTCACTTGCCATGTCAATTAAGTAGCCAATGTAGAGCTGCTGAAATGATCTTATCTAATTTGACGTATAAATATTTAAACAAAAAAAAGTGAAAGGAGAGGTGCTAAGAAGTATTTAAGGTTCACAATTAAAGGTAAGAGCAGAAGGAAAATGTGTGGTAATTAAACTGAGAACGCTTCATTCACCTCTACTCTTCAAACCTCTATCAACACCACATTGTATAAACAGTTTAGTTTCAAGCCAAGGACCAATAAAAGCTGTACTTCAGTTGGCATTGTGCTGTCCTGCTCGTTGTTCACTCAGAAATCTAGTTTATTTGGTTTCAAGAAACCATCTATTGATCATTTCATAGTCACTCTCAACAAGGTCTTTTGTTATGCTCTCAAGAAAATGCAATAGTGTCACACCAAATGACTTAATTTCACACCCACTAGATAGAACGGACTTAATTCTGCTTTCATTACCAGTAAGTCAAAGCTATTTTACTGCACAGTTGGAGCTCAGGCTTCATCCTGTAATACTTTGTCTCCCTGAAAAAAGAATGATAAAGTATTCCAGAGATCACTGGTTGTATTCAGGTTAGATTAAGAAATAATGTGCAAATCACTGGGAGATTTCTCTGTTTCGGCCACTGGAGGACAGCTAATGGTGCTGTATTGCCATTGCAATTAGCAGATCCAGATTAGTCCTGTTTGACTGGATCAAAATTTTAACTTGAATGCAGGACAAAAAATCCTTGGAAAAGCACATTCCTTGGTTTCAAAGCTCTTCTGCTGGATCTCAGACAGCTTCTCTCATTTACCTGGCTTGCTTTCCATGCCGAGTTGCCATAGATGGTGCCTTACAGCTAGAACTTGGATAAATATCAAGTAAAACTGAAACGTGTAATGGCAGGAAAGGCTACTCCTCAAACCACAGTTTTTCAGATTTTTACACAGCTTGCAATTCAGTAAATTGATTATTTGGTGCTTCACCACCAAGGCACCAAGAGTCAAGGCGTCAAGGTGCCAAACATCCATTTATTCACCAGGCTTTTGTGCAGGCACCAGCCTTAACATGCAGGGCTGGAAGAACGGCAAAGGAGATGGATAAAAGAGGAAAGTTCTGGAGGATCAGCAGCAGTCACTGCTTCTGAAGCAAATTAGAGGCAATGTATTGGCAAATGAGACTTAACAAGCTTGATTTTTCTTTATCAAACATGAAATGAACTAAGTAAGAATAAGAGTACAGTTGCCAAAATGAACAGAATGAAAAGGAAGAAAACAAAAGGCCAAAGCAAAGATTGGAAAATTATGAGAGCAAGGAAAAACAGCAATGAAGAATGATGTGCATGAAGCAGACAAGGCACTGTCAGGCAGTGTGGGAAGAAGATGGGAGAAGTGACAGAAAGAGAAAAGTCTACTCACCGACTTTAAGCCAATTGTTTCAAAGCTGAAAAAGAGCATTTCATATCTAGATATATATATAGATATATACAGATGTCCTCCAGAAAACAAAACAAATGAGGTACATAGACAAGGGCACAAATACTGAGGAAATAAAGTAAAGTGACATAAGGCCTGAAGTTCAAAATGGAAAAGAAAATTGGAATAACATTTAATAAAATTTAAAATTTACATTTTAAAATTCCAGAGAGTTATGAATGGCTAGAATGTGAAAATCTTGAAAAGAATGAAAAAAAAATTATGCAGAATTATGGAAGACAAAATGAGTCATCAAGATGATATTGTTGCCATTGGCTCTGGCAATCCTTGAAGCAAAATGGTCAGAAGTCAGAAGGTTACATCCTGGGAGAAGACTGCTCTATATTTATGTCTTGATCCTAATAGCATATATTCTCTAAACATTATACAGTGCTCAGCAATGTGTTTTCTATAGTACTCTGTACCAGCAACCAACATGAAGTCCACTGAGAGCTTGTGCTTTTGGAGTAGCCAGAAACTCTCTATAAAAACAATCAGATGTGAAAATTTGGATTTTGCTATTTCAGAGACAGTTTTTCCTACAGTAATGTTTTTGGTCTTTGGGTTGCTTTTTTTTGTCTATGCTACATATTTCCTCTCCAGATTTTTAAGTTTAAAAATCTTCAAGACACATGAAACTACTCCAAGACTCTTTACCTATAAATTCACATTGTAATCTCAGGTATTTCTATTCCAAGTTTTAACAAAATGGTATAACAGCACATTAAAATTTTGTAGTGGTTTAAATTTGGGATCCAATTTTATAACTCATCTATCAAACACAGAAGACCTTATGGAGGTTACTAATTAGTTCCTAATCATACTCCTACACTCTTTTTTAAATTTTTTACTTTCACAATATAGCAAGATGCATCTTCCTTTCCATAATGCTCCTGCATACTGAAGGTCAGCATTAACATTATGGAATTTCAAGCACTGAGGAAATAAGTTTGAAGTATGTAGGTGGAAGTTCAGTTACTTGCACAGCATCATGCGTCTTTATTACAAATTCTGCTATTTCTCCTCATTTGTAATTCCCACTGAAACTTAATCTCCTGCTATCAAAGCTACTGGCTGCCTAAGGTTTTTACTGCTGTTCTTCCTTTTTTTTTTTTCCTCTTTTCCTGTGCTTATTAAGTTATCAGCACCCAAATGCACTCAGCTGCGTGAAGCATAGAGGGGTCAGCACAGTACAACCTCTTAGAAAATCAAAATGGAACCGAGAGAAGTAAGAACTAATAAACCTAAGTATAAGCTGGGTGGAGAATGACTGAGCAGCCCCATTGGGAGGAGAAGAACTCGGGGGTGTTGTTGACAAGGAGCTCAATGTGACCCAGCAATGTGTGTTCACAGCCCAGAAAGCCAACCCTGTCCAGGGATGCACCACAAGAAATGTGACCAGCAGGCTGAGGATGTGATTCTTCCTCTCTATTTTGCTCTTGATAGGCTCTACCTGGAGTCCAGTTCTGGGGTCCCAAACGTAAGAAAGATATGGACCCATCAGAGGGAGTCCAGGGGAGGCCACGGAGAAGCTCAGAGGGCCAAAGTACCTCTGCCATGGAGACACGTTGGGAGAGCTGGGGCTGTTCAGCCTGGAGGAGAGAGGGCTCTGGGGAGAGCTTATATCACCTTCCAGAGCCTAAAGGGGCTCCAAGAGAACTGGAGAGTGAATTCAGGGAAGGGTATGGAGAGATGGGACAAGGGGAATGGCTTTAAACTGACATAAGGCAGGATTAGATGGGATATGAGGAAGAAATGTTTTGCTGTATGATGAGGCATAAGTTGGCCAGAGCAGCTGTGGCTGCCCCATCCCTAGAAGTGTCCAAGGACAGGTTGGATGGGGCTTGGAGCAGCCTGGGATGGAGGAAGTTATCCCTTCCCACAGCAGGGTGTCAGAACTACATGATCTTTAAGGTCCCTCTCAACCCAAACTATTCCATGAATGCATGATAAGAAAATGTAATAACTCTTATGAGGACACACTGCACTGGGTTAGTTCTCTTTGTGCATTTTACAGAAGCAGAGAAACCCCCACAGACTGGTAACCATAAATTTTGAAAGATACTGAATTTTAAATAAAATTCATTTCAGGCAGGAACAATTTGTACCCATTAGGCAGATCAGCCAGTTTCTGCTGAAAGCATTACTTTCAGAAGAGATATGGAGAGCTCGGGGTGACTTTCAATTTGTGGAAAATATTTGCATTTCCAACATTTTTCTTTTTGAGTCAGAATGGGCAATTTTTTGAGGTAAAGACATTCTTTCTCAGTCCCAGGACAGGAAATGATCATAAGTCACTGTAAAATATACAGACACTGACAACAATTATAATCAGCAAATGGGGATCCAGACAGGCTTATTTTTACTCACTTACACAGTTATGGAACAGCACAAATTGTCACTGAGGCACTAAGTTTTGTCAACCAACACTGGGCCACCTCTTTGTGAGTGAGTTCTAGATGTGGCAGGCACAAATTATGCAAAAGAGTTTGCCATGATAAGAGAAGGATTTGATTGCTAATGTTTAAATAAGGATCCCCTGAGCTGTCTCTTTTGTGTCGGAATGGTGTTAAATATTTGGCAACAGGATGACATGTCCTGCATAATTTAAACAGTTCCTTTTACTGGGCACACAACACACACATGCCTGCAATTCATTAGTTCCCATCCACACTTTCCACCAGCATTAAATATACATGTAAGATGAGCTACTGCAATGTCCATCAATCCCTCCTCTCCTTATTACTTACTTTATCTCTTTATTGTTGACTTGTCTTTTACTCCAGGTAACATACCAGCACTTTTGTTTGATGCATTTGGGAAGCAAGAGGACTCAAAAACTCAGTATTTGATCTCTTCCTCTGTCTTGACTGCCTTCAGTGCTGTCACATCAGTGGAAGCCCAGCTCATGACTCCAAAGACAGGTTCCATCCCTCCTTGCCTGGCTGCAGCTTATCAGCTTTGTCTGGTCTGAGCTTGTTTTATTTATCGAGAGTCAGGAGGGAGCAGGAAGACAGGGATGTAAAAGGAGAGGCAGTAAACAGAAAGGTTGTGTATCTGTTTAATGGACACATGCAACACCTCTGTGCAGCCAGACAGGCTCTCCTTGCCTCAGATAGGAGCAGGCAGCTGAAACAGAGAGAAACTTCAGCTGATTAAGTCATTTTATGCCTTTATGGAAGAATGATGAATATTACTTTTGACAGGTGCTGAAGGGGGTTAGATATAACTCGACGTGTGGAATGCCAGATTCCAACATGTAAACAAGAGTCACTGTTGCTGCTATCTGTCCTCCACAGCTATAATAATTTGCTTTGACTCTAACACCACTCCAAAAAATGATTAGGTAGCCACTACCTAATGACTTCAAGTTATCATCAAGAAAGTTTACTTTCTTTCATGTCAGCCTTCCTATTTTTTTTTTTCAAAAATTACATACATCTGATCATCCTAGTGAGCTATTTTTTATTTCAAAACAAAAAAATTCAGTTTGCCAAGTTCTCCCTGACAAAAACCCCAAACATTCCTGTAAAAGCTGAGAATAAGTGAGGAGTAAATGTATAGCTGATGTAAATTCCTGTCAAGCATAAAAGACAAGAAAAGTAAAAGCATGAGGTATGGAAAGCCAAACACTAAGGATTAGCATCATTGGAGATGTGGAAGTGTCATCAGTGGGAGTTGATATTTGTATCAGTCACTGTCTCTACAAGAGAGACAGTACAAGAGTCTTTTCCCACTGCAAATTTGGCACTGCCAAGCTGTCTATAGGTTTGCCTTACAAACACATACAAAATATGCATTAATACTTGCTTTAAGATTAAGGAATGAATTTGCAAAGACTTCTGGCCAAAGCACATTACACAACATTATATATATGGCAGCACATCAGAGCATATTCTCACAGAGCTCATAATTCATCTCTACATTCCTCAATAGAAAAGAAAACATAAATTATTCTGCAAGAATTAGAAATCAGAGACCTATATATATATTTAAATTGCAATTATTAGGAATAATTAGTGAAAAATCTAGTGAGAAAATGAGTGAAAAATGTCACAGGAGGATGCAAAAATTGAAAAGTGGTTCCTCCTGTGTAAAGACTAAAAGTAGTATTTTCCCTACCATGCTTGGATGGTGGAAAGGCTTTGAGTTCAAGCCACCTATTAAAGCAGCAATACTGTGACAGGCCAGGGCCCAAAGAATCCCAGAGAATTATAACAGTGTCTCAGAAACAAAACATAAAAGGTACCTGATTTCCTAACTGTGAGTTTGAGGGTATCACTTCTCTATATTTTATCAGCATCTCCAAAATAACTTAGTTTAAGGTAGTTGAGCTGGAAAACTAGTTTCAGGACAAGATGCTGAAAAAAGAATCCCTAAAAGATGTCAGGACACATACAAGTAGATTTTATGGTGCAAGGAGTTTCTGACAAGCTTGTTAAGCAACAGCTAAAAGAGATTTTAAGGTTTCCTGTATCCTTCCCCAGGAAATGTTGTATGCAAAGCTCTCAAGCACAAGAGCAGCACACTGGTGTCAAGAAACTAGAAACCAATGTTAAATTTTTTATGTAATAAAGGTGATTTCTAACAATGAATAGTTCTAATAAAAAATAGTAAATAAATTCCAGACGTGAGTAAATCATAATAAAATATTTGGATCTGCAATTTCCAAGATTAACTGTGTGGACTCAACCTCCAGGGTGTGAGAGCAAGATCCTTTATGCATGCTTGTGTGTGTGTATGTGTGTGTGTGCTTCCAGGACAAGATCTAAATTGTTTGAAGAAAGGGGACCAGGGTGATTTTAGGAGCTGGGGAGCACCTGAGATATCTGCACAGGATCTAAATTGTTTGAAGGAAGGGGTCCAGGGTGATTTTTGGAGCTGGGGAGCCCCTGAGACACGTGCACATAGCCAGCAGGGATGTCTGCACGCAAACCTCTGCCCTTCTGGATCAGCAGCAGGAGATCCTGTGAGCTACAGGGCAGCACAGAAAAAAGGACACACGATTACCTTTAAGAGACTAAATCATATGTGAGTGTCACTATATTTAGCACTGAGAAAGTAGTAGGGCAGTGAAAGTTCAAAGCCTTACCGTGGAGAAAATGTAGTCCCACACCTCCACAACCATCTGTGGTCCTGCTTTAGTTGAAACACAGCCAGGCACTGCCAAAGCGACATGAAAATGAAATGCTGTGTGCCAGGTAAGTGAACTCTGTGCTCATGATGAACAGAAAGTACACAACACATTGCATTAAATAAGGCATAACAGAGTGGGTTTCCTCAGATATACCCATATTGAATCAAATTGTAACCCACAGATCCATTTATTAGTTTAAATTCATGCTGCTAATTGTATCAGGTGGTGAACTCACAGATAATTTCTGTTGATGAATAAAATTAATAAAATGAAAGAAGAAATAATGTATAGTTGCCATCCTTCTTCTATGGTGTATTGCTATTTTTCACCCAGCACCTGACAAAAATAACATATTGTTGTCCTGAATTATTGCATGAAGCAATAAAAATAGTACTTCACATATGCACTTAACAAAATATCGTATCTAAAGATTTAGCCAAAGTTAAAGTGTAATTATTTTTATTTTCTTACTTTTTTTTCATTTATTTGCATGCACAGAATTTGTCTGGGTATTTTGTGGGGCCACAAACATTATTCAATAGTTTTATGCAGCACATACCTTATGCTACCAAAGACTAAAGACAATTCTTTGAAATAAATGTCCAGTTCCTGAACAGTGAATCAGTGGATCAGTGTCAGGGCTCAGCATAACACAAAAGCAGAACACAGACTCCTCAGAGAAGCCCAAGTGAACATTGTCTAGAAAAAGGCCTTTTTAATTACAATGCCCATTCAGGAAGTTGAATTAGAAGCCTCAGCACATAAATGTGGTGCAATTTTTCAATATAATGTTTCAGTACAATGGGATCTGCATCTCTGTTATGAAATGTCCAAGCCTATATCTGATACTAAGATGACTAACCAGAGTGATTTTCCCTAACGTTTTCTAAGGAATTCCTTGTTTTTCAAATGATACTTTCTACTAGAAGTTGCAAATAGATATGTGAGAAACAGTTCTTACCTATGTGGCAAAATCATTCTCATGCTGCCACACTTTTGTCTTTCCTTTTGGGAATATTTCCACAAAATTTACCAAACTTCAACTTCTTGCGAATAATCACTGACAGTCTGGAAAGAGAAAACTCTTAATTATGACTGAATACCTAGAAAATCAAGGTCAAAGTCACAAAACCAGGAAAGTAAAGCATCATGTTTAGATTATTCTCTATGTATCATTTCTACAAAGGATTCCATTCCCATCTGAACATCAAAGGTATTCAATTCCCAAAGGTGTTTGAGGATATTAGATGCCTAAAAAGATGTGGTGGGAGGAATTTGAACAGGGAACACCCAGTGATGGGAGGTTGGTGAAGAAAATTTTTTTCTTGCTTGAGACTTGTTGGCCTTCTGCTCTTAATTTCTCCTGCTCAGAGGTTTCCTCACTGCTACACCTCAGATGAAGTCTGTCTCCTCTGTGTCCACACTGAATGTGCAGGGTAAGACAAGTAAACTATTGATGTCTCACTGTCATGGGCCTTCCAAAGTCTCATGTCCTGGGAAACATAATATTTTGAAGAGGTGTTAACCCCTTTTTTTTTTTTTTTACCTCCGGGAATAGATCAGATATTGATACATACTGAAAAGGAGAAAAATCTGTATTATTTAGATAGAGAAAGCACTGCTAAACACATACATGAGGTTATTGTGTAACTACAGAGGGAAAAAAAATCCTCGTGGTACTTCTCTTAACATATGAAGAGCTGAATGGCCCCTGCAGAACAAAACTGTCAGATTTGAAAATTAAATTTTAGCACTACCTGTCCTTCAAGTGTAGACTTCTGATTGCTAACTTTTCCTTAACCAGAAATATGTCCATCATGTTTTTTGGTAGTATGGTAATTGCTGGAGGTGGCTGAAAAATGTAAGACCTTTTTACAAATAATGAGGTATATTATGTACCTTGTTCTAAGTCCTAAAATCTGTCAGCTCCACAGTCACTGTGAGGATGCTGATAATAGCAGTAAGATTTCAGAAGCTGCACTATGTAAGTTGTTTTGTCCAGACTTGTCTATTGCATGTAATAAGCTCAGTTCTATAAAAATCAAGTAATTACTGGAACTCCAGGAGTCAGAAGGACAGTGACAAACTGCTAATTAATTTTTCCTCTGAAAAATGCAGTAATAATTGAATCAGGGAGTGACATGTGCATTGAAAAGCAAATGTATCCCTATGAGCCTGTTTGGCCTAAGAACTTTTTTAATATATTGATATTGGGGGTTTGGGAGAAAAGGCAGAATATCTCATGTGTTCATATCCTTTTCTTAGAAAAAATACAGGCTATTTTAAACAACTTTCTTCTGCTGCTCTCTCATAAGAAAAAATATATACCTTTGAGGGTTTATGTGAACTGTATTGAAAGGTGATATCCATGATTGTAAGAGCCATTCCTCTTGGAAAAACACACTAGCACTCCAAGCTTCCAAATGAAGGCAACAGAAGGGCAAAAAATAAGTACGTTGTGGAGAGAAAAAGATGGAAAATGAAAAAGAAATCGACCAGAAGAGGCATCAGTAGTTGCTTTCTCTACAACAAAGCCTGTTCAATTATTGAGCCTTCTTCAGAAGCAAAGTGAAAAAACTTAGAATACTATCTCTTTGTTGGCTATTACAAACGATATTATAGGGTTTATTTCCATCATGACTGCACCCACATGTTTCAGTGAATACAAGGTCTCATTGCTTAGATGTAATACATTTAATGGAAGTCTAATAAAAATTCAAGTCATCTTTTCCTCCCTTTACCCAAGTGAAAAAAAACAAAAAAAAAAAAAAACCCCACAACAACCCCAAAACACACCCCCATATAAAAAAAAAAAAAAAAAAAGAAAAGAAAAAAACCCCAACAAAACCAACCACAAAAAACCCAAAAACAACCAATACCAACCAAACAAAAGACCCCCAAAACCACCACCATCACCATCACCAAAAAAAAAAAAAAAAACAACAAAAACAAAAAACCCAAAAAAACAAACAAAAAAAAACCCAAAAACACCCCACAGAAACCAAACAAATTAAAAAACAGGCTCAGGGAAATGAAGAAAATCCCACAAAACAAGTTTTGAGCTGAAAGCCCCGCTTTTCCCAAACATACCTTTATTCAACCAATTGTGCAAGAAGCCTTTAAGATAAATTATGAGTACAACTGCAGGTCACTCTGTGGTGGACCAAGCCCTGTATTGTTGATGACCACACATGGACAATGTCCATCTCCCATTACCTCCCACATTTCCCACTCCTATTTCTGTATTTCACTCAGCACTGTCCTGCCAAGTTCTTCCACAAGGGCAGAACTCTCAACAGGTGCTGACACACCTTGCATAAAATATGTTAAATTTAGCAGCTCCAAGACAGCCAGCACACAGCAGTGTCAGTAAACCGATGGTACTGCAGAGGAGCTCTATTTTCATTTTATCTCCACTGCACACAGCTCAGTGCTGCTTTTTTGTGCTGTTGACCCAGCACAGCCTGATCCACACTTAGCTTTAGGGAGACCCCATATCTGTAAGCTGAGGTCCTCAATATCCAGTTTTAGCTATCAGCTACTTGACTGACAGGATTGGCTTCTCTAATATAAATCTATTTGAAATATATGCCCACTATAGCATTAATCCCTTAGCACACATTGTAACTTATCAGGAGATCACAGCTCATAAAAATTACAGGAAATTCCTATATTAACCACCAGTTCATGGCAGCAAACACAAAATAAAAAGGAAAAAAATCCAACTGTCTCAAGACTCAACACAGGCCAGATCTGAACTTGGGGCCATCTGACCCTGCACCCCATGCCAGACCACAGCTTCCAGGGCAGGACACAAGGCCACATCCAATTCAAGCTCCAAACAGCTTGCACTACACTCTTTAATGTTTCAATAATGCAGAGCATAGACCTTTCAGAGAAATTCTCTCTGATCAGCACAGCAGTTCTGAGCCCCACAGTTCTGTGCATTTGCCATGTGCAAAAATGCATTTGGTCTCCAAGGGCAGGAGAAAAGGAAGATCAAAGACAAGCCCCACTACATAGATCCCAGAGGAGAATTTGTCATAATCCCCTGTTCCATCTTTTACCTTGAAGCATAGAGCAAATGAGAAAGGAAAGAAAATGATGTCTTTATACTGTATGCAATTAGAAATCAGAGGGAACTCACCTAATAAATTTTTTTCGAGATATTGCATAACTTTTGGGAAGATACACTTAACCCTCTCTGCTCCAATCTGCTCGTTTCAGATACAATATTGAATTGCTTTTCAAAGCCTTGATGGCAATCCATTTTGACAGCTGTGCACCCAGGAGGATTCTTTCCCAGGAGGAGCATTTCCCTCACATCCATAAAGTCACCACACAGTCCTGGAACCTCTTGCTGGTGATACAGACAAGCAGAAGAAATACCTGAGGAGTAATGGGATGGGCATTTCTGATACTCTCCTTTCCAGATCTCTGCACTAAGTTTTGTTGAGTAAAGAGAGCTGTATTTACTCTTTGTGTGTCTGAATTCCAGCCTGAGTAGAAAGGTGGCTGCAGCATAAGATCAATCACAATTATGATGCCCACACTGCCCAAATTATGGCCTGAGCTTCAATGCCAATGAGAATTGCTGACTTGCATTGTATTTCAGAGGAAAGAAAGGAAATTTAGAAAGGGGAGCACAGTACTTGACTCTGAAGAACCCAGGCAATTTGTGCATGCTTTATTCCTCTCAAACACCTCTTTCAATACTAGAAATCTTTGAAGAGCCATATTTTTCATCACAAATCTTTTCACCCAAAAAAAAAAAAGGCACACAGTACAAAATTGCCATTTAAAGGAGCAATGACAAATGGTCCTTGCTCCTTTAAAAAATAGTTTGGAACTGTCAAATCACTGCATCTGTTTACATGCATACCTGCAAAATCAGCCCACCTGAGAAAGCTATTGAAGTAGCAGAGCATTATTTTTTCCCTATTTACAATGCTTAAGCTCCTAGTATGTTTGTATCTAGAAGGATGCTGAAAAGAGAGATTAGAATCACATTCTGCAATTCAATTTTGGTTGTCTTTCCACCCAGGCAAAATACTATTAGATTAAATTTATTAAAATGGCAGGTTAAAAGTACAGAAACCCTTTACCTTTCTGCGATGGGTTGACCTCAAAAGGGAAAAGACTTGAAAGCAAGTTGTTAGAATGGCCAATTACCTGAGAGAACCAATATGAGGAAGATGCTGGAAAGCAAGTTGCTCATTTAAATAAGGAAAGAATAAAAAGTTGCCAGTGTGACACCAAACATGGCTGTGATGGTCTGGGGTTAATTGGAGTGAAGGGAACAGCCTGGGCTCTCCAGTGTGCTGGAGCTGACAGAGACCAGGGGCAGCAAAGAGCACAGTGAAAGGAGAGGGGCTTGCCAGCAGGACAAAAAGGTCTAACATAATGTTTAGGCTGCTGGCAATTTTAAGACAAAAGAATTCAGAGAAAAAAAAAAGAATTGGTTGTGGAAATTTTGAGGCCAGAAGACACTTTCTATTTTAAGGCACGGCACATTATTCCTTTAGAAATAAGTTTATTTTGTGTGTGGGCACATCAGCCATTTGTATTTTCCTCAATATTCCTAATAAAAATTCCAAATTGGTAGATTTAAAATAAATTATAATAACTTCTGATTAAGATAACAATTATAAAAATTATACAAAATAAATATGTATTTACTGACTACATTGACATATTTGAACAAAAGTAGTATTTCTAACATTACAATTTGACATCACATTTCCTCGCATCAAGCTCCAGTCAGAAAAATTAGTAACCTTTCAATTCCAAAAAAACTGGCTGAAAGGTCACCCTTTCCCCAAACTATGCCTAAATAGATTTAATCTTCTCAGTCTAGTATTACAGCCAGAGCAAAGTGTTTATGATCAATTCAATTAAAATGGTAATTTCAGGGGGACTGGCAGCTCTCCTAGACTGTAAAGAGTTCTAGTTTACTCGAAATCCCGTGGCACGAGGTAATAATATGGGATGTTTGCAGTTCTGTCACTGTGGTAATTTTCCATGATATTACACTGAAACATTTGCACAAATATAACTGCAGATAACACACACACCAAAAAAAAAAAAAAAAAAAAAAAAAAAAGGTAAAATATTTAATTTTAATGTAATTATCACATCCCACTGAAAATGCATGACTAAGATCAAAAGATAATTACAATATAGACCAGTGAGAGCTCTGTTTTAATCAGAAGGAGCTCTGAATCAAAGGTATTCTGCTTGCCAAAGCCAGCGCCTTGTTGGGTCAAATAAGCTCACACAGCCCCTTAGAAGAAGTCATTGGAATTAAATCATTATTTTCAGCTCTTGCAGAGTTTGATAGTGTAGCAGATCCTGGAGCAAAGCTTTGCCTTTGGTTGCAATTATATAAGCTTCACAGTTTTTACCACAAGTCCTCCTGAATAGTTTTGTGATAAGCCATAAGCATAAACTGGTAAGCAAATGTTGGTACAGAGATCTATTAATAGATATTTCCCTTTTAAAAGAAAAAAAGAAAAGAAAGATAATGCTATTCGCATTCAGCACTAATGTACGGAGCATTTTAAAGGGAAAACTGCCAAATTGAAATTTCATTTCCTTCTGATTACTTCAGACATACCCAGAAGCCAACAAAAAAAGTGAAGATCTGTATTTTTTCAACATCTCCTCCTTCTGTTTTTGGCAAAATGTTCACAAATGTGACCATGTCTGCTCATTTCCCTGCTTTGTCGATGGCAAACACCTTGCCATGGTGTACTCTGAGGCTGGGCACTCACACTAACACTGACCTGGTTTTGCAGAAAGCAGCAGAGCAAGGCAGGAGTTCCATGGGATGGCAGTGAAGAAAAAATAGGCACTCAAAGGAAAATCAAGATGAAAATGTCATCTTGTTTATTATCATTGTTCTAGGACCACCAAAAAAGAACTTTCAAAACCAATATTAGAAAATAAGTGGAAAAGGCTCCCAAGGGACAATCACAATTTTTCAGCAACATCTTCTTCTAAAGTAATGTGAGTGTTCAGAGGTCACATTTAGACTTCTGTGAACTAAGGAAGGAACTGGTTTTGGACTTAATTCTGACAGTGGTCAAATGACACAACTGAAGATTCATAATCTCTGCTGAGACCCTGGCAGGTGTACCTGCCTCAGCCTTCAGCTGAGAAGCTGAGAACAGTATAGCTGCAGGGAAAAAAACCAAAACCAAACACAACAACAACAACAAGCTCAGTCTGGACTGCAAAACCCTTCAGGAAAGCAGAGCAAATATTTAGGTCGCTGGCTGGCACTGAAATCAGCACTGCCATGGCTGAGAGTGCCAAGCCAAGGCAATGTGATTACACACTGAATGCTCTTAGCAATACAGAATTCACATTCTATTGGTCTTAATATACCTGCAAATGTAGTGACTGCAGAGCTCACTCAGTTGGGACAGAGAGAGGAGAAGTAAAAACTGCAAAGAAATCTGCGCCAATTTGCTGAGTGAAAATGTATGCAGTCAGCACAGCACAGGAGCCATAGAACCTTACCCCTTTAATGGCATCAAACACTGAGGAAGTAAAAAAGGACTCTTATTTTGTCTTAAAGCTCTTAGAAATCTAACCAAGCAGTTAGTGATGTAAAAGGAAAAGGCCCCACACTAACCAAAATGACTATCTAAATCTTTTACTAAATTCAGCTAACCTTAAAGTAGGTTCTTGCAAGTGACACATTTCATAAATAATTTATCTGCTTTTTTTAGTGATGACCTGTTTAAATGTTCAATTCTCAATGACCTGATATTTTGGGTGTGCTGTAGAGTAAAAGACAGACAGATAGGACCCTGGGCAGTGCATAAAGTAGAACAAAAGGAAGAATTACTGTCCAGGTAATATACAAAGTCTTCAGTTTAGGACAGTGACTTCATGACTACAGCTCCTAAAGGTATGACTCTCAGCTTTCAGCCCACATTTGGCTCAAAAGACCTCTGAAACACAAAGTGTAAGAAACCAAGCTGCTTCAGATTCCTAATACCATTGTTTGGGATATAGGTGCTGAAGGAGCTGAAAGAAACACAACAACCTTGACACAACGTACACCAAAGAATGGGCAACTGCAAAATGAACCTTGCAAGAGAAAAGCACACAAAGGAAAAATGAACTTACAGTTTCCTCAGGAAGTCTGAAATATTCTCAAAGTGAAGTGTAGGCACATTCTTATTTAAACACACCCAAAGCAGCAGATCTACATTCAACATCCAGTGACAAGAATGGAGAACTGGAGACAAAACCTTCTGGGGGACAGAAACATAAAGACAATGTTACTTCTGGCACAGAAATTTGGGGTGTTACATAGTTAGAGAAACTCAGTATGTTGGTGTGACATTTTATGGGCTGTGGTAGTTTTGTGGTGGTTGGCCTATGATGCCACTTTTATCTATCTGACTCTTAAAGCAGTGAAATGATCCCAAAAATGTTTCTGCACCTCTGTGTTCCTGCATTACAAGAGGATCTCCTGCTATTTCCATTAATACGAATCCTGGATACTGGTAAGAACACATGGCTTAGATTCCAATCAGCTGAAAAATTATAGCAGGAAGCAAGATATTCTTAGGCAGAATATAAAATTAAAAAGCTCATGTGAGAGATGTTTTTAAAGTTTTGGTTTTTTTTCTTCCAGAGGAAAAAGAAAATACTCTCTCTTCTGTGTAGCAGGAAGATACAGCTGTAGCTAAAAGCAGAAACTTAAGAATATCTCAAGGTTCAACTAGGAGTCTTTTCCTTTCTTTCTTTCTTTCTTTGGCATTCAGAGAATCTTTTTTCCTTCTGACAGTAGGTTTCTTTGCCAATTTCATTCTTCTAGAATTTATAATTCCTGAGGTTACCATGCTTTCAAGTGCTGTGCTGGGTATATGGATAATTACTACTGTTGATATTTGGAATTAAATATTGATAAAGCTTTGACTGTTTTGAAGCACCCTCCATTTCTTTTACTGATTTCTCCTCACAGACCTTTATGGAAGTGCAACTTTCTAGACAGGAGCAGAGAGCTTGACAATGTAATTTCTGAGACTGTTCCATGTTTGAAAAATCACGTAAACACGATCATCCTGCCTGCCTTCAGTATTCATCCAGGATTTAGAAAGTTTGCCAGCTGGAAAACAGGAAAAGAGAGTAGAAATGGATTGAAAAAAACACAAACACTTCATAAGAAAGATTTGCCAGTATTACCCAGAGAGCATCCTCAAATCCCAGGAAAAATCCTAAAATCCAGGCAAAATAGTAATAAAAAAAGTAGTTTGATGGAACTGTGTGGACTTAGGGGATAAAACTCAACTAGTTAATTTGAATTCAAACCAGAATTCTCAGGGGAAAAAAGTGTTACCATTGAGTTGAGGAGCAAACACCACAGTTGTTTCTGCTGCCAGATAAGCAGGAAATGAGAAGACCTGGAGGAATGAGAAGCCAAGGAAGAGAGGGAGAGGAATACACTGCCAGCACAAAACCTGTGGAAGGCATCTGCCATTCAGCACACCAGCATGGATCTGACCTTACTACGCGAGGATCAAGACACCAACAAGGGGTTATCTGAATGTTTATGGTGTAGGTAAATTTCCACCTACATAAAGTCATCAGCAAAAATTTCAGAGTAAATGCTTACCTTTGTTAACAGCAGACTCAAAGCATCTGTAGGGAAAATAAAATAAAATAAAATAAAAGTTTGAGTGTAACAACAAAAGAAAAATGTCCGGAACTACATTTCTGAACCATATCATTTATAAGCAACCTGGCAACGTTATTGTTTCAAGGCAGGCAACTTTAGAAAATATATGACCAGATACCCAAAAGCTCATCCACTTTTACTTTGTGCATATGGCCTTTGAGCACTATAATTTATGTTACCAGGGCTCACTTGTCCAGATGGACTTTTACAATATCCTTCTCACAGCTCTCCAGGTGTTGCAAATAAATAAAACACTTTATTTCAAGCGGATGAGAATAGAGTAGGTACCAGTGAGAGCTGCCAATGCACATATTTTAGCAACAGCCATTACAAAAAATGTATTGCGATATGATTATTAAGAATGCCAAGTGATTCTGTGTATTATTCAAGTGTCACACATGACAAGCAAACCACAAAAACTGCTTTCAGTAAACTGCTGAAATCAAGCTGACTGCTGCTAATGATACTGTCACTGTGTCAAATTCAGTAAGAGAATTTAGGGAGTTTTAGCAAGAGAATGATAATTGGCCCACCTTGCCCTGTGAGATACGCTGTGCCACCAATATTAACAACAACCGAAAAAAAAGTGTAAAAGATTCAGTGGATTTCTACATGAGTAAAAGGCCACCCCTTCACAGAGATTCAGGGAGCAGAAGAGTCTGAGTTTGTTGCCTGAATAATTTCTTGCAAACCATTTATGACCTCGAGTCTACAGCTTATTAAATATTCACACATCTTGTTCAGAATGAAAAAGGCTGGAGCATGTGAGAAGTGATTCTGAATCCTCAGCAGCCTCACACAAAGTGGGCTCTGCCTGCAATCACAACTTCTGGATTAGTGGGAGAATATTAAGCACTTCTGTCTTATTATTTGAGACAAAACTCACTTTTACTATAGGGGCTATTCTAATTACTTAAATATCCTCCTTAAAACATACACTGTTTTTGTCTATGAAGGCTCAGATCCACAGAAACTATTTTGGAGTTGCCCAAATCTCCTTGTACATAACCCCAAGTGACTGCATGGGCTGGTGTTCTTTAAATTGTCTCGTCCATACTGTAGTTAGTAAAACAAATCCAGGAGTATTATTGAAATTCACATGTCCATAGAAGCAACTAATTAGCATTTTTTAACTGAAAAGGCCTAGTGGTACACTAGCAGGCAGAAATGCAGATCAGAGAAGCAGCAAAACCACCAAATGTTTCACATCAAGCCTACCACACATACAGAAATAAAACCATCTGTGGCCCTTCAGATCTGTAGATCTCAAATGACTGTAATCTTATCCTGAAAATTCAATTAGTTGTCAATGAACGCGTGGATTGTGAGAGAAATGGCTTTTGAAAGGTTTAGGTAAAATTAAGAACTTACACAGAACTAAAAACCTGATCAAAAAGTCAAATGTTCAAAAGAAACTCAGTGTGTTCAAAAATATAGGAAGAAAGTTTAGAGATGAGGTTCAGCTCTATAATACATGATTTAACAAAATTTGCTAAAATTAATTTGACACACACATGTTCTTTAGAGACCATAATCAATGTTAACTGCCTTTGAATTCTACCCCCATCCCTTTGAAAAGACAAGAACCTCAATCTAAAAATGCAACTAGGCATATTTTTAATAAACAGGCAAGTAAGATTGAGACAGAGAAAGTCAGTGAAAGCTGTGAAATTAGACATTCAAAAGACAAAACATGAATTAAGCCAAGGTCACCCAAGAACTGTTGGTCCCATGCACTGTTGAGGTGACATTCCTGATGTTGTCTTTCCCTTGTCATTTCTAAAATTATACATATTTATATACATATCTATAAATACTCATTTGTAGATAAATACATGTGTGCACATACAAATATAGAGCTACCTATGCCCTCATGTCTCAGATATAGGCTCAAATTTGCAAAAGGGCAGTCTTTGTGTCCTAAACGTATGAGACCAAGTAGGAAGAGAAATTCTGGCACAGAGTTGTTTATCTCATGTATCTTCTAAAGGAGAGCACCATTATTATTATTTATATTTCTGTACTGTCATAAGCGGAAGAGGGGAGTTCTTGGGTTTAATTTACACACAGAAGACAAAAATAAGCCCCTAGAGACATAATCTGAATAAACAAAAGAAGAAGATGCACCCAGACCACAGAGCAGTGAGACATACAAAGATCACTAGCATTTAAAAGTTTACAGAATAAGGTTTTTATGGTAGTACAAGAAAACTCATGTTTTCTTTTAAGAAAAACCATACTTCTCTCACACAATGCTAAATCTTAACATCAGGCCAGACAAATGTGTTTGATATAATGACTATTCAGTCAATTGTATCACACAATAAAAGCAGAGTTTTTTACCTTGTTATTATTATTGTCACATTTGTCACTGTACTTTTATATACCATGTAAACCCAGAGAGTTGGCTTAGAAGAATCCCGTTTATTCCTTATTAGAAAAAAATGTGTTTACCAAGATTACTGTTTATTTACCAAATAAAAAATTTTCATCATTATAATTCCTCTATTCCAGTGCCAAAAATCACATCACATTGTGAGTAGCCTGGCGGTGTGTCTTAAAATATTACTTTTTTTTTTCTTAGCTCTATTTAGTATTCATGTAAAGAGGTCTGTCCCTGTAGGGTGCTGCTGTGTTTGAAAAGAAATGGTAATTTGGGAAGATTGGAAATGAGTAGATGATTCACTGAAGATATTTCCTCACCTATTTTCCCTGTATTACACATTTAACACTCCTGAAGGGAGGGGGAGGAAAAGTATCCTGGACTTCATGGATGTACCTGTTCTGTAACAATGACACTGCAATTAGGATAGAGGTTTTTCTTTAAACAAAGCTGTAATTAAGCCTGGATGCCAACATCCACTCCTTTTTAAATACTCTTGTATACTGCCTGTGATTACTAGCAGGGATTTGGTATTTTTCAACTAGTTATAAAGGACACACAACAAAACTGAGTCTTTTTTAATTTTATGTCACTTTGCTATTTTTAAGCCGCTTTGTGTTTTGAGATGGTTTCTGTGGTTTGGCAGGGAGTTTTTACAAACACAACACCTACAAATTGGCCCATTGTTGAAAATACCTCCAGTCATTCAAAGTAATTTCTTAATTTCTGGGAGGATGAGAATGGAGAAGGAAATGCACTTATGCTTTCAGAACAGGGATCCTTCAATCATTTATAGCAAATCATGAACAATATCGTGCTTAACTGTTATGGTGCAGTATTGTTCTCATTGAAAAGATGATAACAACATTCAAGCCATCCTGGCTTCACAAAGCATAAAATAGTCCAATGGCTGCCATTTGGCACAATGCCCATTGCAACAGCAGTCATGCACAGGGGAAAGGGATGATTTTCCAGAATCATTTAGGAATGTGACTTCTATCAATCATGTTAAGTGTCAAAGGTGTCTCCATAAAAATCAAAATGTATTCCTTGCTCACTCCTGAGGGTTATATGGACAAGATCACAGAGCTGAGGCCACCACGACACAGCATCCATTCCCAGCTTCCCTTTTTCCTCAGGGGTGGTAGGACACACCAAACACATGTCCATGCAGCTTCAGAAGAGGGTTGTGGGCACACTGCTCAAAAAATCTCAAGCCAGAAATGATCCAGGTCTCAATCTGACTGCTGTACATCCATGAGGATCTCACTCCCAGAGCAATTCCTGCACAGAATACATCAGTGAATATGATAGTTGAGCTCTGCACCCTCCCAATGAACCTCACAGTGGGAAGTTTTCAAGGAATTATGCTTTAGGCAAGGCCTGTCTGGTGAAACCAAGACAATAGTTTCAACATTTTCTATCTGTCCCTTTCTTTTTTCAAAGCTGCTGTTTCTCCTTGAGACTCTCACAGTCCTGGGGACAGCCTCAGACTCTTCTCCTGTGCTGTGTTTATTCAACACACAGTTGCAGCATTGTGTGACTTATCACAATGAACCCACAAGACTTGCATGTTAAATATTGACTACCAAATAATCACAACAAGCCATTCACTGGGAAAAGAGCGAAATAAATGGGGGGAAAAAATAAAACAACACTCAAAAAAACAAGTGATAAGCTGTGTGAAAGCACTATCTCATCTCAAAGGACCATCCATAAACAGAAAGCTAAATTCATCACTTGTTCCCTGAATTAGTGGCTCAGCTCCAAAAGATAAATTAATCACATTATTTTAGAAAGAAATAAGGAGACTGATTTCAAATTTCAGACAAAGGATCAAGAGGCTGTTAGTTATGTGTTTCTCATCTCTACCTGGTTTCATGGTTATTTCCCAAGTTAAAATTCACTGATTACAAAGGAAATCCTCTCTCCTATTTAAATTAGCCTTGAGACATCATAAACACATAATATCTAATCTTATGACCAGTTAGCTTCTAATTTCCTTTATATCTTTGTATATCACTGGCACTAAGGGTATTAGAGTGGTCCAAAAATGTGCTTGGTGCAGTGAGGAAGCCCTGGAGACCATTTCTGTGCTGGTCTTGGGGGCTCAATTCTAACTCAGCCCCCAATGCTGAAGGGAGGACACACATTTGCTGATTAGGCTAAAAATTAATTTAATGACTCACTAGTGCTATGGCATCCGTCAAAAATGTCAAGGTTACATAGACAAAATGGAATAATAATTCTGCAAAAAGCTCAATTTTTTACTGTTTTATCAAAATGTAGCAAACTGCAACCTCAAGGTTACTTGAGCTTGAAATAAAAACAAGCCAGCCCTTTTTCCAGAAAATATCCTCTGTCCTCATAAGTTGTGTTCAACTCCCACACATCATGTGGTGGGTTCTGCCTCCAGCCCCTGCCCACAGCCAAACCATAGCTGGGAAACAGTTCTAGAAAAAAATTGGGTTTGATAGGGAGCTTCACATTTTCAGTCAGTCCACTGCAGGTAAGGAAACTACAGAATACAGTCAAGAATGAGAAAGAAACTCAAATTATGCTGAGCAGAAATATGACTTTATAGTTATCCCATATTTCCAGTGATACTCCAGCATATTTCCATGAACACAAGAAAGCATTCAGACAAAAACAAAGGAAGGAACTGATTCTCTTCATGTTGCTGTTCATGCACATTCATTGGTATAAAAAATTAAAACCTGGAGATGAAAAAATTAAAACTTGACACCATAGTAGAAGAATTGGTCTGGAACCTGGCAAACAGAAGAAAACACTGAATGTTTGGTCCATCTTGTAAAAAAATGCACAGTGCCACAACAAAAGTGTGATTGTGTCAGGTATGCGATTTGTAGTCACAAAAGCACAAGTTTGGCCAGATGTCTTAGAGGCCCTTGTGTTGTTACCATTAGAAGGGTTAAAAAAAAAATAAAAATTATATAAAATACGAGTGTCCAAAACAAGCCCTACCAGACTTGAGATGTTTCACATACAAGGTGCACTCCACTGTTTCATGTAGATGTTTTAAGTTTCTCACTGCAGATTGACTGGGGCAACTGGGAGTGTGAGATTCTCTAATCCATCCACTTTTCTGACCATGAAACTGACTTATTTTGGTCAGTCAAGGAAAAACCTAATTAATGTAGAGCATGTGTATTGAGTCACGATGGAGATCATCTTTGTGTCCTACTGCTGGTTATCCACTGTCCTGCTCCTGTCGGTGCCTTTGGAAGTCTCTTCCAATGAATGTCTGCTCAAGTAATCACTCTGCCAAATATCAGTTGTAGAAGAGCTTGGTTTTTAACAAAAGGTCAAACAAAATTGCAGTGAAGACCCATGGGATCCTTGCAAAAGGTCACTTAAGACAAAACAGATTCCCAGCTGAAGTACAGGTTTCTCCACAGTGTATATTTTCTGTGGGCTACCTTTTCAGAGAAAAACTTCAATACAGAGTCAAAATGAATGATTATAATTTTCTGTGCACAATCATCTGCGAATGAACAGTCATTTGACACTCAGTAAATGAAATAACCACATCCAGCTACATGACTTGCAGGCAGTTAGTCAGGCCACCAAATAAAATACTTAGTTCCAGAGATGTTCTGCTGATGGCAAATAAAATTACAATGTGGTGATACAGACTGCAATGGTCTGTGGTATGAAGCTTTGTAAGACCTCACCTCAAAAAATCTATTTTCAGTTCTATGCTTGTTAAGCTGGATGAGCATTTCACAATGAATAATTTACTTGATTAATTTAGGGCCATCCCTAGTTTACAGAATTTCTTTGTGCTGACTTCTTTGGCCACTTTGTGCATTATTTGAAGTTGCAGAACAGATGGTTTGTTCACATATACTTCTGCATAATGATTGCTCATAAACACTCTGTCCTGGATAGTGCTTTGAATACTTGCTATGCAGGCTCTGTGACTCGATTTTTAACTCACACAGCACATGGGCTGGATTCCCAACTCACTTGTTTTTTTCCACATCAAATAATTAAATATTTTCCCAAACCACACAGGACCTTCGAAAAAGTGAGGGGAAAGTGTCCGGTTTGAAACAAAACTCCTTAAAAATATGTGCAACTTTCAATTTTTGAGTAGTCTACCTGGAACTACGAAAATTCAGATATTTATGTAGAGATATTAAGCATTTAATGGGAATGAAACCCGTATACTAAGGGATTGATGAAAATATATGCTAAACAAAATAAGCTTCAACAAAATATTTAGAAAAAGCAAACAAATTGACTAAAAAGGTACTCACAAAGCAGGAAAAACTGACAAAGATTTTACTGTTGTTGTCAGGAGAGACTCAGACCTGGTTGAACAGATTGCCAGGCTTTTAACTGGAACAATAGCAGCTCTCCTAGATGATGATGATGAGGTCATCAAATGAGTGTCATCTCTTTAAATCAGGTAAGAATTTGGGCAAATTGGCTGTTGTTGAACCAGATATAAGATTGGTGTAAAAAGCTCCTAGCAAGTAGAATTCCTCAATAAGTCCCTGTAAGAGCAAACAACAGTGATCCAATCCTTTTACTGCTAATGATGTGTTTGTAGATATTTACCTCTGCAGCAGTTTCAGCAGCTGTATCTCCAATTGCCATTAATGCCTTTCTTCACTGATTAATAGAGTGAAGCTATTGAGATGTAGGATCTCCACTCATTTTTATCCCAGTGTAACATTGCCATCTACAGGAAGCTTTCCCTTACTTGGAGACTAATTTTACAATCACGGACTAGGAACCACTGAAGATGAAAATGTCCAAAACTAGCCCTGTTTGATCCGCCTGACAAACTGCTATTTTAAAAATTAGTCAGTAATAAAATGGCTCACCAACAAAAGCAGTATATTAACCGACTGTCTGGCAAGTTATTAACCTGAGAGATTTGCATTAATCTGGTTGAATAATACATTAGGACAAAAAGAAACACCTATTAAGGGCAAGAGGCTTCTGATTTAGTTACTCACCATTAGTTCATATGTAAGGTTCTCATACTGCCATACCAAAATTTTATGATGTTCTGTTCTACAGATTATTCAAAGTCTTTCTCAGCATCTGTCTTTCTTCTCAGCTTTGTAAAAGGATTTATGAAATGCAAGTAATTTTTCACCCTGCTAGACACTGGATATCCCTTCACTAGTGCTAAATATACTGCCCAGAGAACCAAAAAGGCACATATGCAAGATCTTAATTTTAGACAGCTGCTTAATTTTAATCTCTGTCTTAAAGACAGAATATTTGTGACTTTCAATATGGCATTGATTCCTTTAGAGATATCAGTCTTCTAGAGCAAATTCTAAAGACACTTTCGCATCTATTAGCATCCTTGTAATGAAAGAAACAGTGTTCAGGACTGAAGTGCTGTGTCAGCTGACCAAGTACCCCAAGAAACACCACAAGTAGGGTGATATTTTATGTAGGAACACTGAATTAGGGCTGACTCACTGAAATCCCTTAGTGAGAGAGAGAAGAAAACCAGAATTAAATAGTGATCAACAAATGGAGAAAAGCTGGGGAGGTCACAGGAGGCAACCTGAATGAAATAATCTGATTGAAACTGTGATCTTTGATGTCAGAAAAAGTGGTTATTGACTTTAATTCAGGGAAGACAGAATGCTGCAAGACATTTTCATTTTTGAGAATCGAAGGAAGAAATTAATCAGAGGCGAAAAGAACCAGCATCAATAAAACAGACAGGGTCTCAAATTTGAGATGGAGACTTTCTGTGTATGCAGATGAGTCAAAGACTTGTACATTAGTGCACTGGGGTGGCTTTCTACTTGGAAACCACTAGATTAATTCCTTAATTTACCTAGGAAAAACTTGACAGCCAGTTGAAAAAACCCACTCAAACAAACAAACAAATCACACTGGCCTAAGCTGAATATTTTTATTCATTTCTCAGTTCACTAGCCAAACTAGAAAATCAATTACATTCATAATTCTATGTAGACGCTCTTAATCCAGAAGACACATTTCTGGAGCAGAACAGGGAAGAAGGAGTAGTTTTGCTACATTCAGAGTCATAGTCTGGTTTCAGGTTTCTCTTCTGGCAACTTCACTCTGGCCTAGTTGAGATAAACAGATGACAGAAAAAGATGACTTATTGCTGCTTCAAAACTGTCAGTCTCCCATGCTTAAGGATGGTTCTAAGGCTGTATTCAGGAGGGTGTCAGCAGTAGGATATTAAGATGGTTAAGGGAGTTGATTGAGCTGAAGTTGTTTAATTCTTGAAGCCAGTAGTGGAGCTGTGAGCAGGGAGCCTCTGTACCAGTGCTGTCGAGGACACAGATTTATAAGTCGAGGACACAGATTTAACCTGCTCCAGCTGACTGTATTGCTGCAAACAGCTGATACAACACTGCAGGTTTCAGGGGGAAAGACAGAAGAAACTCTTTATCTCTGCCGTGGCCAGGACTTGACAGACATTTGCAGAGCATCCCCAGAGTGCGGAGTCCTGGGAGCTCCAGCAGGGCTGAGATTTGTCACTGCAGCTGCTGTGACCAAGATACTGCTGGGAACCCCCTGACTGCTGACACAAAAAGAAGCCACTAACCCTCTAGACATGACTCCTTAGACAACCACGGCAGTCACCCAGATCATATCTTGAGAGTGTGGTAGTGACTCTGTTCTCCTCCCTCAGTGAGGCCCCGCTGTCACTGAATTGAAAATTTATTAAAATAATAATAAATTAGTGTCTTGAGAATGCTCTTTGAGTATTTCCAGGACCATTTTATTGTCCTGTACAACATATCAATGCCTTACTATTAGAAATGTTGATAGAACACAAAATTTAATTTCAGGGTTATTTTGATTAAAATATTTACAATTTACATACTTAAGAATCACATGTTGCCTAAAAATTATTTGTGCATGAACTTCCATGGTTGAATTATTTACTACACCTGATTTGTCTTAGAATTTTGAAATTATTTGCAGAAGAAAATAATTTCTGATCTTTAGAAATTTTTCCAATTTTTAACATAATTCTGTTGAAAGACTGTACATTCACACATTCTAGAAGCCAAAATGCTGCACAGAAGTTATGGCAGTTATAAAATCAACGATTATAACACGAAAGGGAGGGGAGGAAAATTAAAGCTATATATTAAAAAAAAAAAAAGAGGCACCAAAGATATTGACACCTTCAGTCCCTTAGGGAAGCTCAGGCGGTGGAAACACAGCCAGAGGTGACAGGCAGTGGTGGCACTGGAGGGGTGAGGGGTCCCCCTGGGAAGTGGCAGGTCCAGGAGGGGTTCCTGGCAGGAGGAGATGTGGGGAAGATGCAGCATTTCAGGGCATAGGCAGAGCACACACCTGCTGCATGCGTTTTAATGACTCACAGCAGGGAGGAGAGGTCAGCACTCCCCCGAGCAGGAGAAATGCGATCCCTACACACATCACCAGTTCAACCCAGCATGTAAAAGGGTGCAAATTTTTACCCAAATTGTGGCCTGCAGAGGCTGGCTGCCATGATTTAGTGCAGAGTGCATCTGGTAAAGCCCATGGAGCTCACACAATCCTGGTGAGTTAGAGGCAGTGAGATGTCCTTGCCAATCTGTTGCTGCCTCTGCCCTGATCCCAATTCAAGTGCTTGTAAGTCACAACAGGGAAGCAGAATAATGGTTCTGTGCCCACTGTAACCTTGGGCAGTTAGGCTGGGATATGGGGAAATTACTGTAGTCAGGGCTGTGATAAATGCCTGTTCTTGAATAGGTCATGAATAACTCTGCATTAGAATTGTAAAATATATTATGTTTTACAATTTATATTTTACATAAAATATGAACTTCTGCTGGACCTGTGAGAAAAACTTGCAGAAGCTTGGTTGGTATTCACACTGCTAATCCCAGAGATGAATTGGACACCATTAAATAGAACAAAAATGTTACTGAATAAATAGTTAAGGCTAATGGCTTTCTATGCCAGAGAGAAAATAAATTATCCAGCATGAGATGTTGTATAGGCCATATCACAGACTTACGAAATAAAATAAGTGGCTCAAAAACCTCATCTAAGAAAATGATGTGGTATCCAATTGTATTTTTGAAAAGAGAAGGGTTAATTAAAGGGTGGGAACAACAAATTCTTTAAACTTGATTGCTCTTTCTAGGATCAAAGACATCCTTAGCTGATGAGCAAAAGGGCAGTCCTAAACAGGAACCCTAGGGAGCCTAAAGCAGTCAGCCAAAGGAAAACTTTATTTTAGTGCCTATGGGGAGCAGAACCTGCTCTGTAACAGATAGTCCCTGTTTGCCTTCTGACACTTCAGCAGCACTAATCTAAGGCACACTTGTGCTCACCTTTCCTTTATTCTCTGCCTGAGAACTACACCACTGCACACGAACACCTTCATCAGAACGAAGTTCATCCACACAGACATCCAGGTACACTTCTGCAGCCAGCACACAAGAGCCCCTCCTGGCATGGTGAAAACATTTGATTTACACCCATTCAGAGACACTACAATTTAACAAAAGTGATGGAACTAATTCTTAAGGAGGCTTTTTGCATATTCACAGCTTCTATGTGGTCTTGACTTATAATGGATGAACAAGGTGAAGTTCTATCACAGATTAAAGCAGCAGATGAGGCAGAGTAGTGTCACAGAATCACAGAATGGTTTGGGTTTGGAAGGAAACAAGATCATCTCATTCCACCCTCTGCCACAGCAGGGACACTTTCCACTAGCCCAGATTGCTCCAAGCCCTGTCCAACCTGGCCTTGGACACTTCCAGGGATCCAGGGGCAGCCACAGCTTCTCTGGGCACCCTGTGCCAGGGCCTCACCACCCCCACAGGAAAGAATTTCTTCCCAATATCCCATCTAACTCTGTCCTCTTTTAGTTGTACTATTGTGGGTGGAAGACGCTTCAGCGAGACCCCAGGTACTACAGTTTAAATGATTGCTCTGTGTTTGTTTCAGAAGATTTAGGTTTATCCATTTTCCTTTGATAGCAATGCATTGCACAACTGTGCAGTTTTCTGTCTAATCAATGTCAGTTCTCTAGAAATGTTAGTCCCCTCAGCAGCCTTCAAGGTGGGTGATTTCACAATTTTAAGTGTAGGAAGTGTGATTCCAGAGACAAAAAAGACCCATTCTTTCTCTGTGCCAGACAAGAAGAGCAATGCTCAGCCTTAAGCTGGTCTTGTAAGGAAAATTTCCAGAGTTCTCACTCTAATCCATCTCCTTCACCACCCAGCAAAATCTACATTTACAGAAGTAATCATCTGAGTGACTTGTCTGGGTACCTGGAGCTGCAATTTGAACTCATCCTGTGGAAAAAATAGCCCAGAGTCACAGGTCCTATGCCAGACATCAGACCTCACCTGTATTTCCTTGCTCTGCTGCAAATTGCAATCAATTACAGATTATTCTGAGTTCATATTTCATATTTACGATTTCCTGTCCTGACTCTGAGGCAGTGAAGATGAAGTTGGTCCAACCAGCTCCTACCTCCCTCCTACATGGGGAGAGCTTCAAATCTCTGGCTCACAAAACCTCTTAATGCTGTTACTGGTAACTCATACTCAGCAAGAGCTGGGCGTACCAGAGACCTCAATTAAAGATTCTTGTATTTTAATCTCTGGAAACTAACAACCAAGTCCCCTTTTGAATAAAAGGGGGACTAAAAACTGGGCTCTTGGAGGGCCTCATTAATCCCTGCTGTAACCTGAGTCACTTCACACAGTATCAGGAAATACAGCTGACCTGCTGTGACATTACCCAATACCTGTGCAGGATCAGCACCGTGACAGACAATTATGTCACCCAGAGAAAAGCCCTCCAATTTCCACGAGCTCCACACAGGGACAATGTCAAAGCCAAAATTTCCAGTGTGCCAGAGCTCTGAGCTGACCAGTGCTACAATATAATATGCATGAAGGTCAGAAGATGCTGTCACCTCAAATGTATATTTTGCACAGTTATTTTCTTAGCGAAGATATTCACTTGAGTATATTACTAAACTGAGGAAAATAACATGAGAAAATGAGAAGAGGCCATGTAAAAAATGAGATAATCAGGCCAGAACCCCCCGTTAATTTTGACTGCATCAGCATGCTTGATCCAACTTGTAAACCAGCCTTAACAGAGAAGCATTTTCCCTGTTTGAATTGCTTTAAGAAGTGGAATTAGCTTTATAAATATAAATCAGTTAAAGATAATGCAATATTTATAACATGGTATCTGATTTTCCCCCTTTAGAATTCCATTTAAAAGGAAATAACAAGGAAACAGCGCCCTCAGAAAGACAGCGGGTTTACAATTTATGCTAATTAATTTTCATATTGACACAAAACTAAACCCTGCATTTTATTTGACTGTGGCAAGGAAAAAAAATATAAGGCAGATGGAACAAAATAGATTTGTTTTTCTGTGACGGATAATTCTGTAGGAAAGTCTCTGTTTTTTACCAAACCTGTTAATCCTCATTCATTTTTCTTTTGCCCAGCATGCAGCTCACTACACCCAAACTAGTTCCAAACCCTCTCCCAAACCCCTAGATGCAAGGGCAAAAGCATAAGTGAGAAAAATGGTTCCATTTATTTGAAGCCCTGAAAGGCTCCAATCAAGATCAAGAAGTCATTATTCTAGGAACCATATAAAAAGAAAAACAGCCCATCCCTGACCTGCAAGAGGTTCCAAATTGTCCATTAAATCAAATAACATCATTCAAAGTTGGAAGGCAAAATTCTGTTGCTTGTAAAGCTAGAAAAAAAAAATGCAACAGCACTCTGTGGCTAGAAAGTCAGCTTGGGATTTGGAAAAAGAACTACCAGTTGGCTACTTCCATTTGTACCCATTGAAGAGTCTGTGCCAAACTCATAATTGCTCTAAGTTGCTGAGTGTCATTGATGCTACATCAAAAAGAAACCCAGGCCACAGAGGTTCATTTTCTATTAGAATTATTAATCAACTATCTGCAAAAGCCTGGCATGAAGCTTTCTTCCAACTTTGGCTGAGTCAGATACTATTTGGTGCTCAAACAGATCCATTTTTCTCTTCTTCCTCCCCACGCATATGCCCCATCTCATTTTGGCAAGAATAAAACCACTGAAAAGGATAATATGCAGAATTATATTTTTGATTAGAGAGTCCGAGAAAAGCTGAAAAGCAGCAACTCCACCACACTGACCTGCTCAGGCTCTGTCACTTTTACCCCTGTCCTCCAAATATTTACTCTACTTTGCTATACTTTAATTATTCATTCAGGTTTTTTCTACTGTTAATAGAATTTGTCCATCATATTTATTAGTTTATTTAGTTCAGCTGGATTCAGAGTGTAAATAAGATTTTTTTTTTTCAAGTTAATAACCCGCTTGCTCCACTGACTCCATTTTGATTTTTTCCTCCCTCTAATTTTAATAGAAGCAGCAGCACTAATTACCTGCCCTCATGTCAGTGTTTCTTCAGCAGCATCTTCCAGCACTGAATTGCTGGTTTCCTTATTGTTGTTGTCATTAGCACTGAAGTACTCTTATAAGGAAGATCTCATTCAGCCAGCCTGAGGTTCCTGCAACAGAAAAAGAATAGTTTCTCAGTTAGAATCAGGAGGCTGTCTATCCTTAATGAGACAGCAGCATGATTAGAAATGGAGATGTTTTCCATTTCCCATCCACATTCATTTCAAACCACATTTCAGTGAAGCAAACACAGGCTTATCCTGAGATGCATGTTGTGCCTATTCAAAAAAAAAAAAAAAAAAAAAAAAAAAAGAAGTGAATTCTTTATCTCAGGTTTGCAGCTTTCTCAAACATCATAAAATCCTAATTCACTTTTCCTTACTTTAATGGCTTTCCCAGTACGGTTTTTAGGCAGACATGGAAGCTAGATTTATCAGTGTCTGGCAATAACATGGTTCTATAGTCCTAACCTAAACAGGCAGTGTCTGAACTATGCAATGCAAAGAAATCTACAATATTTACAAAAAGAAGAGAGTGATTGTTTAAAGCATGATAGTAAATACTTCAGCTTAAAATCTATTTCCCACATCTTATCTCTCCATAGGAATAAACTGATTTTTTTATTTTACTGGAATAGTTGTTTAAGAATTTTATTTGATTGAGACAGAAAGCAACTCTACTCCACTGCTTTTCTATTTTAAATATTTGCTTTACTCACTGTGTTGCCTTACACCTTCCCCATTAGTTAAGTCATCTTCAATATTTACGGATAGTTGACTTTGCTAATCCTTGTACAATCTCGTTTTTAAAATAGCTGCCAAATGACTTGGGATGGGAATACTACGAAATATATTCGGCACCAATTTATTACTGAGAAGAACAATGATAGAAATTTGAGGAGAAAAGAGAAAGACTAAGTATTCCTCGGGGAAAGGTGACACATGGGAAAAAGAGTGACACAAAGGATGGAGGCATGAAAGGAGATGAGAGAGAAGGCATTGAAGGAAGGGGGTGACACATTTGAAGATATACAGCAACACAGGAACTCTGTTTTCTCCTGTTAAAAGGTGCTGTTGGACACAGTGAGCGCAGGGGCATGAATCAGGAAAGACACATTCAATGGTCAATTTGAGCATTTGGGGGGAATTGAAACCTAAATGAAACCAAATAAGATGCGTCCTACAGTGAGAGCCAGTGACTACTGCAGGGGCAGCTTAGACTGGGCTTGTGGGGCCCAGCAAAATTTGTATTTTTTGTTGTAGCTTCTTCATAAAGCCCATCCTAGGAGCTCAGATTGATGCTCTTCCCTGGCCTACCAGGCAAAGTCTTGTATGGTTTAAAATGTTAACACATAGGCATAGAGAGAAAATTTCACCTTAATACTTATTCTGAATTCACGATTAGTGCCAAAATTCTTCAGAATTCTTGATAACCGGCCTGTTATTAATCCATATTAAAAAGTGTCCATGGCACACTAAGTCTGTCAGTATGGGAGCAAAGGGGTTAATTTGAATGAATTTGTGAAGTGGTTTAGCCAAATTGCATTAGATTTTTGTATTAAGAGTTGAAAACGCCTTGATTAAATTTTCTTTACCATCCTAAGTAATTTAAGTCAAATCAAATTAAATTGAGGACATTTTATTTCTGACTATGAACGTGGGCACCGAATTTAACACAGTTTAACTAAATCTCTTTATGAGTGACTGAGGCAGGGAAGGAATCCTTGACAATTGCCACAGCTCCCAAAAGAAATCGAGACAACTCTCTCTAACAACACTTCATTCGTTAAGACAGTTGAAATCTGTCTTGAGCATTTAAGGAGGGATAGGAGAGAAGAGAAAATGTATATGCCTCATGTTGCAACGTTATATAATGCCATCCAATACCAAAGGCAGACATTGGACCACTTCCATCCCATATGGCAAGACAAATGTTCTCCCAGTTTATTATTAATAGTGCTGTGACAGCACTGTGACTCAGCATCAGAAACCATTATTTTAAATATCTTCCACCAGAACTGACTTGGCACAAATCTTTTTTGCCACAGAAGGTTCGTCCTGACTAAAACCTTCCACCCAGCCAGGAGATGAGCACAGTGATGCAACAACCTGGTGATCCATTTCCACATGAAAATGAAAGTGTGTCTAGCCTTAAAGGAGTTGATATGGCATTTTGAATTATATATCAGTGAGAAAAATTTACTGTGTAAATGTTAAAATCATTAAAGTAACTTTTCACTGCAAATAGAGAGTGAATGCCTCATCCCAAGACAGCTATGAGATGTATCAGTTTAGGTTTTTAATCCCAAAGTATGCATAAATCTCTCCAGTCTCATCTCTTGTCATCTTCTTGTCAAAAGAAATTTCATTTCACTTCCGCCCTTCACTACTCCCCATGGTTTCTGAACACATTCCACTTTAAAATTTTATCATGGGAAGGGGGAGGTTCTTCTAGATTTCATGCAGGATTAAACTATGAAATCCCCAGAAGAAGAGGAAGAATTTGCTAAAAAATAAAAATAAAATTCAAAAGAGGCTTAATATAGTTAGTAAAAATAAAAAATCATAGAACACCCTTTGATATTTTCCCTCTCTCTATATACCTCCATTTTGCTTCCAAAGTCCAAGAGAAACTGCAGAGTTTGATGCACATTTTCCCTCATTAGTGTGTGTGTGATGCTCTTGGAGTGGAAAATAGATGGATCAATCACCCAGGCTGACTCCCAAGGACTGTTCCCATGTGACATTCCTTCTCTAGCCACAAACACCTCATTAGTTCACAAAACCTATAAGTATCTAAAGGCTGTAAAAACTCCACCCCACACCAAATGACATCCATTTGAAATTATGTGATTTTTTTCAATTACTTGTTACTTTCCACGTGGTTTTGCACCTTTTTTTTTTTTTTTTTTTTTTTTTTTTTTTTTTTTTTTTTTTTTTTGTGCATAGGGCAACACACCCATTTATTTCTGCAGGAAGCAGGTTGATTGGGAGGTCAAGACTTAATTTGACTTTATAAAAGCACATAAGTAGGAGGTGGAAGCACAAGAAAAATCTATGCTTATTAGAGCAGGCACAACACATACACAAGACATAAATCTAACCAAGAGCTTCTCTTCAGTACCTGTGGTTGTTAAATCCCAGTGAAAGATCATTTCCTGCTGCAGATCCAGGTGCATGAGCTCCAGCAGATGGGATGTACTCTCCTCTCAGCTCCATCCACGCATAAGGAGCCAGTTCGGTGTGTGACAGAGCAATGAATTGAGTATCTTCTACTTTGGTTCAATAGAAATAAAGATTTAAGGGATGAGACCTTAGATAAACTATTGCCTGTCACTTGACACTTTACAGAGTGCTGGAAAAAGGGAAAAAATTATGAAGGTAAAAAATAAAATAATAGTTTTGTTCATAATACTATCCCAATATCCATATGAGGATGGACATTAATTTGGCATTCTGTGACATCTGCAAGTTCAATGATCATCTATCACTGTTTACTAGGATTATTTATCAATTTTTAATTCTTTGGAAGTAACATTCAAAAGGGGGTGAGAGACAAACTTTGCCTTTAGATTTCACGGACATTTGCAGAAAAAAGAAATAACGAACTTGGTTCCCTTGAGCTCCCTCAAAGGTTTGAAAGGACCCTTTTGTGCAGAGACTTTTCATGTCTCTGCCTCTTCCTGGTCCCCAGTTCCCCTCTTTAGGATTTTAAAGCCTATTTCAAATGCCATTATCAAATAACATTAATTCCCAAACTCACACATTATTTAGATCTGTTCCTCCCCTCTGTCTTCACATCCCAAACACCATCCCAGGATATTACTCACTTTTTTCCCCACAGCCCCAACCTAATACCTTTGGCTCAGCCACTTCCAGTGGCTTCCAGTACACTCTTCTGTACCCTCCCTCTCCTGTACCCAAACCAGATCAATACCTGTTCTACTTTTGCCTACTCCATGTGTCTCTTTTCCCTTTAATCCCTGATGTGACCCCAGTGCCACTCCAAAGAATTGGCTTCTCACTTCTGCCTTTTACTTTGGCATCAGATCACCTCTGTACCCACACCCCTGTGCCCAGAGCTCCTTCCCCTGCTCTCAACCCCTGCCCCATCCCTTTGAATTCAGTGTGATGACTCCTTCTCATGCTGCCTGTGCTGTGGGGTGCAGGGAGGGGAATCCCATTTGGATGGCATTTTGTCCCTGGATAAATGCAGCCCAGGAGGTTTCATTGCTTTTCCATTTCCCTTGAATTTTTTGTTACACTGATTTTGAGACAATTTTAGGAGTGGGCGTATTGTACATCATAAGCACACAAGAGCTTCTGGCTGCTATCCAGCACAAACCTCCTACATTTCACAGGTGGTTTGTGAACTGCAGATGGAGAACTTCTGTGAAAAAAAAAAAAAAAATCATCCATCCTCATTTGTCCTTTCATTACTATTGGTTCTCACCACTTCTCTGCCTTTCTGGGCACTGCAGAATTGTGTTCAGCTTAAAGAAAGCTTTTAAAGAATAGCAAGCTCTCTTATTTTACAACACTATTCTGGCTGTTACCAAACAATTAATTTCATTAATTTCCATTTTTCCTATTGTCCTTTGTGCCATTGGAGAGAAATTTGGTCCTGGCCGGCAATAGCACAGAAAATAGTGCCCCAAAGGGGTTTCTACAGAGAGAAACGTGGTGTGCCAAGGACAGAGTAGAAAAGGAAGGAAAAGGGTACAGAATCACAGAATCTCTAAGGTTGGAGAAAAACTACAAGATCATCAAGTCCAACCTCTGACTGATCCCACCTTGCCAACTAAACCATTGCACTGTTACATCATTTCTTGAACACTTCTGAGGATGGTGACTCCACCATTTCCCTGGGCAGCTCATTGGAGTGCTTGACCACCCTTTCCGTGAAGAAATTCCTCCTGGTGCCCAACCTGTGTCTTCCCTGGTGCAGCTGGAGGTTATCCACTCTTGTCCTGCTGCTGGTGTCCTGGGAGATGTGGGTGACGCCCACCTGGCCACAACCTCCTTTCAGGTGGGCATGAAGGAGCTAATCTTGAACAGCCTGATCAGACACCAGCTCACCAAATTTCACAATATAAATTTGTAATGATTTTCATGAGCCACTAAGCTGCCAGTTTTCTCTGCCAGGCTAAACTTTCCCTGCTGAGGCTCTTCCTTAGGGAACACTTTGCTAACCAACAAGTCCTTTAGCAATACCACTTTTAAGCTTTTGATCCTGCTGCCCAGCTCTGCTAGATCCTCACTTCCAAATAATGCATTAATGTAAGAGCTGCTGAAAAGCACAACATCTATCATCTAGTCAACTGTGATACCACAATCTGTAACACCAATTAAATAAGCAAAATGTACTCCACACTGCACTGGGGAAGAGCTTGACTGAGGTGTACAAAGTCATGGACACCATTTGACAATGTGGAGAATCTTCACTCACCAAGTAGAATGAGAAACACACTGGCATGAGATACTGAGATAAAAGCAGGTCCTTTTTTATGTGGCTTTAATTTGTTGACACAAGCTTATCAAAGCAGACAGTAACAGCAGGTTTAAAAATGGATTGGGCAAGTTCATAGGCAGTCAGTTTAAAAAAAAGAACTCAGTGTTTTTCCAGCTAGCTCATCTGCTAGTTTCAAGCAAAATTAAAGGTAAGAAGAAAAGGCCATTTGTCTTTAAACTGACTTCAAATTTGCTTCTAATCAGCTGGGAACTTTGTTTGTTGTATTTAGGAAAAAAAAAGAAAAAGCTAATTTAAAAGAAAAATAGAAATATATTTCAAGTCTTATTGCTTTTGTTCATTTTCAACAGACTCAAGTACTTAGACTCTCAAAAGGACATAAAACAGTGAAAATGGTACTCATGGCAGATGAAAAATACACCCACTGCAATTATTTTATAATTAAGTCCTGATGGCGTAGCATTTAGAAAGAGTCAACCTATCAGAAAAATCCAAGTCTATAAAGACAGAGCTGGATTTGCAAGTGCTCTGCTTGTACTGTTAATGAAGGAGAAATCAAATGAGAACAGGATGCAGAAATGTTATATAACTGTACCTTGGACATTTCTCCTTGGTGATACCATGTTCTCCTCTTAGAGAAACAGCTCAGAGAGACAGATGTGCACCAAATAGAAGGTAACAGCACACAGGTGTTTGTTGCTCTGGTTTCAGGGTCCAGCTGTGTTCTAATACTACCTGCCAGTGTTTCACTAACTGCTGTCCACTGGACCAGTATTTGTGTCCATATCATTCCATGCTGTCTAGATAACAAGTAAAACACAGGGCATGATCTGTGCATTCATGAGGAAATGAAAATAATAACATGGTCACTTAACCCGACCCTTTCCATGCAGCTGTAACCTCTCATTAAACAGCAGCTCCCAACAGGCTGAGTTTTGAAACATTGCAGTTGGCCCTGCTACTTGAGAGGCTGTGAATTTGATAACTGATCCCAGCATTCCTCACTGTTAAAAAAAACAGAGAATTTTAGCAAAAAACAAGTCCAGCTCCCACCAAGGATAAAGCAAAAACAGCCCTGCAAAGATCTAGAAGATGTCAGCCATTGTTTAGAAGTAACACAAAACCAGCATCAAATAATGTTCAAAACAAGATACAAGGTAAAGACACAGGTTGGGTCTTCAAAGAAACTCTAGAGCTGGGGCTCCCAAAGGGAGATATTTAAAATACTCATTTTGCATATTTTGTATACATCAACTTGAAAAAACACCCATCGAAGAGTAATGGTTTGGAATACCAGCTTGACATCCTTTTTCCTTACATTACTGAAATGCTAATTTCAGTCAAATAAAGGGAAATATGAACTTTAGACTCACCACATTCTCCACCACAAGGCCATGGATTTAAATAGTGTAAAAATAGAGCTGGTTAATTTTACATCCTATTCATACATGAAACAGTTGATACAATGAAGACCTCAGCAAACTGACACAGTTTTGAGAAGTTCAGTTAACATTTCAGTTACGTGCAGAGCTCATCTCTGCCCTCTATGCAGGGGATATTTTCTTATAATGCATAAATGTGGCTAAAAATATTTTCAATCCAATTCTAATTTGTCTTACCACACAAAAATAGCATGCAGCACAATTAATATGCATAAAACATAAACCCATTAATAGACTGCATTTAGGTGAGTTAAAGGAAATGAACCAAGATCATCATAAATCTTCTTATGTGCTTTTAGTGATACACTGACAGGTAGGAATTAAACATGCAGGGAACTTTTATTGAACTGTCCAGATCCTGTTTATATTCAATCAAAGTTGCCCACTTTATCATGCTGCTCTTGACATTGCTGTGAAATAGATAACAGCTAAATCAGAGACTGTCAAACTGAAGTAACTTTCAGGAATTAAATGGCTGCGCTGAATAAAAGCCATAACTGAAATGCACAAAAAAAGAAAAAAGAAAAAAAAGCCTCTAAAACAATGGGAATTGTTTTAAAACAGTGGGAAACTTTAGATGACATTGCAGAGACACCAGAAGTCCCTGATACATTAACAGTATTGAGCAGATTGTTTGGGCAAAATGTCATCATTGGAGCTTTCTTGTGCCTTATTACACACAGACATCATCTGGGACTCTGCACAGTGCTGAATTACTATTTACAGCAGTTTGACCTTGAACATTGGAGCTGCATTAATACAGCCCACTCCGTGGAACTGATAGATAGTTAAGAGGTCAGTGAAAATGTATTGCAGATTTTTGTATTCAAATAGGAAAGGAAAAAATATAAAGATTTGTATAGATCCTAAAAAGAAGCATCTGTTCATAAAACACCTGGACTAGCAAAGGACTGCCTTTTGAACACAGCAGTTAAAATGCAATACATTATTGATCAAGCATTGTAACAAGTTTAGCACCCTTTCAGAGCTCTCATGATGCTCTAATTATGGGATGTAAATTGGAAGCTCTAAAATATGTGAATTTCCTGAAGATGAAATTTAGCCACCCTCAAGCATGCTCGATTAACTGAGTGACAAAGAATTGCAAGCAGGAGTTTAAAATTCAGTATTCATTCAAAAGAAACCAATTTGAGGATTTCAAATACTCCACTAACAGCAAGAGACTACCAGTATATAGCCTGATTATTTCACATCCTAAAGCTTTTCTCACCCCTACATTTATAGAGACATCTGCAAATGCTAATAGAGTTCTCTCTAGGATGGGGATCATTAAGTCAAAGTACTCAAGCACAATGGGCAATGAAAGATTGAATTGGTTAGTGCTCATAACAATTGACAATGATGCTAATATATATCAGTACTTCACTGAATTTGTGCAGTGTATTCAACATCTGGAGACTCTTCCCTGGATTTTATGCAATCACTATAAAACTTTAAATAAATACTCACTAACATACATATTTCAAATATATATCTGTATCCTGTTTTTCATTATCTGGAAGTGCCCATAAAAAACTTAGGGAATCAATGGGAGAAGAGAATAATGAGCATTTTTCATACTGCAGGCAGCCAGAAAAGGTGGTGCAGTAAAGTCTTCTGCTCCTGCACCTGATGCCACCACCACGTCTACTCGAGACTTGATTTGACACCAGTTCAATCACTGGAAGATTGTCCCTGATTTCTAACGAGTTCAAGAGCTCTCTCCCCAAAGTGTTTTCAATAGGGAGGTGGGAACCACTGAGGAGAAAATCCCCTCACTCTGTTGGTGTTTTGTCACACTCAAAAAGCACCGGGGGGTTTCAGGCAGAGAATAAGAGCAAAGGTTCTTGTCTCCCCTCAGGCCTGAGAGCAGCCTGCAGCAGATGCTGGGGGAACCAGGCAGGCCCAGTGCACCATTCCATCTGGTCACACTGGGAAATGGCACCCTGAGTTAATTGCAGAGCAATTCATTCTGCAGAATGCAAAATTACACTGCAAAGGGATTACCTAAAGCCTTCCTCTTCAGGCAAAGCTCCTCTTCCCAACTTGAGATCTGAGGGCTCAGTTTTTCTCCACCCTGAGGAAAATACATTCTTGACTATAGATGCAAATTATGGATCTCTCTCATATCTCTTGCCTTCAAAAGGCAGAACCAAAATACAAAACAGATTGAACTGCAAAAACTGCATGTCAAATTCTAGCTTGAGCCAGAGGTCATAGTTTGTTGATATATCTACACACAGGAAACTGATAACTTCCTTGCACAATCACATGACATTTGTTTTAAAATAAGAGGTTTTTCACAAATTTGCCCCTGAATGCATAACTGTGAACATATATTATCCCTCATCTGCACAGGAAACTTTAGGATATATAGTGTTATATATAAACCTGAGTACAAAGAGCTGATGTAGTTCTGTTTCTTTGTAACATCAATTTGTATTTCTTGGGGTAAGCAACATGAGTACAACTTAATTAACATATTTACCAAAAAAAGGTACTGACTTACACCTGTCATAATAACATGTGATCATTTTCTTTAAAATCTGAATATTAGTTACACAAATTTAAATTATTGAAAACCGTCATTTAATCACTACAATAACATGAAGAATAGGTTTATGGTTTACCCTTGTAAAAGATGTTCATGTTTGTTTTTCTCTTCAAATTATGGTATATAAAAGTAATTTTTTAATAAAATATTTATTTTGTCAGCCTTTCATACCACCTCATATCATTTGTCAGTAAAAAAAACCCACAGTAGGATTATACAACTCGAAAGACATAGGACAGGTTTTATGAGATATGGCAACAGACTTGTGTCTGTTAAAAATAAATAAAAGTATAATCTACTTCATCATAATTTTTCCCTGGTTGTGAAATTATGCATTTCTTTACAATCCAGCAGAAAAAAAATGGAACATTTCTGCTCCATATACTGTTGCGTCTCAAGATCAGCAGTTCTCCTTTTCACACTGTGATGGATGCTGCACTAGAATATAGAACCCAACTATTGCTGCTCTGCCATTTCCCTGATATTACATTCATTGTATTCCACAGCATGAACTCACAGTCAAGATCCTGAATACTGCTCCATGATAAATATCACAGATGAAGAGATGGTCCAGTGCCAATGTTATTTTCATGGTGCTGGCACATTTCCTGAGCAACGTGTTTGGTAGTAAACACTGTTTCAGTTGCAAAAAGTTCTCAGGCACTGCTGTAGCATTCAGACAAAAAGTAATTTTTCTAAGCATTTTAATACACTTCATGGAGTTATTTCATTCAGCAGCTCTTTCTACAAATCAATATTTCCCTTTCCTTCCTTGAATGTTTGTAGCAGCAGGGGGTGATCCTGTCAATACTTGCACCAGTGAGAAGTTCGGCTGCACTGGTGCCCTGTTTTATTCAGCAGTACTACACATACAGTGAAGAGCTGGCAAGACTCATAGCCTTGATATATCAACTCAGCTCTTCCCTGAAATACAACCATCTCTGGGGCAAAGCTTGATAAATATTCAACAGCACAGGGAAACACTACACTGCAGATTTAAGACTCAATCTGGCAAATACTTACACAAGAGTATATTTTCTTCACACTGCTAAAGAAAAATACTTATACATATAAACGTATTCATAGGCACAAGATTGCAGAGTACAGGACCCAAGAGAGGAAGCAGAATGGAGGAGAAGGAGGAGAAAGCCTTTCCAGTGCACCCCAGAGGCTTCATTGTGGATTAAACCTCTTGCCAAAACATAGAAAGGATGTAAGTTGGTCAAGCTGGCAGCAGCTGGAACAAAAACCACCCGGGAATGCTCTGTAGCAGGAGTGGGGATGGCAGCCCAGCCCTGCCAAAGGTCCTGTGAACCCAGGAATGTGACTGAGCACCGCTGACAGCAAAGCAGGCTGTTTAAAATATCTGGGCATGAAGGTGGAAGGGGACAGGATGGAGTAAATGCACTTTGCTGGCATAAGGTGCAGGATCTATCTCAATCCTGTGTCCCTCTCAGTTTCACCTCTGTCCCAAGATTTGGTAAAATTTGTTGAATAATCCACAGCATCAGAATGTCTTAAGAAAACTCAGCTCATGCACATTTCCACAGATGAGATATTTCAAGTGTGTAATGGCTTGTCTTTGGACATCTGATCAAGTATATTTCCCATTTTTTCATAGGAAACGAGTTTCTTCACTGATCTTCCTTCATTTCAGCACTATAAAAAGAAGCTACTTTAAACATGTCTCTGGTGCTGCTTCCCAGAGAAACGTTTCCCTATTTCACTCTTCATAAAGGTCTGCAATAAAGAGATCCCTGTAAGCCATCCTTTCTGATACTGTATTTTCCATTTAATAACTCATACAGAACCAGAATTACAGGAAACATGTTAATGGATTCCTTTTTTTCATAGCCCAGGCTTAATTCAAGTTCTTCAGTGAACAGAAATGGAGAATTTTTCATTCTCTCCTGTTTGGGTGTGCAGCTTAGTGAAGTATAAGATGGTCTCTTCAATCTGCAGAAACACAAAAAGATAGATCAATGATATTTGGTGATCACATATTAGAAATGCATTGCAAAACACGCTCAGGCAGTTATTCAACAATCACAGGCTGAAGTAATCTGAACCAGTCTGAAAAGGCTGCTTCTGTTTTATAGTAATGAGCAGTGATGCCCCTTATTATGACATTAACAAGTTTATCTAAAACCATAATAGCACAGGTTTAAATAGTTCCGATTTATTATCTAGGGGGTTGATCTTTGGCAAGTTGGTCGGGTTTGTTTTCTTAGATGTTTTTTGTTCTCTTTTTTAATGCGCAAAATTTGGGTTCCCATTTCTGTCTTGTTTAAGCCTGGATTTTATCCATAAAGGGACATTTCACACAGCTGAAGCTTTAAAGAAAGTAAATGTCAATTCAATTTGTCCTTTCAACCCACACCAATTGAGGAACAGTCATTTTTTTTGCTGATGAAAGTCTCTTGGCCCTCTGGCAAACTAAGATTTAGTGACAACTGATATTTCCAAAGCTGCATGCAGGATTTGGGCATACAATTTCCATTTTGTTCTTGATGAATCTGAAGCTACAGAAGTGAATAGGTAAAAACCTACAGTGAACTGCAGCACAGCAGATGCCCAGCTATGAGCACACCTTGTACTGAAACACATTTATTTGTAAGAATTTGTAAGATCAAGCAAGCCCTGATTCATTCTGCGGTAAATACCTCACTACCAGCATGATGTTAAATTATTTTGGGGCCATGTCACATGCTTGGACCTTGAGAAATGCAAGGTTACTACTAAACAACATTTCTGTTCCTTGGAAAGGAATTGTATAGATGCTTTCTGTACTATGTGCAGTTATGCTCAAACTATCATCTTTTGGTTGGAATTTAAAATGAAACTACTATATCTATGCTCTCCTTTTGTGATTTTATTTTTTTCATTTCTCATGTCTGAAGTTCTTCTCCTGACCAAGAACTCCCTAGTAAACTCCCCTTATGGTTTATGTTGGTAGAGAAGATTTCTAGGGCAGCTACCACTCCCATCTTCTTTGTTGCACAAAGAAAAAGAAACAACGAAATTTCAAGAGAGCAAAAACTTTGAAAATGGCAAGGGAAGGAGACGTCCTAACCTTATACAAACTTTCCATTCACAATCGAATATAGCTGGACAAGCCCAAACTGAAAAAACTTCTGATCTTTTAGCCACTTATCCACTGAGTGCATTGAAGGCACTCTTTAAATATTTTTTTTGAAAAATATGAGCCACATTTACCATTCTGAAAATGAATGTTCTCTTCAGTTTGGTTTTTATAACACTAAAAAATTGGGTTGATGAGCATTTCCCCTAAAATTGCCTAAAATTGTTTCTTCTGCCAACAGTCTGCAGATATATTATAACCACTTTTCATTGGAGTGACAGTATTGCATTATCCACTAAAATAATGGGGATATAGGAAAATCTAGCTCCTGAGAATGCTTGAAACTGGCTCGATAACTCATAGATTTCTTGAGGTTCAGATTACCTTTATTTCTGCGAGTAATTATCTAAGACTTTTGGGCCAAGTTTTTGGAACTCCCTGTTAAAAAAAAAAAAAAAAGTAATATTAAGAACTAATTGTGTCTCCTTAGGATATAAATATTCACTTTTGGCACTAAAAGCCATACTCCAAATTGTTTAAGATATATGTTATATAGTCCAATCTGTTCAATAAAGGCACTATCTGCTTCTCACCAGTTTTGACTGAGAAAAGACTTTGTTAGATACAAAGTCCCTTGTCAACACATTTTCAAATGAACAGAGATTCAGACTGTTTTTGTCCTTTTTGTTCCAGTCAATACAGTGGCTTCATGGGATTAAATTAAATGTAAACTCTACAAAGGTCACAAGCTATTGGTCCAAGGTAGCCCAAATTAATCAATGCATAAATATCTCAATCACCAAGGGATACCTAATATTCCTGAGCAGTTAAATTTCAGGGCAGCCCCATGGGTAACAGTATAAATTCTGTTGGGGTGTTAGAAACACCGGAGCTACATTTTCTGACACCCAAGTGCCAAAGGAGTGTGAAAACTCTCCAGTGGCCTGTCATTCCCATCAATGTCTTCAGCAGAGCTATGGTACCCCTGCAACTTCTTGAGACTTCCTGCTGAGAAAAGAGCTTTGGGGACAGTTATTATCCACAGCTAATTCCCCCATCAAAAAAAAAAAGGAAAAAAAACACTTCTAGCATCCATACACATTGAAAAATACAAGTCACTAAATGAATTGCTATAGCAAAATTTAAAGGGTAAAATGCCACAGATCATGTACGTACCTTCAATTCTGAGTGCAAATTCTAGACAACATTCATTGGCTCAGCAAATTATCCTGTATGGACCATTTGCTTGGCCCTGCATTCTCAAAAAGGTCACTGTTAGGTTGTGACCCTACTAAAGGCCTCTGGTGAACAGTGTCAGTGAGGCAGCACCATCCCTGCTGCTCATGGAGACACAAGGAGAGCAGCCAAACTGCAACTGAGCAAATGTGCCTTGTTTTATCCACAGCTGGAAGGATAAGGTATGGCAGGTTATGTTCTATCTGTGTCAGGAGGACTTGGCTGGTTTGATATACTCTCATTTGTGGTTTTATGCAAAGTGTTTCTTTTTAGACTAGTGTTTTTTAAAAAGGATAGTGGCAAGCAGTGAGGTGGGTCTGAGGTAATTATGTCTCAAGCTAACAATAGGTTTTATCTTTGTATTTTCTGGGTAAATCGTTTTCCTCACACTAGGTAGAAATGCCATCATCTGCCAGCAGCAGGCTTCTGAGGAACAGGGCTGCACTTAGATTTTCATTCTTTTATTTGTTTTACAATCCTTTATTTTTCAGATACTGCCTTTATATAATCAAGACTGCACTCACAGGGTGAGTATTTGTATGCTTCCAACTCACTTCAGGAACCTTTACCTCCTTCTACTGTTCCACATAAGAAGTTAAACACCCACTGCTTTCACCTGGTACATTTTTGTCAGCTGAAGAAGCAGAAAATATCCAGCTTATGTAGGTTAAACTCCTACTCCTCAGATAAATCCATGTAAAGATGGCCATATGGCACATACAGAAAAATACCTGTCCTAATTTTGGCTGTGATAGTTAATTTTCTTCCTACTAGCTGATATGGGGCTGTGTTTTGGATTTGGTTGGGAAATTGTGTTAATAACTCAGGGATGTTTTAGTTATGGCTGAGTAGGGATTACACAGAGCCAAGGCCTTTTCTACCCCTCAGCCCACCAGCCAGGGGACTGAGGGGGACAAGATGTTGGGAGAGGACACAGCCAGGACAGTTGAGGCCCAAGGGATATCCCAGACCACATGGCATCATGCTGAGCACATAAACTTGTGGAAAAACTGGCTGGACATGGGTCAATGGGTGTTGAGCATTTGCCCGGTGCATCACTTGCTTTCCAATTCCAATTCTTTTGTCATTATCATTACTGCTGTTATTTTTGTAATTGTTGTTATTCTTATTTTCCCTTTCTTTTGTGTCTTATCAAACCTATTAAACCTTTATCTCAACCCACAAATTTTACTTTATTTTGTCCCCCAGCTGTCTCCCTCATCCCCTTGTAGTGAGGGCAGGTGAGTGAGAGGCTGTGATGTTTTGCTGCCTGCGGGCTAAACCCTTACAGTACCATAGCTTCTCATTTCACATCAATGTAACCTTTTCTTTGCTGGAAATTTTGTCAGAGTAACATTTCATGACTGCTTACCATGTCTATCTCATGTTTGCAAGTATTCTGAATCCTGCAACTCTCTTCACTTATGGTACTTCCATCCAAAAAACACAATAACCATAAAGAAAATCTTTATTACATTTCTAAGGAATGAGGTGATGTATGACCTCAAATCCCAGCACCAAAATTTAGCCTCTTACCTGAACTTCAGTCAGTTTCTACATTGTGTGACACTTGTAAAATGAAAAAGTTCATTATTGTAGTGTAATTTGATTTCTGAAGAGGGAGAGTTTGCACCTTACCTATCCATTTTGAAGAATGTATCTGAAAAGATTTTAATCCAGGTGTTGTTCAGATGCATAAGAGGGTAATGTGAAGGAATGCTGAAGGAAACTACCTCCTCAGGTATCTGCTTTCAAGGGAGGTAGGGATGCAAACTCATCACTGATGATGCTTTCCAGTGACTGCTTTCCAGGGATCTTGGGCACTCATGGACAGGAGCACAGAAATCCCAAAACCAGCTGGTGCAGCAACTCTTTGGCCTCACAAGGCTGTGACCCAGCTCCAGTCCTACAATTCCTCTGCCTCAAGAGGGAACAAGAGATAGCACCAAACCCACACATCTTACAGAAAATGTCCTGAAAAGTCTTCAAACAGAGAGAAATTCAAAAATATAGAAATCCAAGTTTTCTTTTCCATTACTCATCTCAGATTCACTCTTATGGCTCTCTGTACAGCAGCACAGACTTCCAGAATTAATTAACTATAAATTTCTATTCTGGAACTTGATATGGTAATGCAGTTTCAGCTGATCCTATGTAAAATCTATGGGATTGATGAGTACATTTGCATCATTCCCACCCGCTGCTCCTATTTATTCTCAAAAATTAATTTACACTCCTGAAAGTCTTTTCTTTGTGCCTTTGCCATTTCGATGTCATGGTATAAAAGCCTATTTCTTGTGCTGCAATTGATTACACTTACAGAGTGAGGAGAGAAATTTGAAAGCCTCTGATAATGGGAATATTTGTCTAAAAACATGTTGATAGAAGTCTACAATCTAAACACTAGATATTCTCATTTTCTAGCAAAATCTAGATTCATTCTTATATTACAGTGAGAGGAAAAATATTATGTGAAGGGGACCAGTAATCTAATTATATGAATATATTAAAAGTTTCTGGTTTTGACAGGTAAGAGGTAGCTGTCATTCTTTTTGGCACTTTGTGAATTACTCCTGTCCTTCATTATCCCAAAAGATTATTATTGCTCTGTTTCTTGTGAGTGTAGTGAGCTAGAACAGCAGAGATAATAGGTTATTATAGGAAAATTTGGCTTTGACATTTATATGATAAATTTGAAGTCAATTAGAGAGAAAATACTCCATTAGATAAAGTGAGTGTACCAATTATGCAGTGAAGACTTATTGCTAATGGCATAATTGAAATTTATAGAGTGGTGGTCCCAGCACTGTAGAATTAGATTGCATAAATGATGGCAGCAGCAGGCATGTAAACATTTTTGTTCCTAGTCATTTACAGGCAGAGGACTGAGGGAGGTTTTTTTTATTAGGATTCCATCCTGATGATAAAAATCTAGAGTTACTAGGAAAGGACTGATGTGAAACACTCACCTTCTTCCACAAGTTCTAGCAAAAAGAAATTAAATAGCCCTTTTTGGTAAAAGTTGTATGTGCTTCCATGGAAATTAAATACATGTATAAGGAACCATCAAGAAAAAGTAAAAATAAAGATTCTCATGGGAAGAATTAAACAAATATATAACTTCATATGAACATCAAGCAACAGGGGAAACAGAAAAATATTTGGTCAAATTTAGGTATAGAAGTGGAAAAAGGGGGAGGGTTTCTGCCTTAGATATTGGATTGTAAAATAATCTCATGAAGAAACTACATAAAATTCAATTTATGGCAGTTCAAAACTAGATGGAGAGATATGCTGGAAGATAAATATTGGAGAAAATCATGTCAGACTAGACCAAAAGGACAGGTTAGACAGGATTTGATCAAAAACTTGCCAGTCATGCTTTTTAAAATTCTGCACTTTCTAAAAAGCCTTAGAGCAAGCACAAAAGTTGGGAAAACAGCACAAATGGGAAATATAATGAACCCCCTAGTTGTGATGTGCTGTTTTTCTGTTTGTTTCCTCATGTTCACATCCAGCTGCTCCCTCCTCCCTTACCTCCTCTCACGCTGCAAAGGACCCAGCATGAGGCTGCAGCTCTGCCCTGGTACATCAAAGGCTGTGACAGAGGCAGTGGCTCAGCTGGGAGCCAGTTCCGTGCTGGACACTGCTGCCTGACCCCACAGAATTCCAAATTTCTCCTGCCAACACAAGAGGCAGGTCTGGAGTTTTCAGCAGCTCCCAGCAAACGCCTCAGCAGGAAGGGCAAAAGGAGCTCAGTGATCAGAACCCCGAAGTTCTGCAGGTTCAGCTGTGGAGCAAAAGCTGAAAGAGGAGCCAGTGTCCATCCTGGGCAGTGCTGTGGCAGGGCACAGCTATGGGAAATGAGAAATACCAGCATGAGGCCTGAGAAGGGCACACAGTTAGTATTTTAAATGCCATTGTCACCAGACCAGCCTATCAGATCTGTGCTTCAATACAAAGAGGATACACATCTCAAATGTGCTGAACATCTCCACTGACTGGGGGGGAATAGTACGTGGTGAGGCCCTGGCACAGGTTGCCCAGAGAAGCTGTGGCTGCTCCACCTCTGGAATTGTTCAAGGCCAAGTTGGACAGGGCTTGGAGCAGCCTGGTCTGGTTGGGAGGTGTCCCTGCACACGGCAGGGGGTTGGGATGAGACGGTCTTTAAGGTCCCTTCTAGCACAAGCCATTCTATGGTTCTATGATTCTATGAATTTGGACGTTCACCTGCCAAAAAAAAGTAAGTTCATTATGTGCCAAAACAGGAGTTAAGGCTTAAACTGGAGTTAACTCAAGACTCTCAGCTTTGATGATTTTGGCTCTGGTGTACTAAACTGAAAAATCTTGGTGCACATGCAGAGTTGGATCTGTAACACTGTGCTAGGCTCTGGTGAGATCTAAAGGATGCTGCTCTGCTTTCACCCACTCCAAGGGAGAAATAGGCACAGGTTTACTCTGGGGTGTTATTCCTTAGGTAAACAAGATGTTCCTCAAGCAGCAGAACCCATAAACCTGTTTTTTTACAGATTTGGGTCTTTTTTATTCTGATCCCACACTCCTTGTCAGCAGCACCATTATTCTCCCTCTCCTTCCCCTCACTCCCCTTTTGCCTCAGGGCTGAACTCTGCAGGTGAGCAGCAATCTCTGCAGAAGCCAGGCTGAAGACAAACACACTTCCCAGCAAACAGCTCCCACAGGACAAGTGTGCAGTGCTGGAGTTCAGCCTGTCTTTTTCCAGTGGGCTAATCTGGGTCTCTCCTTCTCAATCTGATCACAATCTTTTTGCAAAGATAAGATAGTGGGAACATAATTTACCTTCTATTTTAAAAGTTCTGAGCTGGTAACTTCTAGAAAGTACGTGAAAAATAAATTTGAGACACTATTTTTCACTAATGTAGTTAAAATAAAATAGCAGATATCCATTAAGGGCACAAAAATATGTGCTGAAGCTAAGGTTGCTTTGTTATTTTTATTGTGAACTGTTTCCTAAGCTGTCATCACTTCTTCACTGAAATTTTGCTACCTATTGGGTTTTCTGCAGTTGGAAATAAGGGAAGCAATAGTTCCTGTGCTGCTTACTGCAGGGTAAGGGATGAGACAGGAGCCTAAATAATTTTTGGCTGGCCTGCTAATTTCTTTTTCACTTATCCCACTTATAGGAGCCCAGCTCACCCCTGCAGCTACTGCAGCCACAAATAGTAGCTTAGACTTCACTGACATTTCTTCTCTGTATTCAAAAACCAACTCTACATGCTTTCAGATACAAAATATTACCAGTTATTTAGCTCCACACACAAAACCCATTCCTTCCAAAATGCTCTCTCACAAATCCAGCAGTTACTCTTCAATCCAGTTTCTACTCAATTCAGCATATTTCCAGTTTCCCTTCTGTGAGCTTCACTTCCCACTCCCACTCCACCAGGCACAATGAGACATGTGCAGTGCTCCCCTCCATACCCTGCCAGCCTAGGTGACTGATCCTCACACCCCTGAAGAAAACTCATCCCTTCCCCCCCTGCAATCCTTATCTCTGCACCCTCGACCAGGGGCACAACTGTTAGAGAACACAATCATGAACATCATCCATGAACATTTCTGTATGCGTCCCCAATGGCTGCGTACAAGGGATGGAAACTTCCTAGGAACTGCCCTGACATGGCTGTGCTGTGTGCTATGTCAGCTGGTCTCTTATAGAGGGGCATTTCTCCTGCCTGCTCCCTCCAGCAGAAGCCTGCAGAAGTCGTTAAGGCATTAGTGCAAAGCATGCACGTATGCACACGGAGCTGTGCTGCTGCCTCCGAGTTATGTTTAATGAATGAAGTGTGGCTGAAGTGCACTGGGACTCAGCCTATCCAAATTGCTTGTTCTAGGGATGCCAGTCTGAGCTCCAGCCTCGTATGTTTAATGTCATACAAGGGACTACTTGTAGAAATAGAATGGAGATTGCCTCTTAATTTTGACTTATTTTCCTTTCGTGTACAACACTGTCGTTTGAGAATGCTGGTGTGGTTCCCTCCTTCATTTCCCTTAACTCACAACGTTGCAACTAAAATTTCACCACTTTAAAATGTTTTTAATGCATTGGGCTTTATTTGCCTCTTTGTTCTTTGTTTAAAAAGCTTAGTGCTTCTTGATGAAATTCAACTTGTGAGCAGGAAGATGCTCAAAGGACTGGCAAAGATTTAAAAAGCTCCAAGGCTGGAGTTTTATTTATGCTAAATATTGCTGACTCCATTTGGTCTTTTAGCCAACTCTGATCTAGCTTAGTTCACTCTTCCTAGGCCTCCTGCCAAAGCAGAGCTTGCTTTTGTTTAGTACGCTTAGTGTATTTTTATTATCATGTCAATGCTGTATCCTTTGCCCTACTGGGGAGTTTTATTTCAGTTCCAGATTATTATTTCTTATGATCTGCTCAAAGTGGAATCCAGTTATTTTTTTGCTTCAGCATCTAGGGTAGCAAAATGAAAGAACAATTTGCTATTTCACTGCTCCATTGCACTTCCTACAGCAGGAGAATAACTGGATTCAGGTTCAAAACAACTGTGCATTTGACAATTTATTGACAAATGTTTTGGTGGACCAGCAAAGAGATTTTTTGGCCACAAACCCACATTAGTAGCTGACACAAACACTAAAGCCCTCAATTCTCTTTGCTGTAAACCACAAAAAAACCAACAAAAGTAAAAGCAGCAGATCAGCATGAAAAGTGACACCTGAATCAAGGTCTATTTTCATCACAGTAAAATGAGAATAAATCTATCTGCCTCATTTTATCTCAGTCCAAATGAACAGAGCTAAAATTTAACCAATTTTTTAAAAGCATGTAAGTCTTCTAGAGAGCATCCTCTCCATTTCTCTTTTCCTTCCCCAAATATCAATTCTAAGCAGTGTTGCCAGGTAGATACATTAAATAAGAGACAC